>NC_134413.1:26336653-27032487 GCF_038048845.1 Mixophyes fleayi
AATCCCACACCTCATTGTACCCACATATTTTTATTAAACATTTCAAATATTAGTCTAGCCCCATAGCTGGAGCTAGAGATATGGCATAAAAAGAAGGTTACTTCCATGGCCGTGGAGCTTGCTACGGCCGTGGCAGCATGCGTCAAGTTTGGCATGTCCCTACTGTACATTGACTATGGGAGAAAACCCCTTCCCACCCAGGACACTCCCCGAAAACGGACAGGGTAGTAAGTGCCCTTTCCGTGCTCTGTTGTATGGAAAATGGCTGTGTTACTGGCCGAATCTCCTGGTTCTGAGCATGCACAGAGTGGTATTATGAATGATACGCTCAAATCAACAGATAGAGGACTTGATGAAATAGGCCCCACAAGTTCAGGACCTTGTTAATAAGTGTGAGAACCTTTTAATAATTCCCCCATTCTGTGGTCCCTTTAGTGAACCTCTTCTCATTCTCTAACTCTGTGTGCATAGTTCTCCCCCATCTTCTATCTCTCTTCCCATTTACTCTCCCTAGACCTCTCTATTCTACACTTTAAAAGTGTAGGATAGAGAGGTCTCCAGACACAGAAACAAGTAACAAATAGATGAGCTAATACATATAAGTAGCACTGATGAGTATGAGTAATGCTATGGGGACTCACACAGAGTGCAGCAAAAGACGTGACACAATAAACGAGGGAGTCAGACAGTAGACAGACATGGGACAATAGGTAGAGAATACCCTGCCCGCAAGAGCTTACATTCTAGAGGGAGGGATGAAAAGACAGTAGGACCAACTGGGAAAAGATGGCGATGGCAGGTGAGGAAGATGAGGTGATGGATATAATGGTTAGGAAGTGGTAGGATAGGCAAGCTTGAAAAGTTGAGTTTTGAGTGACCGTTTAAAGGACTGATGGTTGGGGAAGAGTCGAGTGAAATGTGGTAGGGAGTTGCAAAGATAAGGGGTAGCATGGCAGACGTCTTGGAGCGAGCATGGGAGGAGGTGATTAGAAGTGAATTGAGGCGGAGTTAAGAGGCAGAGCGGAATGGCCAGGTAGGTATATATCTCGGACAGAAAAGGAGTGAGTGGTGGGAGAGGAAGATGAGCCTAGCCACAGCATTCTGTATGGATTGAAGGTCAGAAATGTGAGAGTCAGGAAGGACAGTGAGAAGAAGGTTGCAATAGTCGTGAAGAGTAATGATGAGTGAATGGACCAGGATTTGGTTGCCTCCTAAGAGTGAAAGAGACAAATGCTATTATGTAGGAGGAAGTAGCAGGATTTGTGAGGGACTGAATACGAGGAGTATAGCTAAAGGCTGAGTCAAGAGTAACTCCAAGGCAACAAGCTTGGGTGACAGGAGAAAGAGTGATGTTGTTGATCGAGAGGGAGATATTGGGACGAACAGCAACATTGACAGAAGAAAAGATGATGAGCTCAGATTGGGAGATGTTGAGCTCCAGGAATCACTGTGACATCCATGTAGTTACAGCAGAGAGACTAGATAGCTAGATTCCTGGCTTAGGAAGGAGGAAGAGAGGTGAGGGTAGGAAAGATAGATTTGTGTATCACCGGCATAGGGTGGTATTGAAGGCCAAATGATTGAATGAGTTCAACGAGAGAGGTGGTGTAGAGAGAGAGGAGCAGAGGGCCAAGGACAGAGCCTTGTGGGACTCCAATAGAAAGGAGAAGAGGGGGGAGGAAGAGTCTGAAGCAGACCTGCTAAAAGAGCGGCCCGAGAGGTAGAAGGCAAATCAGGAGAGAGTTGTTCATTCCCTAAGTCATAAAGACCTAGGTAATGAAGGGTGGTGAGAAGAAGAGAATGATCGACTGTGTCAAAAGCAGCAGAGAGGTCAATGATTACGAGAAGGAAAAAGTGAACTTTGGACTTAGCTGAGAGAAAGTTATTTGTTACTTTAGTGAGGGCAGTTTTAGTTGAGTGAGGGAGACGGAAGCCAAACTGAAGATGATCAAAAAAAGTGTGGGAAGAGAGAAAGTGGGCCAGACAATTGAAGTCATGTCTTTCGTGAATTTTAGAAACAAAGGGAAGCAGAAATATGGGGTGATAGTTGGAGAGATAGGATTTTTAAGGGAGAGTTTGTTGAGAATAGGGGAGATGAGAGTATGCTTGAAGGCTGAGGGGAAGAAACCAGTGTAGAGGGAGGTTAAAGAGGTGAGCAAAATGACAACAGACATTGGAGGAGATTGAGCAGAGGAACTTGGAGGGGACAGGATTGAGAGGACAGGTTGTAGAAGAAGAAGAGGAGGAGAGAAGAGAGAGGATCTCAGGCACAGTTAGAGGAGGGTAGGAGCCAGGGGTGGCAGAGTGAGTGATGTTGAGGACATGTGGACAGGGGCAAGTATGACGAGAACTGATATCATTGTGGATAGAGTCAAAAGTAGTGATGGACAAGGGGGCGGAGGTGGGGGAGGACACAGTATAGAATTAATGGTAGCAAAGGCACGTCGGGGTTTATTGGACAGGGAGGAGATGAGGGATGTGAAAAAGGTTTGTTTGGCAAGAGAGAGGGCACAATAGTAGGAAGAAAGGATGAATTTAAAGTGGATGAGATCATCAATGGTGCAGGATTTCCTCCATTGGCGTTCAGAGAAGTGGGAGCACTTTTGGAGGAGACGAATACGAGGGTAGTTTCATGGTTGGAGTTTGGAATGGTGGCGACGAAGGTGGTGGCTGGGGATGCACTATTAACGGGAACAGAGAGCGTGATGTTTTAAAGAGAGACCGCAGTGTCTCTCTTTAAAACAGGGACATGATAGGGAGAAAATGAAAGTAAGTAGGGGTTTGAGGGAGGAAGCAAAGATGAGGGGGTCCATGCTGTTGATGAGATGCAGTGCGCTAACGATTTTGAGCGGAAGAGGGGGGGCAAGGAGTAAAGAGAGTGTAAAGGAAAGGAGATTGTGGTCAGAGAGGGAGAAGACAGAATTGGAGAAGTTGGAGATGAGAGAACACTAGTTCCAGGGAGTGACCATCACGGTGGGTGGTGGAAGTTGTCCATTGGGAGAGGCCATAGGAGGAAGTAAGAGTTAGGAGTTTAGACGCAGCAGTAGCAAAAGAAGAGTCGTTTGCAGTTTTGCTTCTGTTGTTGATATTCACTGTTGTTATAAATAGATTGGTGCCCGTGGGAGGTTTATTATATTTTCACCTAAAAAAATTTTTTTTATTATTTTTGGGTGAATATTGCACTGTACATTCTTTTTATTGTTCTATTGCTGTATTTTTCTTTAGTTCATTTGTGCCTGGTTCCTATGTTAATACATAACTGTTTCCATTCATTGTGCTGCACAGCTTTGTTACCTTGGATTATTGCATTTACGTAACCTTTTTGTTGTCCTGCATTATTACCCTCTTTTACTCTTTAGATCAATAAATGCACCAGGTTTGTTTAAAAACATTGTTATTTGTTGTCACAGGTGAGACAATTCAGGGCTTCAACCTCTGATGGGTGAAGAATACAGCTGCTTCATGATGTGAGCCCATCAAACATATTCAAGTGCTTAGAGATCAGTATTATTGATCCTGCTGCCTGCATGCCTTTGGTGTTCAGACTAAAAGCAGGTGAAGCCGCATGGCAGCCCTGAATACCAGAATATTATATATGCACGATAGTCCAGCATTCAGGACTAACACGTGATTTCCAACACTGTTTGCCTAAACAGCAGAGATCCTGTGTCCCATCTGTGTCTTGCATGCATCAAAGTTTCCCACTCAGACATAGCCATTAGCAGTCTCACGTGGTACCTTTATTCCCATTCTTAGAACTGTCTCCATTAAAGGGCTCAATACTACCTTTTGTGGGTGTGCAGACTAGGCTGGAAATGTACTTTGATGAAAGTGTAAAAGCATAATTTCAAAGTCCCCCCTTTTTCCACTTTAGGGCCAGCCCCCTTTGACAATTTAGATGTTGTAGTTTCCATCATAAAATATGTCTTGGTTTAACTTTATTTATGTCATAAATTAATCATGAGAGTTAGAGGACATCGGGACTGTCTTTATTATATATATCAATTATATATGTAATTTTTATGTCTTTGAATATTTGTGTTATTTATTTTTAATTAATTTTATTTTATTTATTTTGGTTTAGTATTTGTCAGAATGCCCCTAGAAATGTGTTTTCAGTGTAAAGTGCACCTGGAAGTTGCAAAAGTATCCCATTGAAAGCATAGGCTGAAACATTGTTGTATCTCTTAGAAAATTACTCTATGTACCCTCTCCATGCTGAACAGGGAACCTGGCCCTAAAGGTATCTTCTCAATTCCTTGAATATCATTTAAATATTCAGCAAAACAAAATCTTCTTGGGCATGTGGATGCATAAGTGAGCACATTTTTGCACTTATTTTTAATGATTCTTTACACCATATTAGATTTTTGTGAATGGTATTATATTGTGTGCAATATTGTGTTTTATAGAATGACCTGTGAAAAAAGTAAATGCACAACTGAATATATGCCTATATTCAATACATTGCGCCCATGATGCAAGCATACACTTGCTATTTATATTGCTTTGATCATGTTCCCTTTTCTCCGTTTTCTTCCTGCTACGTGTTAAGTTGATTCTACATACTTATCTTATATATAGTTATATATAGTTTTACTACATTGTATGTGTAACTTTATTACAAGGCAGCATTAACTTTATATTTCACACAGGAGCCGATTTCATGCAAAAAACAATTATTCTCTAAATCACTTACTAAAACAATATGAAAGCTTTATCTGTGAATGATCTAACTTTTATGAATGTTACATTGCAATTACAATATTCAGTATCAACATTATAGTTTGTTTTACTATTTAGTTTTTTTCAAAAGCAAATTAACTGATAACCATACATGTGTGGCCTGCAGTTTGCTCAGGACTTTCTTGGGAGAAATGGATAGTAAGTGCAAGGGACATCAAAAGAAATACAAGATAGATACATACAGTAGGTTCCAAACTTGGTGAAATCACATGGTAATTGCTTACCTAGGGCAGTCAGGAATTAAGAAAACCCTCATAAATTATTTGTCTGTGTAAGAAACATTTCACAGATTACGAGACCTATATATATTATAAAAGATGCTTTAGGTGTTTGATTAAACTATCAATCTTCAAGCCCAGTAAGCAGTGAGTGGTGCTTAGTACTATTTCAACTTCTGCAAGAAAAAAAACATTATTGGCCAGCCTTGTGGCCTTGGTCTATACCTGGAGACTTTGTGGCACACACTTTACGCCCTTGTTCTGTGTCAGTGAAGAACACTGTCCTGGCCATGTGTTCCAAATAACACAATACATTGTACAGCTCAAGGCTGAACATTTGACTTGAGGAGGGCAGCACATTAAAGAACCAAAAAACTCTCCAAAAAATGTTTTTTATACAACTTCCTTGTCACCGTAAAGCCTCCCATTGTGCGTGGCTTCAGTGAGAATCCCTACTGGGGAATTATTGTTTCTCCACAGTAATATGGCTTTACAAGCATATATATATATATATACGTTGGAATGACTAGGTTGTAATGCTCTTCAAGTCTTTAGATCAGAAGGGGACATCAGAGATTAAGGTCACTACATGACAAGATTCCTCTGATGGAGTACTGCAGTGTATAACACCAGCCGCATTCTCAACACTCGTTTGTAAAGTTAGATACAATTTATGCTTTCAAACAGTGGTCATAGTGGGCCGATATACAATGGTATCCCATACCGCTGCTTCTGCCGCTGCTTTTAGTTTATGGGCAAAATGAATGATAAATCCTTCTCCATTCCCTCTTCTCCATGTCCTTGTATCATCATCGGAACCCCCAGGAAACAAATGTTTCCACCACACCAGCGTCCCCCCTCCACATCAGGGCACACAGCCTATTGGTGTGGCTGCAATCTTAAGCAGTGACTGTGATCGCCAGGCGGGACATTCACATTACATACTTTTACTTCACTGTATTTACCTTTGTGGCTCTAATACCTAAAGTAGAAGCTGGCACATATATTCCATTCACTCTTGCTGAGCAGGAGGGGAACATAGCTGGTGAATGGAGAAATGGGAGAGCAGCAGAGAAGTGATTGTGAGAGAGAATGTCTGAAGAGAGAACAGGGAAGAAAGCTGCAGGGGGATAGGTAAGAAGGAAGATGGTGAAGGGGGTTGGTATTTCGTCAGAAACCTATTATCAGAGCACTTGTAGTGTTATATGTAATAGGTGTCAGTGACGTTGGGGGTAGATGTTAAACCACATGAAGTTTTTAGACCAAGTTGTTGATTTTATTTCAGAACTTGCAACAGTTGATATTTATATACATATATATATATATATGTATATACAGTTTCAGTTGATGCAGCTCCAGTTATACATTTCACATTTCTACTGTCACTGTAAGAACATGCTGAGAGCAGATCTTCCTGTCCGGGCATGCTTAGTAGAGCGATGTGAATGGCTAAAGGCTGCCCCACTTCCTGTCTTCACTAGACTACAGGGGACACCACTCCCAATGGGAGTGAAGCATAGCGCTCCATGTTAACACCCCCCTCGTTAAGCTATGTCTCCTGTTACAAGAATTTTTTTTTACTTTACCAGATACCTCTTGTGGTAAAGTCTCTTTCCTGTAACAAGTAAGTGGGTTAGCCAAAAAAATGACAAATGAGATATATCAACATTAATTAATTATTCATTCCACTGCACATCTCGACAAGAATATGTATAACAAATGTGATGTCAGTCCTTTAGTTAACATGTCAGAAGCATTATGCCATCTTGTTTCACATTCCCCAGGAGGGGTGACTTGATAGATGCTTCCACAACAAACAAATAGGTTTTCTTTTATGAAACCATTCTGTATCTAAGGTAAATACCAATGAAGTTCACTGTGCAAAAATTACAGAAATGACAAAAAATGTCCACACATAGGGGCATATTCAATTGTTGGCGTTACAGCCTAAAGTAACGCTCCCCGCACACTATTACCGTCATTACGGTAATAGTGCACATAAATACCATTATTATGGTACGTTTCACGCTGGATTTCAGCTTGCGGCTCAGGGAGCTGCGAGCTGAAATCTGGCTTAGATTACCGTAATAACGGTAATACTTTTTCCGCGGCGGAAAAAGTAAACAATTGAATATGCCCCTTAATGTTATTAGCAAACAAAATGTATCAAAATTAATTGTATCAATTCTCTTATTCACTTCCAGTAGACGAAAGATTAGCTTGCAGGTAGCTGCTGTTCTGTTTAGCGTAACACGTCCTTAAAAGGTAGTTTACAAGGTTTAGAAACAGACCGTCCTTGTGTCTGTCAGCCGTGTTCATACACTTGTGGTCTCTTTATGGTGATTGAGTCCTGGCTCATATTCAGCCACGTAAAATGAGAGAGGGAGAGCCGCACATAGTACCAGTGTACCAGTAACAGGTCAATCTACATAGTATTCTCCATGTGCTTTCCATCCCGCAAATGCTGCCAGCGGTATAGTGGGACTAGACGCTGTGATGTGTATTTGCCCCTGCTGCTGTTTCTGTGTAACGTCAGTTCCAGTTGTACACCAGTGTATTCCTGCTGCGAACAGCGCCCCTAAGCATTTTTTTGTAAGTCTTCATCAGGGGATGGTGTTGATAAGGTGAATTGTCATATATAAAGAGTTCATGGTCCTTTCATTGGTTAATTGGGTGGTTAGATTATTGAATACAACATATATGTAAAAATATATACAAAGCATAATACAATCAGTATAATCAACTATAATATAATACTAGAGATGTTCACTGACCCCCGTATTTTGGTTTTGGATCTGGATTAACTTTGTATTTTGGTTTTGGCAAAACTGCCCTCGTGTGTTTTAGTTTTGATGTTGGTTTTGGATCTCAATTTTTTTCTTCTAAAACCCCTATTTTTTTTTGCTAAAATCACATAATTTGGCTCTTTTTTATCCCTGCATTATTATTAACCTCAATAACATTAGTTTCCAATCATTTCCAGTCAATTTTTGTCAAGTGACAAGAACACTGCTACCCCTCCTGTTTCTGTATGAGCAATGGCACTGAGCAATGTCACTGGAGACTGGAGAGTGACAAGAACACTGCTACCCCTGTTTCTGTGTGAGCAATGGCACTGAGCAATGTCACTGGAAAATGGAGAGTGACAAGAACACTGCTACCGCTGTTTCTGTGTGAACAATGGCACTGAGCAATGTCACTGGAGACTGGAGAGTGACAAGAACACTGCTACCCCTGATTCTGTGTGTGCAATGGCGCTGGATCTCCTAGGGAGGAGGATACTTATGGAATCCATAACCCGCGAGATCCGCCAATGCAACAATGTCTCGATACAGATCCGAGGACGCGTGAAAGTAACGAGCTCGCTCGCAAGCCTACTCAGATCCCCTAAGTTCGGGTGGGCTCGGTTTTCAGAAAACCGAACCTGTGCATCTCTATATACTACATCACTTTCTACATTATTAGCAGTATTAGAAGAGTCCAACAGGAAGGTATAGGTCAAACACATATAATTGAAATCTGTCTAAGTGGGTGTGATCATATGTTCAGATGGCAGCTAGAAAATTCTGATAATAGACCTTTCCAAAGTTGCACGTTCAAATAGAACAAATATTGAATGCAAAATATTTGAAAATTTGCTGGACTGCTTGTTGTTATTTTTTTTAACCTAAGTTTCTGATTTTCCCAACAGCTTTCCAAGAACTCGCTGAAAAATGACGCAACATGGATGAGGATCCCAGATGGTTAAGGTCCCTACCTCTACTGAGTGTGGCTTTAAAAAGGCTACAAATAGCTAGACAAATCTTGACAGGATTTGTCTAAAAATAATTCCACACTTAAGAGGTGGATCTTTGGTCTTATGCCCAGGCATGACAATGACATTTTTCTTATCACTGGCAAGAACTGCAGCAATTTTTCTTTTAAAGTGTATGAAAATCATATTGTGACCTAGGAGGTGGTCAAAATTGAATGGAAATTACTGAAATTTAGTGTTAGTGAGGTTAATAATAATGTAGGTACAAAATAATACCTAAATTATGTTATTGTAGCCCAAAAAAATGTAATTTTTTTAACAAATTGCAAAACAAAACCAAACAAAACCAAAACACGCAAGGGCGGTTTGGCAAAACCAAAACCAAAACACGACGGTAATCCAGATCCAGATTCAAAACCAAAACCAAAACACGGGGGTCAGTGAGCATCTCTACTCATTATCAAACAGAGAAAAGTGGGAGTAGCAGAATTAGATAGAGACATCAAAGTCTTCCATAGGAAGCTAGAACCCCATAAAGAAAGTAAGGACTAAAAAGATCTTGAAAATTAAACAGATGTGAACAAGAGATAATTGCAACCAAGACATGCAAGTTAAAAAGGGACCAAATGAACTATGACTAAAGCCACATACATCTGAAACAAGAAAAGACCATTTATGAATCCTTTGGGAACCCCACTATAACATACAGGGATAAAATATACAAAAGACTAAACCTCGCATACTAACAATGCATGAAATTAATTCATGAAAAAAATCATATTGAATGATGATAATGACGTGGAAGGGTATCTAGATGGGAAAGAGGCAAATAGGGAGACACTTGATACTTACACGTGCAGCCAGGAATTCCTTCAATATAGGGAGGTTGGAAGAATTTATCACTGAACAGGAAAAGAATACCAAAACAGTTCTTCCAACTCCCATTGATAATACACATGAGAATCCCCTAACTCATGGCTCAATCGCACTAACCACCCAATCCTTAAAATCAACAGAGTAGACTAGTGAGGAAGAAAATACAAATACAAAGACACAAAGACACATTCCCTTCAATTTCTTTTTTAGGACTAAGCCAAACCCAAAAAACATCATTAGTCATCTTTCATCCAGCAAACCCCCCCCCCCCCCCAAAAAAAAACCAACTTTAATATGAGAAACTTCCACTTAACAGCATCACATATCTCTGTCCTACAAAAGGGACTCACATTTGCACCACCTAGTTGACGAGATAAGTTTGATCTTCAAAAGTTCACCTGCAACCTCACTTTGAAAAATTATTTTTATAAACCACCAGCCATCACACTTAATGAACAGAACCCTCATAGATTCAAACACACCACTCTTAAATCCAGATCCATCTTTTTCCCCATTTGAAAAGGTAATTATAGTGCCACTTTCCAGAAGCTAGTTGAGGATGATAATCAATGCATCAACATTCACAAAAACAGGTACAGAAACAATTTCACTAAAAGGGAAAAAGATGCATTAAGAGATCTTGGCAGCAATGAAAACACTGTGACTGTGTGGGGCAACCAGCAATACAGGTCTATCGGCTCTGGAGAACCCTGCTCTGCTCTTCTGAGCCCCAGTGAGACCCATTTTGACATAGATCTGTTCCAAAAAATTTGAGGGGGGCTCGGCGATACTGGTCCATCTGCTCCAGATGTCCTACCAGCTGCTCTTGTGAGCACAGGTACAGTGAGCCCCATTTGGGCTTTTAGTTCAGAACTCCCTGATAAAAGTACACAGCCCTCTCTATCTCCTGAATCTCATTTAAATATCTTGTCTCACGCAGCAAAATCATTATTTTGTTTGTAGTCGCAATTCTAGGTGCATTTATGAATCCAAACCACATTTAGCTAAAAACACCGAAATCCACCCAGCTCCTCAAATCAGAAGATATGACATTTTGATACCCCCCAAATACCTTCACATGCGGATACAGGCACTTTATGTAAAAATAGGCAAATTTGCTTAAAACTAGAAGCATACCACAACAAAAAGGCAAATGCACTATTTATAAATAACCCATGAGACTAGATTTACTAAGCTGCGGGTTTGAAAAAGTGGGGATGTTGCCTATAGCAACCAATCAGATTCAAGCTTTCATTTATTTAGTGCTTTCTACAAAATGACAGCTAGAATCTGATTGGTTGCTATAGGCAACATCCCCACTTTTTCAAACCCGCAGCTTAGTAAATCTAGCCCATAGTGTTTTTCTGTCCTTTCAATATTCTTCTTGTGGGAAAAAATCTATCACCACCAATCCCTCTGGTGAATGCTCATGCTGTCTCCATTGAACAACCAACCACCCCCCTGTTAAATTCAGGCGGAATGGCACATGGAATGGAATACTTCGCTTTTACATTGGGAGTAAGATTATTCACATTGACAGAAGAATGTTTTATTTGAATGGACCTTCAGAAAATGATAAACAGTGACATTTTGTGAACTTTTTATACTCAATTTTCCTTTTCCACCATCTTTTGGCATTGTCTCTCACTCCCCAACTTCCATTTCTATTATATTCTTCTATGATGAAGATCACTTCCCTTCCTGATCACCAGTTTTTTTCCCATTGGTTAATAGAATATATGTCAATCTTTTATATAACACAATAACATTTAAGTCATGTATCATTGCCACATGCTTTAGTCTGGCTGTATGTACAATCATTCTTATGCAGATATTGAATAAAGAAAGGGTACCTTAGATCCACTATACTCTAGAATGTTTCTCTCTTCTTCATCCAAGATGCTGATACTAGGGGAAATAACGTGCCTTGGTTAACACATTATGGCTGAGTCAGTGATCCAATCCACATGCATGTTAACCAGCAACAGCAAAACAGATGAAAAAATAATCTTTAAATTTTAAAACTGTATCCTTAAAGTTTAGTACAGCATAGTTACCATTTTATAATACTTAAATCTTACTATACAACATAGTACCAGCTGCAGTGTTTATGTGTATCCAAAAAGGGTAAAATCCAGTTTGTACAGCTTCAACAACTGCTGTAGTAAGCTGAGAGGCAACTGTGCAAAATAGTTAGTACTTATTTTAGAATCTGTTCTTGATTCATTGTACTTCTTGACTGTTGGGTATTTTATTTTTGGTTGTGCACTAATAACTTTCAGGACATAGTCAGAATCCACCTTTAGTGTTTCAAACTTGCCTAGTATGTCGTAATTGATATTACATGGATCACAAAGATAGTGCATAGGTCTCCAGTGTATGTCCAGGCTTGATGTCTTCTGATTAGCGATAAAATTAACAAACTCTTTAAAAGAAACAGATTCTGTTGAATTTTTGTCTTCTCTGAACTTTGACCTGATCAAGTTTGCGATTTTTGTCCCATAGTAATATCCCCCATAATGACGGAATTTATCTCTATAGGCTGAAACGATTCTTTGCAGTGGATTCCGAGTAAACATTACTTTAGTATAAGTATCAAGCAATGTGCTGTGCTGGTCAGGGGGATAGTCAATCAGTCTCTTAAACAATGCATTTTGATGTACAGCTTCATGTTCAATGTATTCTGCATTGAAGCTGATGTTCATCTTTAAAAGAAACAGTATCCTCTTCCAGTTGGAACAGCCTACTTTCGGCACCTCACAATATATTAGCTTATGGTTTTCTTCCACAAACAGCTGTTTGGCAACAGAAGGATCAATCTTATACAGTGGTTTACTGAGATTACTTTGCTGACATACAGAATTTAAGATGTTTTTACGATTTCTTTGAGTGGTCAGTATTTCATTGAAATCTGAAAAAGAAACAAATGAGAACTATGACATAAATTTAACTTTATATGTTTAAGAAAAAAAACATATAATGATTCATTTTAGCAGGTACAGAAAACATTAACTTTAACATAAATATATCTGGTGTTGTCTTTATTCGTGGCATCACTGCTTAAGCCAGTGGTTCCCAAACTGTGCACCTAGGCTCCCTGGGGTGCCTTGGGGATCTCACAAGGGTGCCTCACCCAGGGCAGTGGTTCCCAAACTGTGCACCTAGGCTCCCTGGGGTGCCTTGGGGATCTCAGAGGGGTGCCTTAGCCAGGGCAGTGGTTCCCAAATTGTGCACCTAGGCTCCCTGGGGTGCCTTGGGGATCTCACAGGGGTGCCTCAGCCAGGGCCAGTGGTTCCCAAACTGTGCACCTAGGCTCCCTGGGGTGCCTTGGGGATCTCAGAGGGGTGCCTTAGCCAGGGCAGTGGTTCCCAAATTGTGCACCTAGGCTCCCTGGGGTGCCTTGGGGATCTCACAGGGGTGCCTCAGCCAGGGCCAGTGGTTCCCAAACTGTGCACCTAGGCTCCCTGGGGTGCCTTGGGGATCTCACAGGGGTGCCTCAGCCAGGGCCAGTGGTTCCCAAACTGTGCACCTAGGCTCCCTGGGGTGCCTTGGGGATCTCACAGGGGTGCCTCAGCCAGGGCCAGTGGTTCCCAAACTGTGCACCTAGGGTCCCTGGGGTGCCTTGGGGATCTCACAGGGGTGCCTCGGGCAGGGCCAGTGGTAAGCAAGGCGGGGGACTACTTAGTAATTATTTTGGCTATGGGGTGCCTTGAAAAAAAATTGGAGACCCTAAGGGTGCCTTGAACTGAAAAAGTTTGGAATCCACTGGCTTAAGGTGTACTTGTAAACTACCACTATCTTGTCTGTGCATCATTAAGTTGCTTTTAACAGGATTGAAAGGCATGGCATGAGCAGCAATTCTCATTGGTTCTTTGAATCCTGGCATCATCAACTTAATGTATCACTAGGGAAGTGCAGTAGGGGTGAGTTCACATAAATCAAATATGAAACAAATAGGTAAATTTCCATTGCATACAGAGTAAGAGTTCATGGTGCCAGCTATCATATCATGCCTAATGATGGATGTTTTCCTTGTTTGAATTTTGCAGTCTGTATAGTTAAATTTATGCTACCAAAGAGACAGCAAACTAATCACTCAGATTTATAAAGACAATTAGAGGTGCTTCTCCTTTTAAGACACTTTTTAAACCATAAATATTGAAGCAGTTGGAAGGGTCAGATTTAAGCTGGGTACACACTACACTGATTATCGGGCCAATCAGACGATATACGACTGATTGGCCAGATATCTGTGAGCGTGTATACTTACCCAATGGTCCAAAGTCGTCCCAAAGTGCCGATCATCGCTTCATCTGGTTGGTCGTACTGGTTAGATTTTTGTCGTTTAGCAGCTAGTTAACTGTCAGCAGCTGCTGACAGTTCAATGTAATTCTGCACTATCTGCATCCCGAGTGAAGAAGAACAGAGACAGCGAGCAGGCACACGGTCAGCGTTACAGATGGTGAGAAATGCCGGCGGATGTTTCATTCATTCATTCTGCTAGAGCACAAGTCTTTGATGTACGCTTCACTAGGTTAGCTAAATAAACGAAGAGTGGTATTTAAGGGCAGAGTGGACACTGCAGGATATTTGCATGCTTCAGTTCCTCCCCATTACAACTTCCAGGCTGACGGTGACAGGCTGTAAATTTGAAGGTAAATCGTGTGTAGTGTGTACACATGAACCAGCATGCGGATCGTGTCTTTTTTTTTTTTGTCTGTCATTCATAAAACGCTAATCGTTAGCATTTCATGTAGTGTGTACCCAGCTTAAATGTTAGACAGATCTAGCTATGATAGGTACATAATTACTTTTACGTTCTATTGTTTATATTGTAGCCACAGGCTTTTTCTGTGTAGCATATACATACCCTTTCCTTTAGTATCAGGAACTAGCAAGCAGGGTAACTTTATGGTGCTTGTAATGATTATTCCCAAAAGCAAACAAGAAAGGAATACAGTGAAGCAAAATAGTTTACATGGTTTTCTTACCATCTTGTCAGGACCACTGAAAAAAAAGAACAAACTGTTAATATTCCATATATAATATCTGAATATAAATAAATATTCAATTTAGGTTAATATAGATCTCTGTCTACCTGTATTGAACATACAGTATATATACACTAAACATGCTTAAATAAAATAATCTACCCAGTTGTGTCCCTCCTCTCCAATTTATCTTAACTTTTTCTATTGCGGCAAATGTCATGCCTGTTGGATCAAAGTTGTGTGTATTACGAAAGTGATTCAAAAGGCTATGGTTCTCTTACCCCTTTCCCAACATTCCATGCATGTTCTCCTATTCTTGCCTTAAGTCTTCTGATTGCTCTATCCGCATGTTGTTTCCCACAAGGACATTCTACCAGATAAATGACCTTTACTGTTGCAAGTTAGGGGTTGATTAATTTTGAATGTTGGTCCTGTTGGTTTAGATATGAAGTCCCTTACTGGTTGAGTGCTATTGCAGGCCAGGGTTTTACAGTGACAGCACCTGCCACGAAAATAGAAACCACCATTCTCTTCCCTTTGATCTATGAACAGTTTTGAGTTGGTCCGGGTTTTCTAATTATTTTTGACTAGATGTATTCTGAGAACTGGGGATTTCTTAAACGCCACATTTGGACAGGATGGTAGTATCTCTGATAAAGTGTCATATTTCAATTGAAAAGATCAGGGATTATGCAGGATCTGCTTGACCTGTCTAGCTTTGTTGTTGTACCTTTGTTATAAAGTATACTTTGTTGTCTTTCTTCTATATAGATTCTTTTTGTTTGCAAAAGTGAGTTCCTATTGATTTTTTTCTGCTTCTGTAAATTTATTGGAAACTATTAGAGGGTCATAATTTTTTTCTAGAAATTGAGTTAAGTGTTCCCCCTGTTAATTAAAGTCTTCCATTTGGGAACAATTGCATCTTAAGAACTTAAATTGGCCTGTGGGAATATTCTCTAGCCATTTGCTAAAATGGAGCTATTTACGTCAATGTTTTTATGGAAAGTTTTTGTTTCTATTTTGTTGTTTTTTACGTAAATTACACATATACAGTCTTTTGATGAGACTGAGGGAAATATCATGCAGAACAGTAAAAACATTTTGTATGGCGCATCCATGGGAATATTTTAATTTAATTTGAAAAATGTATTTTGTATAGTGTGTTAAGTAATCACAGTTTTACTTAAAAGTGTTTTTTTTATCTTTGAAATCCCACCCTTAACACCAAGAAGATGTAAAAAAGGGTATTGGGGGTTAAGGCACTGTAACAAGCAAGGTAGTCCTAAGGTGATGGAGTCACGTGTAAGCCTGATTTAGCGCTGGCCAGGCAAAGGTATGGAGTTTAACAGATTCCCTGGGCTTCACCAAGAATCACTGCAAGACAGTATCGGCTTAGCAGTCAGGAACCTGCAGGTCGTGGGCCTCTGAAAAGCCACTAGGCGTAACACCGCGGAGATGGAGGAAGGGTAATCCAGAAGCAGGTCAGCAAGCTGAGGACTGGTACACTGGTGGTAGCGAGGTATAAAATCAGTATGCAAAGGGAAGTCCAATAACAAGGCGGGAACTGATACACAGGCAATAGTACAGTGCAGGATCAGGATTTGAGAGAGAATGAACAAAAACAAGCAAGGACTGGTACACGAGGAGTTAAGAGGCAGATAAGCAATCCAAGGGAAAAGCACAGGAAAGCTCAGCTTCTGCAGCATAACAGGGAGTCAGACTGGTGTGGAAACCTATTGCTCTGACACAGCTGCAATGTCAGAGTGAGCTTTATATACTCTGCTGGTATGAATATGCTGCCTCGCAGCCACGATCATGTGACCGCCCGATCCTGGAAGTGCTGACCTCTATACAGTGGCAGAGCAAATCAGCAGCACAGGATTGTGGAGCAGGCAAGTTTTGTGACAGGCACACATCACCATGGTTGAGACACGCTAAAGGTTTGTTTGCTCCACATACCAATGAAATGCTTTGCCTACTTGTTTGTTAGCTCTGCCAACTGTGAGAGGCGGACTCTGCCTACCATTACATATTGCATTTGCCTTGCCTAAAACCGACGTGGCTAGAGTTAATGATGTGCTAACTTCTCCTACTAGTGGCTCCGCCTACCATTTATATGGTCCCAGCCTACATGAGGTCAGTATCAGAATTTTTCCAGGGCCAATTACGTTCCCAATCCATCCCTGATTTCACCCGAAAGTCTTGAGAGAGCCCAGGGAAGCTGAGAACTATAAGATGCCTGGAGTCTTCTGAGAGCACTGTAACTACAGAGACTAGGAGATCTGGAGAGTGCCTGGGACACTAGAGAGGAAGTTAGTTTTTTTTTAATCTGACCTACACCTATTTGCAAATGTTTTCTAAGAACTGTGCAGGAGGATTAAGGAGAAAGTCATCTTTACTATTTTTTATTGCAACTACTAAACTACTAGACATCAGTAGTTAATAAAGAATATTTATTTCAAGATATTGAGCTCATTTATTACTTTACTGTGATGTCCTACAGCCAAACTAGATTTTAAACTTGCACGGGCAAGTGCCCCTTTCCATACAGTCACCACACAGAGCAAGGGGATACAAGAAACTGAGGTAGCCTGGACAAATGCTAACCGAGAAATAGGTGCATGTATAGGGGCAGTGTATAAGTAGCTACATTTAGTTTTGTTTTTGTTTAGCAAGTAGCCAGCTCCAAGATATGTACAGTATGCTCAATGTAAATAATGTGTTCAGCATACTCTTCCTTTGAAGTTTATTTATTAGTTTACTTGCCACCTGCAAACAGTTCAGGCAGATCTTTGCTGAACCAATATTCATGAAAGTCAACACACTTGCATCTACTGACTGGTATTCTCTTCTGTAAAGAAAATTTACTATCAAGCTATAATATAAGACTGATTATATTTACTGATTGGTTGCTCTCTGTTTGTTAGTATGTTGCTGTCTGTCAACATTACCTACATTTTTCACAGACATCTGTAGCAGCAGCAGCAGCAGTTGCATGTTATAAAAGCAGACATAATAAAATACCAAAGAAGAGGAACATCATAACATAACACATTTTCTCCAGTGCCGTAAAGGGAACATAGCTATTATCTGCTGCATGCAGTTCTGAGACTTGACAGAAGAGCTCACAGTCAGCGGGCAGAGAAAGCTAGGGTGGTTGAAGTGATTAAGAGATGCAGTTGCGCCCACCCTGTTTCTGTGTTGCCTCAGGAATAAAATAACAAATTACATGATAAACAGCTTCTTTTTAACCTCAAAATGTAAACAATTGCTACTATTTAAATCAGAAATAAAAGCTTCCTGAAAATAGAGAACTATTGACACAATATCACATATGTTTTGTTTAAACAGATTGCAAGAGATTTGCTTATCACTTGATAGAGGTTTCTCTTACCTTTTCACTATATTGCTATCTGCGCTTTATTGTGTCTTTGTTCCTTATATAATGTTCTTTGTTATTCTCTTTGCATTAATGTCCTGGTGTACATTTAATTTATTGTATTGTGGGAGGAATCCATATCAGGGATTTATAATGGTGTAAAGTCCAGCAATGTGAAAGCCATCTGTTGTTGACCGTTATCTGAGCTGTGTGAAGCTAAAGTCCACTCTCATTCCACTTCCCACTAGGTCACCATAAATGGTCATTTGTGTATAGCCCCAAACAACTTGTTACCATAGGTGATAACATTTGACCTGAAGAATTCTGCAGTATATTACACTTGCCGAATGGAGGCGGTGATTGCTTTGTCTGTCAATATGCAGTTCAGTTTCATTACTGAATTTTTACTATATTGTAAAGCACTATGGAGTATGTTGACACTATATAAAAAATTCAAAAATAATAAAAATAAATATATATTTTATTATTATTATTACTACTACTACTACTACTACTACTAATATTAATAATTAACAGCACACGGGAGGTGCATGTGTTATCATGACAGATACTGAATAATTCAGTACCTGTCACAATAAATTGTCCCCCTAAGTACCTAATTATGCATATAACTAATCAACATTTGGCTTCATATTGTGAACATCTCATTACAAAGCTGGTTTGTATCAATGAATTTGACTACTGATGATACTGTTTGCACAAACATTATTATTATTTTCATTTTTGCAGTCATTACCTCATTAAGTAAACATACTTGTATATATTTGCAGATTTCCAAAGAAAAGTATGCCTAGGCTTAGTTCCTCGAGAACCACACACACCCGAACTTCAGGGATTCGGCTCGGTACTTTCGCACACCCTTGGAATTGAAAATGAGGCAAAACGTCATTGTTACATCATTGGATCTCGCAAGTTTTGGATTCTATAAGTACCGCCCTCCACCGCGATCCAGCGACATTTCACAGAGGGACACAGAAGCGGTAGCATGATTCTTGGCAGTCTCTAGTGCAGTTGGGCAGAGTCATAGGTAAAAAAGAAAGAGGAGGGGTAGCAGTGTTCTTCAAAGTATCCAGTGACATTCAAGAGAGCTCCATTACTCCATTGCTAATTGTCATTGCTAAAATAGAAATAATAGGGCTGGCAGTCTTGGTCTTCTAAATCTACAGTCACATTGTACTGTGTTATATAGCACACAAACAGGAGAGCTCCATTGCTCCATTGCTAATTGTCATTGGTGAAATAGAAATAATAGGGCTGACAGTCTTCGTCTAAATCTGCAGTCAAATTGTACTGTGTTATATAGCTCACACACAAATAGGAGAGCTCCATTGCTCCATTGCTAATTGTCATTGCTGAAATAGAAAAAAAATAGGGCTGGCAGTCTTGTTCTAAGACTGCAGTCACATTGCACAATGTTATCCAGCTAATACACCAACAGGACAGCTCCATTGCTAATTATCAGTGCTGAAATAGAAATAATAGGGCTGGCAGTGTTGTTCTTAATCCGCAGTCACATTGTACAGTGTTTTATAGCTAACACACAAACAGGAGAGCTCCATTGCTAATTGTCATTGCTGAAATAGAAATAATAGGGCTGGCAGTCTTGATCTAAATCTGCAGTCACAGTGTACAGTGTTAAATAGCTCACACACAAGCAGGAGAGCTCCATTGCTAATTGTCATTGCGTAAATAGAAATAATAGGGCTGGCAGTGTTGTTCTTAATCTGCAGTCTCATTGTGCTGTGTTATCAAAATGGATTCACAGTAGTACACAGAAGACCAGGAGCACCAAGCAACTGCTGGCACCAGTCATGATGATAGTAATCCTTATACGGGATGCTAAAGCCTATGTTAAAGTGCATAGTGTTTGTAAGTCAGAGAAACAAAAATGTAAAAAACACCTTTTACCTTTTTGAAGAAAAAAAAGACCTGTAATCCAGGCAAAGTTAACTGCAGAAAAAAATAAAATAGCCAACATACCATTCTATACACGCAGTGGCAAGGAAAGAATCAGGCCTTCGCCTTTCTCTATGAGTGCTAGTTCTGCAACTGTCACTGAGGCATCTTCTTGCAAGATCAGTCATGACTAAGCAAAACCTTGTCATTCTGACACAAAAAGTGGTGCCCAAATACTTTTACGTGTAAAAGCCAAGCTGGAAGAGAACAGTAAGGCATTAGAGGAAAATGTATGTTCAGATTCAGAAATGACACAAATCCCTGAGGTGAGTCGATCCACGAGTGCTATGTGTAAGCCCGACCTTTCTGATAGTGTACCCATAAAGAAGGCCCCTTTCAGCATTTCTGCAGATGTGTTCAAGAACAGCCCAAGTGTAGCCGTTGATACACAAATTGAGGATGCCACTTTGTAATTGTAACAGGATGAGGGGGATATTTGTGTAGCTGATGAGGGCTCTAATGAAGATGTTGATGAGGATGATGTTGTTTGTGTAAGTCCTGCACCAGTGGAAGCAGTTCTAGCACGTGATAAGACAAAGGCAGTTGTCATGCCTGGGCAAAAGACCAAAAAATCCACCTCTTATGTGTGGAATTATTTTACCCAAATCCTGACAACAGTTGTCTAGCCATTTGTAGCATTTGTAAAGCCACAGTCAGTAGACGTAGGGACCTTAACCATCTAGGAACCTCATCCATGTTACGCCATTTGAAGCGAGTTCATGGCAAGCTGTTGGGAAAATAGGAAACTTATACTAAAAAATAACAACAAGCAGTCCAGCATCAGCTAACTCTCTTCTCTCAGTTAGATTGTCATGCCTGGGGATAAGACAAAAGAATCCACCTGTTATGTGTGAAATTATTTTTACCCAATCCTGACAACAGTTGTCTAGTCATTTGTAGAGTTTGTAAAGCCACAGCGGCAACACCTTCCTCATCAATATCCTCACTAGTGATCGGATTTAGTCCTCCATCCAAGTTGCTAAGGCTAGATGACTTCTCCCTTATCCAGGATTCCTCAGAAGAAGCCTTGAGCATTAGGCCCGCTGCTGCTCCTGCTGCTGGGGGTGGATTTTCAACCCAGAAGCAGACCAAGAAGAAGACTACTAGTAGTTTACAACAATTTACTTTTAAACAATCTTTTCCAAGAGGAAGCAAGTATAGCAGCTGTCACCCAGTCGCACAGCGGATCACAGGCACCATGGCGACTATGCTATTATTAGATCAGCGTCTAATATCCACCATTAATGCAGCAGGAATAAGACAGTTAATTGTGGTCCTGTGTCCCCGTTACCAAATTCCATCTCAACAGATCTCAACCCCATTCCATCTTTACTAGAAAAGCAATTTCTCACCTGTACCAGGAGGTTGCAAAAAAGAAAATTATGGGGCTACAAATGCCATTCTACCCACTGTACACTTAACCACAGATATGTGGACAAGCGGAACTGGGAAAAGTAAAGCTTATATGAGTGTGACAGTCCACTGGGTTGGTAAATTGCCTTCAACAGCAGGAACAGCAGCAGCATCTAACAAACAACGCCTTATCTTTCAGAGGCAGGCATCTGCTTCACTAAGAGGCATTACGCTGACAACGTGTTTGAAAAACTAAGGGATGTCATTGCAACATGACTTATCCTGCTTGGGTGGAATTTACAGCATTACAGAGGGTGCAATTCCATCAGATTCCCTTGATTACAGCAAAAAGTAAAAACCAATACTCTCTTCTAATTCTCTTGGATCTCTCTGCTGCATTTGACACTGTTGACCACACTCTCCTCATACAAACGCTACAATCACTAGGTCTTGAAGGCACTGTCCTATCCTGGTTCTCATCCTACCTATCTAATCACTCTTTCAGTGTTAATTTCTCTGGATCCACCTCTGTTCCACTTCCTTTATCAGTTGGAGTACCGTAAGGCTCAGTCCTAGGTCCTCTGCTATTCTCTCTCTACACCACTTGTCTTGGAAAACTAATAAGCTCCTTTGGATTTCAGTATCATCTCTATGCGGATGATACATAAATCTATCTATCTTCTCCTGATCTTTCACCATCTGTGTTGTCTCACATTACTGACTGTCTTTCTGCCATTTCATCTTGGATTTCTTCTCACCAACTCAAACTCAATCTTTCAAAAACTGAATTAATAATATTTCCACCCAAAAACAGAAGCTTCCTGCCTGACATTTCTATTTCTGTGGAT
This sequence comes from Mixophyes fleayi, assembly GCF_038048845.1. Taxonomy (NCBI): domain Eukaryota; kingdom Metazoa; phylum Chordata; class Amphibia; order Anura; family Limnodynastidae; genus Mixophyes; species Mixophyes fleayi. The sequence continues at coordinate 26,358,796 of NC_134413.1, forward strand.
AACATGACCATAAATCCCACCACGCAAGCTCGCAGCCTAGGTGTCATCCTTGACTCACAACTATCATTTATTCCCCACATTAACTCCATATCTAAATCATGTTACATACATCTAAAGAACATTTCCAGAATACGCACATCTCTCACACAAGACACTGCAAAAACCTTAATTCATGCACTCATCATTTCGCGCATCGACTATTAGTAAATATACCCTGCATTCACAGGAGAGAATGGTTACAAGTGGATTACCCCAGGGATCTGCACCAGTGCTTTTTAATAGTGGTAGCCACACCAGGAGGGGTAAAACTCTAAAAAAAATAAAAATCAAATGATTAATGTTCTAGGTAGACTACAAGAATAGTCAAGAGTGTGTACTAAACCCGCGTTTTTTTTAATAGGGGTAGACACACCAGGTGGGGTAAAACTATAAAAAAAAAAATCATCAAATCAAATGATTGATGATCTAGGCCAACATTAAAACACCAATATCTCGGACCCGGCGGCATTGGTGTTTTAATGATTGGCGACATTGTGTGTGTCGCCAAGCACACTATCAAGATTGTCAACCTGTCAGCACAATGGAAGTTTCGGCATTTAGCCTGCCGACATGTTCACATCGGCAGGTTAATTGTCATCATTTCCAGTGTCAGAAATTAGGTGCCCTACCCATCTAAAGAAGGATGTAAATACAATAGACAGTGTACAAAGAAGGTCAATTAAAATAGTGCATGGCCTACAGCACGAAACTTACTCAGAGAGACTAAAAGATCTTAATATGTATAGTTTTGAGCAGAGAAGGGAAACTGGGGACATGATAGAAACATTCAAGTATAACAAGGGTTTTAACAAGGTACAGGAGGGAAATATTCTTAAAAGGAAAAGAAGTATTGGAACATGAGGACAAGCGCTGAAACTGGAGCGAAGTAGGTTCAGAGGAAATTTGAGGAAAAATGACTTCACTGAAAGGGTAGTGAATACGTGGAATATCCTCCCATCAGTGGTGGTAGAGGCTTATATAGTAGAGCAGTTTAAACATGCTTGGGATAGACATAAGAATATACTTATAAAGAATAAATGATCAAATAGGGTACCATAGGTTAATAAAAAAAATGGGCAGACTAGATTGGCCAAGCATTTCTTATCTGCGGTCAAATTCTATGTTACTGTGTTTCTAGAGAGGAGGGGCGGAGCAGACAGGCTAGAGAAGTGGAAGTAGGTGGAGAGGAATGACTGGAATGGGAGAATGAGGTAGAGGACTGGAGACAGATGGAAGGAGAGGCCCTACAGGGCTGGCCCCAATAATGCCGCACAGACCCTACTGCATCTTCAAACCCGGGGCACCACTCACAGATTATTAAAAAAAAAAGTGAAAAAATTCTGTCATGGGATGGTGGACTCCCTGGCCACAGTCTGGCCCCCATACACTGGTACATCCCATACCCCCCTGGTTGTGTCTCAGATGTTTAAGCTTGAAATGTCTAGCAAAGATACCAGTAGACATTAGTTTGGTAGTATTGTCCTCCACCACCCACAAGGTATATGCCTCCTGACGCACCCACAAGGTATATGCATCCTGACGCACCCACAAGGTATATGCATCCTGACGCACCCACAAGATATACACCTCCTGACGCACCCACAAGGTATACACCTCCTGATGCACCCACAAGGTATATGCATCCTGATGCACCCACAAGGTATATGCCTCCTGACGCACCCACAAGGTATACACCTCCTTACGCACCCACAAGGTATACACCTCCTGATGCACCCACAAGGTATATGCATCCTGACGCACCCACAAGATATACACCTCCTGACGCACCCACAAGGTATATGCCTCCTGACGCACCCACAAGGTATATGCATCCTGACGCACCCACAAGGTATATGCATCCTGACGCACCCACAAGGTATACACCTCCTGACGCACCCACAAGGTATACACCTCCTGACGCACCCACAAGGTATACACCTCCTGACGCACCCACAAGGTATACACCTCCTGACGCACCCACAAGGTATACGCATCCTGACGCACCCACAAGGTATACACCTCCTGACGCACCCACAAGGTATACACCTCCTGACGCACCCACAAGGTATACACCTCCTGACGCACCCACAAGGTATATGCCTCCTGACGCACCCACAAGGTATATGCCTCCTCACAGGCATTTATTCATCTGCTCCAGGTCAACCACATCAGCCATAATTATGAGAACACACCCTTACTGCACTCAGCATGCACTTGCCCGTGAATTCCCTACCCTGTTTCAAAGTAATCATAACGAGTAGTAAGTATGACATATGACTTAATCTGCATGCAGCCGCATGCTTACACATTTTTGGTGAGTATGTTCATAAGGGAAGTGCTTGTTTTATGCAAGAGAAACAGACATATGTGCAACTCTACATGAGCCCCCATGGTGCTCTCAACAACACCTTTGTATGTTTTCCTTTGTTCAAGTTTTATTTCAGTATGTTTGTATCTGCTTCTTTCACTCATTTCCTAGCTGTAAAAAATAATATTTCTAGTGATTGGAAATTAGGAATAAAAAGACTGTTGGTACAGAAAAAAATCAAAACACCTGTTTTAATGGGAGGTCTAAATGTAGCTGAACTTGACTACACTAATGATGTCACATATAGTTAATCATTTGTCAGTTATTATTATTTTTAACGAACTTTCACCAAACTAAGGTCATATTTTACTAGGCTGAGATCTACTATTTATTATTAAAACAGTGCAGACACAAGACACATATTCACACAATATAAACTGCTGTTAGCCTGAGTCTGTGTTTAGTGAGGCAATCTTTACAAATTCCCAAGGTTTCCGGGCCCCAAAAGGTCCCCAAAACTCCTCTGCAAGGTGTCATCTGTATAGACACTGTTTTAAAAACAAAATCTAGAATTCACAAGGATGTCAGTTAGGCGCTGATCTGAAATAGTGGTTCAGTTGTCAAACTGTTCAATAACACAATATAGAGTCCATTTAGTAATATTGATTCAATATATTACAATTGTTTAGGGAGAGAGTTGATGCTGCTATAAATGAATTACTGTGTATTAATTCAACATTTATTAAACAGCCTCAAAGAAAAAAGAAGAAGCACATCCAGATTCCCCAATCAACATATACCACCCATCCAAAATGACAATTGTAAAATTAAAATATTTATTAAAAATAAACATACATAAAAACAGTTCATCTTATTAACAAAAAAACAGGAAAATTAAATAATTGCCTTTAGAGTGTTAAATTGAATATATTTAATGATACAGGTGCACAAAGCAGAACTCATTAATTCGGAGTCTCACATGGTGTAGAAATGGATTTTTCCACGGAATTCTCATGTGGGGAAGGACAATTGCTATGGACTTTAAATACAGACTTTTCTCTCTTTATACCTTAGGGAACCATTTTCATCCCTTAATCCAAAGGTATGTGTATCATTAATCAGACCGCTGTGTCCACTAGTAATCAGTCCAGCATAATCAGTGGCACATAATATTTTCCGCCACAGCTGCAAGTTGAAAACAATAATTGCTTCTGTTACCTTGCACAGCAGATACATTAACATATATACCTTAAAGCTTCTGGACCCAAGTCTCTAACTCCAACCTGTATTCTTCAATATGCTGATCATAACCACTCAGTCTCATTTCTTTGAACCCTAGCGGATCTAGTGGAATAGCTATAAGTGGAATAGCCTCCCATCAGAGGTGGTAGAGACTAATATAGTAGAGCAGTTTCAACAAGCTTGGGACAGACATAGGAAATCCTTATAAAGAATAAATGATCAAATAGGGTACCATAGGTCAATAAAAAATTGGGCAGACTAGATGGGCCAAGTAATTCTTATCTGCCGTCAAATTCTATGTTTCTATATTTCTATGTACCTAAGTCGGAGTTATACAAAAATCTTGACGTGGACGTACGCACTTTTTCAAAAACAAACATATACATAGAACGTAAAACGTAAACAAGAACACAAAGCAAAATAGAGAAAGAAAAAGCACATAGAAAAGACAAAGCATAAATATCTTATAATGCCCAGCTTCGCACAAATGCTTTGCCATCACACAACATTTACGTGCACAAAAATATTCACAAAAAAAAAACATTAAAAAAGGAAAAAGTCACCACAAAAATACATAATAGATATATATTAGTAGCTATTTGCTTATGCTAAACAAAAATATCAGTACTTAATATTTAATGCAAGTGACTGGCAGCCTCAAGACCGCCCTGTCCCCCTCTTCGAGTGGAAATATAATTGTCAGGTTACCAGATCCTCCGAACATGCTCGATATCTGGAGGTGTACCATCTATACCATATTTTACAATATTTGGATGTCACTTTCCTACAGATATACAAATCTCTTTCGTGTTACATTGTAGCATTAACAAGCGCTCTCCACTTCGGAAATTCCAGTGGGCCAGGAGCAAACCAGGCCTGAGCTATCACCACCTTGGGCAACGTCATAAGGTTAAAAATATATATATAGCTGTATAATTAATAGTAACATCTTGTAAAGAAATGCCACAAACAAACTGTTTAGCATCCAAAGGGAGGGCCAATGAGATAGTATTACACACAAACTCCCAAATTTCCAACCAATAACTATTTACTACCGTTCAGTCCCAGAGCAAAAGCCAAAGATCACCTATTGAAGAGTGACACTTTGGACATAACTAGCTACTCCTTCGACCCATTCGATAGAGACCAATAGGAGTGTGATAAACCCTATGAAATATATATAGAAATGGATCTGTTGATAGATAAGACGTGGCACTGCGAAGACTTTTAAACATATGTAACCATTCCTAGTCCAAAAGAGAACCCAAATCTATCTCCCATTTGAATCTAAGTACATCCAAATCATCAGGTGCCAACATAGAGTTAAGGTTAGAATATAAAACAGGTATAGTGTTTTGCATGCCTACTGTACATAAAAGACTCTTAAGAGGAGATGGCTGAATCAGTGGAGGAGAGGAACGGAACTGGAATGTGAAAAGGACATGTCTTAATTGAAGATAACAATAATATGCACATTTAGCGATCCCTCTATCCTGAGATAATCATGCAAAAGATTTCAAGCATCAAGATTCATACAGCTGTTCCCATAATAGTAATACCATATCTATGTAAGATGCTTTATTCTTGTAGTTTCTCAAGTTCAGGGAAAGAAGTGTTAAACAATAAGGGGGTAGATGGATCATAACCCTGACCTAAGTATATAATGGGAGGAACGCCGAATCTCCACAGCTTACTTAATAATTGGTGCAGGCTGACGGGAACATTTACCCACAAGTAGTTCCCCTAACGGCGACAGAAACCTAGATTCAGACATAGAAGGCCCCGCCCGCTGAACAGGATACCCAACAAAGTTACCAAAGTTTGGGTCCCCACCCAACTAATCAGATGGGTTAGCTGGGCTGAATAATAATATTATCGAAGATTTGGAAGAGCTAGACCTCCATCAGCCTAGAATCTACACAATGTAGGGGGTGGGGGGGCGTGTGGGGGGCCCCAAACCAATAACTTGCCTAGGGCACCATGAAGTCTAAATCCGGCTCTGTATACTGTTCATTATAAGTCGCTGAGATAGTCCTATTAGTGTGATGTTCCCTCGCCATACAGATCAAATAACTCCCACCCATATCAGCCTGTGAGTATTGTCAGTGTTGTGAAAAAAGAAGGCATCTTTTAGACTTATCAAAAAAGATAATCCTTCCAGTCAAATTGAGCCTTCAACCATTGAAGTCTATCCTCCACTGTGATTGAAGATATAAACACTCCAGGCCCCTGCAATGTTGTTCCAATGTAGTTTCTGTTTTCCTATTAAGATTTTTCAAAGCAGAAATTTTCTTAATAAAAGTTCCCCGGAGAAAAGTCTTAAAGGCATCGCAGAGACCAACACAGGAAGATGTCATATTATTATCACTGAAAATCCTTTCCCACATCTCTATAAGGTCAGATCTAGCCCCCAACGAATCCAGCCAAGCAGGGTTTAATTTCTAAAACCTGTCTCCCCTATCGCTAGTCAAATCGATATTAATTAGGACTGGAGAATGATCAGAAATACCTCTAGGGAGATAATTGACCGAGATAATCCAGGGTGTTAATGTCAAAGAAGACAAAACCAAATCTATCCATGAAATGCTTTTATAAGAGGTAGAATAACAAGAAAATTGTTGTACCTCTGGGTGCCTAATTCTCCACACATAGACAAGTCCCATCTCCTCAACCAAACGAGAAAAAGGGGTTGGATTATGTGAAAGGGGAACACTGGACTCAAGCCATCTATCCAACCCCGTATGAAGGATGCTATTAAAATCTCCCAGGCACACTACTGGAGAGGACAGAGAAAGTACCATAAATTTAGCAGCGTTATTTAAAACTTTATTATTATATGGAGGTGGATTATACACTGCCAATATAATAAAGGTGGAGAAATGAATAACAGCCCTAAAAAATACATACCGTCCATACAGGTCAATCTGCACACATTCTAAGGTAAACGTTAATGATTTCTTAACTAATACAGAAACTCCTCTAGAATTACAGGAGTGAAGCAATTGATATGCCCACTCCACCCAGTGGTGTTTCAGACCTAGAACTTTACTACCATATAGATGTGCAAACTATATCTACATCATATTTTCGTATCTGAGATAACACAAGAGAATGTTTAACCTTGTCATTTAACCCTATGGTGTTCCATGTGAGCACGCAGAGGCCATACAAAATCATGCATCAGTAAGAAAAATTGGAGATAGCATAAGAGGGAGAAGCAAACAGCTAGCACGAGGAATCCGACAACCTATCCCATATACCAAGAAGAGTAGCAATGTGACCAAGAAAAAAACAACAAAACAAATAACTTAATAACATATTGATCTAGCCCAAGTATAATCTGGATTTAAATATACTCTATACTGAAAGCTAGAGTAACAGACAATAAAACCCCCAATTACCACCCCACCCTGTATACCCCTATAAGGACAACTAAGGTATACCTCATCCCTAAACAAATCCCCTTGACACATAAAAAACAAAAACAAAAAAAAACCACAAATTGAAAACAGAGATACACAACTAGGGAGCTTTACAATCCTGACTATATATAATAAACCTCCTCTTAAACAAAGTAACACTAATCCTCCGCTACCAGTCATATAGAATGAAAAATTACAACATTAATATAACATTACTATAATTCAAAGTTCCAGGATTACGAAAAACACTAATAAGCATCACAAGTTTTCTCTTGCGGGCGACTTTCCAAACACTCCATAACTTCCTGTGGTGTAGAAAAGAAATGGTAATAGCCCTGTACCTCCACCCGAAGTCTAGCTGGAAACTATAGCGAATAAAGAAAATTTAGCTCACATAGCTTATGCTTAACTGGTGTAAACTGAGCTCATGGACGTATACATTTTAGGTATGCATGTGCAGTATAAATATTCATATTTTACTCAAGAACCATGCTTGTGTCCTGCTCTAAATGATCCCCTTGTGTCACTGACCAATGGCTATTGCCTTTGAGATTATTCCTCGAACACACATTCTGAACTAGTACAAAAGTACAACATATAAAAATTATCGTAAAACTTACCTGACATATCAGTGTTGACTTTTAAGTCAACAAGTAGATAAATTAAGCATGATATTTGCTGCTCAGTTTTAAAGATGTAAAATGATTAACAGGTATATTCACATAAGTATTTGGGGTACATTGTTGGGCAAGGGCAAGTGAAACTTCAACTAGGCAAGGTGGAAGCAGTCAAAAAACTGGCCATGACAAGAAAAGAAATCACAGTAAAGAACCTTCCTAGGCAATGTAGATTACTACAGGAAATTAGTAAGCAATTTTGCCACTAGAGCTGCTCCACTTACTGGCATGGTGAAGAAAAGTTGTCCAGATCGGTTTGCCTGGTCTGACTCTGCAAAGACTACTTGTTCTTTGCTTAGCCCTCTGTTCCTCCACAGTAGTACCTGACTTTACCCAGAGGTTCTTCCTCCAGACTGATGCCTCCTGTGTCTGCTTAGGTGCAGTTTTATCACAGGAAAAGAATCCATTCAGAGAATAAATTTGTATTTCTGAGTTGAAAGTTGCTTCCAAGGGAACAGAAATATGCTACTGTGGAGAAAGAATGTCTGGCCATGAAATGGGCCACAAAGCTCTGCGCCATTATCTTTTAGGCAGATATTTCTCATTATTTACAGATCATGCAACATTACGGGAGATGCAGAACAACCGGGAGATAAATGCAAAAGTAACCCGCTGGTTCCTGGCACTGCAACCTTTCAGGTTTACAGCAAAACATAGTATGGGGATTTTAACTAAGTAACCCTCTATAATATGGTAATTAAATGACTAAATAATTGGCAAAAATGGCCTTGTTTTCTTCATTTTGAGGCATAGAAAACACTAGTTTTTAAATTACAGGAAGGTATTATGAGGGAAGAGTTGAGAAATCATGTCCTTTGAGATGCAAGACCCATATCTCAGGAAATAGATAACTCATTTTGAAAGCCCTTTGTCATTTTGGGAACCAGTCTGCCCTGACATTAGGAAAGTTAATTTCCAAAGGTGGGGGTGAGAGCAGTTTGAGGAAGGTTAAAATCAGCTGCCTTACCCAGTAATGTTGTTCATTCTATGGGGAGACCAGTCAAGGTGTACTCCTCTCACGCCAAGTCTTAAACTAGTAAGTTAGTGACTCTGGTTTTATTTTCTATTTTATTTTTGAAACTTATTTGTGCAACTTATTTGTATGCCTTGCTATTAACTGTTTTGTACTTAAGCCTTGGAAAATTTTCTCTGATTAAATACATTTATTCTAGCATATTCTCTGTGATTCTTTGCGAATTTACAAAGCCAAGTAAGGTTAATGCTACATAATAAATCATTTGTGATGGCAGGAAAGGTGAATTCATTGGTAAGTGACTAAGCTGACTCTAGTCACAGCTAGCTGGTTCAGATTGATATATCTGAGTCAGGCTGGACGTTCGTGCACATTGTAATAACCACACTCACTATCTCGACAAGCAGCTACAATTGTTATTCTCCTACCTTATGTATCAAGTTTTATCCAAACCTCTTAGGTTGTAAGTGCATTTGGACAGGGTCATCTTATACCCTCTGTTTAATGTCATTGTGTGTAATTGATTTCTCTGTACAGCTCTGTAGAATGTCATCACTTTATAAATAAAAGATAATAATACCACCTGCATTTTCATGGAGTGGAATTGTGGCAGATTTCATCCATATTGTATGAGAGTGTAAACACACAGGGGTATATTTACTAAACTGTGGGTTTGAAAAAGTGGAGATGTTGCCTATAGCAACCAATCGGATTCTAGTTATCATTTATTTAGTGTATTCTACAAAATGACAGCTAGAATCTGATCGGTTGCTATAGGCATCATCCTCACTTTTTCAAACCTGCAGTTTAATAAATATACTCCTATGTGTGTGCAATCTATCGCTTCCCCTCCTGCCACTAAATATAATCCTTGATGTGTTTCAGGTTGGAGTGTAAAACCTGGAAACAAAATCTGCACAATGTTGGCTATGAGAATCCACGTACAGCAACAACGACGGTAGACGGAAAAAATCCAGAGGCCAATGAATGCAGTGTGCTCAACAGTTTGGTAATTCAGGCACTACATGACTTCTTTGTGTCTTCGGCTGAAGTTCATCCAGTTTCTAAAGGGACAAATTGGTTTCATAAGGCAACTGGTACAGTCTTCTTCAAGAAAACCTTTTAGAGTTTGTCAAGATCTCATGATATATGACCTGCAAAGACATCTTCTCCATCACTATCCATGTTCTCTGAGATATGTGTGTAAAAACAGGTTCAATTAAAACAAAGTTGAATAATGAAATAATTGAAAAATGAACAACAGGGAAAGGAAAGTGTGAAGAGGCTAAGAAGGCAGATAGGAATGATGGCATAGGGAAACAGGGGCTAAATTATGGGTTAGAGCAGGGATGGGGAAAAAGAAAATACAAATGATAATAATGATAAGTAATAAAAACACTGTAAAAAAGTTTAACAATAATATAAAACAAGAAATGCTTATAATATATTCCAAAAACTGTAATAATTAAACTGTAGGCAATGTACTATAAGCAATATGCAGCTTCAATGCTCTGCAGTTAGAAAAGACAGGAAGAAAAAGGAGGAGTTGGCCCCCTACAGAAAAGCAACCAGGAAGAGGTAGGTAAGCAGCCTCTTCACTGTTCCTCCAGGGTCTATCCTTCGTCTATCATTGTTAATGCCATTCAGAAAGGTTAAACGTTTTGCCACTTAATAAATTGAGCATTTTTGCTGACCACATAGAGCTCAATGGAGATAGCAGTGCGCAGCAAAAATGGGGTTAACGGCGGCAATAGCAGTGCAAACTCCAGTGGTAATTCCTTGATGTTAATAATCCCTAAAAACCTATTGCTTTTGAAAAAATCTGATATTCATCGGAGATAGACATTTTCTTTTTAATAACTAGGCCCCTCAACCTGAAACAAACATCATATTGCATAAATAGTACTAATACAGTTCACAAATATATATGTAAGGGTTACCATTGTGACATCTGCCACAGTGATCCCCTTCAGAAAAACCTGGGACCTTAAGCCTTGTGTGGTCTTTTCTCATAGCAGTTGCCTTTTCATTAGAGAAAACGGACTCATTGGCATTAGAGTACACCCATGTTTTAAAGTAGAACCCCTTGGGAACTCCGCGGGATTTTAGTTTTGCAATAAATCCCCCTCCTCACAATTAACAGAACTGTGGAATTTGCTGGTGGGAACTCACACCTGCCCATGTTTGCAGTGATGTCATATTACAAGGATCAAAGTGTGGTACTTGGATGCAACTTCCCAGAAGTGCAGGTTGTAAATGCAGCTGATTAGTAGTAAACATTGTCCATGGAAGTTGTTGATCATGTACTCTCAAATGTTAGGACCGGACAGAAAAATGATAGAAGACCAAGAGGATACAGACAAAGATACAAAATCACAGGGCAGTAATAAGGTCAGTAACTAAGTTTAGATTAAATAGGAAATCAAGGTACCAAATCACAAAGTAGTATTATAGTAAGGTAGCGACTGCTGGCTCATTTCCAGTTCATTTTTCTTAAAAGATTGCAGTAGTTAATCTGTACAGTAGGTGTGGTTGTACTCTCATGTAAGCATAAAACTAGAGGATTGTATAGAAATATCAATGTCTCCACTCTACAGATTAAAACCACAATAAAGCTTAAACAAGAAGGGGGAGCTAAAGCAAGGTAAAGTAAGTCAGATGCATATGAAATAAAAAGATAAAGAGAAATAATTAATATAATTTTGGTACATTGTTGGATGAGATCAATTATATAAGGTATAATTGAATTAAAGTGGGAGTAAGAAAGCTTGTCTTAAAATTGAAGTGTTAATTTGAATACGTATTTGTTTGTATTATATACATTTTGTTAGTATTTATTAACTTGTTTTTGTTTATGTTCATTCACTTCTTTGCTAAAGAGTAATTTATTTTAGGATTGAAAAGTTGTAATTTTATTATGAATACTGTCAGAATTGTGGATAATATTTACATTACCTGCATAGTCTTGAACTATAATTGAAAAATAATTGCAAAATTTTAAATATTAAAGATTCTAAGAATTTTTTCATCCCAGATTAAATGAGAATTAGCAGTTATTTGTTTTTGACTTGGTGGTTTCTTTTATTTAAGCATACAGTCAAAAGACAGAAAATAAAGCTGCTCCCACTTGGTTCTTTCCTTGATGCATTTTCAGTATGTTTCTCTTTGTTCTTTGCTAATGTAGGACAGACAATATGCTTTCTATACAGTTACCATAATGATCAATGACCTCTATAGCCACTTGTGCTTTTATGTTTTTAAAGGGGTCCCTGTGTTTTTCTCTGCTTTTTCAAAACAAATTTCCTGGATAGGGCTCATCACAATCAGTCACATTTCAATGCAGATTAAGTGCTAGATTTACTAAAATGCGGGTTTGAAAAAGTGGGGATGTTGCCTATAGCAACCAATCAGATTCTAGCTTTCATTTATTTAGTACCTTCTACAAAATGATAGCTAGAATCTGATTGGTTGCTATAGGCAACATCCCCACTTTTTCAAACCCGCAGCTTAGTAAATCTAGCCCTAAGTGTCTATTTCTTCTTGATTTTATGCAGTTATATCTGACATTTTCCTATTATAGAAATAGGTGGTGTATTGGAAATAAAATATATGTTGCAGCATTCAGCAATTTGTCAACAGATTTAACAGGCCCACTACATGACATCTAGGAGAAAACTCAAATGTGTGAATGAGTCCCATACATGCAACATGGTACATTTAGAAATAAACATACCTTATTGGCATGTGGGAACGTTCTTGCTTACTGTATTTATTTGTTGATTTTCATCTACGGAAACTGCAAGTGGAAAAATTATATATTCATAGAAATAGATATTTTCAGCATACCATAGATTTTAGGCATGATGCTCCTGAAAGTGCCATTATTGCAAAACAATTATTTTGGAATATATACGGGCAGCATGGTGGCTTAGTGGTTAACACTTCTGCTTCACAGCACTGGGGTCATGAGTTCAATTCTCGACCATATGCTTATCTGTGTAGAGTTTGTATGTTCTTCCCGTGTTTGCATCAGTTTCCTCCCACACTCCAAACACATACTAGTAGGATAATTGGCTGCTATCAAATTGACCCTAGTCTGTCTGTGTAATGGAATTGGGGCAGGGACTGATGTGAGAGAGTTCTATGTACAGCGCTGCAGAATTAGTTGTGCTATATTGATGATGATGAAATTAGTTTCATAATGACCCTCTTTGTGTTTTTAATATGGTGTACATTCATGTGAATAGAACTGGATATATATATCACTGTAATTTGGGTTGCAGGAGAATCAGTGATTTTTGGCTTGTAGCTTCCAATTTACAAAATGTTAATTAATGGTTCGAACAAAAATGTAGTTCAAAAAGACATATTGATGGTATAAAAAAAGTTGTTTTATGAACCTTTTCAATGTCACATTTACAAACTGCTCTGCAGCTGTGAAACACAGATAAATGTAGACACTTAAATTAAATGAAACATTTCATTGATCTATTTTCTGTTTTATACTCAACATTGAAATCTTAACAAGCTGTTTTGTAGAGGGCAAAGTTCACTTTCAAAAACTACACTGAAACATCTATAGAGATCTTCATCAGAAATTGCACATGATACTATAGTACAGGGGTCCTCAACCTTTTGAATACCTACCGCCCACTTTCCTATCTTTGTTGATGGTAAAATTTCTTTACCGCCCACCAGTGCCACATTAACTCAACTTAACGTAAGTGCAAAGTTATTTTTAAAGGAGATGGTTATTGTATTTAAATATATAAGCAGCAGCTACTTGCAAAAGCCTATTTGAAAAAGTCAAACTCTGCAGTCTTGTATATACAGGTTACTGTATTCACATATATACATGCAGGTGCAGGTTGTTAGTATGCAAAGGCGGGCTGGCCCGGGGAGCAGGGGGGCAGCGGCCCCCCGGGCCGCTCGGTCAGGCCGCTACACGGGCCGGGGAGGGGGGTAGGTCGGCCGGCCGCCCCCGGATGCAAAATACAATACTTTCCCCCGCGGCCGCATCTGATGACATTAGATGCAGCCTCATCAGCGCACAGGCGGCCGCATCACATGACAGGGGATGCGGCCACGTCATCAATGACGCGGCCGCCACCCTTTTCATGTGATGCGGCCGCCTGTGTGTCCCCCGGCCATCCCTCTCCCAGCCCGCGCCTGTTAGTATGCACTGTAACACTCTGTGACACTGTCTCTGCATGTCCGTGGAGGATACACTTCTTGTTATGGTGGACAGGCTCTCTTATACTTATATTAAGTATTAAGTATAATATACTTATTAGGTGCCTTCAGTTTGTATCTATGACTATCACTGGTTAAGGGGAAATCCTCCCAAAACTGTAAATTAAGTTAAACCCAGGAATATGTATGCAGCAGCTACTAGATGCGTCTGTTCACTACGGGCACTAATGCAAGACTTGGCGCAAAAGCCAAACTTCTGCTTTCAGGAGCATGCGAGGTAGTGCATTTAGGACATTGGAGTCCTGCCCCACACTACTCTTACCATTAGACCTCCAGGGATCAGACTGCACCGACACGTACTTGCATTCATTCCAGCACTGCAGAGTCTTTGGTCTACTTCTCTTGCTGCCTGCACACGTGGGACCGCTCACATCATGTGGTACATGCCCCGTGTGTTTTGAGGAGGAAAGGAGGGGAGAAACAGATCATTATGATACGTGAGCACAAGCAACAGGATGACAATATATATTTCCTAATTTTATGGTGTGAACAATAGATGGTTTAACTTGCATAATGATGGGCTTTATAGATGTTGTGTAGCTCTTTACTGGTCATTTTTTTCCATTATTTGTTCTCTCCAAAACAGCCATCCTCACCTTTTTCATAATAACATCGCCTACGCTGGTTGAAGCCTGTTTCCCTGTTCTCTTGATCTAATTATAGAACATACAAAATCTAAAGTAAAACTAAAAAATTGGCATTTTTACATATCAATGTGTTACCTCCTGTTGATGACAAACAACCAAACTCAAATAACATAGATCATAAATCAATCCTCCAACCACTTCCTCTTCAAACACACTACCAATGCTATATGCACCACTGTTAGGTGCATATGGAGCCCCCTTAAAACAGACCAGCAGGAAAAGAGACATACTTCCCTGCAGTTGGGGCAAAGTCCTGAGAGCACGAGACAGAACCACCCCAATCAGCACAGTTGGCAGACAGTCTCTCTTCAACCTGGTCTTGCCAGCCCAAATGCTGCTTGGCTGGATCCTGGAATGTTGGGGCCTGGTTTGGAAAAGGGATTCTATTCATCTCCTGGAGAACTGAGCAACTAATAGAGAATCTATGATCCCCAAAGAGCTACAACATTAAGTCAAATAATAAGTTCACATTTAACAAATTGGCATACTTTTCCTAATGACCCCCAGAATTACATTATTAGCACCCTCATTACATAAATAAACACCCCCAATTAGAAATACCCCTCCCATTACAGCAATAAGCAACACCCTTCACATTATAGCAATACCTTCCATCCTATATACTATAGAAATCACTTATACCACTCCCACATTGCAGCACTACTCTTCACATTACAGAAATCTGCAATACAATCTCCCCTACAAACCGGCAATACCACCAGCACTCTTGCACTACGTCAATACCATCACAAATACCCCCACAATACAACAATACCACCACAAATACCCCCATAATACAACAATACCACCACAAATACCCCCACAATACAACAATGCCACCATCACTTCCATACTACAATTTAAAAAAAGTTGTAAGTAAATAATAATATTTTAAAACTACTGCAAATATACTACAGTGTGGCAGAGCTTTTGTAGGCAACAACATGTAGTGCATTAATTTAAGACAACTTTTGAGCTGCCATATTCTATTAGAGAAGTATTATATTACTGTGTTATAGCCATTATTACTTAAACTGGCACAGAACTTAGGTCCATAATTATTACATACTAGGCTATTCACAAAAATGGATTATATAAGAAACACTAATTAATCAGTTTACTGAAACACCACTAGTAATCTCTTGCTGGTTACTGTGCAGGAATTACTGAAACTCTTACTGACAGGGTTCTCAGCCTCACAACATTATGCTCCTTCTTCTGCTGGTTTAACACTGGAGAAAAAGATAGTCCGGTTATCTGCTAACATTGCCTCTGCTCCATAGTATCCTCTCGGAATTAAAGGGGCCCATTCATGATCTGTCAATCTCTTACAGTATAATCGTTTCCAGCGCAGAGGTACAGGTACAAACAAGACAATACCATAGATTCATTAACCTGTTGTGTCCTGTGGATGGCCGCACAGCGCACACACCACTGATGCTGGGGAAAGAAGATGGAGACGAGGAGCGAAGAACGGATCAGCTGAAAGTTGATCTGCGTGGCACAAGTACTAAGTGGCTGGTCCATGAGAGGAGCCAGTCACCACTCCAACAGAAGTAAACATGTCAGGGTCGGCCCCGATTAGAGCTGGGTCCCGTCATTAAAAACAAGAGCAAAAGACAGGTTTTAAAATAAAACTCAGTCAGCGGCCCCATAACCCGCCAACCGCAAGTTTAAAATGAACTCTGACTGTGTAAAAAAAGAGGTGTGGTCATAAGGCAGCGGGGCACACTAGGGTTTTCCCAGGTATCCCGGTGGGCCAGTCCGATGCTGCCGCCCATCATGAAAGCTGAATCGCCCACTAGTGAGCGGTAGGGACTGGTATTGACTACCACTGCTATTTACTATAGCAGTGGTAGTCAATACCACTGCTATAGTAAAAGACCAATAAACATGAAACTGACATAATAATTTTTAAACATTCAAGTGCAAATTACAGTATTCTTACCTTTGTCATCCCATGCTGTTTAAGGCTACGCTGTTGGTGGAACAGAGTTTCGCTTCACTGGTGATGTTTCCATCTTTGACTGAAAATCGCCCAGCTTCTATTATACTGCTGCAGATCTCTAACAGAAGAGATCTGAAGCATGGTAGTTCCACTTCTTGCCATTACCTTCTAGTATAGGGACAGGATGGCAGGGGACATTGCACACTGGTACTTGCAAGTGGAGTAGAATTGCTTCTCAGACTTAAGCGTGCACAACAATCTTCTAGGTGAAGCCCTGAACAGCGGGAGCAAGACTAGCTTATTTATAAAGCACTGTAGTGTTTAAATAAAAAGTTTAATTGTATTTATTTGTAACACCCCTATCCCTAGTGTGTGTGTGGGAAGCAGGGTGTGTACTTTACTTTTACCGAATATCAGTCTTCACCTTAAAATCTTCTGCGCACTGCCTCCACCTTAGACAGGTGTTTGCGTAGGTTTCCTCCGAGTGCTCCGGTTTCCTCCCACAATCCAAAATACATACTAGTAGATTAATTGGCTACTATCAGATTGACCTTAGTCTGTGTATGTTAGGGAATTTACCACTCTCACTATGTAGACAAATCATATGCCAGCTCTATGGCTGTACTTGTACTTTGCTCTCATATTTCTCAAGCTCAGCAGAGATCACCAGTGGTATATTAAGTAAACATCTGGCCAAAGGTTCATGTTATGCTGAACACAGTAGTAGACTGAAGTATACATTTGTTTGTAGCCACATGTACATATATATTGTGTGTGGTGGGAGTTTGGATTCCTCCCCAATTTATGAGGTCCATGATGTCAGACCCCTCTGGAATTGAAAACTGCGGGTCTAGGCTAAATCACATCTATGACAAAAACTGTTTCGGAGGACTATATATTATGCTGGCAAATCCCAAAAATTAAAGTCAACTACTTTACAAAATCCAAATACTTTCTTCCACAAATAAAATGTGGCTCCTCCACTGTTTCAAGATTTGGGAGGGTAAATAGGAAAATAGGAAGGGGGAAAAAGAGTACATTTGCTGATCCTCATTCTACCTCTCCACCTGGCCCTCCTCCTCCTGCCCCTCAAACTGATGTTCTGCCTCCTCATGGGCCTGATCCTCCTCCTGTGGCTCATCCTGCTGCCCTTCCACTTGATGGGCATCCTCCTGGTCGCAGTGTTGTTGGTATCGTGGCTTTATATGTTCTGTTTGAATATTACAACACATTCATTTTTTTTCAATGTTAACTCTGTCTCAAACATATATAGGGACATAGGGCCGTATCCCTTAAGGCAAGCAATGGCAAAAAAATAAGTTGATTTGCTCCTGGACAAACCATATTACAATGGAAGGGCTTTCAATTTGATTATTATTTTGCATGTTGGGCAAATAGTCTCTTCTTTTTCAGGTAAGACACAAATACTTGATACCTATTTCATTACACTGATAATTAAAGTCAATTGGCGACATAGCCTAGTCAAACTCTAAATCTGTCCCCACATTTTCAATTGACCTTACCCCTTCAATACAACATAGTTTGTCCAAGGAGAAAAAGTACTTTTTTATTTTGTTCTCTTTCCCGTAATGAATCATGCCCATCATGATAATCCTAGGTTGCAATGTGAAATACTCTATATCACACAAGGGCCATCATTGGGCAAATAAACACTCCTCTACCACACTTTCATATGGACTTGACTTGGGAAGTTTATATTGATGATATACTTAATAACCTACGTCACTATTACCAATCAGGTGTTGCACTTTGAGTAATGCATTTTATTTGAAACCATTTTCTTTGTTAATGGGCCAAATATAACTGTAAGATTTTTTAAAAATATGACAAAGTGGGATTAATAGAGAATTTAGAACGCCTATCAATCTCAGCCCTCAGTTCTGCGTGGAGCTCTGGCTGTCTCCTTCTCAAGTCTTCCATCGCTTCTGCAGTTGTACAATGGAACGGCGACTTTCTATTTCCGCCTATGGACTGCTCTGTATACATTGAGTTTGTCTTCATTTCTAACATACGAAGCTGCAGGCCAAAAGCAACGATTAAGTGTTGCTATCAAGACCCGCAGCACGTGAGAAGGTGGCAGACTACATGTTTACAAGTGAAAGAGACTTTTCAACTTTCTGCACAGCTGTAATGGTTGCTGTGGGGAGAATCTCCACACCACAGGAGAACCTTCTCCCTGCACCCAAGTTACTTACCTGATCCTGACGGCCAACTATGAAGAGAGACTTGCTCTCCTCTCTAAGAACCCGAGCTCCAACCCCACTTTACAGCTCCTTCTGCACCTCCGTCTAGGGGAAAAACAAATATGTTACTGACAGACAGAAACACCAGATGGAAATAAGGGAGTGTTCTGGCCTGGGAGCAGGACTATGGATACTAGTGAACGGGAAGAAACCCACTTGAATAACCTACTCACCGTGATATGGGTGAGGGCTCCTACCAAGATAGACAACACTGAAAGACAATACTCACTCGGGACTGGTCAGCTTCTTTTGATAACTGTCCACAACTCTGAAAGTGGACCAACTTAGAACAGGGGCAACACAATACACAACCGCCTCACAGAGCTATTTAACCTCTCCAATGTGCCTCCCACTCTAGCGTTATCTACAACAGCTATAACAAAGCAACGCCCTGATCCCAACAATCAACTAGGTGATCAGACGCTGCGCAACTCTAAAGCTAATACTAGTTGTGGTGCCCTTCCCTAGCTCACACCCCATGGTTCAAAGGTACCAATACAATGTTCAGATGGAAATTGGATACCAAAAGCCTACCCTTAATTTGGGCCTGATTCCTGGAAGGGAAAATTTCTGAAATAGATACTAATTCCTGGGCCTTTACTGTGAAAGTTAATCTTTCACTAACTGTAAGCTGTTCACTTCCCTCTAGAACCGATTTACACACCGGTCCAGCAAGGGTCAGTCAGGAACAGCACAATGCAGGGTGTAGAGTTCCCACTGCCGGAACTCAAAGAGGTCTAGTTCTACCAACACACCACGTAACATTCCGCCATCAATTGGAATCGACAGATTACCTGCCAAAACTTAAAACTGGGCACCCCAAATTGGAACCACCAGCATCCACCGCTGAAACTCAATGAAGGGAATGTGCTGTACTGCCAGATGGGAACTCTGCCATCAATCCTCCGACTCTGGTGAACACCTCAGGGGATTAATAGGCCAAGGGGCTTATTTTCGGCTTAAGTGAATATTGGGCGGGGAAGCTTCCACCACTTAACCAGGGACAATCTAGAGATGAGGAAGTAGCTCTCCACTATCTAATATTGTCCATCCTCCAGATAACTGCAGGGGGAATATACTCCCTACCCTAGAGTACTAAGCTGTAAAGTATAGTACAATAGCTTAGAGTAAGCACCACACGAATGGTCACTAACCTTCCACCCCAGGGAACAGACTGGGCACGGTTTCACTATGGGGGATTACCTCTTGTCAGACAAAGACCTGCCTTGCTGGGAGCACAGGAAAACCCTGACTTACTTGCGTGAATGTTATCTTAAGCTTTATGAATCCAACACCACACTTAAACACACCACCCAAGAAGTTAACATTAGGCTCACCTGTATGGAGCACAATTTGCAGACTAACCTCACAACAATCAACACTACCCTCACCTGTATCACCGAACTTAGTGCACAATACATGACAAACAACCCTCCAGCCTCAATTTCACATGTATCCTATTCTTCTCCATTATCCCAAATTATCAGTCTGATCCATTGTCCCTACTTCACAACACAAGTTTCTAACACACATTCCTGCCCAACTGCACCCTGCTTATCCTCAACAATTTTACAACACTGCCCACTACCCTCTCCAGCTTAAAAGATAATTTCTCTAGGTTTCAGTTTTTCAACCAACACCATTTAACCCAACCCACCTCTTTTGGTAATCATTCCATCTATCAACAATACCACACTTTTACCCAATCTAACTCTGCATCTCTGCCCCCCCTGACACGTGCCCCCCTACCATCTCTACTCTCCTGCCATCTCTGTTTCCCATGCCACTCAATTGACATCTGCTGCCCCTCCATCATTATCATCATCAACATTTATTTATATAGCACCAGCAGATTCCGAAGCGCTTTACAATTAGGAACAAACAGTAATAAAACAATACTGGGTAATACATACAGAGAGGTAAGAGGGCCCTGCTCGCAAGCTTACAATATATGGGACAATGGTTTGATACACAAGGATAAGTGTTACATCATACTAAACATTTGTCCAGCTAGAATGCAAAGGTTATAAAGTGTTTAGTGGGTTGTATTCTCAGTCATACAACTATGTTGGTCAGATGGTTGTTGTCTTGTGTTATCTGTGCAGAGGGTGGTAATAGTAACCTAGGGAGATTAAGAGGGTGGTTGCGGAATATTATAAGCTTGTCTGCAGAGGTGGGTTTTCAGAGAACGCTTGAAGGTTTGAAGACTAGAGGAAAGTCTTGTGGTGTGAGGGAGTGAATTGGGTGCAGCCCAAAAAAGTCCTGTAACCGGGAATGGGAGGATGTAATGAGAGTGGATGAGAGACGCAGATCTTGTGCAGAACGGAGGTGCCGAGTTGGGAGACAAGTAAGAAGATATATGTTGGTGCAATTTTGTTGATGACCTTGTATGTTAGTAGAAGAATTTTATATTTTATTCGTTGAAAAACAGGCAACCAATATAGAGACTGACAGAATGACTTAGCAGAGGAAAAACGATTTGCAAGGAAAATAAATCTAGCCGCGGCATGCAAAATAGGGACTCAAGTCTGATTTTTGGAAGACCAGTAAGGGGGGGATTGCAATAGTCGATGCGGGAGATGATGAGTGCTGGATAGTTGTGAGTCAAGGAATACACCTAGGCAGCGAGCTTGCAGTGTGGGATTTATGGTCATGTTGTCAACAGAAATAGAAATGTCAGGCAGGAAGCTTCCATTGTTGGGTGGGAATATTATTAATTCTGTTTTTGAAAGATTGAGTTTGAGTTGGTGAGAGGACATCCAGGATAAAATGGCAGAAGGAAAGTCAGTAACACAAAACAACACAGATAGTGAGAGATCAGGCTATAATAGATACATTTGTGCATCATTCACATAGAAATGATGCTGAAATCCAAAGAAGCTTAATGTTTTACAGGAGAAGTGGTGTAGATAGAGAATAGCAGAGGACCTAGGACTGAGCCTTGTGGAACTCCAACTGATAAAGGAAGAGAAGTGGAGGCTGTCCCAGAGAAATGAACACTGAAAGAGTGATTTGATAGGTAGGATGAGAACCAGGATAGAATGGTGTCTTGAAGACCTAGGGGTTGTAGCGTTTGTATGAGGAGACAGTGGTCAACAGTGTCAAGTGCAGCAGAGAGATCCAGGAGATTTAGAAGAGAGTAATGTTTTAGGTTTAGTTTTAGCTGTGATCAAATCATTGACAACCTTGCAGTGCAGTCTCTGTGGAGTGTTGAGAGTGAAAGCCTGACTGAAGAGGATCCAATAGCTTGTTTGCAGAAAGGAAACGTGTGAGGCGAGTGTAGGCAATTGTCTCGAGAAGTTTGGAGGGGCATGGGAGCTAAGAGATGGTGTGATAATTTGAGAAAGAGTTTGGGTCAGAATTTAGTTTTTTTTCAGAATAGGAGTAATCACTGCGTGCTTGAATAGTGATGAAAAGATACCAGTAGAAAGAGAGATAGATTACAGATTTTAGTTAGAGGTGGAATGAGCACACGAGACATGGATCTCCCAATTTGTGAGGCTACGGGATCGAGAGGATAGGAGGTAGAGTAGGAAGATAAGAAGAGAGTAGGATCAAATAAAGAGAGAGTGTCAGAGGATGCTGGGAAGGAATTGCTAGTCGAAGGAGATTATACCATTTCAAATCAGATTTGATTAATCTTGTCCTGGGAATAGGAAGCAAAATCCTGGGCACTGATGGTAGTCGGAGGGTTTGGGGTGGGAGGATTGAGAAGAGATTGAAATGTGTTAAAAAGGCATTTGGGTTAGAAGCCTGAGCATAGATGAGATATTGAAAGTATGCTTGTTTAGCATTGTATATGTATGTATATTCAGTATATGCACTGAAATCTTCAGAAGTACAAGATTTATGCCAGGGACGTTCAGCTTTACGAGAAAGTTTTTGTAGATTTCGTGTTACTTTAGTGTGCAACGGTTGACAACGAAGTCTATGCAGAGTATGAAGAGTCGCTGGAGCCACTTGATCAAGATCAGTTGCTTGAGTGAAAATGAGGAACTGCCCTTTCAGGAGAGGAGAATGTAGAAATTGGGTAGAGAAGGTGCTGGAGAGAGGTGGAAAACAGTTGAGAATCAATTGAGTTAATATTCCTGCAGGTATGAAGAGGCTTGGAAGATCTTTAACAGCAGGGAGGTTAAAGAACTGGGAGTGAGCGAGTAGCTAATAAGGTGAAGATCCGAGAGGGGGAAAGGAGCATTAAGGAAATTAGAAACTGAGCATAGTCTGAAGAAAACAAGATCAAGATAGTGGCCATCCTGATGAGTAGTGGATTCAATCTACTGGGAGAGGTCAAGTGAGGAGGTTAGAAAGAGCAGTTTTGAAGCAGCACTGGAATGTAGATTAGCAATAGGGATGTTGAAATCACCCATGATGATGGTGGAGATGTCAGAAGCTAAGAAGAGAAATGTTCAAGAAATTGTTGGAGTGGTCCAGGGGGCGATAGATCACAGTGATATGCAAAGAGAATGGGTTCAAAATCCTGACAGTATGTACTTCAAAACATGTGAACATGAGTGATGGGACATTTGGTAGAACTGTGAATGTGCACTGTGGGGAGAGAAGTAGTCCAACCCCTCCACCTTTCTGCATCCTGGACTGCTGGTGTGGGTGAAATGAAGGCCACCATGTCAAAGGGCTGCACGTGAGGCAGTGTCTGAAGGGCACATTTAAAGGACTTTGGAAGAGAGGTTAGACATGTGATGCGTTTGAGGTTTGCTGGATTTTGGTAGCGTTTAGATATATGTGTGTGGGAGAAGTGTGGGGGACCTGGATTAGGTGATATATCACCAGCTAATAGAAGCAGGGAGGAAGAGAGATAGGAAAGATAATTGCAAGATGTGTGTCCTTTTAGTTTCTGGCAACAGGGTGAGGCTGTTATAACTATTGAATTTAATTGGGACAACAGTTCATAAGTATTAACTAGAGTTGAGTGAAGTAATGAAGGGGCAATATGGACAGAGGTGCGTGTTGTAGGAAGAGTGATGGATGATATGGTCCTAAATATATTGCTTACTCCGAGCACAGTGCTAAAATGTCTCCCTTCTAATCCAGCGGTTCTTACCTCCCTTGAAAGAAGCGAGGTGCAGCGTAGTATCCGGCATTTAGATCTATATCTGGTTTGTGGGAGACCTGCGCATACTCCGTGCTGCTGTGATTCTAAGACTGTACAGGTTTGTTGCTGAAGTCAATGTAGTTACAGTGTCTCTATCCACTTTATCCCCACTCTCAGTGGGTACGGTATGCTGTATTTCTACAAAACTGTAAGTTCTCTTCATACAATGTATTATAAGTTTCTGAGTGCTTTTACCTAAACCTACTTTTGAGAATTGGTGAATCATATATATCTCAACAAGAGCTGGGATCATTAAATACACATCTGGGTTCCAACTCTGGATCACTTCAAGGATTTCAGTGACTTTATATGCGACTCATATACTTACCTCTATTAGAACACTCTATATCGCCCACACTGCTCGTTACATTTCTGCAGAGCAGTTTGTCACATATTTACAGACTTTACAATGCTGATATTGTTTGCTTTTACTTTATATGGTTTACTGCTTTATAGCTATTATTGCTTTATTACTTTATTGCTCAATTTTTCCTTGCTGATTTTATCGTCGTTGTTATTACTTCTGGCCAGAAGCTATTTACAGTACGTCAGAAATTGCCAGTGTATATTACGTTTCCTTACATTCAATAAAAAATATGATATAGAATACATAGTGCCTTTTTCTTATCTATTAAACCACAACAGGCAGATTTTGACGTATAAATTCACATTCAAAATAATTATCATTATCATCATCTATTTATTTATATAGCACCACTAATTCCGCAGCGATATACAGAGAATTCACTGACATCAGCCCCTGCCCCATTGGGGCTTACAATCTAAATCCCCTAACACACACACACACAGACCGAGAGAGTTAAGGGCAAATTAATAGTAGCCAATTGACCTACCAGTATGTTTTTGGAGTGTGGGAGGAAACCGGAGCACCCAGAGGAAACCCACGGAGAACATACAACATCCACACAGATAAGGTCATGGTTGGGAATCGAACTCAAGACCCCAGTGCTGTGAGGCAGAAATTCTAACCACTAAGCCACCGTGCTCACGAGTGCAATGGCCCATCTGATGCATTAACATATCAGTAGACATGAAACCCAGTTTAATTTAAACCCTCTAGTGCTAAATAAGGTACTCTTACTTGTATCAGTCCATGCTGATCATTGCTCCTCTGATAAACCCTGCTTCCTTTTTCTGCTGATGTCCCAATCCTAAACTGAAAGCATGCAGCTGCTGTTATACAGCTGATGATGATCATCATCATCATCAACAACATTTATTTATATAGCGCCAGCAAATTCCATAGCGCTTTACAATTGGGAACAAAAATAGTAATAAACAATACAGTGTAATACAGACAAAGGTGATCTCCAACAAAAGAGATCTGGAGCATCTTTGTAGCACTTCTACAATAGAGTCTGGAATACGGCAGCATTTCCCACTGTTACCCACGCATGCACTCACATGCCATCCCAGGTGAACATTACATACCTCCCAACTTTCACGATTTAAGCGGGACAGACCTGAATCGCAAATCTCAAAAGGGGCAGAGCTCACGCAAAAATGGGCTGGACCTTGTCCAAAAGAGGGTCTTTTTAAGAGAATCCGGGCAGCCTAGTTTTACTTTTATTGAAAATTAGGTGCACCAGTATAAATTAAAGCACATTGATGACACAGATGATTTTGCACTGCACTTTATGCATACATGACCCCTAAGTGTTCAAGCCAACATTTCATAAGCGAGTCCTGCTGAAAAATGAAACCATTACAAGAAGAAAAATAGTATCTGCAATTTACTATCTATAGTACAGTTTCTACTTATTGCCAAGGGCGTAACTATCATCGGTGCAAAGTGGTGCAGCTGTTATGGGCCCACAGCTGAGGGGGACCTCAGCAAGGGATTCCTGTGGAATCCCTTGCTGAATCTCCATATGTATCTCCCTTGCTGAATCTCCATCTCCACAGGAATCCCTTGCTGAGGTTCCCCTCAGCTGTGGGCCCATAACAGCTGCACCACTTTCCAAAGATTATGTATTTGGTGCCCTTACTAAATTTTTGCTATGGGACCCACAAATGTTTGTTTATATCCCTGCTTTTTGCTATATATTTATTTGTTCCAAACCAATGCAAAGTTACGTCTACACCAGTACGATGGTACAGTGTTTTTTTTTCACATAGTGCTCATGTTGTTCTTCTGATTTTTGTGCAGGGAATATAGGGTTTTCAGCACACATAAAATTCTTTAGAACGTGGACAGAAAAGTATTTCAACAGTAAATTTGGATAATTCGGACCACTGGTCGCACCTCTTCTGTGAATTTTCAAGTGGTTCACAATCAGGTAGAAGTACTTTAGATCAATTCAGGTATGCTTGATCCATTTTTTGACAATACATTTCAGACTTGGGTGGTTCTTCATCTTCTGCATAATTCTCATCAGAATAGATTTTCTTTTCTTATTTTATTAATAGATTTTGATTTTCCCTGGGAGGGAGTTTCGGTGACATCTATATTTTATTATTACTTTCTATACCACTGATACTTTGACTTTCAGATGTGACAAAAAATTAGAGATGGTCACTGACCCCCGTGTTTTGGTTTTGGATTCGGTTTTGGATCTGAATTACCGTCGTGTTTTGGTTTTGGTTTTGGTTTTGCAAAACCGCCATTGCGTGTTTTGGTTTTGGTTTTGGTTTTGTTTGGTTTTGTTTTGCTATTTTGTTGGAAAATACATGTTTTTGTGCCTAAAATAACCCAATTTAGTGCTCCAACTGTTTTAGAGATAAGTAATCTAATTGTTGAGGTAATAAATCATCCAAAAAAACTGTTTAATTCTTCGTTGGTAGGCCTTCATTTATTCTACACACAAAACAGATTGTCTTCCTCTCCATCTATGCATATTGGCAATGCAGCCATCGTCTTTGAATCTATATTACACCCTACACTTATAGTTAAATATGTAAAGAAATGGAAAAAGACAGTTTGCTTTCTGTCTCTATAGGCCCCCTCCACTTTTTTAAAAAAACAAAAAATTCAGCCATTATAGACTGTACAATATTAATTGACATGGAGAAAGCCAGTTTGGTTTCTGTCTCTCTAGGCCCCCCTCCACTTGTATAAAATACTAATAAATTCAGCCGTTATATACTGTACAATATAAATTGAAATGGACAAAGGCAGTTTGGTATCTGTCTGCATCAGATCCTCTCTCCACTAGGAGTAAAATAGAAAACTATTCAGCCGTTATATAATCTAGAATATAAATAGAAATTGAGAAAGGCAATTTGGTATCTGTCTGCATCATAATCATCAACATCATCATTAGCGCCCTCGTCGCCTACACAAATCTCCCCCTCATCCTCTTCTAATTCCAAAGTGGCATCCTCAATTTGGGTATCACCGGCTACACTCGGGCTATTAAGGCACACATCAGCAGAATGCTCACGATTAGACATCCCACTGTTGGATGGACTCTCCACAGGGATTGTTGTCATTTGTTAATCAGAGCAAATATTCTCCTGTAATGCCTCACTGTTATCTTGCAGCTCGGCTTTGACGCGTAACAGTAGTTGTGCACCAATTGTAGGCTGGGTAACTTTTTGGGATCTGCCACTAATAGCCAAAGGTGAAGGCCTCATTCTCTCTTTGCCACTGTGTGTGTAGAATGGCATGCTTGCAATTTTTTTTTTATCGTCACTTAACTTTTGCTCAGTTACACTTCTTTTTCGCTTCAATACAGTAAATTTTTTTTGGGTTTTTGTTTTTTGCACTAATTTGAAAACACTCTGTTGTTTTACATCGCCTTGGCCAAATGACGTACTGGGAACACTAACATCAGGACTGGTGACAGAACCTGGTTGCTCATTCAGATCATATGTGGACTGCTTTGAATCCATTCTGAGCGCAAACCACTGGGGAGTGCTAAAAATTATTTAGTAGATACTGCTGACAGTTATGACTTTTGACAGCCAGAAATATTAATGCACAATTAGGGAGGACACCCCAAAAGCACTGAGGAGTGCTAAAAATTATTTAGTAGATACTGCTGACAGATATGACTTTTGACAGCCAGAAATATTAATGCACAATTAGGGAGGACACCCCAAAAGCACTGAGGAGTGCTACAAATTATTTAGTAGATACTGCTGACAGATATGACTTTTGACAGCCAGAAATATTAATGCACAATTAGGGAGGACACCCCAAAAGCACTGAGGAGTGCTAAAAATTATTTAGTAGATACTGCTGACAGATATGACTTTTGACAGCCAGAAATATTAATGCACAATTAGGGAGGACACCCCAAAAGCACTGAGGAGTGCTAAAAATTATTTAGTAGATACTGCTGACAGATATGACTTTTGACAGCCAGAAATATTAATGCACAATTAGGGAGGACACCCCAAAAGCACTGAGGAGTGCTAAAAATTATTTAGTAGATACTGCTGACAGAAATGACTTTTGACAGCCAGAAATATTAATGCACAATTAGGGAGGACACCCCAAAAGCACTGAGGAGTGCTACAAATTATTTAGTAGATACTGCTGACAGAAATGACTTTTGACAGCCAGAAATATTAATGCACAATTAGGGAGGACACCCCAAAAGCACTGAGGAGTGCTAAAAATTATTTAGTAGATACTGCTGACAGAAATAACTTTTGACAGCCAGAAATATTAATGCACAATTAGGGAGGACACCCCAAAAGCACTGAGGAGTGCTACAAATTATTTAGTAGATACTGCTGACAGATATGACTTTTGACAGCCAGAAATATTAATGCATAATTAGGGAGGACACCCCAAAAGCACTGAGGTGTGCTACAAATTATTTAGTAGATACTGCTGACAGATATGACTTTTGACAGCCAGAAATATTAATGCACAATTAGGGAGGACACCCCAAAAGCACTGAGGAGTGCTAAAAATTATTTAGTAGATACTGCTGACAGATATGACTTTTGACAGCCAGAAATATTAATGCACAATTAGGGAGGACACCCCAAAAGCACTGAGGAGTGCTACAAATTATTTAGTAGATACTGCTGACAGATATGACTTTTGACAGCCAGAAATATTTATGCACAATTATGGGGGACACCCCAAAAGCGCTGGGGAGTGCCAAATATGAAGAAAAAATAATAAACCTCTATCCTCCTCTCTGCACTAGCGATTTTGGTTAGAGCAATTGCAAGAACAATATTGTATTCTCTGTCCCTGCTCTAATTAGCCTATGACTACACCCTGCTCTCTCCCTCTGTCAAATGGCGATGGATTGCTGTGGAGGCGTGTATTTATAAAGTTGAAGTATCGCGAGAACCGAGCCCCGAGATCCGACGACGTCACAATGACGTTCGGCCTCGATTTGGATTCGGAATGGGCGGGAGAGTACCGAGCTGCTCAGCTCGGTACTCGGATACCCAAAGTTCGGGTGGGTTCAGTTCTCGGAGAACCGGACCCGCCCATCTCTACAAAAAATGTGGCCATATTACCCATGCAGGGCTTAAACAAATACACTGGTTGATATTGAAATGAATTGCTGACATATTTTTACATAAATTGAGATTACAATGTATTGTCTGGTTATTTGAACACTTACCTAGCAAATAACGCTAATGTCAAGTACAGAAAACAATTGTGTTTTGTGTTAGTCAGTGTGTTATTGTCAAGGTGTAAAAAGTATACAAATCAAATTGGGAAAATATAAAAGAGGCAGACAATGCTACAGTAGTGTTCGCTCAACTTTATGATGGTGGAATAATAATATTTTCACATTCATATTTTTAATTTTTAGTAACACACACATATCAACTTTAAATTTCAGTGTACAAATAAGCTATCAAGTATTTGTGTGCTACATGAAAAAACAGTCAGTATTTAACTTATGTGCAAAACAGAACACTCATTTGCACCCCTTGCAATGTAAAATGGTTTTGTCCAGGAGACTGAAATAAGAATCCTTTTTATTTAAGATCCTTAATGAATCAGACCCTGAATGCCCATATAATGAAGGAACTCAGTCATCCCCACCCAGTGGAAATATGGATATTTTCCATCTAGACCAGACACAGGGCCTGAGTCCTTAAAGAAAGTAAGGCAAAAAAGGAGTACATTTTCTCCTGGACAAACCATGTTACAATGCAAGGGGTGTAAATTATTTTATTATTTTGCACATAAGGAAAATTCTGACCTTTTTTTGTCATGTAGCCCACAAATACTTGATTGCTTTATTTTTACACTGAGATTTAAAGTTGATCAAGGACATGCCCTAGCCCAACTATAAATCTGTCCCCACATTTTCAATTTATCTCCCCCCTCCAATGCAACATGGTTTTGCCATGGTGCAAAGTTACTCCTTTTTTTGCTTTGCTCCCCTTGATGACTCAGGCCCAGTATTTCTACTTGTGTGTATAATACTCTCGTGACCAACAGTTTCATTTACTTACTTTTTCCATTCCTGGAAAACGGGGCCATCCAAACTGTAGTGATACAAACTTTGGCAAAGGAAATCAGTCTTGATAATTTATCCAATTTTGTGGATATATTTTTCAATGAAAGATACATATTGGTCACACATCCCATTTATTAATAAGGCATATGTACTAGAGACTAATTTATTAGGACCTGAGTTCAAAAGATGGCTTTTTATAGGGACACCTAGTAGAAAT
This sequence comes from Mixophyes fleayi, assembly GCF_038048845.1. Lineage (NCBI taxonomy): Eukaryota > Metazoa > Chordata > Amphibia > Anura > Limnodynastidae > Mixophyes > Mixophyes fleayi. The sequence goes on from NC_134413.1 coordinate 26,389,306, forward strand.
GGATGTTTTCTTTCAAATTGTACCACCAAGATATGATAACGTTTTAAATATTTTTTAAAATTTCAGATTTAGGAATACCAAATGCCATACTTAATTGTTCATTAGAATTTAAGTAATTATTAGGATAGAGCTTGCCCAATTTGTCAATTACATACCTTTGTCAAAACCCTCTTCCTTCAAATTTTAGGATTTTAGAGAACTTCACATTACACTAAAGAGGAGAATTTTTATCTACACCTACCTTATGCATTATTGAGTTACAAATATTCCATATTTTGGGGACCATTTGATCTGCCTCTAGCAAGGTCTGCAATGTGTTATGACCAGTATTCAATTGTTGCCTAAATTAGTTCTGAAAATTGTTGTTTTGTGAATTGCCCAACAATGGATGAATAAGAACAATATGTGAAGGACAATAATAGAGTATGAAATTTGGGAGAGAGAGTCCTCAAGTCTTTTTTCAGATTTCGATACCTAGTTTAATTTAGTTCTCTTATCTGCTCAATTCAAATACAATTGGTCAATTTTTCTAAACACATGGCCTGGTGTGAATATAGGTGAGTGTTGAAGTAACAATTTGGGTTGTACAAACATTTTAATAAAATGGATCCTACCAGTCGTTTTAAGTGGTATCTTTTTTAATATTGTCTCCAATGTAATCATTGACCTTGTTTGAAATCCAAATACCTAAATCATTAAATTTCATATTGCATTGGAGAGAGTGCCTTGGCAAAGCATTTTGAATAGTTTCTCCATGAAAACAAAAGATGCTGGATTTGCTCCAATGTATTTAAGTCCAGAAAATAATCCACATATTTCAACTACCTGTAACACAAAGGGCCTAAATCATTAAGGAAAGTATAGCAAAAAAAAGGATTAAATATTCTCCGGGACAAACCATGTTATATTGCAAGGGGTGCAAATAAGTTTATTATTTTGCACATAAATATAAATACCATCTGTTTTTTCATCTACTACACAAATACTTGATAGCTTTATTTTTACACTGAAATTTAAAGTTGATCTAGGACATGCTCTATCCCAACTATAAATCTGTCCCCATATTTTAAATTTACCTCTCCCTCCAAAGCAACATGGTTTTGCCCAGGTGCAAAGTTACTCCTTTTTTATGTTTTGTTCTGGAAGGAACAACAACATATGATCCTTGTAAAGTGCAATGATCTCCCTTCCCTCCCCTGTCTCTAATCCCTCGATATGATTTGCTTCTAATTAAGCATGCTAAAGGTTCAACAAAAAGGGAGGGATACAGTGGGCAGCCTTCACGAGTACCCCTCTCAAAGTCAAAATTCATTATTTACACAAATTCATTTATTTACACAAATTCTAGCAGAGGGTGCATAATTAATAATCTAGCCCATTTAATAAATTTGGAGACTATTCAAAATTGACTTAGTATGTCCAAGAGATACTGTATGGTGTATCCACACCACTGAATTGTGGGCTTTAGCAGCATCTAAAGATACCACCTTGGCTTCAGTATTATTCTCAAGAAAATGTTTACATCTGTAGGTAGCAGAGATATTGGTCTATACGACTTAGAAAACAATGGATCATTATCAGATTTAAATAAGTACTTCCTTCATTAAAAATTACTTTAATATTTGCAGATTTCTAGGGGCCAAAAAAATGCTTATGTTTTTCAAATAATTCAATTGGGAGGCCACCTAAACCTGACCCTTTACTTTAATTTTGGAAAAGATGAGATGAAATTTCCTCAAGAGTTAAAGGAGTATCTAAATATTCTCTACAGAGTGTGGCAGTGCCACTTTAATAAATAAGAAGAAAGTCCATGTATATTGAATAGAGATTTGGTTTGATATAATATTTTATAATAGCCAATAAAAACGGACTTCATGTCTGGAGTTAGATCAAATATTTATCTCCTTTATCACATTGGTCATATTGGCCTTGTGAAGCAAATAATGCCTTTGAAATTATGCCATAAATAATCTGTACAAAACTTTTGAGCCCATAATTAACCTATATGAGTCTTAATTGTATGGGAATTGAAATAGCTCTGTTGCAAATTAAATGGGTTGAATGTTCAAAATTTCTTTACTTGTGAAATTTAGAGATTTAAACTCAGGGGAATGGTCGGAAATACTTCTTGAGCTATAATCCACCTTGGCAAACAATGGGACTGGCTTGCGAGACACAAATTAAATATTAATACAAGAAAAGCTATGGCGAGATGAAGAAATACATGAAAATTGCTTACCATCTTGAATTCTAAGATGCATACATCTACTAAACCCATTTCATGAACCAATTGTTGGAATGCTTTACCTACATGGGACTAGGCAGTGGCCGATTCTCTTCACCTATTCAAGTGTACATCAATTACATGATTAAAATCACAGATGCAAATGACAGTTTACTCTGGGCATTGATTCATAAAAGCAGAACAGTGTTTCATATCCTCAGTACTTTACGAAGGTGGAATATAGACATAAACATCTCAATCTGTGTATTCCTAAAAATTTTACGAACCAAGGGGTCAATCTGTATTTTCGCAGTTTTGATACTTTAGTAGTAGATAGTTTTTTACTTATTAAAACAGAGATTCCCCTTGAGTTTCATGTAAATGGAGCATGATATGCACATTTGATCCTAGCCTTAGATAATGAGAATGATTTATTGCTAACTAAATGGGTCCAGACTCTGCTAACATACTGCCTGATTTTGCTGTCTTGCTCACTCAAAGGATTGAGTCAACAATTTCGGACTTGACACTGTAACGGCCCCAGCAAGCCCGTAAGTGTACTCAATGGGTCTGATGCAGAGGGAGTACTATGTCAGTTTATATAGTGTATTTCACATGAAATTTCTCTGTGTATGCCCAGAACAGTGGGCACACACTTATGTGCCCATGCACATACGTGTGAGAGGTGGATAAGGCATGATGGATGTGTTCTAATATAGGATGAGTAAAGTAAAAGCATGTTCTCGCAATTTTGAGAAAATGCTATTACTCTTTGCTCAATTCGTCTGGTCATAAAGGGATTAAAACCAATTCAGGGCAGAAATAAAGCAGATGGAATTATCCAAGAGAAAATATGGTCTTCCGTGAACCAGGTTTATAGAAATGTGAGAGCTTCCTGCACTTGTCATGCCAGGAAGACTGTAAGTTATGCAATATTTTAGGCTTTAAAAAGTATCTTTACTGGGTTTTATTTAAAACGTGTCACTACTCTCTAAGCATTATCTCTCTTGCATCTTCCACGTGACAGCTTTAACATTATTTGTTAATGGTTTCAGCCTGTGACCAGTTTTATAAATGTCCCTCATAGGTGGTAGCAATATTGAATGCACTCACTTCTTGCAAAAATGTATTAAATACTGAGAATATTATTCATTAATAAAGAATTGCACAGTGCTATTTTTGTGTATGTGATTTGTCATTTAAGGCTATTGGAGATAAATATTTGCACACCTCCTAACTGTCCCGATATATGTTTGACAAACCTGATGTGAAGGCTCTGTCCCACCATCCCACCCACTGACAACTTTGTCCTGCTGGCCGGAAAGTTGGGATGTGTACTCCATTAACTGTTGCTCTGCATAGCATTTATATAAAAAGAACATTGCAGGGGTTAGATTGAGTACATCAAATAATTCTTACAAATACAGACATTCAACACTCAGTAAAAATCCAAGTAGTTTATTGTAGAATTCCACACATAGCCCAAGGTCGAAGGTAAGGAGAAGAAGCTGCCAGGGACTATTTCGATCTCGATTTAACTAGCCTTGATAAGGATCTGTAGTCTGGAATGCTACAAGAAACTCTTAAATTTTTATTGAGTGTTGATTGCTTGAATTTATGAGTTTGTTTTAGATATATATAAAAATATTGTGACATGGACACAATTCAGGTGATCCACGCACGAAAACCTTCTTGCTTTTTACTTTGCTTTTATTGTCATTATGGTAAAGTCAATTGACATTATACAGTTCCCCACTCATTCTTGTGAAGATAGCGCTAGATAGACAGAGACTCCTTAGCCACTGGCCACTATCTGGCATCGGTCACAACTGAGCAATGAAACAGACAGGTTTAAAATAGTTTACACTCCTCCCACAGCCCTAACGTGATGGACAGATGACACTCCCACCTTGCCTTTAAAAGGGAGTTCGTTGCAGGTACTCTGTTTGATTGCTTTGATTGCAGATACACCTTGTCAGGCTGCTGCTTGCTTTGGAAAAGATGTTTGTTTTAAACCACTTCAAAACAAATTAAGTTATATCCGAATCTTTACTATTATTTTGTCACACATATGTTCGCCACCTGTATCTCTTTAACTTAGGTGAACTACTGTGCAAATGTGTAACTCTGTTTGCAGCTTTTCTTTGCAGATTGCCAGCTAAATACCTATCTCCTCTTTTAGAAGTCTCTGTATCAAACACCTCCCTTTGTCACAATATATATGATGACGTGGCAGATTTCCATCATCAAAATGACCTATCCACAAATTAATTTGCAAAGTATAAAACAGGAGTGGTTAAAGAGATGCTTGTATGTATGTATGTATGTATGTATGTATGTATGTGTGTATGTATGTATGTATGTATGTATGTATGTATGTATGTGTGTTTTTGTATGTTTTTGTGTGGAACACAAGGCTCATTCTAGTATAGGAGCAGTGCTGAGACTATAGAAGAAGAAAAAAATGAATTGAAGATATTTGGACAATACTGTACATTATGGTGGTTAATAAACAATTGCATAGTAATATTTTGTGCTGCATGTTTGTTTTAGTGTTAGTTATCTGTTGTAATTCTGTTTTGGCAGGTATAAAATACTGTTCATCATCTACTTTACGATTAGAAATGGGAAAAATGTTCAATACTATTGTGCAGAAAATTTGCCTTATTCTGCATTCGGCTGCTGAATTTTGCTTATTTCTCCAAATAAATTTGGCCCTAAGTATTCTGTGTGTAATTGTCACCATTATTTTTATTCTGCCAGGATTTCAAACCACAGCATAGAGCAAAATGAAGTGACACAGCTTTATTTATAGACTATAGTGCAGAATGGAGAAACCATAATGGAACTCTAAAATTGTATGGATGGAGATTTCACTTCTGGAAAAGGTCTAGTTCCATCATGAAATGTGATTTGTATGAAATGTCACCACTACTTCTTCCAGTTCAATTTATGATGGATGAAATTCTTAGTATCTGTTTTTGCTCATTATTCATTAACAGCTGCATAGTACCATTTATATTATTCATTAGGGTGCAAATTCTCACTAGTAGATATTTAATATATATAGACAGTAGCACTAACATGTTGAAGTTAATGTGTCCTTATTCTGCATGCAAGGGCTACTCAACATTACTTAGTCTGTATAGGGATTTAATTAGGAGTATGTATTACTATTAAACTTGCATTGATAACTGAGGGTTGGGCAACTGTACAATATACTGCATGCTAGGTGCAATTTTTTTCTTACCGTGTAGTTGCACTTGCAACTATATAGTACCTGGTACCTCTTATCTCACCCAAACAAATACACCCACACAGAGCCACTAAACACACACACAAACAGTGCCCATACCCATGAGCCCCCAATGGGGTAAACTGCAACTTTAAGATAATGTAGGATCAGCCGGTCTATTTACTAGCACATGGCTATAGGGCTGGTTTTTTTTTTTATCAATGTTTACCGCAGCAATAGTACACAACCTAACACCATGATTAATCAATAAAAGCTCACAGAGGCGGAGTCGGGAGCTGTAAGGCTGAATTTACAGCTTTGCCGGTCCAGTCTCAGGTGGATATGCGCATGTGTGAGTCCGGCTAGCCAGGACTTAAATAAATAAACTTAAATAAATAAATGCTTAAAAATAGTAACAGATAGATAAAAATATTTTTTTAAATATCATAAAATAGCGTCAGCAGAAGAAGGATTCTCCTTTAGAGCCACAGATCTTCTATGGGCAGTTTGATCTCAAGGAATGGGGAGGGGCAAACGGAAAGGCTCTATATTGATTGTCAGCTTGGAGATCTTTTTCAGGGTCAAACTCTTTGTTGGGCCTGAAATGTATTATATGGGCCATAAAAAGATTAGTCGCAATCGTGAGATTTAGGGACCGTAAACTCAAGTTATTCTTGTTGTATATATTTTTTCATTAATAATTGGAAATTTTATACATATTACTTTGCTTTAGACATCAGATGGAGGTGCAATCAGCCAGCTGCAATTAGCGTCTATTATCAGAAGGAGAAAAGGAAGAATGCTGGCTCTTTATTGGTGCACTATTGGTTTCCCATCTCTAGCCAAAAAGAGAAAGCTAGAAAAAGCTATAGATCAAATCAGGTGTCGGTGTTTGCTGAATGCTGACTGATCCGCTTTAAAAATGTTACTTTAGCTGGTTATGATCTCCGACTCCAAGCTAGAGAATGTACAGGCAGTAAGTAATTCACCCCCGTCACTATTTATATAGCTAGAAACTGGCCTATTAACCGGTATTAATCTTCTAGCACCAGCTGTTACAATTTCAGTCTATCAATACCTGAGGCTCGAAATATAATATCAGATTGAACCACCTATTATTGTGATTGCTCCATATATTTTTTTTTTATCTAGTATTAGATCAGTATTGAACATAAGTCTAAAATATGGGAAACCAATAGGGTATTATGAATAATATTTGTTAGATATTTGCTTCTTCAATACAAGGGTGATAATATATTCTTCTGCCACAAGTGAAGAGACATTATAAATTATTTACATAACCATATAATGTTTAAATGAGATCGAAAGTCGCACTCAGCAGTTTTAAAGCACTGTTTTATTTCACATGTCACGTATACATTTTGCTGCTTTTTATTGACATTTTATTGAGGTTAAGGTTATATTTTTACAAGGGTTGGTCCATGAACATTAAATATGTCTTTTGTGCTGATATAACCTAGGGCAGTTCTAGTGGTAAAATTGTATTTAATAGTAATTTAAGCAGTAGCAAGTACCAAGGGATCTGAAACAGCGCAGAATAGGAAGACTGATTTCCAAGGCCGTTCAGCCTCCATTTGTTTTTGCAACACTAACTTTGGACCTTAATTATTACTGTTTGAGCTAATGTTCTTTTTTTTTGTAAATCACTTTATCTTTGTACTTACTGTCTTGCTATTAAATACAATTTTACCACTTGAATTAAAAGTCCCTGAAATATCCAAAAATAATCTCACTGGTTTCAGATAACTGAGATTAGACCAAAAACCAGTGAGATGATTGAGATTTCCCATTCATTTCAATGGGCTTTCCAGATTCTACGCAACATGCAAAAACCCGTTGTAGTGAATGGCCAATTGAAATGAATGGAAGAAACACTTGCAAATAAATCTATATATAATTAATAAATAATAGAATTTTAAAAGATGGTTAGCTCTACTGGGCAGGGATTGATGTGAATATTTAAAACATTCCCTTTAACGAACAGCGTAAAAAGCTAAGTAATAATAATTGTTCTGTTCAATGGTCAGATCATACTGCGTAGGTAAAGTAAACCAAGTATTACTAATTCACCTGCCCAATAGCAAGGTGTTACTGATAACTGTTTTTATATGTTGTACTCAAGGTAACATTTAGAAATGAAATTAAGATGATAAAACATAATTTCCAACTAATTTAATTTATGCAACTTTTTCTTTTCTCACATTTTCAGTGTTCGGGACTAGACATTATTTTCGATCATTGTGCATCAAAACAAAATGCGGAAGGTTTATCGAAAGCTGGTATTTCTTTTCATCTTTTTTATCCTCTGCGTCTTTTTCTTTCATATTAAATGGCCAATTAAACTGTTTTCCTTGGGTAAGTGTTTAAATGTACAAAAAATATTGTGAAACAATATGTATAAAACTGTGTAAGTAGTTTGCTGGAATTTCTAACATCTTTATTTAAGTGTAACCAAATTTCACCCAGGGACCATTGACACCTTCATCTGTAAATGCTCCTGGTCTTTAGGAAATATGAAGTATATATAAGAATTAAGTTCACCAGGACAGTTAACTTTGTCATGTCAGTTTCCCTGCTTGTATACGTGGGTGAACTTGTTTGCTGTCTTGTGCATGCACAGTGGAAATGAAAAACTCAGATTTGAGTATCAGTTACACTAATTAAAAAAATATCTAAAAATATATATTGTGACAAAAACACAGGAATAGTGTTTTTTGGCAGATATGTTTGTCCCAGGTTTCTTATCTTCATGTTTTAAAACCCCAGGAAAATGTTTGTTTGCATTTAAATATAAGGGCTTGTGGTCCCTTTGGTAAAACCTGGTAAACGGTTCCTAGGATTGTGGATGGAGAGTGAGGGTGGGCTCCATCTATTAGGCCCATTTCAAGTCTTTTGGACCTCCAGCCTAATGTTAGGCTGATTAGCGCTTCGACCTGTGGATGTGTGTTAAAATGCAGTCAGACTAGACATCCTGACTGCTCTGCTTGGGAGGAGGGACTGCAGAGTCTCTATAAGAGAAAGTCTGATATTTGTTGTGAACAAACTGTACCTGTCAAAACTTCTAATGCTTTCTTTTATAATATGACAATCAGGAACAATTTGTGTTTAGTTAGTGCCGTACAGACAAGGTGTTTATTTTGAAGTTTTTCTTTCATTTTTCTGCTTAATATAACTGGCTAGGGCCAGTTGTACCAAAACCTTGGACTTGTGTGATTTCTTGACTGCTGTACATTACCATCTACCCCAGGAGATGGCACCTGTTCCCCTAAGCCATTTACAATATATAAAATTAGGTTCAATTAAACAAACTAAATAAATAATTTAAAACAGTAATGCATTTAAAATGCTTTGTCACGTTTTTGTCCTATTATTGTTGATACTTTGTAAATAGGCTTCCCCAATCATATTTTTCATCCAGCTATTTAGAAGAAACTACAAAACAATCTACAGGTAATTAGCAATGAAAGGTTTTTATTCACTGTAGCCACTGTAAAGCAAGATGTAACATTATACATAAGGTTGATAATGACAGTGTACATAGACATTTCACTAAGTATCATAATTCAGATCCAGAACGTTTGGAGTTTAAGGCCCTTGAGCATGTTGAAATAAACAAAGCAGGAGATAATTGACTTTTATATATAGCCAAATGTGAAACCTTTTAGAGAATTACCTAAGACACATTTGCACTAAAGAAGATATAAGCAAGGGTAGAAGGCATCCCCACATAGAAATATTTGGCTAGAAGCCTGGTGATGTTGCTCTAGCCTCCAAATAATTAATTCAACATGCCTTGTTTTAGTCACTGTTTACTAGTTTTTTTATACTATCCTTCTCCTTTTTCTCACATGTATAAAATATGCTCCATATATAGTTCAGATTGTGCTAACTTTTACTCTCTACAACAATTGTTCCATTTTAGAACACATATATTCTGAAGATTATTTGAAAAATTGGGCTGGCAATTTGTGCAAGTTAAATAGGTTTAAGGATATTTGTTAGGACAATACTCATTGAGATAATGACATTCCTAGAAACGCTTCATGGGGTCTTCACCTTTAGCAGCCCCATTCCATGTTAAGCGTGATATGCTCTTGAATAATCAGCTGCCCCAGGACTTGACTTGTAGTATTAGGTGTTTATTTTCTGTGGATATTGCGGGGATAAATATGGACAAAACATGGTTGAAGGCAATAGGAAAACCAGAAAAGGAATGGTATCTTTTAGAGGTTAGAGCAAAGTCCAATAAACTGAAATCTGAGCTCAGAGGTAAGCAGAATACAGAAGCAGGGTCCAGTAAACAATCCGAGGTCAGGAGCCAAAGACAGAAGCAAGGTCCAATTCACAGTCTCAGAGAGAGGCACACACTAAGCACAGGTTCAGCACACTGGGTCTGAACAAACAAACGCTAGCACAGGTGTACAGGAGAGGAAGCCTAAAAAAAGCCTGGAGAGCTAAGCCGTTGAAATCTGGAAGACAAGTCTACTGATCACATGACCCACCTAAGGAATATGCCACGTAACCTAACAATCGGCCACACCTGTGTATAGACTCTGTCCTGTTGTTTAAGAGACCAAGATAGGAGCATAAACATCAGCTTAAGTGACGTTGACTGCAATCACTTAGCAACCAGTTCTGCAAGCCAGAAAAACTGTCAACACCTGAAAGACACTGACCATCATTGCTAAGCGGCTCACCGTTGATTATAACAATATAAAGTGGAAACATTTGGTTGGTTCATTTGTGTGAAGGTTTATATTGCTTACACCAACAAAATATATTTCAGGATAAAAAAGACATATTGACTTTTTGTGACTATTTCTGCTTACTGAAGCTCCACTTGCCAGAAAAAGAATCTGACTTTTCACGCTTGTTCTATACTGAATTAATGATAGGAGACATCCAGATGAGCCAGAGATGGAGACTGATAACATAAATGTGCTCTGTCCCTAATCAAACACACTTTAAACAATGCCAAAAATCTCATGACTTAACACATATTAATTTTGTACAGCATAGTAAAACATAACAAACCCTTCGGATAACACAGAAAAAAAAAGATAAAACAACAGGCGTTTAGTTCCAATAAAGTAAGAAGTAATAAACTATTGTGTAAAGGTTTAAGTTAGATTGACATTTTTAAATTTGTTGTCTTGTCTGTCTAGCCTTGTCCTTTATTGTTAATGTACGGATTTGGCTCCCACTGAGGTCTAAAGTTTACTGGTACTTGAACCTGTATCAGTGAATGGGATGCACCTAGTGGGTTTGTGCATCCACCATAAAATGCACATGATAGAAAGATTAAAAATTTCTTGTGTTAATTACTCTAAAGTTTTTTCTTTCATGATAGGTTAATACTTAATGCTGAAGGAATGTATGTGTTTTGTTTTTGTTATCATTTATAAGATCATATGCATTATTGCAGTGGTTGGCATCCAGTTCAGTGCTTTGACACACCTGCTGAATTACCGGCTTCTTAATCTGTTTTTAGTGCCACTTAGTTACAATATTGACAACAAAGCTGCATTCATTCAATTGATTTATTTTTAGTTTCACTTGAAATATGTTCACATACCCCCATTGCGTACCTTCAACTTTTTTAACCTTAATAAAGTTTTAACTTATCAGTATTTCCCCTCTACAGTCTATTCAAAATGCAGCACAATCTATATCTTACTCTTTTGCTGCTGCACATCCACTGCACCACTCTGCAAGTCCATACACTGGCAATTCAAGCTACTCAGTATCACCTTCAAAGCCCATACCAACACGTTCTTCCATACACACCATTATCGCAAGATACACTCTCTTCAACTCTCTTGTATCTGCCTCAGACCTTCACCTCTTCTTCTTTTTGATAACCACCTCTCACTCCTGCCTCCAAGACTTCTACTGTGCTGCTCCCCACTGTCGAATCTATATCAGATTGTTCACCTGTAAGTGTCAGATTATCAGTTATGAGCTCATCAGCTGGAGAGAATTAAATACACTGCATGGTTTGAGTGTACAATAAACTCTGCTTTATTAGTTACAAGTTCCTATCTATATAGCAAAAATCACGTATTGCAGAAAACTACGCCCCAAAAGGTTTTAACCACTCATGTTCCCTTCACACAGATGTAAGTTTATTCTCTCATTATCCACTCTAGAACTCCCCAGGAGGGGGGGGGGGCTGGCTTATCTCCTGTCTGGTATGTCCAAGGTTATAAGCTTAGCCTTGCAAATAATGAATTACTCCTACAAAACAGGTGCATCTAATTGTATTTAAGCTATAACAGAACAAAATGGCTATAAGGCAACAAGCTTAGCAAAATCACATTTCTCACCACTTAGGGCCTGAGTCATTAAGGCAAGCAAAGGAGTAAATGTTCTCTGGGGCAAACCATGTTACAATGTAAGGGGTGCAAATCAGTTTATTATTTTGCACATAAGTTAAATACTGCCTGTTTTTTCTTCTAGCATACAAATACTTGCTAGCTTTATTATTACATTGAAATATAAAGTTGATCTAAGACATGCCCTACCCAAACTATAAATCTGACTCACATTTTAAATTTACCTCCCCCTCCAATACAACATGGTTTTGCCCAGGTGCAAATGTTACTCCTTTTTTATGCTTTACTCTCCTTAATGACTCAGGCCCTTACTCTCCCCAACCATCTATCTTTCAAGTGCTCTCAAAACTCACCTCATTAGGGCCTATCCAACCCTCACCTGATAATACTCAACCTGCATGTTCTACCAGCTACAGTCCGATGTCCATTCTGAGTCCCACTAGTTCCTAAACGTCTCAGCATTCCCTTCTCCATAGACTGTAAGCTTTCGCGAGCAGAGCCCTCTTTAATCCTTTGTCTCATGTCTGCACCTCCGTTGACCAACTTAATGATAATGATGATTTTGTTATTATTGTTATTATTATTATTATTATTATTATAGTTTTGTGATAAATCCCACACATTGGGCTTTACTGGTATAATGTCAGCTATTTTAAATCCTCTGAGGAGATCTTGCTGAAAAGTGTTTAGAACACAGCTAGCATCAATGCTTAGTATCCTTTGCTGATGGAACTCTAGCTTCAGGCACAGATTTCAGCCCCATCAGATCGTTCCCAAAAACTTTTGATTACAAAGCCATGAGTTAGAGCTAGGGAAAAATACCAGCACTCAAACAATTCCAAAGCTAACACCATGAACATCATAATTTTTAACTCCATGTAGGTGCACGGGTGTAAAACAAAAGTGGCCTGCGGTGCACATTCAGATTTAGTAAGGAACGTAAATGCTGACACTTGCAGTATTTTGCGTTATATTGCACTGTGCATTCCCGGAAGCTAATTGTACACCAGAGAACGCAAGTGTATGCAATTCATCTTCATGTGCAAAATACAATTAAGACAGGCTATGATTTCATGGGTGGAACAGGGAGGGAAATATATAATATTTAAATTTTTTGGAATAGGAAAATTTAGACCCTAGTAGACATATTTAAGCAATGATAAAGAAACTTTATCAGGATTCATTTAAGATATAAATTTTAGGAAACAAAAGTAAAAAAAAGTGCTTAAAAGAAAAACAAAAAATAAATATTTTACTGCTTGTTTTATGAAAGCAGAATCACAGTCTGTGCCTGTTACTGCATGTCTATAATATTATTGTACAACCATGAGGTTAACTGCTTGTTTTTTGAAAGTAGAATCACATTATGTGCACGTTCCAGTATCTCTACAAGAATGTTGTACAATGGTCATATTCCCTTGGTGATATCTCTGGATCTATTAACTTTGTTCACTTTGCGCAGGGCATAACTACACTATACATATCTTTCTAAAGCAATCAGCAATTATGCATTTACTCAGCAAAATGTGACAAGCAACACAGAGAAAGGGGAAGATGACAACAACTGAAGGTTGATATTGCAGTGACATTTATTGAGCTCAAAGAAACAAAACAGATCAACTTTCTTAAAGAGATATTCCACCATTAGAGTTCTTTTTTGGATTGTACATGCTATCCTGCAACTTTTATTAAATCAATTACATGTCTGTGTTTGTCACCAAAACTCTTGTAGGTTTGAAGGGTGAAACCCCTTTAAATCATCATCATCATCAACATTTATTTATATAGCGCCAGCTATAAATCCATGATTAAGCATAAATGTAGAGCTTGGTGACAGTGTGCTTTCCCCATTACACATTACCCATTTATTCCTTCGGAGGATGATTTACTTCAGGTCTTCCTCTTCTACCAAATTCTAGCTATGCATCTCCAAGATTGACAGCTAGAAGTGGAGAGAGCTATCAGCACTGACAGAGATTTAGGGGTATATTTACTAAACTGCGGGTTTGAAAAAGTGGAGATGTTGCCTATAGCAACCAATCAGATTGTAACTGTCAGTTTGTAGAATGTACTAAATAAATGATAACTAAAATCTGATTGACTGCTAAAGGCAACATCTCCACTTTTTCAAAAAGTTTAGTAAATAAACTAAATATGCCTCTTAGAAACCCAGTTTGTATACTGTATAGTGATCAAATTTAAAGAGAAAGTTCAGCTAATCCAATCAGAAACTGTATTTGCCACAAACCCCCTTTACTAACGGTGTGTGGCTAAGATGGGTTACATTCAGCATAGTGGTTAGCATTGCTGCCTCAGAGTGCTGGGTTCAATTCCGACCAGAGCCCTATCTGTGTGGAGCTTGTATGTTTCCTCCGATTACTCCAGTTTCCTCCCGCAGTTCAAAAACATACTGGTAGGTTAATTGGCTTCTGACAAAAATGAACCCTAGAGAGACTGTGTGTGTTTTACAGGGAGCATGGACCGATGTGAATGACTATGGTTTGTCTGTACAGCACTGTGTAATATGATTATCACTATATAAGCAAAAGATAATAATATGAATTAATAAACAAAACAAACAAAAAATTGCTTACAGCTTTTTTTTCTCTTTCTGATTTTTGAGCTGTTGGTCTTGAGGTTGCATTCTGAAAACAGTGGGTGGGAAGCTGGAGTTATAAATTAAGGAACTTACCCAGATGGCATTCTTTTCTTTTCTGTATAATTTTGTGAGAGGCTTAGCTGGCAGTCCGGAGCCCGGTGGGCTACTTCTGATTGTTGAGACTGCCCTCCTATTGGCCAGGTCGGTGAGCCAATCAGGGCTCACCTCCTGGCCATTTCAATGTTTGGTGCAGTGCTCGCGTGACAACAGCGTGCCTGCAGCTATATTACCCGCTGGGTGCCGTCATTTTGGAGAAATCCAGCAGCGGAGAGACATGACGGACATCGCGTGACATCCAGAAGCGCCGTGTCAAGAAAAGAAGATGGCTGCTGTGACAGGGAGCCCTTGTAAGGGCTAGGAGCTACCCTGTCACAAGAAGACGTTGGTAGAGGCACCCACCGGACAGAAGAAAGACGCTGAGTATCAAGAAAAAGAAGACATGAATGGCGCAGAGCCCTTGTAAGGGCTAAGAGCACCCCCGCCAACAAGACAGCAGAAACCAGTGCACCAAACAGACAAAGAGGCGCTGTCAGCTGAAGGGTTTGGAAGACCCAAAGATGCCTGGGACAAGTTGAGTATTCTGCAGGTAAGTATAATTATTTCTGTAGGTTGGGCATAAGGCCAGTAGGCGCAATTCGGGCACTAGGTCCATGGAAGCTCAATGAGTACAAGTTCTGGCACCAGTAGGGTTCGATTAGACACTTAAGGCCCTTAAGTGGGCACTAGGCCTTAGGCAGGCACCAGGCCCCTTCAGTTTAGCTGGGACACAAGGCTCTTTTAGTTTATTGCAGCACTAAGGCCCTTTAGTTAGGTGGGCCCAAGGCCCATTGGTCTAGGTGGGCACCTGGCCCATAGTAACTGGGGTCTAAGCCCATTAGTTAGTTGGACATAAGGCCCATAGGTTAGCTGGGCATAAGGTACTTTGCAGTTAGCTGGGCATAAGGCCCTTTGTAGTTGGCTGGGCACAAGGCCCATAGTTAGCTGGGGGCAAGGCCCTGCTAGTAGAAGAGGGCATTAGGCTCTAGTAGTAGAAAAGGGAACCAGGCCCTTATTGTTAGCAGGGCACCAGGCCCTTATTGCTAGCAGGGCACCAGGCTATTACTGTTAGTATTGCACCAGGCCCTTGGTTTAGCGGGCACTAGGTCCTTGATCGTTGTGGAGAGGGCGCTCGGCACTATGTATTTCAGAGGATACTAGGTCCTGATAGTTTAGGAGGGCACTCGGCCCTTGATGTTGTGAGAGCTATGGTCCCCGGTGAGTGAATAGAGTAATAGGTTGTTAAGAGTTACATACAGGGCCCCTCAACTCGGTCCAGAAGGGTAGTCACAAAGTCCTCAGTTTCTAAAGTACAGGCTTAGAGGCCGGGGTTTCAGGCTCAGGCAGAGGCCTGCAGTGTAGCTCGGTGTTGGCGAATACTGGTGACCATTAGTAAGTCGAACTGTTTGTGATTTTGTCAATAAATTGTCTCTCTTTTCTGTATATTCCCCTGTAGGAACCAAAGGCAAGGCTCCAGCAAAGGTGACGCAGATAAGGGTGGGAGGAAAACGGTGATCATTTATGAGGTGATCACGGCAGGTAAGATACCAAACCATATGCTTTTGCTGTTTTCTGTGCCATTTCTCTGTTCCCTTCAGTATACCCTTCTGTAGGACCCAGAGGTTGGCTCCTCGGCAAAGTCTGTGCAAAGGTGAAGAGCAGCTATGGTGGGTCCTAAACAGATGGTAGGTGGTCCATCGTGACCGTAAAGATGGATAAAGATGAGCAAACTTCCCATATTTCATTTGGAAAAATAATTGAAACCTATATTTTTGTAGTCTGTTTTATTTAGATCCATATATTTGTGGTTCCATCAACATTGTCACTGTGCACCTGTCCATTCATACATCTCTCTAGGAGTGTGTGTGCCTCCCTGATTTATAGAGGCAATTATATAAGCACTCTTTGTATTATTGACTTGCTAGATGTCAGTTGTCATTTGTCCCTTTTCAGTTGCTGTCTAGGGTTCTACAGCAAAACTCAGTACTTCCTTGCAGGGTTCCTTGGTGAATATTAGAGATGTTCACTGACCTCCGTGTTCTGGTTTTGGTTTTGGATCTGGATTAACTTCGTATTTTGGTTTTGGTTTTTAGCAAAACCGCACTCATGTGTTTTGGTTTTGAATCTGGATCTTTAAGAAAAATTACTGAAATATGCTAAAATCACATAATTTTGCTCTTTTTTTGTTCCAACATTAATATTAACCTAAATATCACTAATTTCAAGTCATTTGCAGTCAATTTTGACCAAATACTGCAGTGACCTGGCTGGATGCTAAGCGACAGAGCAATGACTCAAACACATGGCAGTTCCTAGCACAGCTAGGAAACATTGGCACACAGCAGTGGCAGAATAGAAAAGTGGTGCAATATGGAATTGTCCTTGGATCATGAAACCAGTTATGGATCAGTTGATCTCTCCACCTCTTGGATAACTGAGTTAATTCTACAGCTAATACATGGCAACGAGCGCTGACCCGCCCTTCCTCGGGGTTGCATGCTTTTTTCAGACCCACTCCAATCCAGGGTGCCAGACAATGCACTAAAAAGAGCCATTGTAATTATATTGTAAATATAAATCTCCTGGGATTTAAGGATCAAATTCCAGAAGTGAATGGACTAATAGGAGTTTTTTTTATCATAGTCTTATGTACTTTAGGTAATAGCTAGAGAAGATAGAGGATTTTCACTGATAATGGCATTGTGGTGCCGCATTTAGTAAAGCTATTAAGACATCTGAAAAAAAACTACATGTATTTATAATAGATAAATGTAAGGTCATTCAATAAATAAAGGTTTGTAGAAAGATCACTTACTTGTTAGAGAGACTCCTACATTTACTTTGTACTAATATTCCTTCACTGTTATTGCAGTACAAATTAGTAAGACACCATGGCTCACCATTACTTGAACTATGTACATATGTCCTTGAGCTAGCACCAGAATTCCACAAATGAAGTGTGTTAACATCTAGCTGAGTAAGTTAGAATTGGGTGCAAGTGCATTTGAGTTGTGTAAATAATTTTAAAAGATTTTGTCACAGTGTACATGTGCACATATTTACAGTATTTTGAACTACATGTTTCTGACATTTGCTGCCATTGGTATAGGACAATATTGCAAATTAATAAAGATTGTATATATTATACTTATTCTCTCTCTCTATGTATCATCGTTGTCATCAACATTTATTTATATAGCGCCAGCATATTCCGTAGTGCTTTACAATTGGGAACAAAAAAGTAATAAACAATACTGGGTAATTCAGACAGACAGAGAGGTCCTGCTATCAAAACTTACAATTGATGGTCTGTCTATCTATCTATCTATCTATCTATCTTTTGGAATCACTAAGAAATTTCTTATTTTTTGAATGAGTTGATTGGCTATGGGGGCGGGGGGGTTAATGATTGGTTGCAGGGGGAAGATGGATTGACTGCAGGGGGAAGATGGATTGACTACAGTGGGAAGATGAATTTGCTAGGGGGGTTAATTACTTGGCTGCAGGGGGAAGATGGATTGGCTGCAGGGGGAGATGAATTGGCTGTGGGGTTAATTAATTGGCTGCAGGGGGAGATTAATTGGCTAGAGGGGGGTAATGAATTGGCTGCAGGGGGAGATAAATTGGTTGCAGGTGGGAGATGGATTGGCTGCAGGCGGAAGATGAATTGACTAGGGGGATAGTTAATGAATTGGCTTCAGACTGCAGGGGCATGAAGAATTGGCTAGGGAGGGTTAATGAAGTGGCTAAGGGGGTTATTAATTGGTTTGGGGGTGGTTGAGCAAATGAGTAGTTGGGTGGGTGATGAAATGGATGGGGGCTCATTAACTATATATATATATATATATATATATATATACATATATACATACACACATAATCCACCTTGACCACTATCTATCTATCTATCTATCTATCTATCTATCTATCCCAGTGTCCTCTGCAACAATAAAATGATGACTGCAGAGTGCTGGCCTTATAGGCGGGGCTGTAAAGAAAAGCCTTTTTTGAAACTGAAAAATAGGAAAAAAAAGTTTATAATAGGCAAAAGAGCACATACATTGGATGGTGGATGACTGGAAAAGAGTATTATGGACAGATTAATCTAAATTTGAGGTGTTTGACTCGAAGAAGTAAACATATGTGAGATGTAGAGCAAATTAAAGGATACTAGAGGAGTGCTTGATGCGTCCTGTCAAGCAAGGCGGAGGAAAGGTAATGGTATGGGGATGTTTTGGTATTTTACACAGAGTGCAAGGAATAATGGACCATAAAGGTTACCACTCTATTTTACAATGTCATGCCATACCCTGTGGTCAGCACTTTATTGGCGAAAATTGCTGCATACTGCAGTACAATAATCCTAAGGAAACTTTTAAGCTATGC
The DNA here is from genome assembly GCF_038048845.1 of Mixophyes fleayi. Classification (NCBI taxonomy): domain Eukaryota; kingdom Metazoa; phylum Chordata; class Amphibia; order Anura; family Limnodynastidae; genus Mixophyes; species Mixophyes fleayi. The sequence continues at coordinate 26,408,202 of NC_134413.1, forward strand.
AAAAACTATTTTTGAAGAAACTGGAAGTCAGTGATCCCTGTTGCAGGGATCACTGGTGAAGTATGGTGGGGGTCTTAGACTCCGTGCCCATGTATTTAGTTATGCCAATCCCACCTACTTGTCATCTGTGTGTGTACTCCGCTGCCTCTACTATCTATCTCTTTTCTAGGGTCACTGCAATATACTCTGTTGTATCCATTTGTTTACTGTCTTGACAGTGCCAACACCTCTGTGTAATTTATTGCACGCTTTGTGCCATTCAAACAGTGCCAACACATCCGTGTACTTCATTAAAAGCTATGTGCTGTGGTTGAAGTGGTTGAAGTTGGTTGCTATATAGTGGTATGCCATCATACGACCAGATTTTTGTCTTGCTGCTCACAGCACTGCTTCCCTTTTGTCTTCAGACTTGTGCAGACTGTTTTTTTGTCAGTTACATGTCCACAGTAAGAAATTTCTTCTTTAGAGAATTCACATATATCTTGATTGGCTCTCAGTCCATGTTCATATAGGTAACCGGTATTCCTTGTAACACTTGATCCATGACTCAAATTGCTGGAGCAGAAGCTATTTCAAAGAAAAGACAGATGTACTCATACAAACCTTTGTGTATGTTAATTGTTAAGTATTGCTCTGATGTTTCTTCAAAATCCATTTGTAAATACAATTGTCCCAGGATATGGCACAATTGATACTTTAGACGTTGACGCCTTCAACGTTTTAATAGATGGCCAGCCAACTTGAATTTTCCTTACCCAATCACAGCCAAACCATATTGGTCAGCCGTTTTGTAACGTACTTCACATCAAGTTTAATGTTACTTAGAGGATACGCTTTTTCTCCAGTATATGGGGCTGATTCAAAGTGGAATGCAAGCGTAAGAGTAACTTGCAATTGAAAAGATCGTACACAAGTGTATGCGTATGTACGCTGTATTGAAAGTTGAAATGTATCCAGGTTTGAATGAGTAGAGACACACCCCTCAGACACTTACGTCCAACTTGCCAACTTGTACAAAAGCATGTTATGAACATAATTGCTATGAAGCATCATTTTATAGGTATCTACTCATTTTTTTTGTTTTAATTTATCTAATGGGCTTGCTTCAGTTTGTGGCATGACAGATGACATTTTTTTCCAGCCGCTGCAATGTTCTTCATGCAGTCACTGGATGTCGCAAATCCCCTGAAAAATCCTCACATACAAACACCCTTTTCCCCCCACTTAATAGCAGCAAAAATAGATATTGTGCAGCTCTGCGCAATCACAGGAGGTACCAGGATAGCAGGAAAACCAAGTTTTGTATAAGAAGCAGGATACCAGGATTACCAAGTTTAGCAGGAAAGCTGGAGATGCTGGATATCATGCATGACAGGTTAACTGCAGATACAGGAGCAGACAGGAAGAAGGCCAGGAAAGCCAGGGTCAGAAACTGGAGAACCACAACAATGCTAGATAGAAGACAGGAGAAAAGTCAAACAAAGCCGGGGCCTGGGTCAAAAGCAAAGGTGAAAAATTGTGGAACAAACAGGAGTCAGATAATCAGGACCAGATCACAGGAATTACTCAAAAATCCCAACAGCAGAAAGAAGCGAACTGGTACCAGTCTGTTGGATGAAGATGGCTTAACTCCTTGCAGGCAAGGAGAAACTATCCAGGTATAACAGCAGCACCTCTGGTAGCACAAAGGTACTTCAGGCCTAATTCAGAATAAAGACAGAGTCCTAACAGAACTAGTTTGGCATACAGCAATAACATACCAGTATATTTTTCCAGTACTCATGTTAATCTTTTTTCCTGTCTGTCATTCCTAGCAGGCCCACATCAATAACACTAATTCCACCATTTTATCCCATAATGAAGATTAATTAAGCCAGTTGTCCCACAATATCAAAATAGGTTCACTGCAATTAATTGTAGCATTTCATGCCCTAAGATTAAACCTTAGTTTTATTTCTTTTGAGCCATTCAGAGGTGGACTTGCTCTTGTGCTTTGGATCATTGTCCTGCTGCATAATCCAATTGCACTTGAGCTTCAGATCACGGACTCCCTCAGAATTTTTTTCCTCAGAATTTTCTAGCAAGTCGTCCAGGCCTTGAAGTAGCAAAGCAACCCCAAACTATCACACTACCACCAACATGTTTAAATGTTGGTATGCTGTTATTATTGTGGAATGCTGTGTTAGTTTGTTGCCAGATATAACGGTACCCATGTCTTCCAAAATGTTAAATTCTTGCTCATCGGTCCACAGAAGATTAGCACAAAAGGTTTGCGGGTCATCAATGTGTTTTTGACAGATGTGAGATGAGACTTTATATTCTTCTTGGTTATCAGTGGTTTTCACCTTTCAACTCTCTTGCCACAAGACTAGGCAAAACGTTAAGATTCTTCGCGGTCTGCGAGGTTTGACTCCACCCACCATGGAGGTGTGGAATCTGACAAAGTGAAGGTGTTCACCAGGGACCCCACAAGGAGGTTTGGGCTTTGCTGTTTCACTCCCGCAGGTCGCTGTTCTCCGGATGGGCACCAGGTGAGACCGTCAGGAGACGATGGTTAGAATGCAGGGCACCCTTATCAATTGGAGTGATACAGACACATAATACCAGGAAACCAGGTTAGCTTAGAAGCAGGAGATGCTGGATACCAGGTACAATTGGACAGATGCAGATACGGGATACCAGGTTTATCCTAGAAGCAGAAGATGCTGGATACCAGGTACAATTGGAGATGCGAGCACAGGATACCAGAATACTAGGTTAGTTTAAAAGCAGGAGATACTGGATTACAGGTACAGTTGGGCAGATGCAGGTACAGGATACCCGGGTACCAGGTTAATCTTAAAAGTTGGAGTTGCTGGATTCCAGGTACAATTGGAGATCTGAGCACAGAATACCAGGTTTTGCTTAAAATCAGGAGATGCTGGATTTCAGGTACAATTGGACAGATGCAGGTAGAGGATACCAGGATACCAGGTTTATCTTAGAAGCAGGAGTTGCTGGATACCAAGTACAATTGGGGTGATGCAGGTACAGTATACCAGGATACAGAGAGCCAAACAATCCACTAACTGAGAAGGTTGTAGGACATAATGATCTGGCACTCAGTGGAAGGACCAGATGCCTTAAGTAGCTGGCGGTGAAGCGTGCTGGACCCTGGCAAGGAAGCCAGAGGATCTGGTGCATGTAACAGTATCCTCCCTTTTAGAGGTTGACACTGAACACATTGCGCTGGGTTTGTTGGGGAAGTTGATATGAAATTTCTTTAGACGAGCAGGAGCATGAATATCTGAGGCATAAACCCAAGATCTTCCTTCAGGGCTAAAAAAGTACAGGGTCTTCCTTTGAGAACAGTTGGCATGAAGATCTGGCACTCAGTGGAGGGACCAGGTGCCTTAAATAGCTGGAGGTGATGATGGGAGGTGATAATCAATCAGCCTATGACTGAAAAGCCAAGTAGTTAAAAGACACAGGAGATGCTGGATACCAGGTACAATTGGAGAGATGCAAGCACAGGATACCAGGACACCAGGTTTAGCTTAGAAGCAGAGACACTGGATACCAGATAGAACTGAAAAGATGCAAGTATGGGATTCCAGGATACCAGGGTTAGCTTAGTAGCAGGAGATGTTGGATACCAGGTATAATTTGAGAGATGCAGGTACAGGATACCAGGATGCATAGAGCCAAATAATCCACAAACTGCGCAGCTTGTATGACATGAAGATCTGGCACTCAGTGGAGGGACCAGGTGCCTTAAATAGCTGGAGGTGATAATCAACCAGCCTATGGCTGATAACCTAAGTAGTCAAAAGATAAATCCAAGTTGGCGCCCGCCAGCATTAGGAAACCAGCTGGAGGTAAGGTAAGCATGCCAGACCCCGACAAGGAAGTCAGAGTCCGACGCGTGACAATACCAAACCTCTTTCTTATGGTGGAATCATGAACACTGACAATAACTGAAGTGAGAAAGGCCTGTGGTTCCATAGATATTCGTCTGAGTTCTTTTGTGACTTCCTGGATGGGTCATCGATTCGCTTTTGGAAGAATTTTGAGTCGACTACTCTTGGGAAGACTGACCAGAGTTCCAAGTTTTCTCCATTTGGAGATAATAGCTCTGGCTTTGTTCACTGTAATCCCAGAGCCTTAGAAATGGCTTTGTAACCATTTCCAGACTACTATATTTCAATAACTTTCTTTCTCGTCTCTTCTGGAACTTCTTTTGATCGTTGCTACTGTGCTGCTTGCTGAGACCTTTTAGCCAATTTCACATTTCTGCAAAGGTTCTATTTAAGTCATGTTTAGATTCAACTGGGCATCAAGTAAGCAAGCATGATTGTGCCTAGTCTAATTGAACCGAAATATTAATTCAATTTGGTTCATTGGTTGAATGAATAAGGGGGCCCTTGCTCTTCTACACAGGTTCAATTGGTGTTGGATAACTTCTTTCCTTCAAAAAACAAAATGACCATTTAAAAACTGTATTTTGTGTCTTTGTCTTATATTCAATTTTGTTTGAAGATGTGACACAATTAAGTGTGACAAATATGCAAAAATAGAAGAAATCAGGAATGGGGCAAAAACATTTTCACACAACTGTATATAATACAAATATCCACTCCTGCTCAAACAGGAGAGCAATTGATTAGTAACAGTATAATTTTGAACTTCTTCTCAGAGTGGGTGAGCTGAACTATAAGATCATGCAGTCTGACTTCTTGAAGGAAAAGGAGAAGCTGTTAAAAAACAAATTATAGGCTTATTAAAATTAGGTCTTATTCAATGAGAATTGTGGTTCTGTTGCTCAAGACCTGTTGTTAGAATCCAGATTTGTGCAAACTTTGGGAAGGTCAATGCATGCTTAAGGTTTAAAGAATCTTCTAACAAACTCTTCGATCATTTCGGTTCTGCCTAGTTTATCACCACCCTATATTTGCAAAAGGGTACTGGCATTTGAAGATTGCTCAGGATTTTAAACACAAGACAGTTTTCTCCACTCCTATAGGATTACATAATGCTTTCTTTGCACAAGACACCTGCATTCTTCCAATGGCTAATGGATATGGTTCATGAGGACTATAACTTTAATAAACATTTTGACAGAAAAATCTAATAAAAAAATGCAGCCCCCCTTAAGTGTCAGGCTGCCTTTGTGTCCCCAAAGTGCCTTCTGTGCAGAGGTCCATAGGTCCATTAATTTCACAAGATACTATGTCCTCCAGACAGATTGCTCATTCTGTCCCAGAACATTGATTGGGTAGAACATTCTGTACTTTATCTAAGTCTGTTCTAGCTTTATTTATGTCTTAAATTTAGGAATAAGAGTGAAGAGACATCATAATTGTCTTGCCACATTTGTGTGTTTAAAAATCTGTTTTACATGGATATTCGTGTATAAAAAAGTTTACCCATATTAAAGACTCCTAGAGGATAAAAAATACAAACTTTAGAAAGTATAGGACAATTCCCAGTTATGAAGGAGACCCTACAATTGTATTTAAATAAGTTTTCCTGAAAACAAAGTCTTATTCTTGCTTGTGGGTACAATTTGAGACATATGAGTGTGCTCAGAGAACATAAAGCTAGGAGGGGTCTGATTTCCCCCCAGTTCATCCCAGCAGAAGATATATAAATCCCCCACCACCACAAATGAGACCCAGAGCCATTCACCACCTGTAAAAATGGGAACATTTCATCAATAAAGGGTACTGTCACAGTTCAATCAGAGTGAATAGTGTTCAGTCAGGATTGACATTGGCAAAGTCTAAAGGGCCTGCGGTCTTCACCAGGAATCGCTGCAAGGTGGTATGAACTTTGCTGCCAGGAGCCCACAGGTCACAGCCCTCTTTCTGCCACCTGACATGACTAGCTGGAGAATGAGGTCAGGAGAGGGTTTGTCATGTGTAAAAAAATCACTTGACTGAAAACAGAAAGTGATGTGAGAGATCACATGTGTACAGAGTTTAAATGAACCAGGAAGTGAAGCCAAAGATCACATGACTGCAAACTCAGAGAAATCAAGAGGTGCTAGAAGCAGAAGATGCAGGCCTGAATGGGAACACCCAGTGCTGAGATCGGTAAGTTAAAAATGGATACTGACGCTGGTGTGTTACAGGTACATTACATTACAAAATGCCATTTATGTTTGATTCTTTTTTATGAAGCCAATTAATATATTAATATATTATGCAACTAACATACACTAAGGCAACCAGGCAACTACTGCTGTAAAGTAGACCATATTCAGCTGTTGGTTTAAGTGAGTTTTATTTTCTGTTTCTTACCAATATCTCTACTTGTTACTAGATTTTATTTCTTCAGTAATAGCTATCGTTAATTTACCGAAGATCTTTTATGATATTGGATGTGAAATTGGAAATTCACGTTGGTGGCTTTCACCTTGCCATATTCAAGGTACTAGCAGTTTGCATTAAAATTAGTTTTTTACAATATTTTTATTTTTAAACATAATTTTAATAATATTTTTAAATAATAAAAAGGTTTCTAAAAATTGTTTTATTCAAACTACAAACACTGTGTTTGAAGTTTGCCGTTCATCTTTGAGTTTCGGCATTCACATTTGCAATTAAAACCTGTTAACATGTATCACTTAAAGCTTGAACGTGTTTGGCCAGTTCACATGTACAAACCAGACTGATCATCTGAGCAAACTGACTGGCCCATGTTCAACATGTTCAATTTTCTTGAATTTAGATATACTTGTTTAATTAAACAAAAATTCGGACAAATTTTGGCATTTTTGTACTAATTCAGCAAACCGGTTCAAACAGGGCCTGATTAAAGGTTCTGACCGCCATTGGCTAATACACCTGTACCGCCCTCTATATTATTGAAGGAAAATTCTGGAGTATTCTTCAGCAAGCAAATTTAGAAGGATTCTCTTACCTGTTCTTGCTGTTTTTTCTTGCTTGTTCTTGCAGCTTTGTTGTTGTTTAGCTGTCTTCTGGAAAGTTGGGGTCCTGTTTTGAAAATGTGCAAAAATTGCAAATCCTGAATGGTTAGGCTCTTTAGAGAGCATCCTCATGAGCACCACACAATACAGAGATCATGTTTCCCCATCAGCCATTTCATCACATCACCCCCCTTTAGTCATTTTCTCAACCCTCAGGAGCCAATTTATGAACCCCAGCCAAACAGTGATTTGCTCACCCACTCCCACAGCCAATTAATCACCCCCTCAGCCACTTTCTCAACCCCCAGAAGCCAATTTATTACCCCTCCAGCCATTTCAACAACCATTCTCCCATTCCATTCCATTATCCCCCCAGACAATTCATCACCACCCCATTCCAATTCACTAGCCACCGCAACTATTAATCAGTGGCCAATTTATTACCCCCCCACCAGCCATTTCATCATTCATCACCCCCCCAGCCGATTCATTAACCCCCTCAACTATTAATCAGTGGCCAATATATTACCCCCCCCACACCAGCCATTTCATTATGCATCCCCCCAGCCATCAACCGCCTTGCCCAAACAATTTAGCAGTTCCTCCTTCCCCCCAGATATTTAGCAGCATGACTTACATTCCTCTCTTCTGGCCCAGGCTGATCCTCTTCTTATTCTACTCCTGACTCCAGCACTACTTCTTCTGACAGGAAGTCAGCAGCATATCTGACCCTGTAGGCTACCCTGTCAGTGCAGGTGCGGTCTGTGTTCTTAATCTGGTCACGTGAGATGTAGTAATCTCATGAGGCCAAACTAAGTGTGCTGCAGTCGCACTGTCAGGACAGCTAGCAACATCGAATTTGCTGTTACCTGCCTGCAACGCTGAACTGTGACAGACAAGGCCACCCCCTTGAGACCAAAGGCAGCCTCGATTAAATAATCATTGGAGATCCGACCCGATCACAGGAATTAAATAAAAACGATAAAGCTAAAAATGTTAATTGTGCCGCCACTGCATCCTCCCAGGACCCAGGGTTCAAGAAACTATATGTGGCTGGTTTGATCACTTCTAGTAGAGTATATACCAATAAAAGTGTACAAAGGTGGACTATTAACATATGGTCAAAGGAAAATTTGAAGCTCATTTTCAGTTGGTAGCAAGACCTGTTTTATAGCGTAAAATGCACATTTCCATACGGCACATGAGCACCTAAAATCGAATGCCTGCTTCTGTATTAAGATTCTTGAGTATACCTGACTTGTGCTTCCTTATGCCTGTAGAAGCGGAACAGAGGAAGGAAAGGGTGTGCAAGTGTAGACAGAGTACAGTAATGGTGTATTCATGTAATTGTGAGGTAATTAGTGGTTGAAGCATTTGTAGATAGTCAGAAGGTGTTGCTGCTACTGATCATCAGCATTGACTGTTGCAGTGTAAAAAAAAAATTAAATATATTTTTTTTAAAACAGCTGTTCTCCTACCCCTACCCCAAATTAGATCCAAGCACTATTGCTCATAAACATGGCTGGCTTCACCAATTGTGGTGGGACAACAGTGGGAGGTCCCACTGCAAAAGCCGCAACCAGTACCAGGTTATGGCAGTCTGGGCTGGTTAGACTGCTGCAGGAAAAACTGCAGCATGGAGTCCTCTTGTCATAATATGACACACGCTCATGATTAATTTGAGACAAAAAGGACTCCTAGTGAAATAAAATGGTGGTTACTACATGGTATCACACAAGCAGATGTTAAGGTTCCAAACAGTGTTAAGGCCCAGCACGAAAATGGCTAAAGCATATAAGATATTCATAGAAATCTATGCTATTTCTCCTAAACCTGCCGCACAAGCAAATAAAATGAGTCACAGAAACTATTCAGACTGTACAAAAGAAATTTTCATGCATTGTTTTGTAGTAGGAGAGTAAATGCTTTAGAATATTGAGGAACTTATCTCTGGATGTTTTCTTACTGACTGAAAATAGCTTTTCATCATGGAGTGCTGTTTGGAGTCCCTTGATATCCCCTACTGGTGGAATGGTGTTGCACCGGGGCCTTGGGTTCAACAATGTTGTCGAGAACTGAGAAGTAGGGTGGTGGTGGTGTGGGCTACTAAGGAACACAAGAAAATAGATGCTATGAATAAGTTGAACATACTAGACTGGAAGCCACATACAGGTGGCAAAGTGTGTTTGGTATTCTATACAGACCACTTCAGGCACAATTTGATTATCTATTTTCATTCATTTTTATACATACCTATTTTACATTTTATTATTTAATATATATTTTATATTATTTTCATTTATACTGTTTTTGTATTCTTGTATTCACTGATTTATTTAATATTTTATCCCATATTTGTACAACTATCTTAATTTGTTTGATATTTCATGAGTCCAAAAGCATTCTACACTTTGATCATCTGCATTGTCTATGATTCTAGAATATTACCGACATTTTTTTACATAATTTTCTGTTCAACAACATCAAACTGAAGCCCTTGTGACTGATGCCCGCTATGAGTTGTTGGTCAACCAACTCAATCACCCGATGACAGAGTCCCAATTTTATTTTCTAGGAGCCCCAAACAGCAGCACCTATTTTTGTCTGAAAGCCTAAAATTGTTGTACACTTGCAATTTGATGGCAACCTCGAAGGTGCAGTAAATTCCTGACTCAGGTTCAAGTTTGAACTACAAGTAGCTTTGTTCCCCACAGAGCAGATCAAAGTGGGACATGTTATTTTCCTGCTAACTGGCCAGGCTTTGGCATGGGCACACCACTCCATGAAATGAATAATCTATTAATGGGAAACAGCAAAGAGTTTTTGAACACATTGAAGCTGATCTTTGATTCTCCTGTTAACACTGCCAATGCCTCTCCAAAACTGGCCTAGATCAAGCAATTTCAATTCTCAGTCACCCCAAGTATGCCATTGAATGTAGGAATCTGGCAGCAGGGCCCATATGGAACCAGGACTCCCTACTTGCCTCCTTTCAGAGAGGTTTGGTGGACTCCCTTAAGGACAAGCTAACTTGTTGGGACCTTCTAACTTCCCTGTAGGGACTCATCACCCTTTGTATTTGACTTGACACCAGCATTTAGAAGCATCAGCTTCAGCAGAAAGAGATGACTACTCTTTTCTCTTGGGGTATCACCCACTGCTATAACCAGAGTCACTCTATCATTAGGAATTTCCCTGAACACACTTGTGAGCAGATCAATTCACATTAATATTTCACCCTTAGACATACTATGGATAATTCTGTGTGGATATTTTTCTTCTCCTCTTTTTCTTTTTAATGGACATCTTTATTGTGGCTGCCAAGACAACTGGAAGAAAGAATGCTTAGAATTAGAAAGATGTGAGCTGTGGTTAGGAAACAACTTTGCTCTTCGCAACAGGTGGAAGTCTAATGAGCATTGAGTCAGTTTTTTATCCATATTCCTTTCTGCAATCTAAGCTGTCTATAACACTCTCCTGTGGGTCTTGCTTCAAAGAAACTGTGGCCTTCTAACATTCCGGTGTCATGGAGAATTTCATAGATTTGGACTTTGCCCGCAAGATGGAACTACCCTTGGTTTGAAAGACCCAGCCAATGGCCAAAAATGGACAGCCGATAACACCAGCATAAGTAAATCACAAGACTGAGGTGAGTGGTGATTCTAGTGACTGGGATATGATCTAATTGAGCACCATCAACACTCCAAAGAGCTCATCTGGGTTACCCCTGGTTATACATGTACAGTCCAGTTATCGATTGAAGGGTTAAAATAAAACAAATTTGGGGTCATGCCAGGGGTTATCTATGACATGGTAAACTGAGAGTTGCTGGCCATCATCCATGTTCTCAACGACTGGAGGCATCTTCTGGAGAGAGCTAGATTCCCTCTCTCTATCCCCACCGACCACAACAACCTGCTCTTAGGAACAGTAGGTAAGTGTTCTCTGAGCTGTTAGAAGTTAATTGCCTTGCTGGTGCTGTTAATAAGCATTCAGGTCTTTAACTTGATCTGCTATATCACTGGAGGCTGACCAGTGGCTGTTCCTCATTGGCTCTTGCTACCTTAAAAACACACTAACATTTCTGTACTCCAGTTCAGTGTTGTTCTGAATCCTGTTTGCTTTCTGGTATTTGATTCTTGCTTGTGACCTGAATATCCTGTCTGCTGCCTGGACCTAATTAGTGCCTGTGACCCCAATTATCCTGTTTGCTGCTTGCTGCTAGAACCGGATTTTGACTATTGCATGTTCTATGCTCTGCTATTTGTTCTGTTCTTAAGATTCTGCACCATCTTATTCTGCACAACATTGGCCTGATTCATCAAGATGTATCTGACGATTTTGAGCGTATGTACGCAAAATCACTCTGTGCATGCCCAGAACTGGAACATATGGACATGAATGCCGACATGTTCCGCGTGATAGTGAGCGTAAAGGACACAATATCTGGAGGTCCTGCAATGGGGACACAACTCACGATTGACAGGGCCAGCATCAGTAAGCAATCATTGTGGTCCTCCAGGAAATCTGGCGGCTGGCTGTTAGGAAAAATGTTGTTTCCTCTGTGCATTTCTGCACTACCTCTGCATGCACTAAGGTGTCACGGACTCTTTCTTGCAGGCTCATGATGTTACTGCCCAATCTCCAAAGGCCAAGGTCATATGTCTCTATGGATTTCCATGGTCCTCCCCAGCTCCTAAAGTATTACAACCAACTTGGTGGTAGTGAACCGCTTCTCCAAGCAAGTCCACTTTATGGTCTTAAAATAGCTGTCATCAGCATTTCAGCTCCCAGATTTTCACCTATCAGGTCTTCCGGCTCTACCAACTTCACAACATCTTCAACTAGGGGGTCCAGATAATAGCTTAGTTTTTGAGGACCTTATGTAAAGGGCTAGGAATTGCACTCCTCTTTTTGTCCAGGTACCACCCCAAGTCAAATTGATAGAAGAAGTTTACTAACCAATCCCTCATGCAGTTTATGTGGTGCTGTGTTTCAGATGTCAAGGATGACTGGTCCCAATTACTTGTGTGGGTAGAGTTCTCCTGGCACAACCTGAGACAGGACTCCACAGGGGCATCTCCCTTATGCTTTAACCATGCTTTCGACCCAGTGGCCTTCCATATTCTGATTCCCCCTTTGGGATACCTCCTGCAGACAAGCATGTGCATGATCTTTAGGGACTGTGGAAGAGGCTGCAGGAGAGACTGAATATGGTGGTAGCTAACAAAAAAAGTTTGCAGTCCAGGGGAGACAGGATGGACCAGTGTTCTCAGTTGGTGATAAAGTGTGTCTCTATGCACATATTGTCCTGAAGATGCCTCAATTTAAACTTGGGCCTAAATACATTGATTTCTACCCAATTATAGGGACCATAAATATGGTAACTTACAGTTTGCGGCTACTAACATCCTTCCAGGACTACCCGGTGTTTTACATCTCCCTTGGAAAACTAGTGGTGATGGGCCTAAGCCAAAAGCTGGTTCCTCCTCCAATACTAGAAGTAGAGGGCCACCAGGATTACATTATCCAGTCAATCATTGACTCCCACAGATTCAGGAGAGGCATGCAGTACCAGGTACACTGGATAGGCTTTAGTCTTGAGGACCGCTCTTGGATTAAGTTAACTAATGTTTACTAATCTGTATGCATCTTGCTAAGCTTCGAGGCTCACACCTGGAGTCTGCTCATAAAGAGGAGCACTGTCAGAATCTGCCGAAATGCCAGCTACAGATGACAGGTAGCAAAACACCATCGACATTGACAACTGCACATTCTCTTTCACTTATTGCAATCAGCTTGCTAAAGCTAAATCAAGTAGGGTTAAGAGACCTCACTGGTATGTAGCCTTTATAAGGTCCTCACTCTTAACATTATTTGCATGAGCATGTTTGGAATTTATTATCTCAGCTGCTGCTTCAAATGGCTTGTTTTATTTTCCTTTTGATAAACTTTGGCTTCATCCCTCGCATTTATACATTCTCCAAGCCATCGACTTTGGCTTTATTCCTCACAATTGCACTTTTTCCAAACCATAAACTTCAGATTTGTCCCTTACAACCTGTCCTCTCAGTACTAAACAGATTTTCAAGTCATTATGTGTCTCCGATAGCTACATCAGCCAGTTGGTTCTCTCCTGGGAGTAACCAGCACTATGACACTCTTCACTTTCTCTTCTATTGTTCCCCCCTTGAATTCCTTTCATTCTTTATTTTTCTTTTTTTCTTTTAGCCTGGCCACATTTCCCAATCTATTTTATTTTACTAGTATATTCATGTTACATATATATCTCCAACTCTCATAGCACTTGATTTTCCATGCTTTCTAGCAGCCCACACCTCTACAAACCTACCCCTTCATCCTCTAAAACAAAACTGTGGACCCTAGGCTCTGGTGCAACATCACCCTAGACATCATCTTACATGATGTCCACATAGTGTTCAATAGTGATTATTGGATGAATTTTACTATTTTTAGGTTTACTAGATGGAAGACATTAGGTTATGTAGAACATAAACCTGAAACTTCCCACTACAGCTAAGTGACTTATTATATCTGCAGCTGAAAACAGCTTGTGCGACACCACCCTAAGAGAGATTTTTAAGGTAACTCCTAGTCAGCAAAAGCTTAGTTTGTAGCAAAGCCATAGGCCAGTATGTCACATGTATGATGCATTAATCCTTAATTGGCGTTTAAAATAAGTATGCTAATCATTTAGTCTTTTTAGGCATAGTTACATTTTAATGTGTAAATTAAACGTATATAACCCTGTTTTCAACTAATGACAATGAATATCTTTCTTTTGCAGCTAATTCACAAAACTCAGTGACTCACGAACACCGGAGGGCTATAATGAAGTCATTTTGCGAGCAGAACAATCTCACCAACTCTTTCTTTGTATTGAACAAAAAAGTTGCTGCTCAGTTGTATGTTGAACACAGCCACAAATTCATATATTGTGAAGTGCCAAAAGTGGGCTGCTCCAACTGGAAGAGAATAATTCTTCTATTGAATGAATCTCTTGGGCTCACAGTAAATAAACTTGAAAAGTATGACGTTCATTTATCTCCTTTTCTGATCAAGTTTAGCTCGTATCCTCCTTCTATTCAGACACAGCTTCTTGCAAGTTATACAAAAGTAATGGTTACTCGACATCCGTTAGAGAGGGTGGTTTCGGCCTACAGAGACAAATTTCTCCATAAAAATAATCCTTACTATAGTACAACTATTGCAAATATAATTAAAAGAAGGGTTAGAAAAAATAAAAATTTCACAGAAAATATTACTTTTGAAGAGTTTGCTCGATACATTGTTCTACAAAATCCACAATATGCAGATACTCATTGGAAGCCAATGTATCTGCTCTGTGATCCATGCAAAATCCATTATGATATTATTGGCAAGCTTGAAACTATAAAACAGGATGCAGATTTTGTGTTGAAGGCCATTGGGGCCCCAAAAAATCTGAGCTACACAAATAAAAAATTTCATTCTAACGAAGCCCGCACAAATGACCAAATAGGCAGACACTATCTGGAAACTCTACCTCCTAGTCTGTTTAGACAACTTATGAAAGTCTACAGTGTTGACTTCACCATGTTTGAATACATTAATACACTAAATCCAATGTTAAGTAATAAATAAATGATAATACTAAATACTCTGGTCTGCTGTTAACATTTTATTGCTATGTTTGATTATATGTTGTTCAAGCCCTTTCTCCTTCTCACCTTACGAAGTCTATGTATACTCAGTTTTTAGAATGACTAAAATAGGTTCTCTGATCCTAGTCAAATGCACCTTACAGTTACTTAATTATACATATTTTTGTTAACATATTAATGTGTTTGTAAGTTGGATCACATAATTTATGCTGATCTAGACTATATACAGAAAAAACTTAATTTCTATAAAGGGTGTTTTTAAGAAATCCATTTTTCCTTAGTAAAACAAGGATGGTAAACTTGACAGATGCAATTTAGACGAAAAAACAAAATTCTCCTGCAAAAGTAGTTTTATTCCTACAAAGTCAAAGTGTACACTATTTTAAAAAAATTCTGATAACACTGGAACCACAACAGTAGGTTCTGCAATATGTAAATAGTGACCTATAGTATACATACGACAGTGTAATTACACTTTTTCTGCAAGAGTTTCGATGAAAATTGTATTTGAATCAGTGCTCGAAGTAGGGTGGTGATAAAGATCCAGCGTTACGCCTTATTCTGTTCTTAGATACGCCCGTTATACACTCTCACTTTTATACACTTTTCCTTAAATAATGTTAGAGCAATGGTTAGAGTAAGAATTAGATAAACAGTAATTATACACATATACATAATATATATATATATATATATATATATATATATATATATATATATGTGTGTTATATATATATATATATATATATATATATATATATATATATATATATATATGTATATACACATAATTGTATAGAATATTAATTCCTTTCTGTAAGGCAGGGAGCTGCCTTTTACCTTTTCCAATCCTTTTCTGTAGTGTGGGGATTTTTTCTGCAGTGTAGTGGACTGCTCGTTGTCCAGGGGCAGGCAAACTGCAGGGAGAGAGAGGGGAAGTCCTGGGTCTGGCTTTTATAGTCCAGACCCGGGATCCGGAAACTCCCAGCCTCCCCAGCGGCCAGGTGTGTGTCATGATTCAATACACACTCATGGATGTTGTGTGGGTCGGCCATGGGTGATGATGTCATCAACCCTGACCACAAACCTCTACTGTGTACGTGCCAACTTGAGTCGGCATGCACAGTGGGATGCCTGAGTGAGACTGCGCATTCGCCGGCGGAGTCAGCCAGTATGACTCTACTTGGGCGGGACTGGCGCGTGCATTAGCCACAATCCCTTCACAGTCCCCCTGTTGTCAGAAACCTGGTACCACAAGTAGAAAATTACCTATCACTTATCTGTCAATAGTTTTTTTTTTGGTGATGACCTAAAGAAAACATATAAAGAGAAAGGGAGAGAGAGAGGCCCCAATAATTTCCAACTCTCTCTTTATCTCCCTATCACTTATGGAGGAGATAACAAAAAATCTATTGTGTTATTGGTGCACAACAGGAAAAAGCCTCCCAGAGGGGGAAATAAAGTGGAAAAAAAAAAAAAGAAATACACAAAAAACACATTCATGCAAAGCAATTACTGAAATGTTCATGAAGCCCGCAAAGCTCATAAAACTCATACCCCCTTCCCTTAATAGTTCATCATTTACTGTCTTTAGTTCTAATATGTTATTCTTCAATATGTAAGTTCACGTTTAATTGCTTAGCCAGGCTTTTAATTTTTCTGTAGAGAGGTATCAAAGCAATGTATGGGACTAAAACCTATAGCATGAAAACTATTAAGGGATGGATGAGAAGATTGAAGAATGATGTTGTTTTTGGACTGTAACATGCTTTCCCACCAGGATACTTTAGCATCTTCCTCTAAATCACGCACAATTTCAGTTATTTTGGTGGCATCATGCTCCAATTTAATTGTAGCTCCATTCTCTGATTCCTTGAGTTTCTGCAGTATATCTTTTTCCTTCCCAAAGTCGAGCAGCCAATTCTTGAGTTCTGTAGCGAAACCAAGTGGAATTTTTTGAAGCCTCACAGGAGTATCTGGGCTGATATTTAGTTGTCACTCTGCGGCCTCTGGTGTTCTTCACATCTCCTCCGCTACATCAATACCTAGAGTGGGAGTAAGAGTACAATATGGTGATTGAAGGAGTGTCCCTTTTGGGTGCAGTTTGTTGCATATATGGTATAAGATGTATTTTGCCATTGATGCCAACTCCAATATCCTTGTCCCAAGTACTTCAAATTAGATGATAGCTTTGGACTAAGATCCATTAAACATGCTCTTTCAGTGTCCCGGCACTCTTGTCCACGTACTCTATCATTATTGCCTTGACACAAAATAGCATCTTCTCGTATTCCAACATCCATCCTTGTTAAATAGATACTGATGGGACCCTTCATATATTAAAATGTCAGATTGCAGACATGAATGGAGTACTCTGTCTTCTGATATCAGAAAACCTACATTTACTGCAGTGTACCCCTGTTCTTCTTTTCCAGAAACTGGGGCTAGAGAAGAAATGGTACAGGTCAGGTTCTGGCAATCATGCCACTGCTTGAGCCACCAGTTTGTATGATTCAACTCAAAGGGGGGGATAAATTGTTTTATCTGCTGTCTAACTTTGAAAAGATAGTGGGCATTATGGAAAGATGACACTATGGGCCTGATTCATTAAGGAAAGTTAAGTAAAAAAATTGAGTAAGTAGTCTCCTGGACAAAACCATATTTCAATGCAAGGGGTACAAACTAGTTTTCTATTTTGCACATATGTTAAATAATGTCTATATCACATATCGCCCCAGTACAAGCTGCTCGATACTCTCACCTGCCAAATGCGGGGATCCCCTTCAGAGCCGGGCACCGCGTCCGCCCGATGGCGGCAGACATCTTGGTTTCAGGTCTGTGCATGCGCAGACCCATCCTGTCATTTAGAACTCTTCCCCTCTGCTCCCATTCGTCCAGCCTGTCATTATCTCACTATATAAAGCACCTAAGCTAACACTCAGTTGCCTGTTCTTTGTTTGTCAGCCCTGACTGTGTGAAGACTTGGTTGTAATGTGGAACATTACACAGCAGGCATCATGGAGGGTGAAGAGGCAGTAACATTCAGATGTCATTAGATGGACAGAGACATCAATAGATATTTAGACAAGTAAATACCCAATTGTTAAAAACTACCTAATTTGCTGTCGATATATAAATAAATGCAGATGCTGAGAGGCAAAGGTGGCCTGTATCTATACTAAAAAAATTCCCAGACTATGCACACGATACATTGCCAGAGCATTCATCGGTAGCCAAGAGCAGGGCTTTAGTTACCTTAATAAAACCAGAAAAAGGAACTGTGCTCCTTCTTGATTGCAAGAGCAGTTCTACCAGTAAGGGCATCCCACCTTTATAATACATATGAAAGGTAGGCGCTCATTGACTAATTCAATATCCTAGTAAATTCTAGATCTTATGATCAGGAATGTTCTATATATATTTAATTAACTATTCTGTTAATGTATATTCCCTAATGATTAAATAACTGAGGGTGTAAATATTTTTCTTATATACTGTTCAACTACCCCGTTGATATGCATTTCTTCATAAATGATGACTATTGAAGCTCAGTTTTAGTCTTTATTTACAATCCATTACTAAAAACTAAGCTAAAATCTCCCCTATGAGGTTTCTAATACATTAATGTGCATACACATAATCCAATTCACATTCTAAATCATAATAACTCAACATAAACACAGAGGAAATGTCCATTGCACTTAGTTCCAGTTGACCGCATGCAGATACCAACTCTAACAATGGAATAAAGTAAAGTCCAATGTCTTCAATATTGGGGAGGTAGTAATATATCAACTGATGAAGTGTACATATATTGCACTTTGTCCCAGTAAGTTGTAATTACATATTAATCACAGGAAAATGGCAACATTAACCTAAAATAAGTTCAATGTCTCCAATATTCAATTAGTTAATATTGATAGACCAGTGAATTGATTGATTTAGCGTCTCTAGTAAACTGTACATGTACATGTCACGGGGGATAGACTCCTATAAGTTACATTAAAGGTGTTCAGTCAGGAGATTAATAGTTTCCTGGAGTTGCAAGGATGAAAAAGGTACTTGCGATTAGTGGTCTGGGCTGGGTACCCAGATGTCAGCTCTTGCGTGCTGTAATGGATAATGTTCGACTCGTGTGTTCCACTGTGGAATGCACAGGCTTACTGGACTTCCTGTACATGGATACCTCACTGTAGGCGTGTCTCGTTTCAATGCGTTTCATCTGAGGTTTCAGAAATGTTCAGGAGAATGTAGTACGTGTACTCCAGCTCATCGTTATTTATGTATCCAGCTGTAATGGGATTGGTTGTTGGTCTGTTTACAATATTGATTAGCCATTCATGAATCTTGATAATAATGCATTAATCAATTATATTCATTATAAATCATTGATCAATTATTGATATAATTTTTTTTAACGATACAATAATCAGTTATTTCTTACATAATTCTTTAGTGGTCATTTTATCGGGAGTTTACCTTGTCTAAAACAACAATACTCAATAATCAGCATTATATTAATCAAAATATATCCCCATTGTAATTTATTAGTTGGTCATTACTTTAAAAGGAGGGGTACCACTAACCACTCACCATATCATATAGTGTATGCAATGATATACCTTTTTCATAGATCCATGAACTAACATTTCCACTTTGAATTTCATGTCATCTATAAGGTTTAATATTTTATAGTTTTCATAACCAGGCTTAAATTCTTTATTAAAGGTTCGTTTCTCAAGGGAAAGACAGAAAGGTGATCTATAATTAAATTAGCCAATATTGGTTTATATGATTGTGACAGGATGGACCGCCTATGCCACCCTGTCTGTTGTTGCTGTGAACCGGCTGGGCTTAATTTGCCACCGTTCCCTTTCATTATCCCAAATGCGCCCTCTTGCCGCAGTAGAAGGGGCTTACACGAGCTGCCACCACTGGACTCCTTACCGGCATCCATTACCGGTTTTCTTCTGGATAAATTATGCTGCTAGCGTATCTCGTTGCTGGTGTACCTGGGCTGGTACTCCTGACCTCTTACTGTGGATCAGGGTTGCTGTGGATGGATCCCCCCTGGCCTATCACACTGACCAGGGCTGCTGTGTAGCAGGCAGAGCGGTGGTACTGGAAAGCTTGGACCCAAACCTCAAACAGCGGGCGAACGGATTAGATTTAGGGTTTAATCTGTAGATCACAGGAATACAGCAATATTGAACATGTTTTCAAGCAGGTCTTGAAGCAAGATGTTTATGATTAGAGGTATCAGTAATCAAGTCAGATGTTGAAATCAGAAGAACACTTTTCACATACAAGCTAGTGCTTTTTATACAGTTCAGAAATAGTCTATCTTTAAAATCAGGATGTACCCTGCTTACCAAAACATAGATTTACATGCATTTCAAGGCTAACAAAATTTACACTTATCTATGAAATTCACTCTGGGCAAAAGGCCACACAGTAGCAACCCCCTGCTGGGCCTTTGGCCAGTGCAGGCATGACACTATATATATATATATACACACACACATATATATATACACACATGCTTACAGTAGATTTCTGTCAAAATCTCCGACACAAAGTGTCTCACGGATGTTCCGGAGACAGTTCTTGGCTAATTGAATTCCCCCAATAGTGTCATGTGTAAAGAGGCATAGCCACAGCCCATGTTGGCTTTGCCCCCATCACTGTGACCACGCCCCCCCACATCCCTTCTCCTGCTATGTTTGGGGAGTGGCAGAAAGTGGCTGTGCCAGGGCCCCTAAATCCTCTAGCCTGCCCTGGTAACAGGCAGAGGTCATTGGATAGACAGTGGTATGAATAAATAGAGTTAGACATTTTTGAAAGTAAATAGATGAAGGTGGTCTGCACCCATACAACAAAAATTCAAAGATTACACACACAATGTATTACCAGAGCAGTCATCTGTAACCAAGAGCAGGGCTTTCCTACCTTGTTTTACTTATATACTCTGTGTCGTAATGCTGCCCTTCTTAATCAAACCAGGGGACTCATAAATATTTTTGGAGAGAGAGGGTTGAAAAGTCATTCCCCTGGGTTAAGCTTTGCCCAACCGGGGTAAAGTGGACTGCCTGAGACTTGCAGCAGAGGCGGTCCCCAAGAGGGGGGGTGTACTCGCAATAGGTGGAAGTCTGATGAGCAGTGAGGCAGTTTTTCATCCACATTCCTTTCTGCAATCTAAGCTGTCTATAACTCTCTCTTGAGAGTCTTGCTTCAAAGAAACCGAGGCCTTCTACATTTCGGAGCTATGGATAATTTCATAGATTTGGACTTTGACCACAAGATGCAACTACCCTTGGTTCTGAAAACCCAACCTATGGTCATGGATGGATGTCTGATAACACCAGCATAAGTAAACCACAAGACTTGTCAAGTTTTAACAGTAATAGTGCTGTTCCACAATGCCACAGCAGTACTGGCCAAATATTCGCATATTACAACTTGGGCAATGCATCCCTCCTGTTCCTCTATTCAAACATGCTACATCAGTAACCTATTAGTGCATCATCCATTTTGCCTGTCCTAGTACCCAAAGTGGTACTCTCAGGTCAGTCTATTATATTTGCTCATATCCTATTGTACAAACCATTCTCCATTAAGTTACTACTTCTCAAGAATAAGTTCTGGGGGCAATCAAGTACCGGTGAACATATCAAGTTCTATAGGAATGGGGGTTGTTATAGCTGAAGCTCTTGTAATTGTTGATTTCTGAAATCTGCAGTATATTTAGGAGACAAAGCTGTTGTCTGCTCAACAGGTATGGTGGGAGCTATCCTTAAAGGGGTTTGACTTCATCATAGCATACTGGTCTGGATACAGCAATGTCAAGTGAAGACACTGTTGAATATGTACTTTTTATCCACATATCCTTTAGAGTTCCTGCCATCTCACACATTATAACTATCTGCATTCAGTATGTGTGTTTTTGCATTACCTATAGCATGCCTCTGCTCACCCCATACTGTTTTTGACTATCAGTCTTATAATTGGTAATATACAAAATTGTGTTATGTTATCTGTTACACTGCATGTGAGGTATTCATGTTAGCACTGGAGCTTCTTATTGTTTAATTATGCCAATGGAGTAAGTCTATGTGCATTCTATGCCTACAGAAATCATAAATCAATAATTAAATTATCAGGTAGACCAGACTATTGTTTAACGGAAGCTATCAGTGTTTACCTAAACCGCAGGAGATCTAGCTAGGTGTAGTGCCCCCCCCCCCCAGTGTTCCAGTGTTCCAAATCTAGTTAGACAGTTGTTATGTTTAAAGTGAATAGCCAACATTACATTATGCTGTAATCATTTATATAGAATGTAAATATTCTGCCCTGCTTTTTACATTGCTATTTGTGCCTGATTTAATCACCTTAATTAGGAAATGTGTATTGTATTCCTATGGCTATACCTTAAGATCCTTAGACAGAGAAAAAAGCCAAGCACACCCCTACAACCTGAGGTTACGCTGTTGGTGTAAGTAGGAGCACTTGAGTGTTCAAAGACTAACAAAAATTCAGGCTGGTGTAGGAGGTTGACGGAGTACAGAGACCGGGGAAAGGACTGCGAGAACCCTTGTTCCTCTTCCTTTGGATATGTTACCCCAGTCTTGTGAATCTATGCGCTTGTCAAAAGCGAGGTGACAGTGAAGCAGGACTGCTGCTTTGCTGGCAGTCACTGAGGCTCAGGAGTTTCGGAACTTGTACTAATGAGCGTAGAAGAAGCTGATAACAAAGCTTTAGTTTATAGTCAGAGAATTTCCCAAAGTGGCCATGATAGGACCGGTATCGAATTGTACGTACTACTCTTGTGTCCATTGTATATACCTGTAACTAGTGTCCCTGTACATATGTTGGTTTTGTGCCTGTTGGTGTTCCGTTAACAAAAGCTAGCATTGGTAAAGTTGGATATCTGCCTGGGTTTAAATATTTACCCACGCACAGGGGAATTTGGTAGGCTGTTCAGCCTCGTGAGATGCCATTTCCACACATCAAGGCTGACACACAATCATGGCAGTTCTAAGAGTGGGAATTTCTCCATAGTTAATGAACAGTATCCAGGTCAAAATGACAGAACTCACCCAAATGCCCAAAGCACTTGTAGGCAAGAAGTTTCTTGTTCCATGCTGCTAGCTGGAGGTCCTACAATGGGAACACAATTTATGTTGTCAGGGCCAGCATCAGTAAACAATAATTTTGGTCCTCCAGGGAATCTGGCGGCTGGCTGTTAGGAATGATGTTGTCTCCTCTGTTCATTCCTGCACTACCTCTGCATGCAGCCAGGTGTCACAGACTCTGTCTTCAAAGCTCATGATGTCGCTACCCAATCTGCAAAGGCCAAGGAGATATTGCTCCATGCATTTCCATGGACCTCCCCAGCTCCCAAAGTAACACCACAAACTTGGTGGTAGTGAACTGCTTCTCCAAGCCACTTTATGGCCTTGAAAGAAGTGTCATCAGCATTTCAACTCCCAAGTTTCACCTATCAGGTCTTCTGGTTACACCAACTTTACTTGGAGATCAACTACAACTAGGGGGTCCAGATCATAGCTTAGTTTTTGAGGGCCTTACGTAAGGGGCTGGGAATTGCACTCCACTTCTCCTCCAGGTACACCCCAAGTCACCTGGATGGAGGAAGTTTACTAACAAATCACTCATGCAGTTTATATGGTAATTTGAATCAGATGTCAAGGATGACTGGTCCCAATTACTTGTGTGGGGAGAGTTCTCATGGAACAATCTGAGGCAGGACTTGACAGGGGTATCCCCCTTGTACTTTAACTTGGTGGCCTTCCATATTCTGATGCCCCCTTTTAATACCTCCTGCAGATAATCATAAGGGACTGAAGATGGTGGTAGTGTACAAAAAAAGGTTTGCGGTCCAGAGGAGGCCGGATGGACAAGTGTTCTCAGTGGGTGATAAAGTATGTCTCTCCGCACACATTATCCTGAATATGCCTTCATTCAAACTTGAGCCTAAGTACATTGATCCATACCCAATTATAGGGACAATAAATATGGTAGCTTACAGGTTGCGGCTACTCCCATCCTTCCAGGTTTACCCAGTGTTTTACATCTCCCTTGAAAAACTGGTAGTGATGGAACTAATTTCAAGGCAAAAGATTGTTCCTCCTCAAATACTAGATGTAAAGGACCACGAGGAATACATTAACAAGTCAATCATTGACACCAACAGATCCAGGAAAGGCATGCAGTGCCAGGTACATTGGAAGGGCTTCAACCTTGAGGACCGCACTTTGATTAAGTTAACTGATGTTTGCGCATCTGTTCTGCATCCTACCAAGCTTTGAGGCTCACACCCGGAGTCTGCCAATAAAGGGGGGCACTATGAGGATCTGACAAAATACCAGCTACAGATGACAGGGCACCATCAACACTGACAACTGCACATTCTCTTTCACTTATTGCAATTAGTACCTTACTAAATAAAGTAGGGTTAAGAGACTTCCCTGGTATGTAGCCTTTATAAATTCCTCACTCCTAACATTATTTGCATGAGCATATTTGGAATTTCATTTCTCAGCTGCTGCTTCAAATGGCTTGTTTTATTTTCCTTTTGATAAACTTTGGCTTCATCCCTCACATTTATACATTCTCCAAGCCATCGACTTGGCTTCATACCTCACGATTTTAGTTTCTCCAAAACTTCAACTTCGTCCCTCACAACCTGTCCTCTCAGAACCAAACAGATTTGCCAGTCATTATGTGTTTCTTATAGCTACACCAACCAGTTGGTTCTCTTCGGGTAGTAACCAGCACTGTGACACTCTTCACTCTCTCTTCTCTTGTTTCCTCCTGAATTCCTTTCGTTCTTCATATATCTCTTTTTCTTTAAGCCTCGCCACATTTTCCAATCTTTTTTATTTTACTAGTATATTCATCTTACATATATTTCTCCACCTCTCGTAGTATTTGTTTTCCCATGCATACTAACAGCCCACACCTCTACAAACTTATCTCTTCATCCTCTAAAACAACACTGTGGACCATATGATCTGGTGCAACATCACCTTGACATTATCTTATAGGATCTCCATATAGTGTTCAGTGGTGATGATTGGATGAGTTTTACAATATCTAGATGGAAGACATCAGGCTATGTAGAACATACACAAAAAAACTTCCCACTACAGCTAAGTGCATTATATTATCTGCAGCTGAAAACAGCTTTTGCGACACCACCCTAAAAGAGATTTTCATGGCAACTCTTAAGCTGGGTACACACTACACAGTTTTCGTCCAATAATCGGCTCAATCAGCCGACATACGACCGCTCGTTCAAAAGTCGGGTCAGTGTGTGCAGTGACACAATGGTCGAAAGTCTGCCCAAATGGACGATTGTCGCCTCATTTGGTTGGTCGTACCGTTTAATATTTTCATTCCAATCTCGTTTCCATTGTGTAGTGTGTATAAACTTCCGACCGATCCACAACAGTGAGTACGAAATTACAGTCATTGCTCACGACAACAACATGGCTGTAAAAAGTCGCTAAAGGGACGTTCGCTCTTCCCTTTATCGCCCTAAACAAGGCTAGTGTGTATGCAGTCCATGGACCGAGCGATCGGAACATCGATGGAATGTAAAATCGATCGGCATAAAAAGTTGGTGGAAAAATTTTGTAGTGTGTACCTAGCTTTAGTTAGCAAAAGCTTAGTTTGAAGCATAGACATGGGCCAGTATGTCAGATGTATGATACATTATCATAATCAATATTTATTTATATAGTGCCAGTAAATTCCGTAGCGCTTTACAATTGGGATTTTTTAATTGGAGTTTAAAATAAGTATGCTAATCATTTAATCTTTTTTTGCATAGTTACATTTTAATGTCTAAATTAAATGTATATAACTACTGTCTGCAACTACTGACAATGAATATCTTTCTTTTGCAGCCAATTCACAAAACTCAGTGACTTACGAACATCGGAGGGCTATAATGAAGTCATTTTGTGAGCAGAACAATCTCACCAACTCTTTCTTTGTATTGAACAAAAAAGTTGCTGCTCAATTGTATGTTGAACACAGCCACAAATTCATTTATTGTGAGGTGCCAAAAGTGGGCTGCTCCAACTGGAAGAGAATAATTATTCTATTGAATGAATCTCGTGGGCTCACAATAAATGAGCTTGAAAAGTCTGACGTTCATTTATCTCCTTTTCTGATCAAGTTAAGCTCGTATCCTCCTTCTATTCAGACACAGCTTCTTGCAAATTATACCAAAGTAATGGTCACTCGACATCCTTTAGAGAGGGTGGTTTCAGCCTACAGGGATAAGTTTAGCCATGCAAATAAAGGTTACTATGGTGCAACTATTGCAAATATAATTAAAAGAAGGGTTAGAAAAAATAAAAATTTCACAGAAAATATTACTTTTCAAGAGTTTGCTCGATACATTGTTCTAGAAAATCCACAATCTGCAGATACTCATTGGAAGCCAATGAATCTGCTCTGTAATCCATGCAAAATCCATTATGACATTATTGGCAAGCTTGAAACCATAAAACAGGATGCAGATTTTGTGTTGAAGTCCATTGGGGCCCCAAAAAACCTGAGCTACCCCAGTATAAAACATTATTCTAACGAAGCCCGCACAAATGACCAAATAAGCAGACACTATCTGGAAACTCTACCTCCTAGTCTGTTTAGACAACTTGTGAAAGTCTACAGTGTTGACTTTACCATGTTTGAGTACAATAATACACTAGAGGCAATGTTAAGTAATAAATAAATGTTAATAATAAATACTCTGGTCTGCTGTTACCATTTCCTTGCTAAGTTTGATTATATGTTGTTCTAGCCCTTTCTCCTTCTCATCTTATGAAATCTATGTATGCTCAGTTTTTTAGAATGACTTAAATAGGTTCTCTGATCATAGTCAAATGCACCTAACAGCTACATAAGTATAAATATTTTTGTTAATATATTAATGTGTTTGTAAGTTGGATCACATAATTTATGCTGATAGAGACTTTATACAGAAAAAACTTAATTTCTATAAAGCGTGTGTTTAAGAAATCCATTTTTCACTAGTAAAACAAGGGTGGTAAACTTGACAAGTGCAATTTAGATGGCAAAACAAATTCTCCCGCAGGAGTAGTTTTACTCCAACATAGTCAAAATGTGCACTATTTTAAGGTTTTTTTTCTGATAACATTGGATCGACAAGAGGAGGTTATACAATATGTAAATAGTGACCTATACTATACATATGACAGTGTAAATGCACTTTTCTGCAACAGTGTCCATAAAAATGTTTGAATCAGTGCTCGAAGTGGGGCAGTATGTGCTGGTATGACATGTCGGCCCTTCTCCGTCACAGGTCGGAAAGCCTTATATCATTTCATAAGTTTTATATTAAATAAATTTTGTTATAAACTATATAGTGAAAAAAAATAATCTAAAATTAATTTCACACTATAAAAATCCCTAAACCTTCTAGTGGCCAAGACGGCCGCCAGGACCCCAGTCGTTCTATTTAATTTTCCATACCAGCACTTCTAAATTCCCACTTCGACCTCTGATTCTAATTTTGATGATGGATGTTTCAGTATATAAAGGATGAGCAGTAGAAGCAGTCATATTTAAATGCCTCTTGAGGAGTTAAGCTATTGAGTAAGAAATGTATACTAAGAATACAGCCTTTGCTTAGATTTTTGTCCTATAGGTGTGGAATAAAAAGTGCACCTCCCAATCCTTTCACCAGTCCCAGTGCTACACAGCGTGAGCTGTTCTCTACTAAAGGAAGGCCAGAAGCATAGAGCCAACCTGCTATGGTGCTATCCAGCCCCAGGTTGCTCAGCACAGGGCTGGATTCTCTATTGGGGGCACATAAAAAGGTGGCAACATTGCATTATATCAAAAGAGTGAAAAATAAAGACACATACCTAATGTTAACAAATTTTACTTGAATATATTACTCTTCAAGACACTCATTCACCACTATTTTATATGCAAAAATAAATAATATACTGTAGCTCCCAAGCTTCAATAGCATTTAGGCTTTTTCTGGCACCTGTTTGTATGCAGGTGCCAAGATAATGGGTGTTGTAATAATTTAGTACATTTGTGAAACAATATGTCCTAGTACGCAATGACATCCATTAACTGCAAGACTATGCTGGTAATTGTTGAACTACTAGAGCCAGCATGCCCTGTCAGCAAAGCTTGCTGGGACATATCCTTCTACAAACCTACCTAAAAGAAGTAAAATTTGAACTTTCAAAACAAATTAATTCAAATTAAAAAAAACACAGCCATCATTAATTATTTTACTAAATACCAAAATCCAAAGTTAATTTTTCGCCTACAATTTAAAATTCAACAGGGCGCTAGAAGTTCAAGAGATACTCCCTAAAATTGGAGTTTTAGTCATTACTACCAAGGGTAAAAGTGGCTGCAAGTCCCAAAAATTGTAACAATATGTTATAGAAAGAGACATCAACTTAATCCCCAACAAATCAGTATGAATGAAAGTGGTCTAAAACAAAATGACTAGTTTATTAAAAATATAAAATAATAGTATTAAATGGTGTGCACATACAAGCATGCATTCTACAATTACTACCTATTGCCACTGCAATCCAAGACTATTCATAAAGTTATTTCATTCACCGGATATGCTATATGAAACGATATTCGGGAAGTCCAAAATTCAATAACATATGTAGGAGAGAGAAATATTCACTATACAATGATTGTGTCCCAATCTAGCAGAACCATGAAATGTCTCTCACCAATGATCGCTGCTCGTGACCGAGCAGGAAAACAGCGGACCTGTAAAAGGGTCAGATAGAATAAACACAGCCCTTTTTGTAATTGTAAAGGAGATATCTTGCTGGATTCCAAGATATTTATTTGAACTCCAAGAGTATATTGCAAGCTTACATTAAGAAGCAGCAGTCAAGAGTCACATGGAAGAAGCTGGAGGCTGCTTCTCTTCATGTCAGCGACTGGTGATCCATGTGTGGGAATCAAAAACAATGGACAATGGACATTATTTCACTCATTCAGTTTCTTAGGTGCTGCTAACAATTGATGCCCTAGGCAACTGCCTAGGATCACCTAACTATAGTACTTTTTTTATACCTACTTTTAGCAGTCTATTGCCAAATCATTCAATTACTCAACTAAAAACAAATACAACAGTGGCTTTTGTGTACCCAAGTTAAAAGAAATGAGGGAAGATTGCTACATTTGTCACTAAATAGCTAACACTGTACAGAACCTATATTCTTCTGTGTTATAGCAGATACTTCCTAGGCTTATGCCATGACTATGTACACTACTACTGTTAATACTGTATGCCAGCTACTTATTCAAAATCAATGTTATATATGTAAATTAATACAATCAGATTTAAATAAAATGAGAACTTTTAAAAACAAACAAATATATGATAAAGAAAAATAATAATAAATATTTAAGTTAAAAATGAGAACAATGCAACCACATCACATAAAATTTGTTGGTCGACAACCAGCTGTCACGATCTGCATCCTGCAGCTCCCCTCTGCCAGGTACTTTGTTGGACCTTTGTATGTATTTATATCCTGCCTGTAGTACCACTGTCCACCAAAGGGGCCACTGTGGTACTTAGACTGCTCTTACCTGCCAGAGCTGCCTCATTATTGCTGGAAGCTTAAACACCTGCTTCTGCCCTATTTAAACCTGCCTATACCAAGCGACCTTGGCCAGATCATCTGTTGCAATTATCTGTGTTGCTGTGCCTGTTCTCTGAGTTTCCAGCACATCCATCCGCAGATCATCTCAGCCACTGTGTCTACTCCAGTATCCTGTAGTAACGCTCTGCAGATTATTGCTACCTATTCTCTGAGTCTCCAGCACATCTATCCGCAGATCATCTCAACCACTGTGTCTACTCCAGTATCCTGTGGTAACGCTCTGTAGATTATTGCTACCTGTTCTCTGAAGTTCC
Organism: Mixophyes fleayi; assembly: GCF_038048845.1. NCBI lineage: Eukaryota > Metazoa > Chordata > Amphibia > Anura > Limnodynastidae > Mixophyes > Mixophyes fleayi. Next base: position 26,437,747 of record NC_134413.1, read on the forward strand.
CAGCACATCTATCCGCAGATCATCACAGCCTCTGTGTCTACGCCACTATCCTGTGGTAACGCTCTGCATATTATTGCTACCTGTTCTCTGAATCTTCAGTGCCTTGCTCTGCAGACTGTCGCACTTTGTGTGCCATCTCCACTACTTCATGGTAAATTCCTGCGGACCATAGCATTCTGCATCTGTTATCCACTGTGTTCTTTAGCTATTCTGTTGAGAAAATGCTGAGTGATTTGCAGACACAATGCGAGGTCTCTAACAAGAGTACTCTGATTTGAGAGAGAGACAGTGTGGCTTTTAAAATGGCTGAATGCCTGGAACCTTTTGAGAAGGCTGTGTATGATGGAATGATTGAAATCCGGGAAGAGACATCAGTGTCATTCAAGGGGGCTGTGCTAGGTGATGATGAGATAGGAGTGGCTTTGAGCACGCACCCAGGTGACGTCACTCTAACATTCCCTGTTTGTGAGATTAAGGATTGCCCCTTTGAGGAAATCATTTTTTCATGAAATGGAACACATAGTGTCACAGTTAAGCTACATAGAGAAACACGTAAACAAGTGTTTAATGAGCAGCCACTCACTGCACAAAATGTTCACTGATTAACTGATAATGGTTTACAGGAGAGTGAGGGAAACACAGTGATAGGGGGTGGACACACACTGATTGGCAAATTGTTTAATACCAGAGCGGATAAAGTAGTAAAGTCAGCAGCAGAAAAAAAATGTAAATTAATGACAGTTACTGTAATCCCTAATGAGCAAACAACCTGTATGCAAAAGGTTTGTTCTTAACAGAAGGTCTCCAGCTGGCAAGCAGGGAGGATGTGAACCTGATCACACAGGTTTGTGGCACAGTAATGATGGTAAGCTTGTTGTACCAAAAAAAAAAAAGTTTGTACCCTGTTTTGGCACAGCTTAGTCGTGGTTTAACACACTTACCATAGACTGCTATGGCTCAATTGATTATGGCCTATTGGTATGCTCTGAGATTCTTTACACTAGCTGCAAGTTCTGCTAGCTGTTTAACCTGTTTATAGGTAAATCTTCGATGCACTGTTCTCACAGACCAACACACCTCCAAACTACAGAGAGAGAGACTCTTTAGGTAATCCAGATTGAATTTATCCAACTCTCAATTAGAAGGTTACAATATGTTTTTGGTTGTGTGAGTCCACAGCCACAAAAACATAAGTAAACTCGAGAAAGATTTACATGATATAGATTTTGCTGAGTAATGACTATTGTGTTTTAGAAAAAAGACTTACGACTTTATAAGCTATTATTCGTGCTCCTGCATTAGCACTTCAGGACGATAGGAAGTCATTTACACATTCCCCTGAGAAGGAACAAATGTTTAACCAACTGAAAGCTGATGTAACCTCAGCGCCAGCACTGGCTTTGCCAGGTTATAACAAGTTGGTTCATCTGTTTTGTCATAAAACACAGGGACATGCCCAGGGAGTGCTCACACAAGCACATAGAGGGAAAGAAAGACCCTTAGCATACTACTCTATGCAATTGGACCCTGTAATCAGGGCAGCACCAACATTCATTAAATCAGTATAGGCAGCTGGACTATTGATTGGGGTAAAAAAAAAAAACAGCCCCCATGGTATTAGGACATGAACTTATTATACAGTACCACATTCAGTAACAGAAATTCTCAACCAGGCACAGACAAAACACTTGTCCTCAGCCAGGATCACAAAATATGAGGTGGCTTTGCTTACCCCCTCTAAATGTCAAATTAAAAAGCTGTACAACTTTAAAACCAGCAGCATTATTCTATAGCTGCTGTATTCAAAAGAGGGGAAATAATGGGTGCATATTGACACAAGGAGCAGATATTAATCAGACACATAGTGAAAGTGACAGTCAGTCACAGCAGCAGCAAGAGACAGAAAATAGATAAACTTTTTCTTTTACTCCTGTGAAGGATTGCATTGAACTAATGCAATTAGAAAGTGTTGTTATACCTGACATATCTGAAATCTGTATTCTAAACGTGGATTTAGAACTGTTTGTAGTTGGTACCTGATATTATGTTGATGGCACACCATTCACAGGGTGTGCAGAACTCATTATGTCACTGTTTGCTGCTCTTCAACTGCCTAAGCAACTAGGGGTGATAAAGGTACAGGCACACACTAGAGAGCAGACAAAAGGTAATACCGTAGCAGATGACGCTGCAAAGCAAGCTGCTGTAATGTCACTGTAATGCCACTGAACCCTGTGAACATAAATGTTGTGGCCCGACCCCCAATCCCAGACTTAGAAACACTCAAAGTCAAGAACAAGCCCCAAATATTGAAAACAGGCCTGGAAAAGGCTGGGGGCAGAGGAAAAAGGAAATGAGTTGCAGGATCGCTATTGTTTGCCAAAAAACACTGTACCCAGTGATGGCACAACCCCTACATGGAAAGGTCCATGTGTCCAAGGACACCATGTTAAAGGACCTGGAAAGAATCTGGGTGGCTCCTAGATTTGCACAAGCTGCACAAGCGTATGTATCTCGATGTGTTATATGTGCTTTACATAATCCTGGTAAGACTGTAAAAGTCTCAACCAAACGTACCCCACAGACTCTGTACCTTTTCCAAAAGCTGCAGATTGACTTCATACAGTTGCCAAAAATAATCCTCATGTGCACTGACCTATTTAGTCACTGAGCGGAGGTGTGGCCTTGTAGAACAGCAACCACCATAGCAATGGCAAGCAAACAAATATCAAAAGTAGTAAGTTAATATGGGGTTCCAGAAGTGATTGAGAGTGACAGAGGTACCCATTTACAGCAGGTTCTAGAAGAAGTGGGCATCACGTCAGCACTACACACCCCCACAGTAGTGGGCGGGTACAAGGGCTGATTGGTACATTAGAATTGAAAAAGCAGAAACTAATGACAGAAACAGGAAACAATTGACTAACATCCACAACAATGTGTTCTCTTCATTTCCAGATCCAAACCAGGGGCCTGATTCATTAAGGATCTTAAATGAAGAGGATTGTTATTTCAGTCTCCTGGACAAAACCATGTTACAATGCAAGGGGTGCAAATGAGTGTTCTGTTTTGCACATAAGTTAAATACTGACTGTTTTTTCATGTAACACACAAATACTTGATAGCTTATTTGTACACTGAAATTTAAAGTTGATATTTGTGTGCTACATGAAAAAACACAACAGTTATTGCAACCAATTAAGGCTATGATCAGTCCTATTATGAAGCTTCTTCGATACTTAAAAAACTAGGTGCTGGTATATTCTTTAAATTATTGTTCTTTGTGAAAATGACGTGATGAATGATAGTTTGAAGAACACGGTCTTGTTGTAAAATGGAAAAATCCCAATTTATAATTTTCTTAATTTGAAGTGAGGCCCCATCTAGATCTAGAAATAAAGGCCATATATGTGAATTATTCCTTAGAAATAACCTATCGTGTTTAACAGACAGAAGTGTAGACCTGTTTATTAGTTTAACCTCACTTTTGCTGGTGGTCCTCAGGTTAATGCCTTTCTCTAAATGAATCAATCATTTCCTCAGCTTGTTGTTCAAACATGGTATAAGAACAGCAATTCCATCTCAAGTGCATTAGTTGACCCATAGGTTTGTTCTTCTTCCAAGCTTTATAGTGGGAACTGGTATAGTGAAGAAAATTATTGCTGTCCACCTTTTTCTTGAAAGTGGAAGTCTCAATCTTGGAACCCTGAGCGGTTAGCATTAAGTCTAGGAAATCTATGTAAGCCCTTTTAAATGTGTGAGTGAATTTGAAATTATACGTGATGTTATAACTCACCGGGCTCTCTGTCAGAGTAACTAGATAGTTAGCTAGAGATAGGTAGATAGATAGTTAGTTAGGGATAGGTAGGTAGGTAGTTTGGTAAGTATTAGATAGCCACTTGGGTGTTTAGATAGGTAGTTAGTTTAGTTCTTAGATAGGTTAAGTAGATTAGTTTTGGTAGATCAGATAGGTAGATAGATAAGCTAGATAGATTAGATAGGTCTTAGATAGGGTCAGTTAGGTCTGTTCTCTGTGAGAATCTGCCCTCAATGAGGCTGTCATTTGTATGTAATGCCTCACCTGGCCAGTCTGTTTCTCTGAGCTCACTCACCTGGCTCCTCATCTCATTATCACCTACAGCCCATTGGTTCTGCTCTGCTTAAATAGCCGGCTAATCCTCTGCAGGATTGCCGGTAATACGTTTACCTTAGTGTTCTGCTCCCTTGTGTTTGCCCTGTTACCTGCTCCTGTTGTTTCCTGCCGGCTTAGTGTATTCCGGTGTACTAGACCGTTTCCCGTACCTGACTACTCTTCATTGGATTTCCCTGTATACCAACTTGGCTCTGCTTTGACTCTTCTCCTGTGTTGATATCGTGTACCAGACCTGATTCTGTTCCTGACAATTCTACTATCTACTCAACAGTTCCAGTCAGTTTTCTCCTGGACCCTGGTAAAGTCGTGCTCCTAGGCATGGCTCCGGCATGATCTGCAGCTCCTCTGCTCATCCTACCTTATACGGAGACGCAGCCCCAGCAGCATCTCTGCGCTCAGATTTCAACAATCTTGCTCACTCAATCTTGCCACAGGTACTATTGACTGTTTACATATATCACTGTGTGCCTATAATAATAGTTACCCCTGGCGACCGCCAAGGAACTGTTTCCCTCCAATCTCCGGACTCTCACCGGTACTGTGGGTTGTAGTTACCCCTGGCAACTGCCTAAGAACTGTTACCCCTAAATCTCCGAACTGTCACTGGTACTGTGGTTTGCAGTTACCCCTGGCAACCGTCTAAGAACTGTTTCTCTCAAATCTCTGGGCTCTCACCGGTACTGTGGGTTATAGTTACCCCTGGCAACTGCCTAAGAACTGTTACCCCTAAATCTCCGGACTCTCAACGGTGCTGTGGGTTGCAGTTACCCCTGGCAGCCGCCTAAGAACTATTTCCCTAAAATCTCTGGACTCTCAAAGGTACTGTGGGTTGTAGTTACCCCTGCCAACTGCCTACATTCAGTTTCATAATCTTTACCTATCATTGCAAGTTCTGTTCCTTTCCGGACAAGCACCAGTACAGAAGTAGCTGTGGATCAGGGGACTTCTCTATCAACTGCTCCTTATTTATTCCAGTGGCCACTGGGGATATATCAGTCTTGACACCATTCACTCAGTGTCTCATCGAATTCCCTCCTGCAATTCCTACTCTACGGCCTCTATTCCTGGGTTCTCCCCAGCCAGTGCACATCTCACAACCCTCTGTCTGCAGCCAAGTCTGTCCCTACCACTAGGGGCAACAGTGAACACCAAACTTTCGGAGCAGACTCCGGGTTTTGCTGTATTGGCTGGAGGGGTTCCTAACATGTGCTATCATTAAGTTGTGAAACTAATTAAATTGCAGAGTGCTCACTACCCTTCCAAATAATAAATACGGCATCAATATAACAGCCATAGAGGACCAGGCTTGCCACTACAGATTCGCTCAACTTTGTGAATCTAGTACTTCAGTCAACCTATTTATAACTGCCAGGCAGTAAAAGTTTCTATAAATAAAACATTCTGAGACAACAGAGGGGGGATTTCAGATTTAGGCAGGTGTAAAAGCACAGCCGGAGAGAAAGGGAAGAATATTTTCTACTCTAAAGTTCTATTAGTGAAATCTTCAAGCCGTAGGAATCAATCTGAGATGTTCCAATACATTGATGTGCTAGTGAATGCTAGGATATTTAGGAAACCTACCCCTCACTGTCGATTAAGTAGATACAATCTTTGTCTCGCTACTCTAGGTTTTTTCTGTTGCCAAATAAATTTGCTGAAGTTGTGGTTGTGCATTTAAAAGCATCCACTTTGCTAATGCTAATTGGTATCATTTGAATGAGATAGGAGAGTTTAGGAAAAATGACACTCTTTATGACCACCACTCTTCCCAGCAAAGATTACTGCCAATGATTCCAATTATTCAAGTGAGATTTTATTTTGAATGATGGCAGTAAAGTTATATTGATAAAGATGGTGTGGATTCGAAGTAATAAAAAGCTCCAGATATTTAACCAGAGGCTTAGCTATTTGGAATTCTTTTAAAGACTGCAATGGGGGATCCGTGGTCCGGAGGTTTCTAATAAAAGGAACCTGAGACTTGTGAATGTTAGTTTTGTAACCTGTGAATGAGCTAAATTAGAAATAGTCTCAAGGATTGCCAGTATTGAGATGGATGGATTGGATAAGAAAAGAACATATTGTTTGCTAACAAAGAGAGTTTTACTTCTGTTCTGCGTACAGCAGTCTGGGTATAAAGTTGATTCTGCTGAAGTGCTAAAGCCAAAGGCTCCAGCACCACTGCAAATAATAGGGAAGATGGAACAACCCTGATGGGTCAGTCTTTGACGGAGTGTGTATAGGGTCTAAATGATATGAATGCACTGAGAAGAAAACTCAAATCTATGGAGATTTTCATAGAGATGGTCTCAAGTTACCATATCAAATGCCTTTTCGACATCTAAAGACAACAATATCTCAGGACTATCACCATTCGTTACCTCCATAGACTGGAGGACAGCTACAACTTTATGGATATTAGAGACCAAATTCCTGCCCCATATAAAACCACCCTGGTCTCTATGGATAATACTGGGTAAGATAACTTTCAATTGTTCGGCCAATATCTTAGTAAGTATTTTATAGTCAGCATTGAGGAGAGAGATCAGCCTGTAGGAGCCTGCTAGTTCTGCATATCTTCCATGATTAGGTAACACTTTGAGAATTATGGTGTTAAAATTAGGAGGAAGCATTCCATCAGTGAGAATAGTACTATAAAAAATATTTCAATGTGTCTGAAATACAATGCAACAAAATCTTATAGAATTCCCCAATTAAGCCATATGGGCCAGGGGATTTAATAGGTTTCAGATGTTTTATAGTCGCAATCATTTTTTTACTTGGATTTTGGGCATATAAGAGTAGACATCTAAGGCAGCCGGATCTGCTCCCAAAAAATTCGCTTTTTATCCATATTGGGTGGATCCGGAGAGTAAAGCTGTTCATAAAAGGATTTTAAGATAGTCAAAATGTCATTCCTTTTATTTGCATCCCATAAGGAGGTGGCAAGGTTAGGTTTCTGGAACCTTGCAATAGATTTGATAGTAATCTACTCACCTTATTACAGTGTTTATAAAAAAGGGATCTCCCCATCTTATCTTACTTATTCCCTTCATGGGTAACAATATTATCAAAGTGAAACTTTTTTTTATGATATTGAGCTTTTTGGGCACTTTTTATCTTCTTGAAACCCGCCATAAGATCCCTTTGCGCCTTCAAGCACATCTCAGATTGATTCTATCTAAACTTATTGGAGAACAATATAATATCTCCCCGTAGAACAGCCTTTGCCATCTGCCAAAACAAAATCGGATCCCTTACTTGGTTTACATTATTGTGCACATATATGGCCCAGGCTGCCTCTAGCATATTTTTAAACTATTGAGAAGTAGCTGGAGAAGAGGAAGAGTCTATGGTTCCCAACTTTAAAACCTGTCTCCAATGTGAACCAAATAGGTGCATGATCCGACAAGCCAATGGGTTCAATTTCCACCAAAATGATTCAACCTGCCAAGGTATTGAAAATTAAAACATAACCGATCCTAGAGAAGAAGTTATGAACTTGGGAATAATAAGTATATTCTAAGCCTACTGGGTGACGATGTCTCCAAATATCCAGAACCTGTAAGTTTTGTGCTATATATTGTATTCCCACTTTATATTTACAGGGTTGTCCAGGAAAGGAGCTTTGCCGATCCAACAGCCGTGAGAAAACAATATTAAAATCTCCCCCTAAAATATTTGGAAGATCTAAATGAAAATACAGTTTACCTACAATATTTAAATAGAAAGATTTGCAATACACAGTTGTGTAAATATTACAAATAGTATAATGGGAACCTACAAATGAAACCTCCAAAATAACATATCGTCCCTCAATATCAATATGCTTGTCATGGATCTCTATGGGAAAACATCTACAAATTAAAATGGCAACTCCCCTAGATGTAGACGAATAAGCGACAACATTTTGTTTGAACATATTTAACTTCTCATGTTCCAAATTTAGGAAATGAGTTTCTTGAAGGAATGTGACATCTGATTTCAATTTATGTTCCTTTCAATCGCTAGGCTTTTCATCTGTTCTGTAATGTTCAGGATAGCAGGAATATCCACCGAAAGAAACTTAACCATTGCTGGACCCTTGATTGTTTCAGAGAGTCACACGAGGCAGAGATTATTACGCCTTAATTTTTTCTCCAAGTCATCGATTTTGTTAAGCATTTGGTTTTGCGGTTTATGCAATGCGGTAACTTGACGTGTCAATGTAGAAATGTCCTGCATCTGCTCGCCTATTCTTTGCTCATTAATCTTAACTTGTTTGGCTGTAGTTAAAATCTGCTCCGTGAGCTCTTTAACAGCATCAATAAATGTAGACACTTGGGCATGTATCAATGGTTCCATTGTTTCTTTAATAGCCTTAACAACCGTGATATAAGGTAGTGGAGTTTCAGAATCAGAAACAGCGGATGTTGGGCTCATCAGACTGCTGCGTGGTATATCAGAGCTAGGATCTAAGCTACTATATCCAACAAGTGAAGTTTTCTCTTTGGTTGCAGGTTTATGAATTCCTATTCTAAAAAAAATTCCAGACCACTCCCTAAAAAACCCAACACGCCTATAAGAGATATTATAATATGGAATCGCGCTCTCCTCCCAAGGTTTGTGAGAGCTGCACCTGCTAAGGGTAACCCTCCCTTTAGAATAGATCAAGAATTTTATAGTGCTGGGCGCTCATCAAATGTTTTACCTAATAGTGCAGAACCTAGTACTCCAATGATGTTATAAAATCATTAAATAGTAGCTAACATTTATTAAAATACAATAAAAGATATGATCATGTGTTACTATGAATAAATGAATAATTGAATAAGTGATATATACATTTAGATGGAAATTAATATCACTTTAAATAATAATGTGATCTACACAATAATGTATAAGTTACCAACCTAACTGCATAGAAAACAGATAAAAAGCAATTGACAATTAATAACAATAAATAATCCAAGGGATTGCATAAGAAGAATCAATCTCATCAATATATGATCTCTATCAAAAATCGTCCATGAATCACAGTTCTAATTATCCGGATTGATGACGCGTGCTGCTGAAGATAAATACCCTATATAAATAATAAAAAATATATAAATATAAATATAAATAAATATTATCAGTCCTCATGAAGGTTATAAACTTCCGAATCAAGGAGAATCCGTCACGCTTAACATCAATATATCAACAAGGTGAATGAATCAGCCTACTAGTTGTGTTGTTCCATGCATTTGTCCCAATACAACAATGTCTAACTCCGTGTTTTATGATGATATGATACTTGCGGTTTGAAGTTAAACGAGTGTATGGTCCGAACTTGGCAAAGAAATCCAGTATATTGTCCCGATGATAAAAACAGACATACACAAATACAGCTTGTCCCAAATGGAAAAAAGAGAGTTTCAGCAGCGGGTGATCACGCCGCTGCTGTTAGCGGCTAACGGTGCGTTCCACTGTGGAATGCACCTCTGGTGGAACAGAAGTACTGCACACCACATAACATTTCAGGGCAGAAGTCCTAAAAGGTACTTAGTGGGATCAGTTCTCCAAATATAAGAGGGAAATGACTAAGTCTAAGAAATATTCTCTAATTATGAAAGTTCAGTTAAGTTTAACTCAGAAGTCTGTATGTGCAAATCCTAAATATTCAAAGGACCAGAATATTTTTTAGAACAGAATCAGTTACCCCAGAGATATTATCCTATATTTCACACAAACCGCTATTATCCTCTGTATCCCGGGGCTCCGAAAAAGGCAGTAGACGCAGATACAGAGGAAGGAGAGGAGGAAGAGGAGTCAAAAAGAAAAAAAAGAGCAATAACAGTTCGAGCTGTTGTCTAAATAATTGTCCCCTGCTTGTTAGCTCCTTGTTAATAAAAGCAATAAACAAATAAACAAAAAAACCCGTAGACTTATTAGACTGCTTATCAACACGTTACTTATGTTGGCAAAGGTGGTGATAGCTAGAAAATGGATGGCACCTGAAGGCCCGACTTTGAGTAGCTGGATTGACCTTGTTAACGATACAGTCGGCCATGAAAGGTTCATGTACACCAGCAGGAAACTAGTGGATAAGTATGAAAGAATATGGTATAGGTGGAGGATATCCCCATATGTTACAGAAGGGTTGAGGGAGGTGGAGCTCTCCTAATGAATGCTCGGGGCAGACATCCAGCCGCCTATTGTTGAGTCATTAACGTCAACGATTATATTCTGTATTATCAAAACTGTAATATTATTTCATTGCATCTTGAAATGGTGGGAGGTGTACATACCTTGGCTTGTATATCTGAATGTCAATGTTTTTTCTTTTGTGATACTATTATATATGGTTACTTGATAATACCTGTAACACTGTGTGGATTATAATTGGGGATTAAGCCCAATGTTATGGGCTTTTTTTGTTGTTTAAAATGTTATAAAAAAAAAAAAAAAAGGAAAATGCAATAAAATTTTACCTAATTTAAAAAAAAACATGTCACTGAAGGAAGAGAGCAATATATTTTGCTTTGTGTTGTTGTAAAAAAGTTTTGCTCCAAATAAATATTTTCTTTGTTTAGAGAAAAAAAAAAAAAACTGCAATAAAGAAAAGAGCATTAAATATTACAACTTTTAATACAAGTATGTTTATATACACCTAAATGTTATAAATGATATAAATAAAATATACACATATAAATATATATATATAGCTTAGTGCTATTCACTATACATAGGCTACTTTTGCTCTCAACTCCATGTATTCACATGCTAATAATATACACAGTCCACTGTATAGCAACAGTATAGTAATAATGTATATATAATTAGGGAAACCTGGCAGAAATCGCCTTAAATTAAACTGAAATGTAAATACTATATTACTTTATTACAAGAATTCAATAACTTTTTATATACTACATTACATGTAGAAATGTTAACAACGGAGTATAGTGAATAAATAACTTATATTACAGTTTGGATTTCTAGCCATATGCCATATGCTCACTAGCCTGTTGAGTATTGAGGGTATAAATTTGGGTGTAACTTGGAGTAATTGCAGTATCTGAATGCAAGTTTCCTATTAAGTGACATACAGCACCATGTATTCTCAAGGTGTATGTTCTTTGGCCAGATAACTTAGCAATATTAGCTTTGAAAGATGCAAAGGCAAATGCAGAGTTGTAACTGAGGACATTATGAAGATAATGAGTACGTAATTTGAGGATATTTATCATAAATAGTTCTGCTTAATATTGTCACAACCACATAGGGCAACAAAACCTTTCCATTGTGACATCAGTAGTAGTAGTAGTAGTATTGAGGCGAATACATCATATCCAATGCAAGTGGCATATCAGTTGTTTTCGTTATGAGTTGATTGTGACAATAATATTCTTGACTGTCAGATCCTTGAACTGCACGCTCTGGGCGACCTGTAAGATTTCCACCATGTCGACGTCCTCAAGGGCGACCTCTTGGCATGTTTGTTGTATATAAAGTGCGGATAAGTTAATATTGAAATAACACATCAGTCCTTGATTGAGGTCACCGCAAGAAATGCTGATGCAGGTGGCTGCAAATAACTGTCACAGTTTCCAGACCACCCAGCAGGTCACATGTTCCAGGCCACCTAGCAAGACTGCAAATAACTGTCACAATTTCCACAATACCCAGCAGGTGCACAGGGAGAGTTCACTAAATGTAACAGTTTCCAGAGCAACCGGCAGGTGCACAGTTGTATTGCCAACTGTCATATTTTCCAGAGGACAATGGTAATGCATAGTTGTAAATGGCGGGCGGACGCTTTGTGAAATAACTCAAAACCAATTACAACAGTTGCAACTGCAAACATTTTTCTGCAAATCTACAGACCAAGATCTTTAATTTGGTATATGTGCCCTGCTCAGACAACGGCGCTATAGAAATAAGTCCCTCATAAAAGTCCTAATTATGCTATTAATATATAGATTGTTTATTAAGATGCTCCCTATATTTGAATAAAGGTCACAAGAATGCTTTCAATATTGTGTATGGATTACTAAAATGCTCTCTGTATTTTAGAGGCGGCTAGAATACTCCACATATATTATATTTTAGTCACTAGAATTATATCTGTATTGTATAGTGTTCACTAAAAAGAACTTTGTACTGTATAGATGTTACTAGAGGTCTCTCTGTATTGAGGGCACTAGAATATGCTGTGTATTCTATATTATCCAGTCGAATGGTGTCTGTACTGCATATTAGAGACTGTACTATCTGTTTTGTATATCGAACACTAAGATAGTCTGCATTGAGTATTAGTCTGTGGGGCTGTAGTGTATTTCAACATAGCTTTTTTTCATAACAGTTTTTCTTATAGTTGCCTAAATAAAACCACAAATCAAACAAATAAAACAAATCTTACCCACACAGTTTTGTTATGGCCATTTTTCCATTGCAGCACTTTGATAAAAATGTCTTGTAATTCACAATGACGATTGCATTTATATTTCTATTTATGTATAAACATATATCAGGCAATGCTTTATTGTGATTTCTGCAAGGCAAAAAAAATTATGGGATCTTACTATTAGTATAAAATTGTACCTTAACCTTAAATCTCTCCAGTGAACTGAAAACAAGTGTCCCACAAAAGGTCTGGGAATGTTCTAAATGTATTGTCTGGGATTTCCTGCACTGCTGGCTGATACTTGTACAAGTTTGATAACCTACAGTCAAAGTTAAGTAAACACTAAGGGCCTCATTTAGAGTCGGACGCAAAGTCCATTTTAGGCGCATCCTGCACATTTCCACTGACGGGCATGTGCAGTAAGCAACAGTTCCCTGAAGTTCTGTCTGCTTTTCAGACGCAAGTGTACACTGCGACAGCTTGTGTTTCAGTATGAGGGAAAGGGTGCGACACAGAGTTATGTAGGCGTGACCGTGAATAATTCAAATACTTTGGGCGTCTACCCGCAAAAAATACCCTAGTCGGATCCAGACGCAGTCGGAACACACGTCAAAACAAGACTGAAAAAGTGCGGCAGGAATTAGGTGGCGCAAGTTGTTAGCTAGCTGCAGGAACTGGTCGCAGCTTGGTAAGGTATTACGAGTGGGACGCAACTGGGGCTGCATGCCACTCGTAATACCCTACCAAGCTGCGGCACCTTCCCACTTCTGCTCTTTCATCTATGTCTTAGACGCACATTGCGTCTGACTCTAAATAAGGCCCTAAGGGGCTAATGCAGAGTTGGGTACAATTGAAGCAATTGCGTGTATACACAAAGTTGCAACTATCTGAAGATGTGTGCAGGTTGGCAAGATTAACAGATGCGACACACATAACAGACACTTACGTCGCACTTGCGCCCTCGTTTTAAAGCATTTCTTTTATGTGCATAAAACACATTTTCTATTAGGCAAAAATAAAGCTTAGAAATCCTCTGTAATACACCAGAAAAAAAATGCACTTATTGCTTAACCATGCGCGCATACCTGAGTGATAAAGAAAGCACCAGCAGAAGGGCAGCACAAGCGGAGCATTTGCAATAAGCGGTTTGTTAGTTTTGGCGACCATCATCATCATTGGGTATTTGCGCCTGCATCTGACCACCCGCAAATAGTATTGCTTTCCCTGGTGGAAATTATTATTTTTCCTTGTCTATATCTGTTCACAATTGTGTGAAAATGCTATTACGGTACTTGGCCTATGTTAGAATGTCCCTGTCTCACTTGGTCCCATGGGAGATAAGCATGCACCCACTGCATTGAGCGTGTGCTGTGCGAAATCACACAAGCTACACCACACCAAATGGCAAAGTAGTCACTAACTCTTTAATCACTATACCTCTATTTCTGTTATTATTAGGGCACAACATCATTTAAAATAATTTAAGGACACTTACAATTTTATATCTCAGAACTGTTGTCTATTTTCCCTTAAATTATCATCTAACCTCAAACACATGTTAAAACACATGCAAGAGTTGCTAATAACATTTCCAACCATGTAAATGTTCCCATTACTGCATCTTGCAAACTGATCCATGTGCAAGTGTCTTCAGTCATAAACTGCAGACTAAAGAGTTCTTAACCTCTGATACCATACCCCTATAAACAAACTTAACCAAAACCAAACTTAACACTAAGAATAACGACAGCGGACAACTGTTAAATTTGACTATAATTTACGTTGCAATTTATTAAATTTCAATTGGAATCTGCTTCTTAATTTAAATCAGTGGTGGAGAAGGCAAGGATGGTGAGGCGACCCAACCTATGTCAAAATACCAAACAGTGTATGGCTGTCAGGCACTAACCACGGATCCCAGGGCAAATCTTTTACGGTTGGTCAGTGCTAACTCTGGCGTCTGCACTACCAAACAGTGTATGGCCATCCGGCACTAACCACTGGTCCCAGGACAAATCCTTTACAATTGGCCGGTGCTAAATCTGGCGTCCGCACTACCAAACAGTGTATGGCCATTCGGCACTAGCCACTGGTCCCAGGACAAATCCTTTACGATTGGTCGGTGCTAACTCTGGCGTCCACTCTATCAAACAGTGTATGGCCATCCGGCAGTAACCACTGGTTCCAGGACAAATACTTTACGATTGGCTGGTGCTAAATTTGGTGTTAGCTTGCATGCCCCCCTCTGGGCTCACAATGCCCTGCCCGTACAGAGCAGGCCAAGGAGTCCTGTTTAAAGAACCAAGAGGCAAGGTGCTTCGAAGAGGGTAGTGCCCTTCGAACAATCAGCAATAGCACCGTGTGACCGTTTGCCGACTCACCAAATTTGCCTTCCCGCCACAAACCTGTTCCGCAAAGCAAAAGGTTAATGACAAATAAGAAGATACCAAACATATAGGGAGGGTGCAATGGGATTTCCATCCGTGTAAGAAGGATTGAAAATGCTTTGTCCCGGCGTATATCCTCTCCAGGGAGTCAACACCCACGCCCATCCCATTGGATGGCAATTGGAGAGGAGTTAACACTTAAGCTGTAAGTACCATTTGTCATCCCTATCATCTGAGTTTAAGGACGTTTCGCTTATATCTGCACTTGTCATTGATACTCCAGAGCTCAAAGTCTGCAGGTGTGACGTAAATTCCTAGATGCAGGTTGTAAATGAGCTGATTAGCTGTTGGAATTGGAATCTAGTAGTTATGCCAGATAATGGTGTTTATTGCAAAACTAAACATTTTCCATGGGATTTCTTTATGCATGTAGTCTCAAATGTTAGGAACGGTCAGAAATATAACAGAACAGCCAAATTACGGTGCAAAACAACAGCCCAAAAACAAGGTGAGTGTCAAGCTATATAAATAAATAGATGATGATGATGAAGATGATGATGAAACTGCGGTTAAATAGGATAACAAGGTACCAATTTGCAAGTTAACATTTTAGTAAGGGTCGAGTAAAAAGGATACATTGCTTTCTGGCTCATTTTCAGTGCTGTTCCTTACAGCAGTTAATCTGTACAGTAGGTCTGGTTGTACATAACAACAAATATATTTGTGGAACTGTTTGCAAATGTCAATATATCCACTGGACAGGCAAAAAAAGGCAGTTAGGCTTAAATAAGAAGTGAAACTTAAGTAAAGTAAAGTAAGCCAAGTACATAGAAAATAAAAAATAAAGAACAGAGAATTAAAATCATTGTGGAACAAATGCATTAGAACTAGAGTGTAAGTGAGAAAGTGTGATTAAAAATCTATGTGTTAATTTGAATAAACATTCACCTACTGCATTACTTATGTTATTATTACAATGTTTCATTGGTATAACAGCTTGTATGACCTGTTTGTATATTATACACAGCTACATATATTTTGTTAATACTTATTTACTTGTTTTGGGTTGAATTTATTCACTTCTTTGTTGACAAGTAATTTATTTTATGATTGATAAGAAGGAAATACACTATGGATACTGTTAGAATTGTGGCTAATACTTGCATAGTCTTGAGTCTTGTTATTGGAAAATAAATGCAAACTTTAAAATTGTAAATATTGATAGTTTTTGAATCCCAGCTTAAATGAGAAAAGTTATAAGATTGTCTACTTCACTACTATAATAAGGTTTTGCTTAGATGGTTTTACAGACGAGAAATGATACAAAATACACCAGCACCCACATGCTTACTGCATTTCCAGTATAATTCTCTTGGATCTATGTTCAAGTGGAACGGACATTATAGTTTTTACAAGTGACTGTAAGGATCACTGACTTTATGCAGATTTATCTAACTTTTTTCTATGAGAGATGTATGTGGTGTACAGGAAATAAAAATAGACTTTGGTGTATATTTACGAAACTGCGGGTTTGAAAAAGTGGAGATGTAGCCTATAGCAACCAATCAGATTCTAGCTGTCATTTTGTTGAATGTACTAAATAAATGATAACTAGAATCTGATTGGTTGCGATAGGCAACATCTTCACTTTTTCAAACCCGCAGTTTAGTAAATATACCCCTTTGTGTTATTCAACTACACAAACCTGAGTAGTTCCTTTTGTTTTGTTTTTAAATTAGTTTTTCAATAGATTTTGCAGGTAAACGAGTTCTCTGTACAGTGCTGTGGAATCAGTGGCTCTATATAAATAAATGGTGATGATGATGATATGATAAGCTTGAATGTTCTTTTCCAACTACAAAACAGCAGAAAATAGCATTGTATTATGACCATACTCAATGGTCATTTCATTTTTGGTAGGTGTAGTGTCCCAAGTTTATACGCTGTGTAATAAAATTTGGTTATGATCATATCCAGTGGTCAAGACATGTTGGAGTTTGTAATATCCCATGTCTCCAGAGAGTGCAGTGAAATTTTACTATGATATTTTCCAGTGCTCTGGTCAAGTCAGATAGGTGTAGTGTCCTATGTTTGTATAGAGTGTAATAGAATTGTATGTTAAACAAACCTAGTGGTTAGTTTACATTGGGTAAGTCTTCAATCCTTTGTAATTGTATTATGATAATTTCTAGTGGTCAAGTCTTGTTGAAGGATATAATAGTCTACCTATGCATAGAATGCAACAGAATTGTATTATGGTGATTTCCAGTGGTCAACTGACCACTTCTTATAGTCGTTGTCAAGTTGTGTTCTACTCTGTACTTGGCTGTGAGTGGACGTGCTCCTCAATTGGCGTGCTTTATGTAAGCATTATAGATTCAGTATTCTAACATGGATTTTATTATATATCTGGAAAAATCTTTTTTCCAAACCTTGCTTTGCTCCTGATCATTATTCCTTGGCATTTGCCCTGACATTTTACCTATTTTATTGGCCTAAACTTCCGTCTGCTGATTTTGGACTGGTTGCCTGTCTGACGACTCTTGCCATTACATTGTTTTCTAGCTGTAACCACACTGGTCAGTGACAATAGTTGCCTGTACAATAATTGGAGGTAATTTGCTATATCACCTACAGGAATATGATCTTGATCTAACTATGGTATTTTTAAGGGCAGATTAGCATGAGATCCGAAACGGCTAGAACCACTTCATGAGATAATCACCTTTAGCAGCCCCATTTCCGAGGAACTAGTTATGTTCCACAGTACTCAGTTGCCTTTAGAACTTAAGCAGGGGTAGTAGCAGTTCTTAATCTAGCACATGCCCAGGTGAGTGCACAGAACATGGAAGGAGGTAGTAACTAACAAGGATGCTATTGGCAGAACTCAGAGCTAGACAGGCAGGGATTAATGCAAACTAATCTGGCACTTGCCAAGTGGAGTGGACAGCACATGGTAGCAGGTAGTGAGAAATCAGGATGTTAATAGCAGAACTCAGAGCAAGACAGGCAAAAGTTAATGCAGAGTAAAGACAGACCTAGGTCAGAAGCATGAGAAATCAGCAGTTTCTTTTAACAAGCCAGATGTCAGGGCAGGTAGAAATATGAGAGCAAGTCTGTTAAACAAGCCAAGAGCAGAATGCAGGAGAATACAGCAGTTCCTTTACATAAGCCAGAGGTCAGGGCAGGTAGAGATATGCGAGCAAATCTGTATAACAAGCCGAGGTCAGAATGTAGGAGAACACAAAGAATCCTTAGAACAATCTGGGTCAGAAAAGGTCAGGATACAATGCAAACTAGGTCAAGCAGGAACTATCACCAGCACTGGAATGATAACAGGGATTACTTTATAAAGCCAGCAAAGCCAATCAGAAGTTTGCTGGATGATTAGCTGCATGGCTGTAGCAGTAATTGCACAGCTGATGCTTGCAGAGAGTTGAAGCAATGCTGGTTGCTATAAATACTGCAAACAGCTGTATCAGTAAACTGCAGAAATGATCCTACACATGGTTGCAGCAGTAATTGCGCAGATGACATATCAGTCAAACAGAAGAGATTCTTATTTCATAACAGCTATTCTGACGGTCACTGCACCGCATTCTAAGTCTTATATATCTAGCTCTTATACATATTTGGATTACTGCACATCACTATAAGTAAGCCATAAATTCAATAAGAAAATGTTGATATCATTAATTTATCAACACGCGTTTACCAACACGCTCAGGGAGCCGCAAGCAGAAATCCGCTTTAAAATGACTGTATTAACGGTAATAGAACACATGCCCCGTTACTTTCGGCAGTAATGAGGCCAACTGAACTCCCCTCTAAAAGGGATACATTCATACATTCATAGCACTATAATGTTATTATACTCACAATGTAAATTTAAACCAGTTAATACTATACATATAGAGCTCGGAAAATAGAGATGTCTGAGAGGGAATTAGTATTAAAACTGGGATTTGAGATGTATAAATAATCAACAATGGGACTATAATCCCAAATACATATTGGAGAGGGAGCATTAAAACCACCAGATACCAAACAAAAGAAAAATAGGTTGTACTGAAATTAAATTAATTAATCCATAACAGTGTTAAACATCACTCAGCACACCATTTTAAAATTATTTAGCAGATTTTATTTAGTAAGATAATCATACATATTTTTTAAGAGTTGGGTACGATCGACAGCCAGACTGTTGACATCAAAATGTTGACAGTCAGAAATGTCAACAGGTTCAGTGTGTCTACTTGGAAAAATGTGACTTTCAACAGGTAGTAAAGTCGACCTCAGTGAAGACATGGCAAAGCCCCAGGTCAGAAATAGACCTAGCGACCGTAATTCTCTCATTATGCAACAGGTGCTCTTCATGTTAAGAGTTAGTGTGCAATGAATTCTAAAGTGTTTCTTATTTTGCCAAACAAGAAGCAAGAATCCTCTGGCTTATTTGTTTTTGTTCAAAGCTGCCGGACCGCCAATTTTACTAGAATCAGCCTTTTTTTTATGTATTGATGTTTTACTTCTTTGTTTTTTACTGTATTATTTACTGTTTTCTGCTGGTGGGTCCGGTGGCAGTATTGATGTGCCAGCAGGACTGGTGGCTGTATTGTGTAACTAACTGTCAACAGTCACAATCTCGTCATTTTAACCATGGAGAAACACTGAACCTGACAACATTTCTGACTGTCGAAACTTCGGTGTCACCAGTTTGGCTATTGCCAGGTTCAGCGTTGACAAATATATCCGTTCTTTAATGCATACTTAATAAAGGTCATGATTATAATGAATAAAGTAACAATAAAATAAATCTGATGAATCAGCATAATAAATGTGTTTTGCACTAAACCAATTAACTTCTTGCTTTCAAATCTTGTGCTGTATAATTAAGCTAAGTAGTGGCACCTCCCTTGCATGTTAAATTATTATCAGCAGAGGCTGAAGAACACTGGGAGTTAACAGAAGAGTTTGTTTATTTAGACATTGGTCTGGTGGGGTAGTTCACATTCTCTTCCCCCTTCCCAGACCAAAGGCATGCTGGTAGGTTAATGTTTGGTGTGGTAAATAATTTAGATTTTAAGTTCAGCTGGGGCAGAGATTGATGTGAATGATTAAAATATTCACTGAATCATAAAAACAGGTTTACATTAATTGCCATGTACAATGATCAGATCTTACTGCGTAGGTATAATGCATGAAGTTTTACACATACATGTACTAATTCACCTGCCCAACAGCAATGTTGTGCAGGATTTTCTTTTTTCGAATGCAGACCTCAAAGTAACATTTCTAGAAAAAATATATGAAAATTGTAAAAAATAAATTCCAACTAATCTAAGTTACAAAACCTTTTCTATTTTCACATTTTCAGTGTTCAGGACTGGATATTATTTGCGATAATTGTGCATCGAAACAAAATGCGGAGGGTTAATCGAAAGCTGTTATTTCTTCTTGTCAGCACTTTTATCCTCTGCACCATTTCCTTACATATTAAATGGACAAACAAATTGTCTTTCTTTGGTAAGTGTTTTAACCTATAAAAAAATGGACAAGTGAAACTATATATACAAAGTTCATTAGCTTGTTTGGCTTTCTAACATATTTAAGTAGGTGTCACCTTATTTCAGAGGTTGGGGGATGGAGATGTAATATCTAATATAATATCTTAAAATGCAATGCCATTTATTCATGGCTTTTTTTCTTCATGTCACATAAGTTGCCTGCACTCCACACTGTCAGCTGAAAAGGTTAAGAGGACAAAACAATGATAATTCCCACAGAGATACAGTATAAACACAACCAGTATCATAAATAGCAACTGAAGGTCCACAGTTCGGTAAATACATTCCACAGTCTTTAACAATCAAAAGTATTCAGACCTTTGATTCATTTTACTGAATAACAAATCCTACACTGCATATTGATCTCTGTGATATTTTCTTTCAAAGCACTGAGACTCAAAAATTATTTATATTTTAATGTGACATTGTACTATGTTACATAACTATAATTTAGAAAAATATGAAAGTTGCTATTTGCATAAGAATTGAATCTCCACTCTTTAAAATTTTGTAGAGCCACCTTTTGCAGCAATAACACATTTAAGTCTTTTGGAGTACATATGTTTTAGACCATTCTCTGCAGATATGGTTCTTCAGGCTAGTCACGTAATGTTTGTACCCCTCAATATTGAAATAGTGCCACAGATTCTCAGTTGAATTGAGATCAGGACATTGACTGGGCCAGTGTAGAAAATTTACCTTTCTGTTCCTAAGCCACTCCAATGGTATCTTGTGCTTTGGATCAATGTCCTACTGAAAGATGAACTTTTGCCCAAGCTTCAATTTTTTTGCAGACTGAAACAGGTTTTCTTGCAGTATTTCCCTATATTTTGCACAAATTATTATTTTTTCTATTTTAACAAGATGCCCAGGCCTTGCTGATGAAAGCAGCCCCACAGCATAATACTATCACCACCATACTTCATGTGTTTGGTGTGTTTTGAGGTATGGTGTGTTTTGAGGATTTTAGATTTGCTCCACCATTTAGAAAAGGGTTGCCCCCAATAGGCCCAGGCTGCCAAGATATTCAGGCCTGGGTCCCCAACAGCCTCACCCCCCCTTTCTAGGTTTTCCTTTCCAGTGTCGGACTGGGGCATGAAGGGCCCACCGGGGGACTGCAACTCTAGGGGTCCACCAGAGGGGGTGTGGCCAGCCATCATAGAGGCGAGACCAGACACTAGAGGGGGAGTGGTCAGCTCACAAAGGACAGCTAGCACCATAGTGTACTATATAAAGAATGTAGTGTGTATATAAAGAGTACACAATGTACACAATGTTGACCTGCACCTTAGATTTTGCAGAACAGTCACCAAAAATCGGGTTGTCCCACTAGACCAGGCTTGGCTAACCTGTGGCACTCCAGGTGTTGTGAAAGTACAAGCCCCAGCATGCTTTGCCAATATATAGCAGCTTATTGCTGGACAGGTATGCTGGGACTTGTAGTTTCACAACACCTGCACTAGACTCAGAACATTTGACAGACCGTCCTACCTGTTCTTGTCACTTTTACCGCCTGTGGCTGCTGGTTTTTTTAGTTGCGGCTTGTCTGGATCCTGGAATGTTGAGGGACCTATTTGGAAAAAATAATGGGTACATTTAGAACGCAGTAGGGTGAGATGTAGAGACCAGGATCAAGGTTCCAGACTGCCTGGAGAAGATCCTCCCTGTGCCAGCTTACATTCTAGAAGGAGGGGATAGTGAGTGAGAGAGAGTCAGTGCAAATAGGACACCAGTGCATATGGTGGATGGATGAAATAGAGGGTCTGAACATGAGGGTCTAGAAGGGGATAGGGTAGGCAAGCATGAAAAAGTGCATATATGTTGTGCCCTAGAACTGGGGTATATGCCTTCAAGTCTTAGTAGACTAGGAATATTTAAATAATGCTGTAAAGGCATTGATCCCAATTCATTCATTGGAGATCCTCCTTTTCAGTGGTTTGTGAGAATACAGTTCTATATGAGCATGGATGACTCAATACTATCGTCATCAGACAGATTTGAAGATTTTTGTTCCAAATTAGGTGGCTAGAAATGAAATAAACCAAGAAGCATACTACTAAATGGAGGGTGTAAAGTCAGAAGCTGTAACTATAGTGTTACAACTCTGTCTGTTGTTTGTACCTAGCAGCAGTGCCTCATACCACCAGAGGTGCTGCTGTTCTGTTCCTGAACTATTCTACATGCCTGAAGGAGTTAATCTCCTTGCATTATGCTTTATTAAAACTGCACCTGTTGCACTGCTTTAAGTACCTGCCTCTAGCTGTGCTCTGTGCAGTTCAACCGTTTGTTCCTGGCTGCTGCAAACCTGCTCCTGTGCTATTTGGTATATACCTGCTGGACTGAACTTCTGTGTATGACCCCTGCCTGTACCTTGGACCTTGCCTGCTTGCCTGAGACCCCGAATCGTTTGCCTGTACCTTGGACCACGCTGTTTTGCCTGTTGCCCTGACCTTTTGGACAGACTTCTGGGCCTCGCTAATTTGCTTGATCTCTGCCTGGCTATTTGGATTTGTTTATCTGATCACTGCCTTATCCCTGGACTCGGTCTGCTTTCCTGGACAGCCTTGTGCCTTCTGGACTGGAGTAAAACTTATAATACCTGTTCCTGCCATTTTTACTATACAGTCTCCTTAGGAACCTGTTCTTATCAGTGGATCTGAGTAATCTTTGTTTGTGTATTTACCTGAATAAAGACACTTTGCTTTACACTTCTGTTGCTCTTCGTGAATACACTGGGATTCATAACATATAGCTGTTGCTTGGCCACCTAGGGAGACTTTAACCCCCATGGTTGACATCACATGAGATTAGGCCCTATGCCCATGGGCACCCTTCCCATTCCCTCCTACCCACCTTATGTACTCCTCTTCCAGCTTCACATTTCCTCCAATGGTTTTGTTTTTTACATTGTTTACTTGCTTACCCACAAGGCTGCCAAGAGGAATTCAGGGCCCCGCTACAACAAATTCATGGGGCCCCCCTCATAGTTGAGTATGGTAAAAAAAATTGCGCCGCCTTTTCAGAGGTGTGGTCATGCATTTGGGGGCGTGGCAAGTGCGCCATTGGGGCGTGGCTAACACATCAAAATCACTAGGCTCTCAATTCGCCTGAGCGTCACATATGTCTAAGCACTCCTGACTTTCAGGACATCTAGCACCAAAGTGTAGTATAGAAAAAATACAGTGTGTGCACAAAGAGTTCAGTCTTGGCTCCACCTTACATTGGGCACAACACTCACCAAAAATTGACATTGTCCCTACTAGAATCACAACATTTCACATACTGTCCTGCTCTCTCCTACCTGTTCTTCTCACTTTCACCACCTGTTGCTGCGTGTTTCTTTAGTTGCGGCTTGTCTGGATCCTGGAATGCTGGGGGCCCTATTTGGAAAAAAATAGCTACATTTAGATAATTCCAAACAACCCTGGCGTTAAATCAATACCATCCATGATTAATAATTAGGCCTTCCTCCAGCTCCAATATTACAATAATGTGCCCCTTCATCATCGCCATGCCTTATGATCACACTGCGCCCTCCATGCTGCTTTTGCCCCCTTCATCTGGCTCCCCTATATCACACTATACTATGCTGCTCCCCCCCTTTTTCAATCCCACTGTGCCATGCCTCCACCCCTTTTTAACCCCACTGTGTCATGCTGCCCACCATTTTTTAACCCCCCTGTGCCATGCTGACCCCTGTTTTTTAACCCCACTGTGCCATCCTGCCCTGTTTTTTAACCCCTCTGTGCCCCCCCTAATTTTTTAACCCCTCTGTCATGCTGCCCCCCTATTTTTTTAACCCCCCTGTGCCCCCCCTCATTTTTTAACCCCTCTGTCATGCTGCCCCCCCCCCCGTTTTTTAACCCCTCTGCCATGCTGCCCCCCGTTTTATAACCCCTTTGTGCCGCCTCATTTTTTAACCCCTCTGTCATGCTGCCCCCCTATTTTATAACCCCTCTATCATGCCACCTTCCCGTTTTTAACCCCTCTGTGCCCCCCCTCATTTTTTAACCCCTCTGTCATGCTGCCCCCCCGTTTTTTAACCCCTCTGTCATGCTGCCCCCCCGTTTTTTAACCCCTATTTGCCCTCCCTCATTTTTTAACCCCTCTGTCATGCTGCTCCCCCATTTTATAACCCCTCTGTGCCCCCCCTCGTTTTCCTCCCTTCACTTACCTTTTCACCTGTCTTGGTCTTCTCTGCTGCTCTGTGCTCCATTGCTCCAGACTGACTGAATGCTGGGCATGACATGATGACATCACACCCGGCATTCAGACAGTCTGAATGGAGCACAGAGCAGCAGAGAGGAGGGATGCCGGCGCCGCGATCAGGTGAGTATGTTTTTTTTTCTTTTAAACTAGCCCGCTCCCCCCACCAACGAGCGAGCCCCCCCCCCAAAAAAAAAAAAATTAAAAAAAAAAATTAGTACCCGCTTCCCCCCCCCCCCTCGGCAGCCCTGCTTACCCATCCCAAGTCATCCAGACCAACTGAGACGTTTTTTTTTCATTTACTACCCTTGGGGTTTTACTCTTCATATTATAACCACCACTAGAACTTTGATTATCAATTCTCTACTACTCCTATGTTCTCAGTTGTCTTGTACAAATGCTGTAATTTATGCAGTAAGATGTTATCTATATTACTGACATAATCATCAGTGTAACAACGTAATAACATGTAATAACAATAATCAAACAAACAAAATTAAAAGATATAATACAAACAGTCTCAATTTCCCTTGACTCACAGGATTAATTTAAGACACAAATGAGCCTTACTTTCCAATTGAAATGAATGGGTTTAGCAACATGCCATCAAACAGGATATAGATAGAATTTATGGGGCACATTTATGAAATTAGAAAAAAGCCCTATGCGCAGCAAAACAGGAGTTTTCATGATTTTTGCTTTGCCCAATTGAGAAAAGGGGTTACCACTGGCAAAAGCATTGTTATTGTCTGTATTGTCTTTGTATAGGGGAGTCCATTTAAGAAATATCGGGATAGCTGAAATATAAAATGAAAAAAATGTTTATTTCTTCTTATAAAACATGTTGTATTTAAATAAAGTATTTTATGTCATTAAATGTTTAATTAATATGTTGATTTTTTTTAAATACATTAAATCTATTTTTAACTTGTGTTTTTTTCTTTAAGTGAAGCTGTAAGCCCAAATTTGTTGTAAACCTAATCACACGTGTGTACACATGTGCAACTTTCCCAGCGAAGCAGTAAGTTAACCCTTACCAATCCAGTCCAGTATCGCT
The DNA here is from genome assembly GCF_038048845.1 of Mixophyes fleayi. Taxonomy (NCBI): domain Eukaryota; kingdom Metazoa; phylum Chordata; class Amphibia; order Anura; family Limnodynastidae; genus Mixophyes; species Mixophyes fleayi. The sequence goes on from NC_134413.1 coordinate 26,463,479, forward strand.
GGGGAAGCCGAGTATAGCTCAGCTCAGCACTAAGCGGAAAACAAATTGTACTTATAGCTGTGAATTGGGGCTTCTAGAGATAAACTTTCTCCTGTGTTATTTTCACCTGAACCCACCACATAATCAATTAAACTGTTGCTCACAAATCACTCACATATTACATAGAAGTTCCCAGGCAGTTATTGTGTGCTAGCAAGAAAAACACACAAAAAAGCAAAATCCTAGTTTTCATAATGGATATAGGCCAGACATGGGGGTAAAGGTATCAAGGTCCGATTTTTTTCAGCGTTTTAAAATCATGGCATATCGCAGGTGTTAACCCGCGATTTTAGTCCAAAAGTTATCAAATGTATCAAGCTGCGATTTTTACCCTGATCTTCAAAATCGCTGGTCATCTCTGGCGATTTGCTGCGATGTCAAACACTCCCATGTTTAGCAAACTCTCCTGTGTTGTCCTTATCTAGCTGCGAGATTAGTAAACACATCACTGTTACACTGCCCTGTCTATAGAGCCGGAAGTCCCGGCAGCTGTCAAAACTGATAAAAATAAATAAAATGTTTTTTTTTAAAAAAGTGTGGGGTCCTCCCTCTATTCACTATAAACCCTACTACTGGTTACGTGAAAATTGGGGAAAAAAATTTGCGTAGGGTCCCCCTGATTTTCACATAACCAACACTAGGCAAACCAGAAGGGGTTGGTGGCACTATAGCAGGGGGACACGCGGCATGGGTCCACCTGCCGTAATGACAACCAACCCCAGGCTGTTCAGCGCTGGGCTGAATTCCCTAGAGAGTGGGGTCCGCCGCTGTCATGGGAAACCCCTAATACTATAAATAGACCTAGCACATGAGCTAAGTTCATTGCGTATCGGAGCTTCTACACTGTAGAAGCTGTTTGTGGCAGCTCTCATCTTTTTTTATTTTTTTCAAGCAAGCATGATCCAGATGGGATATTGCAAATATGGGGCCTTGGCTGAAGATAAGAAGACTTCAAGCACAAAGGGGGCCCTCCTGGCCAAGAAGAAATGAAAACTTCAAGCAACAAGAGGGGCTTTTTGCCCAAGAAGAAGAGAAGACATTTCAAGCAGGGACTTTGGATTTACAAATTACTTTTGGACATTTCAAGCAGGACTTTGGGAATTACAAATTTATTTTGGAGTTGGTCAAGCCGGATTATTGGATAGAAATTTATTTGGCCCTTGGTTTACAGCCATTTGTGGATTAAAAGCTGCTGACAACAGATGAAAACATCAGTGGTGAGTATATTGGAGATGTATTATTTCTAATAAAAAAAAATGTGGTATAAATGAGGGTGTTTAGTGTCTTTATTGGGGTTTTATTATTTTTATTAAATGTTTGTGGTTTTAATAAGGGTGTGGTGGTTTATTTAACATTTTCTTTTGTGGAACTACAGGTCTCAGCCAGCCGTGGGTGTCAGGGCATGTTGGCACTTGTGGTTCTCCAAGTGCTAACATGCCCTGGCTGCTATGGGTATGCTGGTGCTTGTAGATATACAAGTATCGGCACACACTGTTTATGGCACACTGGCTGGCTGGGACTTATAGTTCCACAAAACAAAATGGCATGCGTTTCTTTTTTTTCAACTTATATCACTGTTTATTACCCTACACCCACCGCCCAGGGGTGTATGAAGAGCCCTAGGGCTTTCAGCACTGGGTTAGGTGTCCCTAGAGGGAGGGCCCACTCTTTTTTTTTCCGGCGGACCCCACTCCCTAGGGAATCGAGGCCAGCGCTGAACAGCCTGGGGTTGATTCTCATTATGGCAGGGGGACCCCTGCCTAGTGCTGGTTATGTGAAAATCGGGGGGACCCTACGCAAAATTTTTCCACAATATTCAGGTAACCAGCAGTAGGCTGGCAGCACAAGGGTTAATAGTGAATAGAGGGGGGACCCCACTCTTTTTTTTTTTTTTTTTTACTTTTATTTATTTTTTATCAGTTTTGACAGCTGCCGGGACCTCCGGCCCTAAAGCAGGGCAGTGTAACAGTGATGTGTTTACTGAAAACGCTGCTAGAATTCAGCGTGTTGTATCTAGCGTGTTTTAAAGCAAACTCAGGAGCCTTTGCTTAATTGCAGCTTCATATATTTGAGACTTGTATAGCTAGAATGGCAAACAGTCAGGAGTTTGATCTCTATCGATTTTGGAAATAGCGATTTTGACAGAAACACAACTCTGGCGATTTTACATGAAATCTCAGGTTCATACATCTGCAAGTTTCAACTCTCCTGAGAAAATCACTGGATTTGCAAAATCGCACCTTGATACATTTACCCCTTGGGGTCTATTGACAAATAGGCTCCAATGCTGATTGGTGCACATTTACCCATTAGATTTCTTTCACCAGCTGTTTTTTTTATCCTAGTCTATACCCCAATTTACCAAAATTGTGATACTCAGCAGCTCATGAATACAGAGTACAAATTAAAGCCCGAATTTGGGATTTGAGATCCACTAAGAAAAAAAATCTGAAATATAGCTTAAGAAAAAAAAACCACATGTAAAAACCATTAAACATTAAAAAAAAGACTTGCTTCAAAGAAAATCTGAGATGGCGATAACAGAACAAGTACTGGTACATATTCCCCAGAAATACTTAAAAAAGCTTCCCCGTGCAAATCATAGCAGTGTTATAATCGTCCGTAACCCTCACTTTAATAAATTGGCCCCATAATTTATTTGGGGAGTGTAAAATAAGTATGTTAAATTTTAGGTTTAGTTACATTTCATCCTGTAAAATAAATGTATGTAACAATTCTCTTCAACTAATGACAGTGAAAATCTTTTTTTTGCAGCCGGTCCACAAAACTCAGTGACTTACAAACATCGGAGGGCTATGGTCAAGTCTTTTTGTGAGAATAATCAACTCAACAACTCTTTCTTTGTACTGCAGAAAAAAGTCGCTGCTCAGTTGTATGTGGAACATAGTCACAAATTCATATATTGTGAGGTACCAAAAGTGGGCTGCTCCAACTGGAAGAGAATAATTCTTCTATTGAATGATTCACTTGGACGCTCAATAAATGAGCTTAAACATTACGAGGTTCATACCTCATCATTACTGATCAAGCTAAGCTCGTACCCTCCTGCTATTCAGACACAGCTTCTTGCAAATTATACCAAAGTGATGTTCACTCGAGATCCTTTAGAGAGGGTGGTTTCGGCCTACAGGGACAAGTTTCTCCATAAAGATGACATTTACTATAGTAGAACAATTGCAAACCAAATAAAAAGAAGGGTTAGAGAAAATATAAATTCCACAGAAAATATTACTTTTGAAGAGTTCACTCGCTACATTGTTCTACAAGCTCCACAATATACAGATACTCATTGGAAACCAATGTATCACCTCTGTGATCCATGCAATATTCATTATGACATTATTGGCAAGTTTGAAACCTTAAAAGAGGATGCAGATTTTGTTTTGAAGGTCATTGCAGCCCCCCAAAAATTGAGCTTTCCCAATAAGAAACACCATTCTAATGATTCACAGACAAATCACCAAATAACCAGACAATACCTGGAAACCTTGCCTCCTATATTGTTTAGACAACTTAAGAAACGTTACAGCATTGACTTCTCCATGTTTGAGTACAGCTATTACACTGATGATGATGATGATGATGATGACGATGGTTAGACTAATAGAAATATTTACTAATAAATAAAGGCTAATAAATATTTTGGAATAAAGTGGATAGGAGTGTGTGCACCTAATAGTGTAGAAAATTAGATGAACGTGAGCTTAATTAATAGTATCAACGCCAAGTTCTATGCATACCCTAAATAAAATTATAAGATGCTTATCTGTTTAATTATGAGATGTCTTCTACTTTCCTTCATAAAAGGGTACCCTTATGCAGATTGTCCTTTTCAGCACAACCAATAATATTGCACTTGTAAAATGAGATTAGCCAGCATAGAGAGGCCCATAGAAATTAGGGTCACCAACTTTCATCCTGGAATATCTAGACTTCTTAAGGGGGAACTATCGGCTGTGGTGAAAAGGACCAACTCCGTGAACTGCATACAGGACCTGTATGGAGGACTCTATATGAACTAGAAAGAGTCTTTTATGTTGTTTAAATAAAAGTTGTGCAAAATAATCTACACTATTGTAGCTTTAGTGTTTTCATATTTATCTTTGACACTGAGTTCTCAAGGCCTTTAGGGTCTTCAATGTGAACAAGAGAAGGACCAGATCTCTATGGGACAATCACTGTGAAAGAATCATTTTGGTACGCAGGCACTATACACTGAATGGTATCCTGGTGCACTTTACTGATTCATTTTGGAGACATATATTGATGGGCTATTAAGAGGTGACCATAGATACACTCAGATAAGTACTTTGAAAGAATCTCTTTGGTACACGGACACCATATGCAGAATGGTTTTGAAGCACTATACTAGTTTATATTGCTGTTACACATTGATCGGATACTAAGACATGTACATAGATACACTTAGATAAGCTTCATTTATATTTCATGTAAGTACATAGTTACTTCTTAGTATATCAGATGTTCGTTTTTACACATAATTACACTACTGTTTTCCTGTTCATCTGTTTCTTTCCATTCGATAATTTCTGAGGATACCCTTTTATGAAGAAAAGTTGAAGACATCTAGGAATTAAACAGAGAAGCATATTAATTATGTTATCATTTTCATTTGGGTATACATAAAAGTTGGTATTGGTACTATTAATGAAGCTCCCACTCATCTAATTTTCTATACTATTAAGTGCCCGATCCTCTTCACATTATTCTCAGATCATTTTACATCTGATTGAACAGTAGGTACCCGGGGTCAGCAGACACAGTAATAATCTCAAGAAGAGTATGTTGTTGTTTTTTTGCTTTGTTTTTTTTTTTATAATTTTACTATTATTCATTTTTCCTTTTGGGACTCTGAATTAACTATTTATATTGTGTGGATTTAGCTTCGGTTACTATCTTACCACATTTTAAATAAATACTCTGGTCTGGTGTTATAACTACAATTGACTCTATGTTGTTCTAGCGCCACCCCTTCCTCAATTTTCTACAGTCTGTGTGCACCCAGTCTTGAAGAAAAACTACAGTAGGTGCTCTGCGCCTACCCAAATGCTCCTAACCCAACGATTACATCTGTAAGACATCAACTCAGATATTTCAGATATTTAATTGTAAATACTTGTTATTATATTTAAGTGTTTGTAAAGTGAATGATAAAATATACTTTTCCTACAGAAGAAATCTTCATTTCAATAAAGTGTGAAATCTCTTTCTCAAAAACTAAAAAAAAAACGGTAAACATTGGAGAGATTCTATAATTTATCTATTAAAGAAAAATGTTTCATTGAGGTCTATGATTAATATTTCATTTCACTTAAGATGAAGAAGCTGCTCCCACTCATACTAAAGATAATATATATATATATATATATATATATATATATATATATATACACACGTATATTGAGTGTTTTTAGAAATATAAACCAATGTAAGTTGTCATCATAAATAATAATCATATCCCTTAAAATTATATTGCTCGTGCTGATATCACATATTCAATCTCCCACTAGAAAAGGTAACAACACACAAAGGGCTAGATTTACTAAGCAGCGGGTTTGAAAAAGTGGGGATGTTGCCTATAGCAAACAATCAGATTCTAGCTGTCATTTTGTAGAAAGCACTAAATAAATGAAAGCTAGAATCTGATTGGTTGCTATAGGCAACATCCCCACTTTTTCAAACCTGTAGCTTAGTAAATCTAGGCCAAAGAGTCATTAAGGCATGCATCCGGCTGCTTTGTGCATATCGTTCGCAAAAATCACTACGTGCATGCTTAGAACCTGACGATGTGCAACAGAAAGCAGCCACGTCCAAGTCAGCTTTGAGCACAAATGACACTTACTACAACTTACGATTTCGGGTAGTGAACGGGGTGGGTAATAGGCAGATTCACATAGGCAATATACAGTAAGGGCATTCTTGTGCAGCCACATCCACGTCACACAGAAGTACACTGGTTTTCTACCTTATCTCTTGCTCCAGCTAGGAGTCTAATTTAAGTCCCCAATACTAGTTACAATGGGGGAGTATGCATGTTAAAACAAGGGTTTCAGGGGCGCACGGAGGATTGTCGGGGGGGGGGGGGTTTCTCCCCGCCGATCGAAAAAAACAAAAAAAACATGAGAGATGCGCAGCAGCTCCGTTTCGCCAGCGCTGTCCTATACAGCAGCTGCGGCGCTGTCTAAGAAGCATCTGCGGCGGTGCTGTATACAATACAGCACCGCCGCGGACGCTTCTTTGACAGCGCCGCGGCTGCTGTATAGGACAGTGGCCACTTAGTTAGCGCAAGGGGGGTTTCTAGAGACTCAGAAACCCCCCCTGCGTGCGCCACTGGGTTTGCAATCAGGAGCAACTAAAAAATGTGTGCTATGTACAGTAGACATTAAGAACATCCTAATAAATGTTTTTCTAAAAATAACCAAACTTTTTTTCTTAAAACAATGTCCATGTGTAACAGTCTGTAACAGATGTGCTCTAGTGCACCGGCCTGTTGCACTATTACTGGGGTTAACCAATGAACTATGTTTACCAATTAGAGAACACACCATGTTCTCTGATTGCCTGATGGGTCATCACGTTGCCGCAATGACATGTGGTGCAACGGACAGAGTAGGAGAGGAGCTAATTGCTTCCTGCCATTGGGTAAAGTGGATTTAAAAAAGAAATAATAGAGGGTGGAATAGAGACCTGGAAGGAAGGATAATTGGGTGGAGAAAAAGATCTAATGAGATTCAATATGAAAAAGATGGTAATAGCAAATGATAATGAATGAAAAAATGTTTTAATATTTGAATAAAGCATTTTTTCATATGACAATATTTTTTTTATTTTTTTTAATGTTTTTTCTCTATTTTGAAACCTTTCATTTTATTTTTTTACTTATTATAACTGAACGGCCAAGTCTGGGCTTTCAGGTCCACTGTGCATGTGTGAACCGGCTAGTCAGGTCAAAAATACACACACAATGCAATACACAAATAAAATTAAACATTCACTAATAGAAATCTGTGTCCCGAAAGTCAAAGTCACCTACGCAAAGATTTTCTATGGATTAATCGAAAAACATAATCTTCAATGTGCAGTGTCTTTTAATGATACCACCAGAAAGTACCAAATCCTTACTATGTTCATGTACAGTTGATTGGCAAATAATAGGCTAGTTAGCCTTTTTAGCTTCTTGTACAACCTTTATGGATATTTAAAAATTGCAAGTGTTTTATGACGCATGCACTCCCCTAAAATACTTTAGTGTAAGAATCCTGTCCATATTCTCTAATCTCTATCTGATCTCTTAAGCTTTATATAGGTTTGTTGAACCAGTGGTGGCATATATACATAGTAGCACGGAGTTGGACTGACAAAGGATTGTGTATAGTAGCATCGGTCTATTATACTGAACAAATAATTGAACTGCATATTGTGGACATTGCAAAAAAAACGTGTAGGTATTTAGTTTTAGTATATTTTTTTGGGCGCAACATTGATTTGCGACTCCTTATGCCTGGAGAGTTGGCACGGTGGGGTAAAGCAGCGGGCAAGCATAGCCCGAGTACCGAAAGAGCATGTTCACGTGATTGCAAAAAAATTAGAAGTGGACATATCAGCAGATACCTCTTTTAGGAGGTAAATCTCTTGAGACTGCTGGAGGGCTGGTGAGTATGACATTTGGTAACACTACCTAGTCTCTTCTGAATGGCTGTTTGCATATTGAACACCCAGCATATTTCATTAGCATTGCCTCTATATTATATATAGTTATGGTTTTAAAAAGTGAAATCAAGAGATGTTTGTATTTAATTTAGTTTTTATAATGTTGTTTGTGTTTTTATTTAATTGCATTTTATATTGAAATTACAACTAGCATTTGTTAAAAACTGTCAAGACACTATTCTCCCTTGTATTTATGACCCTACATTACATAATTATATTATGTACAAATAATACAACTTTAGCCATTATTACTAACACTGTTAAGCCACATCTCTAAACTATCTATGTGCTGTCATGGGGAGTAAGTATAGATAATTGTTACACTTGGCACACACCTGGTGCAAATACTACTGATTTGGAGCTGGATGCTGCATCCAACTCAACATATGCACGTGAATGCATTTTTAGTGTCTTTTTCCTAGGTACATTAGAAACAGAATGGGTCCATCTCTAAATGATCCCCAGAGTGTACTATATGTGCTGAGCTGTGCACTTCATTATGGATATTGCAAGAGCTCGACATTTTGTAACTACAGGGGGACACATCGGAAGATGTATGGATGTGATATAAAGTGAGGTAGTCCCATCGGAATATATTGAGGTGACACTGCAGCCAAAATTCTGAGGGTACAGCTGAGTACATGAAGTGTGGGGATTTTGTAACGTGGTATTGAGTACACAGAGTTTGTAGGCACTGCCTGGACAGTATGTACCGTGTACCAAGATACCCAAAGGTTTTGGCACTGGTTGAACAGAGTGTGATGAAATGGGGTCCCACTGGACTGAGGACTTTTATTCATCACCCATTTCTCACAGTTTATTTAACTTTTTACTCCTTGGCCCAGTCTAAGTATATACACCATAGCACAGTGTATTATGTGTAACATCCCCTTTTTTGGCTAGGGTGTATGTATCAATTTGTGTGTCCTGTCTGCAAATTAATTTTTTATCTCGTATTACTTATCACACAGTGCCTCCAACTTGGTCTGGTTACGGTAGGGTCTTCGTTGGGTAGTGTCTCGGCTGTAGCAACACCAGAGGGAGACCAAGGAACTCTCCACCCCCTTACTTTGGACCACAAGCACACACAAATAATATATTACCTCACCAGATTGGTCTTTAGAAGCCACACTGGCACGATTATTAGTGAGATGTGGACTCCTAAAGTTCTTTTGTAGATTTCTCATATCAAAAATATATCTCTCTAAACAGGATAACTATCACTAATAACTAGAAATGGTCACTGACTGACCCCCGTGTTTTGATTTTGGATTCAGTTTTGGATCTGGATTACCTGCGTGTTTTGGTTTTGGTTTTGGTTTTGCAAAACCGTCCTTGCGTGTTTTGGTTTTGTTTAGTTTTGTTTTGCTATTCTCGAAAAAAATACAATTTTTTTTGGTCTAAAATAACCTAATTTAGTGCTCCACCAGTTTCTTAGATAAGTGAGCTAATTCTAAAGCTAATAAATTATGAAAAAAACAGTTTAATCCCTGGTAGGCCGTCCTTAATTCAAACACTTGTCTACAAATTATACAGACAAACCTGGTTGTCTACCTCCTCCATCTTTGATTATTGGCAATGTAGCCATCGTCTTTGGGTGTACATTACACCCTACACTTGTAGTTGAATATTAAAAAAAGCAGCCTGCACAGACTGTGGAACCAGAAAGTAAAATTAAATGGACCACGGTAGTTTGGTGGCTATCTATGCCCCCCCCCCCCCCTCCACTTGTAGTTGAATATAAAAAACGCAGCCTGCACAGACTGTGGAACTAGAAAGTAAAATTAAATGGACCACGGTAGTTTGGTGGCTATCTATGCCCCCCCCCCCCCGCCCTCCACTTGTAGTTGAATATAAAAAAAGCAGCCTGCACAGACTGTGGAACTAGAAATTCGAATATACAAAGAAATGGACAAAGGCAGTTTGGTATCTGTCTGCATCAGATCTCCTCTCCACTAGGAGTAAAATAGAAAACTATTCAGCCGTTATATAATCTAGAATATAAATAGAAATTGAGAAAGGCAATTTGGTATCTGTCTCCATCATAATCATCAACGTCCTCATTAGCGCCCTCGTCACTTCAACAAATCTCCTCCTCATCCTCTTCTATTTCCAAAGGGGCATCCTCAATTTGTGTATCAGCGGCTACACTCGGGCTGTTCAGGTACACATCAGCAGAACTGCTAAAAGGGCCCTTCTTTATGGATACACTAACAGAATGCTCATGATTAGACATATCACTGTTGGATAGACTCTCCACAGGGATTGGTGTCATTTGTGAATCAGAGCAAACATTATCCTCTAATGCCTTACTGTTATCTTGCAGCTCGGTTTTGACGCGTAACAGTAGTTGTGCACCAATTGTAGGCTCGGTAACTTTTTTGGATCTGCCACTAGTAGCCAAAGGTGAAGGCCTTATTCTCTCTTTGCCACTGCATGTGTAGAATGGCATGTTGGCAATTTTTTTTTTATCCGCACTTAACTTTTGCTCAGTAAGACTTCTTTTTCGCTTCAACACAGCAAATTTTTATTTTTGGGGTTTTTTTGGATTGATTTCGAAACACTGTGTAGTTTGACATCGCCTTGCCCAGATGACGTACTGGGAACACTAACATCAGGACTGGTGACAGAACCTGGTTGCTCATTCTGATCACATGTGGACTGCTTTGAATTCATTCTGAGCCCAAAGCACTGTGGAGTGCTAAAAATTATTTGGTAGATACTGCTGACAGATAGTAATTTTGAAAGTCAGAAATATTTATGGACAATTAGGGGGGACACCCCAAAAGCACTGGGGAGTGCTAAAAATTAGTTGGTAGATACTGCTGACAGATAGTAATTTTGACAGTCAGAAATATTTATGCACAATTAGGGGGGACACCCCAAAAGCACTGAGGAGTGCTAAAAATTAGTTGGTAGATACTGCTGACAGATAGTAATTTTGACAGCCAGAAATATTTATGCACAATTAGGGGGGACACCCCAAAGCACTGGCGAGTGCTAAAAATTAGTTGGTAGATACTGCTGACAGATAGTAATTTTGACAGCTAGAAATATTTATGCACAATTATGGGGGACACCCCAAAAGCACTGAGGAGTGCTAAAAATTATTTGGTAGATACTGCTGACAGATATGACTTTTGACAGCCAGAAATATTTATGCACAATTATGGGGGACACCCCAAAAGCACCGAGGAGTGCTAAAAATTATTTGGTAGATACTGCTGACAGATATGACTTTTGACAGCCAGAATTATTTATGCACAATTATGGGGGACACCCCAAAAGCACTGAGGAGTGCTAACAATTAGTTGGTAGATACTGCTGACAGATATGACTTTTGACAGCCAGATATATTTATGCACAATTATGGGGGACACCCCAAAAGCACTGAGGAGTGCTAAAAAATATTTGGTAGATACTGCTGACAGATATGACTTTTTAAAGCCAGAAATATTTATGCACAATTATGGGGGACACCCCAAAAGCACCGAGGAGTGCTAAAAATTATTTGGTAGATACTGCTGACAGATATGACTTTTGACAGCCAGAAATATTTATGCACAATTATGGGGGACACCCCAAAAGCACTGAGGAGTGCTAACAATTAGTTGGTAGATACTGCTGACAGATATGACTTTTGACAGCCAGAAATATTTATGCAAATTATGGGGGACACCCCAAAAGCACTGAGGAGTGCTAACAATTATTTGGTAGATACTGCTGACAGATATGACTTTTGACAGCCAGAAATATTTATGCACAATTATGGGGGACACCCCAAAAGCACTGAGGAGTGCTAACAATTAGTTGGTAGATACTGCTGACAGATATGACTTTTGACAGCCAGAAATATTTATGCACAATTATGGGGGACACCCCATAAGCACTGGGGAGTGCCAAATATTAACAAAAAATAATAAACCTCTATCCTCCTCTCTTCTCTAGCGATTTTTGTTAGAGCAATTGCAAGAAGAATATTGGATTCTCTGTCCCTGTTCTAATCAGCCTGTGACTATACCCTGCTCTCTCCCTCTGTCAAATGGCGATGGATTGCTGTGGAGGCGTGTATTTATAATGTTGAAGTATCGCGAGAACCAAGCCCCGAGATCCGACGACGTCACGATGACGTTCGGCCTCGATTTGGATTTGGAACGGGCGGGAGAGTACCAAGCTGCTCAGCTTGGTACTCGGATACCCAAAGTTCGGGTGGGTTCGGTTCTCGGGGGAACCGGACCTACCCATCTCTACTTGAAATGTATCCAAAACGGATAAATTTCAAGTGAGTTTGTCCCTGTGAACTCTCTGACCTATCTGATGGTATGATGGATTTCTTCTGGGAACATTACAAAGACGGCACAACCAAAGCCGCTATGGCCTCCACCTTAGCAGACATTTCTTTAATGGCCTGGTTGCAGGGTTTCTCAGATCCCACTAAGTCATTCCTAATTAATAAGGCTCTTAAAGGCTGGGATAAACTCCACCCTGTCGTAGCGGACAGCCGCAGACCTATAGATCCGTCCATATTGTAACCCTACTTTTCAGAGTCGCTTTTTCTATGGCTTACCACGTGCGAGTTGGTGGTCCAGTCCACAGAAAATATTGGCTTGGAGCTGCTAACAAAGCATGTAGTAACCCAACTCTCATTTGTACAATGCAAAATAGCCCAGTCCAAAACGGATTAATTTGGCAGGGGTCAGTGGATTACACGGACGGCACAATCCGAACATAACATATGCCCAGTTTCCCTAATACATGAGTTTGCTAGCACACGCACCACAGGTTCAGATATGTGGCTTATATGTAAGAATGGTCCCCCCCTCACAAAATTCCAATTTAATGCCCTTTTAAAACAGTCCTTTGCCCGCATATTGTTGGACTCCGCTTTATATGGCACTCACTCATTTCGGATTGGTGCAGCTACCGTTGCAGCCATCTGTGGTGCCTCAGCCCAAAAAATTCAGTCTTTGGGAATGTGGAAGTGCAATACTTACAAGAAATACGGTAGACCTGACACTTTAAATGTTGTTTTTTCTCGTCCTTTCTCTCACATTCCTGCCGTTCTTTTCTGTCTCGTCTCCTCCCGGCAGCAACCCATGGCTACTCCGCTTGCCGCTTTTAGTGGGGGCACAAAGGGATTTTTCCCATATTTTCTCTGGAACAAGGCCTGATTAGAGGTGTGCCAAGGGGTTTTTGGTAGGTTTCTTACCTTTGTCATGGTCAAAGATCTTTTTTTTTTTTTTTTACAACACACTCTTTCCTCAAAGTATTATGTTATGTGTACTGTTGAAAGTCATGTTGTATATGTCATTGATATGTCGCCATACGCTGGGTTAACGGTCTTGCTGTTAGGCTCCTTTACTTACTTCTGGATATATTTAGATTATTCAATACGATCCTATTGTGTGAAAGCCATAGCTTACTTAGTCTTATTATCTATTTTTGTTCTAGGAGTCCCCAGAAAACAGATACAGATATGGGATTTAGGCCATTCTAAGCACAGACTGGCAAATTTATGGTCCAGGTTTGCACACCCAGCACACATCAAGTCTATAGGGAAGCGGGGTTTGAGTAGGTCCGCCCTTATGCCCCTCTGGGTTAGAGAAATAGAAGGCCGTGGCACTCCAGACATCTTAACTTTGCACCTAGGCGGTAATGATGTTGATCCGGGCAAGTCCATAAATCTGATCTAGATCTGGATACAGGAAGGTCTCCAGGACATACAGGCATGTTCTGTGATGTTGGTCCAATATAAAACCAAGGCTATCGTGGCATTCTGACATCATCCCCCCTACCTCCTGGTTCACATTGTCAAGAAAATTAATCAATCCCTGGGAAAGAACCTATGAGATTTAAGGGGACTGTCATAGATCACCCGCTGCTGTCCGTAGACGCAGCACACCTTTTTCGGGCAGATGGGGTTCACCTTACCGAGAAAAAGATGCGTTTTTCATAGATCAGATACTTTGGAGACGTAGAAGTATACTTAGGGCTTTGGGTGGCAGGCTGTGTGCTATATAAGACACGGCTTGGTTGGTAGGAGAGCAGAGCAGTCAGCAGTCATAGTGTATGGTGTTAGTAATTTGTAGTCACAAATCACTGCCCCTTTCAAAGCCATCAGACTCTTGCCCCCCCCCCCGTGAGGAGGACCCCTTGGAAGTCACATACCACTGTCAAGCCAGAAGGGACGTAATCGCTCGGTTGAGGGAATGTTAGCACATGTGTTACACTCAGGATACACTCTGTCTAGGTTTGTACAGACCTAGCAAGGCACAGAGTCTAACAGCCCCCTGGTTTTCACCAAGAACCACCGCAATGTGTGATGGACTTAGTTGCTAGGGAACTGCAGGTCGCGGCCCTTGGTTTGGCCCCTAGACATGAGCGGAATAGGTGAAGCTGACAGTACAAGGAGTGGAAGTAGATACCTTGAGGTTGGAATAAGCTGGAGAGTTATCTGGTATACAAGCCGAGTCGGTACACTGTTCAGATGGCAGCGGTACACTTGTAATAAGCTGGAGAGTGGTCTGGTATGCAAGGCGAGTCGGTACATTGTTCAGATGGCCACGGTACACTTGGAATAAGCTGGAGAGTGGTCTGGTATGCAAGCTGAGTTGGTACACTATTCAGATGGCCGCAGTACACTTGGAATAAGCTGCAGAGTGGTCTGGTATACAAGCCGAGTCGGTACACTGTTCAGAGCAATGACCACACAGATGCAGAAATACAGGAAGCCAAGGCAGAGACACCAGAACAGAGAGCCAAGGAGAGCATGGAAACACAAGGGTTGAGTCAGGAGGATTGACCTGTTGATCTGACACAGGTATGATATCAGATCCTCCATTTATTTCAGATCCCCCGCCACAAGGTCACATGATGTTTTTCCAAACCATGGGCCTGATTCATTAAGGATCTTAACTTAAGAAAATTCTTATTTCAGTCTCCTGGACGAAACCATGTGTCGAAGTCGTATAATTGGATGAACGAAAGTATATTGGTTTAATATTGGTTTGTCGTGCGATTGCAAAGCGTACGCCACGTAACACGTGGTGTGATGCGATCGCACGGTAAAATACGCACGCACACACTCGCATTACAACATTTAGTTATTTATATAATTCATATTCATATTGGTTTCGTCACACTGTAATTTATGAGCAGATGATATTTGGTTTATTAGTAGTATATATATAAATATATATATAATGATTATACGTACACTTCAGTGATATATATGGTTCAGGTTGTGGGAAAGGTGGCATGTCTGGTATCATACTAAAACCCTATTCATCAGCAGCTGTCCGGTGCAGTCTGCAAAGAGATCGCACATTGCATACTTTAGTTATTGATATTAGGGAATAAACCTTTTGTATGATGCTGGCTCTGAAAGGAGCAGACCCCCTGGAGAGACGACCCCCACCTTTGGATTCCTTAGATTGAATCAACCTATGATCTGTTTACCCTGGACCCACCCAACGTCTGGACCTATAGAAACAATCTACGTCATCTCTATTGTTCAAGTGTAACACTGTACTGTATATAATCATAGCTGCACACCCCCTGGTTCTCAGTCAACTCTGACACAGTATTCTAACTGATATACTGTCCACCGGGTCCCGTGGGTGCGCAGCGAGCGCATGCGATAGCATTGGTATGTACTTATCTTTTGGTATTGTCTGTGCTGTACTGTACTTTATCATAATATAATAATGTATTGAATTGTTGACTATTTACATCTGCTAAAATAAATCACTTTGTGCTTTGGACACACATACAATTGATTGGGCAATGCTTACTTTAAAACTATAGAATTACTTTAATACATGTTACAATGCAAGGGGTGCAAATTAGTATTCTGTTTTGCACATAAGATAAATACTGACTGTTTTTTCATGTAGCACACAACTACTTGATAGCTTATTTGTACACTGAAATTTAAAGTTGATATTTGTGTGCTACATGAAAAAACAGGCAGTATTTAACTTATGTGCAAATCAGAATACTAATTTGCACCCTTTGCATTGTAACATGGTTTTGTCCAGGAGACTGAAATAAGATACCTCTGCATTTAAGATCCTTAATGAATCAGGCCCCTTGTCTTTAAGCTAGTTAGATTGTAACTTGGTAGGAGTGTTTGGGGTTATGTAAAAGAATCAACGGTATGTATTTTATATTTTTGGTATCGTATTAAAGCTCATTATTATTTCACTACACTATATGGTTTCTTTGGTGTTTTAAGATTCTCACTGTTACAAATGAGATGCCATCTATGCATTGAGTAGGGAAAACCAAGGACTGAAATAGTGCATTCTAAGATAAGCCGGTTATGAATATTACAGAGGGCACCAGTTTATTTTTATATTTATTCTGCAAACTATATGACACCTGAAACATAATTGGTGCTTTGATGCACGGCTGCCACCCTTGAAATTTAAAGGTACTGTGGGCCTAATTCAGGGTGGAATGCAAACATAAGTGTAACTTGCAACTGAAACATTTGCACGCTAGTGTATGCACATGTACTCTATATTCAGTTTTGAATATGCGTCCAGGTCTGAATGAGTAGCACATGCATCCGCTTGACAACAGACACACCACTAAGACACGTATGCATAACTTCCGAACATGTTACAAAACTTTTTTTTTAAAATATGTTGAATTACCGAGCTAATACAGCAGGGACAACTTCCCTACATGAGTACAAAGAAAAATCTTTTTTTTATCTTTGCTACAACATACTCAAATCCTAATCTATGGCTGAGCACATGCTATAGCTTCAGTTAGTGCCTGTGAATCATTTGCAAACCTCTTATTACAAGTGGTTCGCTAGTTCAGGTGTTTGTCATCATCATCATCTGCTACTTGCACCTGCCCCTGACCACCTGCAAATAAAAACAGTTTATAGTCGTATCAGCAATTATGTCCCAGTTGCACTCTGAATCAGGCCCTATATTTAAGGCTTGGATTCACTTTGCATTAAGCTGCATATTGGATTGTATGGACTGAATATAATACATATAAGTATAAAGCGTCTGGTCTGCTATCGTTTTTTCATCCATCATATATCTGTATTTACATTGCCTTCTTCTGGTGCTGTTTCTCCATTATATTTATACACTGCTGCTGCCACGGATTCCAACTCAGGATAAGATACTGCTACCGCATTCTCAAGTCCTGGGGGAAACTGAGTGCCGGTGTGCATTACACTCTCTATGGGAAGGAGGCTGGTGAAGTCCTTGGCTATCTGTTACTAGTAATCTTATCTTGTGTACAGACCTCTGGTCTCACACAATGAACAAGGCCCCAAAGCTCATGTCCTGCATAGGGTTTAATTTGGTCTTAATTCAGTTGTACTCTATTGTAAAGTTAAGATTTATCAGGATATATAAAAAAAGAATATACTGCTTTGTAAAATCTTCAACGCTCCATTTAGATTTTATAATGGAATAGTGTGAACTATCCTCTCTGCTCTTTTCATGAATGAAAAAACAGAGATGTGAACAAATCTTTAGCTAGATATAAGTAAAATTGCATCAAAAATTAGCTTTTATTGAGTTCTGTAGAAGAACAAGCTGCACAGTTGCAGATATACATTTTGTGAGTTCCACTTTTGGTTCACCATTCTGCAAAATGGCATTCATACTTTATTTGTAAATTTGCATTCCGCAGAATTTGTAGACTATAAAGCATGGGCGATGACGTTGACGATTCATTCTGCTCTGTGGTGTGGCTGGGTTATAATAAGGGTGTTGTCTGAGTGGAACAGAAATGATTGTGGAATTCTGGATGGAATGAAAAACCAAACACGTAAATTCTGCCAGCATCCAAACAAAAAATTCTAGAGCCTAATGTGTAAAAATCAAAATTTTCAACTCAACTATTTTGCAATAAATTGTTTATCTTTACCATTAAAATATGTACACTTGGAACAGAGCACATCTAAACAGACAAACGTACATGCAACTGTTCATCTTTGTATAGGCATTCTGGGTCTATTCCTGGTATGTTCTGGAAATGCTTAATTGAGTTGTATTTAATGGAAACACTTCAAATGAATAGAAGAAAATGAAAGTTGTATCTACAGAAACACATTACTGCGAATAGATCATGTGTATAGTTCAATAGTAATTATACTGTTCTCCTCATTAGTAACTGCAATTGCAAATTATGTTTGTAAAGTCCCTTTGGCTGTATGTACATGTGTGACGCTCCTGAGTGATGTGACATGAATGGAACCACTTCTAGGGTGTAGTGGCAATATATGTGCATTTAAATGCTCTCTCTGGTGCCTGGAAAAAAAACTTGCATGTCAGCATGAGTACAGAGAGGGAGACTCAAGGTCTTCACTGTAATGAGTAATGTATTCGAGAGTCATAGTCCAGGTGTAACTAGTAACTACTGAGAGTGTTGGTGGGAGATCAATGGCACAGCCAATCCAGGAGCTCTCAGTATGATCTTAAGTCGAGAGTGCAGGACTGTGGATGTCTACGGAGAAACACATGTGTGAGTGTCCACCTGTAAACATCTTTTGGGCCAGGAAGCTAAAGGCGGGATGTAGTCTACAGTGAGGTGAGCCCAGAGGAGAAAGCTTGATACAACTGAGACTGAAATAGTGTGAGGTACAGTTATAATCCCAGGATCGCTCTTGTGTAGAAGTATACTCCTGTGATTCATACAACCAAATGCTGTGCAGGAGAAAAATATATAAAATGGTTGTTGCTCATCTTTTGTGTTTACTGGAATTATATTATACTGCCATGTTTGTGTTAATTCCACACCAATTTACACCTGTTATTAAACCTGTATTTGCATGAGCACTTCTGTACCTGGGATGGAAGGACTAAGATAGACCTGGGAGACGAGTGAAGATCTCCACAGCCCCAGTACAACAACACAACACTAGCAGTGCTCCCCAGTTACATATAGATCAGTATTATTTTATTTTTATTTTATTATTTTGTTTGAATATGAAAAAAGGAAAACGTGTTACAGATGAACTAGTTAATGCCTGACTTCATTACAAGTGGAACTGCTAGATCGGGTTACTCTTACTCATGTAGCTAAATGAATGATTATTAATTTAAAATAGTTATGATTCTGAGGGGGGTATTCAATTGATGGCGGGATCGGCGCAAAGCCCACGCTCGAAAAATATTACCGTTAATACGGTAATATCTCGCTGGATTTCAGCTCGCGGCTCGGGTATTTACGCGCAATATTACTGTATTAACGGTAATATTTTTCGAGCGCGGGCTTTGCGGCGATCCCGCCGTCAATTGAATTCCCCCCTGAATATGTTAAAATGTAACTTATTTCTGTGTTTAAAATTTTATGTAAAATGATGAGCTACCAACTTAATAAACAATATATAATTATCATATAGCTGATCCTGTTGAGAGTTTCCTTTAAAAGCGTGCTTTGTACCACACTAAGCCACTCCTCCTGACAAAGTCCCTATGACAAATATGAGTCATTAAGGAGAGCAAAGCAAAAAAAAGGAATCACTTTGCACCTTGGCAAAACCATGTTGCAATGGAGAGGGAGGTAAATTTAAAATGTGGGGACAGATTTATAGTTGGGGTAGGGCATGTCCTAAATCAACTTTAAATTTCAGTGTAAAAATAAAGCTATCAAGTATTTGTGTCCTACATGAAAAATCAGCTAGTATTTTCCATAAATGTAAAATAATAAACCAATTTGCACTCCTTGCATTGTAACGTGGTTTTTCTAGGATCAAATTTTCTCCTTTTCTTGCCTTGCTCTACTTAATGACTCAGGCCTGTTTTGTGCTTGGCTTGGCATGATATCTGAATTCATCTTTGTATGTTTTAGGTTAACAGCTACTTGATAAGCTTTTAGAACCAGAGAATTAGAGGTCTTCACCTATAGCAGCCGCCTTTCCCACAGAACTGAACTTGTTCGGAGATACTTGGATGCCCCCAGGACTTAACCCTAGGGTAGTAAAAGCTTCTCAGAATAACTGTAGTGCAGGATGGAAGATAACCATAATACAGAGGGCAGGTACCTAAAACAGTCCAATAGTCATGGGTCCGTAGCGAGTAGGATAACCAGGAAGCAGGCCAGAGGTCATGGCAGGTAGCAAACAGGGGTAATCCAGTAAACATGCAGAGATCAGGGGCAATCAGTGTTCAAGCAGGGTCAAAGTCAAAACCAAAGGTCACAACAGGAATCAGGTCAAATGCAGAGTATCTACAGGATAGAACAGGACAGAGCTGCTCAGCAACTGTGCAGCACACAGACGCTATAACCAGCAGGGAGGCTGAGCCCTCTCTACCTTAAATACAAGAATTGGCCAATCAAAGGTTAGGGGCTCAGATGGTACTAATTGCCAATCCAGAATGTACTTAAATAATTATACTAGTTTGAACACGTGCCAAGCTGCCAAAGATGCCTTGACGCAGTGCTGATTGCAAACCTTGGTGACACCCGGGGCAGAGATATCGGAAGTGACGTCCTGGCTTTTGTCATGACAGCCATGACGCAGGTGAGAGTGGGCGGATGCGAGCCTCCACTCTCAGCAATGTGCTGCTTCTGTCTCTATGCTGTGACATATGAACAGTATTGTGATGTGCATCATACCTATATAATAAAAATAAGATTTAAGACCATGGAAACAGCCCTTTTATTTTAGAGGTTTGCTTGGCCTCTGGAGATCATGCAATTTAGAAGAGACGGCTGCAGACGAAATATATATCTTGCTGGTTCAAGAAATTCAATAAGAATTGCTGTTCATCAGAAAAAGCATACTATAATGTGATCATATGAGCCTTAAGTTTTTTTGGGGTGAATAGCACACTGTATATTTTATTCTATTTTTTTTACCATTCTAAATTTAAGGAAATTTGCAGCTAATATATGCACATTTTTGTACCGCCAAAAGAAACCAATTAGAGAAACAATATGTGGCCTCTTGCTGCCTCTCTTCTACATCTGACACAGATATCTGTTCTACACTGCGTAGTCAGTGCTGAACAGTTCTTTGAGCTGATATGAGTGTTTACATACCTCAGCAGAATATAAATGTTCTTATCTACCTTTTATTGTAGAATAAACTTTATTGCACTATATATCTCTTGTTTTTGTGCTGTGATATTATTTGATCCTGTGGACTGCAAGGCTTCTGCACAGAGGGTAGTGCAAAGATAAAGATAAAAAGACTGATACCACCCTTTTTTAAAGCAACACTTTCAGTTCCAAAAAAATAGTCCTGGAAAACATTGCTAATTAATACCTTAAACCTATAAGGTAAAGTGGTGGACTAATATAGTATTATAACTTTCATAACTATGATAAAATTCAATATTTGAGATTTTTACACACGGGCAGATTGGCTATAGATCATGGAGCCACATAGGGGCAAGGGTGGGCTAGCCATGTTCCAAATCCATTATTTGGGCCAGCTTCATTGTAGGTACCTGTTGCACCATGGAGGCTGTTGTATAAGGGAGGAATCATGCAGCAATTTACACAGGCAGTCATGTCTACTGCTGTGTGCCTGTGTGTCCATGTCCACACTTCTACTTGCCCTCCATTCTCCTCCTCCCCACGACTTCCTCTAGGAGCATAGACTGTGCAGACTATTGAAGAAAAATAATTGACTGTCCTATCCAGTTGCTTAAAGGGAAAATAAATACATTTGTTTAATAAAACATTAGTTTAAGGTTGAATTCTGCAGCACAGCCAACATGTTAGCGTGGAGTTTTCATTACTGAACCCTCTGGCCATAGTCAGAAAGAGGGACAATTTCATACCATTTGAACAATAGAAACAGTTCACAAATATACATAATTTATTACAGTGTTATACACTGTTCCAAAAAAAAAGTTAATTATAATATGCAATAAGTTATGTCTCACTCTGGGTGGATGTAATAGTGTCTTTGCTTTTGGTCTCTCAGCCAATGTTGACATCTGGATCTATCAATTAATTACAGGTAAATCTTAAATAGAAATATTACAATTAGTGAAGTTATATTTAGTCTTAAATTGATAAGGATTTCACAACAGATATAAAAGTGACATTTTCCAACACTCTTAAACTTTTACTTAATAGTTAACTTATTAGTCATCTTATTACTTAATAGTTATTCAACATTGATTCCAGTCTGCCTGAGAATGGAAACCAGGGTCTCCCCTAATCAGTGTGAAGAATGCAATGAACTTTACTGCTTACTTGTGGGCATTAGCTGGATATGGAAAGCTATTCAGTATTGTATTTGTACCTTACTTGTGTTTACTTAATACTAACCATATGTGCAAATCTGGGTTTGACATTTAGATTAGTTTCACTAGTTATAAATGAGACCCTTAATTGATATTCAAAGTAACTAGTTTTAACACAGAGACACACTGTCTAAATGAAAGTTAATTTATTCAATATAGGAATCTTGTTTTTGTATCCGATTTATTAAGGGCAAGTATAGTGCCACAGTTAAATACAATGAACTGTCGATTAAAGATACAATCATATTGATTTAATACAAATTCAACAAAATCAATGTCACAGCAGATTTCAATGTGAGTAGCTTCTCCTCTCCACCCCCTGACTCCCCTTCTTCCCATGTTTGTCTCACCATCCGTTTTTGTTTGCAGCTCTCTGCTCCCCTTTCACCCCCTATCTCTCTGGCTCCAATTTTGTATGTGTAACTTTCTGTCTCCACATGTGTGCTTGTGTCTCCCACCTTCTTTATGTACCTATGCCCCCCTTTCTGAGCCTCTGCCCCCCCTTTGCGTGAATCTATACCCCTTTTGCCTCTATGCCTCTGTCCCCTCTATATGTGTGTGCCTCTGCCACTCCCATTGCTTGGAGGCCTCTATTGTGTTTGTGTGCTCTACATTCCCCCCCACCCCACCACACTTTGTGTGTGTTGTTTACTTCCTTTGATCCCGTGTGTGTGTGCTTGTGTGTGCAGGGCCGGGGGTAGGATCCATGGCGCCCTAGGCATTTTTAAAAAATCGGCGCCCCCCCCTGCAAAAATCGCCGCCTTCCTCCCTCCTCCCCCCTCACCCCGTCTCTCCTTACCTTGTCTCACCACCGCCGCCTCTCTGCTCCGTCTCCTCCCCTCCACTCATTGACACTAGTAAGTGGAGGGGAGGAGATGGAGCAGAGAGGCGGCGGTGGTGACAAAATAGCCTCTTTCCCCCTCCCCGTGCATCTGAATGCTGTGCTGCAGCCGTGACAGGTATGGTCAGCGGTCGCCGCACAGTTTTAAAGTCATTTAGTATTCTGTGGCGCCCTCCAGAGCCCGGCGCCCTAGGCAAGTGCCTAACCTTGCCTAATGGGAGCACCGGGCCTGTGTGTGTGTGTGTGGCTCTGCCCCCCCCTTGTATGTGTGCATCTGTGTGTGTGTGTGTGTGTGTGTGTGCTTGTGACCCCACCTTTGCATATGTACCTCTGTCTACCCTTTGTGTGTTCGTTCCTCTGCCCAGCCTTTGTTGAGTCATTAAGGAGAGCATAACAAAAAAAAAGGAGTAACTTTGCACCTTGGCAAAACCATATTGCATTGGAGGGGGGGGGGAAAGAGTCAATTTAAATCTGGGGACAGATTTATAGTTGGGGTAGGGCATGTCCTAGATCAACTTTAAATTTCAATGTAAAAACAAAGCTATCAAGAATGTGTGTGCTACATGAAAAAGCAGCCAGTATTTTCCTTATGTGCAAAATAATAAGCTAAATAATAAACTAATATGCTCCCCTTGCATTGTAACAGGGTTTGTCCAGAGTCAAATTTACTCCTTTTCTGTCTTGTTCTCCTTAATGACTGAAGCCACCCCCTCCCCTAAGTGTGTGTGAACCTCCCTCCTCCCTCCCCCCCTTCGTATCTATCTCTGTCTTCAATTTTTTATGTGTACTAATTTCTCTGCTGACCAGAAGTGATGTGGACAAACAGAAACACTCCCTTGTCCACTGCCATATAATTGAACCTCAGAATGTCAGGAAAGTGCAATATTCTTATTTTTAAAAAAATTGCTGAGTGTCTCAATAGTAAACTTTTGTTATGCTATGGGACTTATTCGTCATGCTCAAAACCCCTTTAGTGCACACACTAATGGTGTTTTGAGACACTGCTGGTCAGGGATTCCTGCATACCCTAAGGGGCCAAATTGTTAAAGGTTAAAAACCTTTTTCATAAATCAATAGGTCTCTTTCTTGCTTTAAAGGGTTACCGCCAGCAATAATATTGCCATCGCTGGTGGTAACACCTGCCGACAAAAAGATTGCATTTGCATGGGGAAGCATATGTAGCAGGTATCACAGCGATACTTGGACCATGGCAATGTCTGTTCTGTTATCATCTCAGGCATTGGTCCCCCTTTCTCTATTGTGGCTAGGGATATCGGGGTGCAAAAACCACCTACTATGTGTTAGCCCGGGCTTCAGTTGCTTTGGTCCCGCCTACATGAAGCCACTGGCAGAATTTTTTCCAAGGCTACTTTAATTGCCAAACTGATACATATTAACTGTTAACTGTGTTCAAAATTGAAACTTCAAACACAGTAGGGTTTGGACAAAAAAAAAAACCCTTTTTTATAAGAAAATATTATTATAATAGTTTTTAAAAATAAAAATATTTAAAAATACTCATTTTTAACTCAAATGGCAAACTGTAAAAGTAAATATCAAATTTCAATCTGTAAAATAGAAGATTAGAGACTTGAAGATTTTAATGCAAAACTGTTCCCGTCCATTGAAGTGGTGAAATTCGAGCCAGTTAAAAACTTTTTAGAGAATCTAGTCATAACAAAATATGTACACTTTTTTGTGGAGCAACAAGATAATTCATAAAAGGATTGAAAATGACACGACCCACTACTGATCCTGTAATACACCACAAACATACTTTAGCCTAGTCTGAAAATGTTTCATTTATAGCTACCCTTTGTCTTCTATTCCAGTTCTCTACCCATGTACATACTTCTTCTCCAGACCTAGAACTCTCATCGTATGTACCAGACTGTTGTGTGAAACAGTGTTGAAGATTTTTGCAGTATTCAAATTTATCACTTTCTGTAGCACAGATGGGTAGATGCCATTTAGGTCTAATGGACCTTCTCCTGGGTTTGAGAAGTATCATTTAATGGTCAAAAAGGCTTGTGCTACGCAACCTACTGTATTTGCTTGTTAAACTAGGGGTAGAGCAGTGGCAAATCTTTTTACTTTCATCCAAATCCAAGTGTCCAGGGTTAGTGAAAGATGACAAATTCATAGATGCAAAAATAACGGTATAATATGGTGCGCCAATAGAACAGACCATATAAAAATAGTGACAGATGACGGATGTCGTTCTAATCAAGAATGTTTATTACAATATATTATATCAACCCATCTTCATATAGAATAGTATGTATAAAAATGCAATAGTATATATAACCTCCAAAAGTAGGATATAAATACAGATCAACAAAACTGACATACAGCGCAGAGAAATGATCCTTGTAAATTTCTCATTTATATATTATAGATCAAAAAGACAGAGTGTGTGGCCAGTACACTCTGTGTAAATTTTAAATCCTGGACATATAGTAAAGATTCAAAGTTTGAAATATTCAGTTAATTGAACAGCGGTATAAAATCTATTGTATTCATAATCTCACCCGAAAGCAGATCGCACATCCATAAAACACGTGTCAAAAAATAAGCACTCAGATGTCCTGTGGACACTGTGTGACCATTATCTTCATGATCTAAATGAGATATATTGAGTGTTCTGGCTGGTGTGGGAGGAGTCCCCTCCCCTTTGAAACTTTCACAACATACAGACAGATCCCGATTAGGAGTGTTGTTTGTGCATAAGGTTGGAATTGATGTAGAGAAACCGCTTGTAAGATTAAATTCAGTATATCCAGTAGTAAATAGTTAATAATGCTTTGCTTGTCCAAACGTATGCTGTTATCAGTAGAAGTATGTCTAGTATATCTTACTGAGATGTTTCTTCTGCTCAAAGGGCAAACTTTTTCAAAGATAATCACAGATGGGCGCACTGTGCTCACTGTCTCTAAGAGAAAGTATGTATACAATGTATTGGAAGCTGCTAAAGTAGAGATGTGTCCGGCCTCTCAGAAAATTGCTCAAAATTGGGGAATACTCAATGTCACACCATGTATGGATGCATATGATAATATAAGGGTAAATGTAATAATGTCAATAGAATGCATTTGGCTCAGTTCAAATTAAATAAATCCAAATCAAAAATCCAAATCCAAAAGGTGTGCTCTTAATGGGATGTTTATGTTTGTCTGTCTGATCCAAAAATCACAATAAATGTTCCAGATTAATATCCAAAAAAAACAATCTTACTCTTTAAATTACTGAAGTACTGGATGTGTACTGACCGGAAAATAACACCAAAACGATCACATAATTAGGAGGTCCGACCCAAGCAGTGTGTCAATTACCTTGAGAAAACACCAATATACGATATCAGCTTATACAAAAACTTGTATATACAGGTGATAAAAAACAAGGCGAGTACTTACACTACAGCGGTTGCTGTCCACTTGCAATTTGAGATCAGCTGGTGCACGTAGGTATGTATGTATGTATGTATGTATGTATGCATGTGGGCTTTGTATTTGTACACTATACTCAAACTATCAAACTAATCTTAGTTAGCACCAGTCATAAAAATAATCAGTTCAAATTCTAGAGTCATAAATACTATGCAGTCGTGGTCGCTATATATCCATCTAATCTTAGCTTTGTTGATTTGGCTAATATAATCTCCCCCTCTCTATCCTTTGAGGGTTTCCTGGATTGGTAGAAAGCTTAAGCCTTTTGGTTTGCAGCTGTGTATTTCTTGGAAGTGATAAGAGAGATTGTGGGCCTCAATGTGCCTCTAAGCCATGTAGGATTGGGAGTGTGCCGCAGCTTTGTAGGGTATTGCGAGTGCCATGCAACCCCAGTTGCATCCCACTCGTAATACCCTACCAAGCTGCTAGTAGTTTGTGCAGCTGCTAACTACTTGCGCCACCTAAATCCTGTTGCACATTTTCAGCCCTTTTTTGATGTGTGCTGCGTCTGCGCCTTACTGCGTCCAGGATTTACTTACGGGATCACACCCCCAATGTCTATATTATACAAGTTCACGCCTTCACAATTCCGCGATACGCCCTTTCCCCCGTAGTAAGCCGCAAGCTGTCTCAAGTGTAAATTGCGTCCAAGATGCAGGCGGATATTTTGCTTGCTGCACATGCGTGATAGTGGTTTTGTGGTCGATGCGCCTAAAAACGGACTTTGCGTCCAACTCCAAATGAGGCCCTGTGTGTGTTTTCAGACCTTTTTTTAATCTCATAGGGGTCTCATATATTCATATTTAGAGAATAGATTTAGTAACTATATTAAATTCTGCAAAAGGTATATAGATTATGTTGTCATGGTCTGGAAAGTTGAATTGTTTTTATAAACTAATTAATATCAACTTGAAATTTGCACATAATATTAATACAAATAGTATTGTTTTTCTGTACTTGGTGATAGACGGTAATGGTACAATGGTCACTATGAGGAATAATATTAAACATGTGGACACAAATAGCTACCTGCTCTTTAAAAGTGGTCATCAAAATAAATGAAAACACAAATATCCCTCTTTCCCAGTTCTGTAGGATATAAAGGAACTGTAACGATATTCAAAGTTATGAATTACAATTGTCACTGTATGCAAATAGATTGTAGATATATAGATAGAGGTTACCCAGAAACCCTTATCAAAGGTGCTATAAATAAAACTAGAATTATGGATAGAAAGAAGCTTTTGGAATTTAAAACAAGAGAAAAAAAATAGAGGGTTAATTCAATTTATTACAATATTCACCTGTTAGGAAATACATATTATAAATACATTTAAAAACATAGGTATTGTCTTGAAGACGGCTCCAGTGTTGAATGACCTCTTTCTTGAGAAACCAGATATTATTTTTAAAAAGGCTTGAAGCAAACAATGATTTGTCCTCTAGCATAAAATAGTATGCAATCAGAAACACAATGACCTTGTTTGACAATAAAGAGAAAGATCTTTACAAGTGTGGTCATCGTAAAATGTGTAACTATACTATCATCCAAAGAAAGAGGTTTAGAAAGTTTAATAACACAAAGAAATTTTAAATTAAGATCTTAATGAATTGTATGACCACTCATGTAGTGTATCGTGTAATGCAAATGTAGCCTCAAAAACATTGGTTAAACAAAACACCATTTAAAGCTTAGAATACAGGAACAAGTACAGAATATCAAGAATAACTTATACAATCAGTTTATAGCCATCTCTCAAAACCCATTTAGTGCACTTAAATTATGGATCAAAACCATGTTTTTTAAAGCAATAGAACATGTTTAGATGTAAGAAAGAAGAGGAGATATTGATAAATTATTATCACAGAGGGAAATGTATTGTATTGTGCAATAAAATGCTCTATCTCCAAATGGGCTTAATGCAGGGTTTTAAATAGCTTATTTCATGTGATGTTCTTTATGATACTGTTGTAGTGTATGCACCATGTAATCCTTTAATATATTTATTATTATTTATTGTTATATTATTTGGGTTTCATTCTCTTGTGTGTGTAGTAGTCTCTCAATGATGATTTTATCATATTTTTTATTTTTAGTATGTATCAATACTTTCTTAATATTGAATGTACTCATAATGGACTAGTGGACATTTTAATATGTTTTATTTACAGATGCACACTGACCCCCGTGAAGTTTTTGGTTTTGGATCTGAATTAGCTTCCTGGTTTGGTTTTGTTTTTAGCAAAACCACCCTCGTGTGTTTTGGTTTTAGTTTTGGTTTTGGATCTGTATTTTTATAGAAAAATTGCTAAAATATGTTAAAATCACATAATTGTTGCTCTTTTTTTGATCCTACATTATTATTATTAACCTCACTAACACTAATTTCAAGTCATTTGTAGTCAATTTTGACCACCTCACAGGTCACATTATTATTTTCATACACTTTCGGACAAATACTGCAGCGGCCTAGCTGGATGCTAAGCAACAGAGCAATGACTCAAACAAACAGCAGTTCCTAGCATCTAGGACACATTGGCCCACATCAGTGGCAGAAAAGAAAAGTGGTGCAAGATGGAAATGTGCTTTGGCCCTCCCACCCACCCCTATGTTGGATCTTAAAAACGACATGCACACTTTAACAAACCAAGCACTTCAGCCACAAAGTGCCACTCCTTGTGGCTGAAGTGCTTGGTTTGTTTGGGCCCCCACAAAACAAGGTAACAATGGCCTTAAGCCACCTAAGGTAACAGTGCTGTTAATTAACTCTACTGTGGCAAGATGTTGTTGTCATCATCCTCAGCCTCATCCTTACCCTCAGCAGTGTGTGTATCATCCTCACACATTATTAATTCATCACCGCTGGAATCCACCATTACAGAAGTCCAATTCCAAAGTGACATCCTCAATTGGTATATCACCGGCTACACTTGGGCTGCTCAGGCACACATCAGCATAAATGCTGAAAGGGGCCTTCTTTATGGGTACACTATCAGAATGGTCACTATTACACATAGCACTCATGGATGGACTCTCCTCAGGGATTGGTGTCATTTCTGAATCTGAACATACATTTTCCTCTATTGCCTTACTGTTCAGCTTTTATACGTAAAAGTATTTGGGCACTACTATTGGAGTCTGAATTACTTGGTCTTGCTTGGTCACGAGTGACCTTACACGAAGATGGCTCAGTAACAGTTTTAGATCTCACACTCATAGAGAAAGGCGAAGGCCTCATTCGTTCTTTGCTACTACATGTGTAGAATGGCATGTTGACAATTATTTTTTTTCCGGCAGATAACTTTGCAAGTATTACAGCTCTTTTTTTCTTGACCACGGTAAAAGGTGTTTTTTTTAGATGTTTGTTTCCCTGACTTAAAAAGGCTTTTATGTAGGCTTTACTAGATGACGTACAGGGATTACTATCATCAGGACTGGTGGCAGTAGCTGCTTGCTGCTCCTTCTCTTCTGTGTTCTGTATCCATTTCGATAACACCTTACACTTTTTGGCGCAAATTCAGAAAAAACACCTGCAAGGACTAGTATATTATATTTGTATTTCAGCAATGACAAATTCAGCAATGGAGCTCTTGTCTTTGGGTGTATATAACACCCTACACTTTTTGGTGCAAATTCTTAAAAAAAAACCTGCAAGGACTTGTATATTTGGATTTCAGCAATGACAATTAGCAATGGAGCTTTGTTGAACACTGCTACCACCCTCCTCTTTCACTTCTGTACATTTGCCTGCCCAACTGCTCTAAACTCTATCCTAACCCTTCTGTATCCCTTTCTCAAATGGTGCTAGATCGCCATGGAGGGCAGTATTTATAGATTCTAAAACTCGCAAGATCCGAGATCCGACGATGGCACAATGACCTTTTGCCTCCTTTTGGAATCCAAGAAAGCGGATTACACATCTATAGAGGATCCTGAAAAATTATCAGTTAAGCTGTTTTACCTTGTTTTGATAAACACATATTATTTATTATTGTATCTTATTAAAGCTCATTAGTATTTTACTACACTACATGGTTTCTTCTGTGTTTCATGTTTCTCACGTTTTACATGGAGATGCCTTCCATCCATTGAGTAGGGAAAACCGAGGACCGAAAAGAGTGCATTCTCAGATATGCCTTTTATTATTTTTCACTTAGTACTCTACTTGGCACTTCTCCATTTGAAATACAACACCAGAGGGCATCTGTTTTCTTTTATCTTTATTTTGCAGATTATTTTACGCCTGAAACATTCTTGGTGTTTTTGATGGACAGTTGACACTTATTAATATTTAAAGGGGCTGTGGGCCTGATTCATGGTGAAATGCAAACGTAAGTGTAATTTGCGATTGAAACAGTTACATGCAAGTGTATGCGTATGTACTCCGTATTCAGTGTTTGTGACAGGATGGACCAACTATGCCACCTTATCTGTTGTTGCTGGGAACTGGCTGGGATTACTTTGCCACCAAACCCTTTCATTATCCCAATCACGCCCTCTCACCGTAGTAGGAGGGGCTTACAACTGCTGCCACCACTGGACTCCTTAGGACATCCAGTACCGGGCTTCTTCTGGGTAACTGACGCTGCGAGTGTACACCGTTACTGGTGTACCTGGGCTGGTACTCCTGACCTCTTCCTATGGATCAGGGTTGCTGTAGATGTATCTCCCATGGCCTATCACTCTGGCCAGAGCTGCTGGGTAGCAGGCAGAGCAGTGGTACTGGATACTGGGTCCAAACCTCAGAAACAGCCGGGAACGGATTAGATTTTGGGTCTAATCTGTAGGTCACAGGATTTTCAGAATGGAAGATGTAGAATTTTTTTAAGGAGGGCGATTTAGACGTCGCCCCCTTTTTTACTTTTATCAAAGGAATGCCTGAAGCCGTACACAATGTGCAGATCCCTGTCAGCAGGCAGAGTGTGCTGCCTGGCTGCTGTGATTGTGTTTAAAACACAATCAGAGCGGCTGAGTAGTATTCTCTCTCTGCTGACACAGACCTGCAGCCCATATTGGGGTAGATTTATCAAACCTTCTAAAAAGAAAAAGTGGAAGTGTTGCCCATAGCAACCAATCAGATTCTAGCTATCGTATTGTAGAATGTACAAGAGAAATGGTAGCTAGAATCTGATTGGTTGCTATGGGCAACACCTCCATTTTTCCTTTTTAGAAGGTTTATAAATCTACCCCATTGTGCTTCCACAGCCAGAATGTCTCTGCTAGGGGGGGACCATTTCCCCCATTACTCCGGATCCGCCAATGTTCTCGTGCCCTGGTGGAAACTGAGAGCTGGCATGCATTATGCTCTCTATGAGAAGGGGGCTGCTAGAGGTGAAGTCAACGGTTATCTGTTTCTAGTAAAATTATTTTGTGTACAGATCTCTGGCCTCACACAATGGAGGAGGCCACACAGCTCTATTCCTGCATAGGGCTTAACTTGGTCTTAATTCAGTTCTGCTCTAATGCAAAGTTAAAACTTGAAAAGATATTTAAAAAGATATTTTTAAAATATACTGCTTTGTAAAATCTTCATTCAGATTTTATAATGGAATAGTGTGAACTATCCTACCTGTTCTTTTCAAGAATGAAAAAACAGAGATGCCAATAAATCTTTAGCTAGATATAAATAAAGTTGCAGCAAAAATTAGCTTATATTGAGTTTTGCAGAAGAGCAAGCTGCACAGTTGCAGATATGCAATCTGTGAGTTCAACTTTTGGTTCACCATTCTGCAAAATTGCATTCATACTGTATTTGTAAGTTTGCATTCCGTAAAATTTGTAGTCTATAAATAAAACATGGGCGATGACGTTGGTGATTCATTCTGCTCTGTGGTGTGACTGCGTTATAATAAGTGTGCTGTCTGAGTGGAACAAAAATGATTGTGGAATTCTCCATGGAATAAAAAACAAACTCTTAAGGCGAAATTCTGCCAGCAAAATGAAAAATTCTGGGTGTGCGATAATCAACATTTTCCACTGAACTATTTTGAAAAAGTTGTTCATCTCTACCTTTAAAACATGTACACATGAAACAGAGCACACGTAAATAACAAGCATTCTGGGTCTATTCCTGGGAAATTCTGAAAATGCTTAATTCAGTTGTTTTCAAAGGAAACACTTCAAATGAATAGAAGAAAATGAAAGTTGTATCTAAAGAAACACATTACTGCGAATAGATCTGGGAATGTGTCAGGTGTATAATTCAATAGGAATTATATGTTTCTCCTCATTAGTAAACAGCAATTGCAAATTATATTTGTAAACCCCCCCTTTGACTGTATATACATGTGTGACCCGCCTGTGTGATGTGACATGAATGGAACCACTTCTAGGGTGCAGTGGCAAAATATAGGCATTTAAATACTGTCTCTGGTGCCTGGAAAAACAAAACTGGTGTAACAGCTGCATGTCAGCATGAGTACACAGAGAGAGACTATGGGACTCCACTGTAATGAGTAATGTATTCAAGAGCCGTAGTCCAGTTGTAACTAGTAACTACTGAGGGGTATATTTACTAAACTGCGGGTTTGAAAAAGTGGAGATGTTGCCTAATGCATCCAATCAGATTCTAGTTATCATTTATTTAGTAACTTCTACAAAATGATAGCTATAATCTGATTGGTTGCTATAGGCAACATCTCCACTTTTTCCAACCCGCAGTTTAGTAAATCTAGCCCTGAGAGTGTTGGTGTGAGATCATCCAAGCCAGCAGCTCTCAGTATAATCTTGAGTCGAGAGTGCAAGAATGTGGATATCTACGGAGAAACACATGTGTTAGTGTCCACCCGTAAATATGTTTATGGGGAGGAGGCAAAACGGTTAAAGGTGGGATGTAGTCTACAGTGAGGTGAGCCCAAAGGAGAAACCTTGATACCACTGAGACTGAAATAGTGTGAGGTACAGTTATAATATCAGGATTGCTTTTGTGTAGAGGTATACTCCTGTGATTCATACAACCAAATGCTGGGCAGGAGAAAAAGATATAAAAAGGTTGGTGCTCATCTTTTGTGCTTACTGGAATTATATTGGGCTGCCATCTCTGTGTTAATTCCACACCCATTTACACCTGTTATTAAACCTGTATTTGCAGGAGCACTTCTGTACCTTGGATGGAAGGACTGAGATAGACCTGGGTGACGATTGAAGATCTCCAGCCAGGACGAGTGCTGGTATTTCCAGCACCCCCCTTGGGTGCTTCACTGCGCATGTGTTGCTCCCCTGCACAGAGGTGCCTTTTCCAACTTATCCCTTAACTCATGTTTTCACCCTCTGACCCTAGTTCTGAAAACAGGGAGCAAACCAGATCTAGGGAACAACCCATTCCCCCCACACACACACCTTTCCCCTACGGGCCACAGCCCCAGTACAACAACACGACACCCTAACCAGTGGCGCACGCAGGGGGGGTTTCTGGGTCTCCAGAAACCCCTCCCCTCCGGTAAAAAAAAGTTCTCCTACATACGGCACTGTACTATACAGCAGCCACGGCACTGTCAAAGAAGCGTCTGCGGCGGTGCTTTAGTGTATACAGCACCGTCGCGGACGCTTCTTTGGCTGCTGTATAGTACAGTGCTACCGAAACACAGCTGCTGCTCTCTCGCTGGGTTGTTTTTTTTCGGTGCTAACAATCCTGCGTGCTCCACAGCTACATATAGATCAGTATTATGTTATGCTGGTTGCCGAGTGATCATATGTTTGAATAGGATGAAGGTAAAATGTGATAGAGTTCAACCGGTTAATGCCTGCCTTTATTACAATAGGAACTGCTAGGACCGTGTTACTCTTACTTATAATGCTAAATTATGTTTTATTAATTTAAAATAGTTAGGATTCCGAATATGTTAAAATGTAACTTATTTCCCTGTTTTAAATTTAATATAAGGCTTTGAGCTGCCAAGTTAATAAACAAAATATAATTATCATGCATCTTTTTCTTTGAAAGTTTCCTATAAACGTGTGCTTTGTACCACACGCTAGCCAACCCTCCTGACAAATTCACTATGACAAAACATGTTGTTTGCATGGCCTGGCATGATATCTGAATTCCTGCTTCTGTGTCTATGCTCTGACATAAGAGCAGTATTGTTTTAACACCATGAAATCACCCCTTGTTTGTATTTTATTTTAGAGGTTTGCTTGGCCTTTGGAGATCGGTTAATTGAGAAAAGGAGGCTGCAAACAAGATATGTCTTGCTGGTTCAAGAAGTCTTGTAAGTATTGCTGTTCATCAGAAAAGCATACTGTAATGTGATCTTATGGGCCTTAAGTTTTTTGGATGAATAGCAAACTGTATATTATTTTCTATTTTTTTTACCATTCTAAATTTAAAAGAAATTACAGTAAATATGCAAATTTTTGTACCGATTCAACAAACCGGTTAGAGAAACACTATATGGAGTGTTGCTGCCTTTCTTTTAGGTCTGACACATACCAGTTCTAGGCAATGCCTGATGCTACTTTCTATTAATGACACCACATTCAGCACTGCATAGTCAGAGCTGAATAGTTCTTGGAGTTTATATGAGTATTTACATACCTTAGCAGAATATAAATGTTCTTATCTACCTTTTATTGTATAATAAATTTTATGGCACTATATATATCTCTTGTTCTTATGCTGTGATTTTATTTGATCATGTGAGCTGAAAAGCCTGTGCACAGAGGGAAGTATAAAGATTAAAGAGAAAACGACGGATACCACCCTGTTTTAAAGCAACACTTTCATTTCCAAGAAGCTTTGTGTTTGAAAATACTGCTAATTAATACAGTTTTTAGGAAGAAAGCTACACGCTCAACTCAGCACGCTATGGCACGAGTGAGGCGGGGATATGGTGAAGTGACCAAACATGGCACTCATGTGGGGCATTCGACCTAGCGCAAGGGTTAAGATTCGCAAAAGGTTTATAGGTAGACATGTTCGCCATTATCGACTTTGCAGAAAAAAGGTTTCTTGGTGGCTTGTGACAGGACTGATATCGGAGAGGAAGCTTATAGATTTTTCCTCAGTTGTCTGACTGGGTTTTGCATGTTCGCAGCAGTGTACATTGAAACCAGGCCAAGGGAGCATATAGATGTCTGTCACTACCTTTACCTGGTGAACGACATCTTTATCAATGATGAAGCGTTGGTATGGCACACATATGATTCCTCTGGGGTTTAAGGATGTTGAAAACTTGTTGGTGTTCATGAGTCTCAGTGGCCCCTCCTCTTCCGTGGGTGGATTTAAGCCGATTCCAGCATAAGGGAGTCTCAGTATTCCTCTCGCCAATCGAAA
This sequence comes from Mixophyes fleayi, assembly GCF_038048845.1. Taxonomy (NCBI): domain Eukaryota; kingdom Metazoa; phylum Chordata; class Amphibia; order Anura; family Limnodynastidae; genus Mixophyes; species Mixophyes fleayi. Next base: position 26,499,072 of record NC_134413.1, read on the forward strand.
CAGGTGCTTCGTTTTCAACAATACCACGTGATCAAGGGGAGTGGCGTGCAAATATAGACACACTTGCGCCCAAAGCCATGGTCCCCACCCAGCCAAAGATTGCATTAGGGCTACCGCAGGTGTGGCTAGGACCAAAGATGCTACAGGGTCTTCTCTACACTAAAGTGCATTCTGCAGTTGATACCCAGGCACTTAGCGATGGATTCGCCTTTTCCCAAACCTGGCTAGGGTGGACTTTTTGAAACAGCACTTCAGCTGCGGGTTTTCGCCTCCTTACCCAGGGCATTATATGATCCACTGTCCCCCGAAACTCGCGCTCCGCCTACACTTCTCCTGACATCTTAGCTGGAAAAGTGGAAAATAAATTGTCCATAAGAAAGTCACTGGTAAATATTGACTGATCCAGCATCTGTCATACCCGGTGGGAAGTTTGGTTAATGATGTGATTGACCCAAACTATACCTCAGTTTCACTGCCTGGATGATTTCTGCGAATTCCCGTCAATGAGTTGACACTTTTTTTGTGGCTCAGACTTTATCAACTGTCCTTGGGTTTCCCATAGCACATGACATGGCGGAGGGTCCCTACTCCTGCTTGCCTTTCTTGGGCATTGAAATTGACACACTGGCAGGCTGTTGTCGTCTTCCACTAGACAAAGTGCGTAAGCTGGAAGCATTTATTTTAGATGCGCAGGGCGCTCCTACTGTGCCTCTGTCAGATGCAGTCCCTCTTGGGATCTTTCAATTTTGCTTGTCAGCTCATCCACATGGGTAGGGTTTTCTGTCTTAAACTTCAACAGTCCACGGCGGTCTTAACACGACCGCATGCCAATGTGTGTTTGTCGGGGAGATCAGAGCTGATCTTCAGGTGTGGTTGCAATTCCTAAAGAATTTTGAAGGGGTGTGGATTTAGCCTAGCCCACCTGGTTTCAGGCTGAGGTTGAACTTACATACGAATGCCTCGGAGACCCGGGGTTTTGGGGCTTACCTGAACGGCGAGTGGTGCGCTGCTCCTTGGCCGGCCTCCTGGAACCAATGTGGTATGGTGTCTAATCCTCTCGTCTTAGAGCTGTTTCCCATCGTAGTGATTGTGGAACTATAGAGTTTGCTCTTGTGCGGGGACAACATAGTCTTTGGGTGTAACAATCTGGGTTTGGTTGAACGATAAACAAACAGAACGCATTATCCCTTCCCACTATTGTCCTCCTGAGACACCTAGTCTTATGCTGCCTAGACTATGACATCTGCTTCAAGGTGCGGCACGTGCCTGGCGAAGACAATGGAATAGTGGATTACCTCTATCACTTTAATTGGCTGCATTTTAGGGCCCTGACTCTACACACTAACTTTACTGGCATCCCTTGTTCTTCTCATTTTTGGGAGTTTATCGAGCTGACCAAGAAGGCCTCGTTGAAATGTTTTTGGCAACCTCCACCAAGCTGGCTTACCGTGCAGCGTGGCAACAGTGGGTTCATTTCTTTGGGTCTCAAGGTTGTCGGGACACAGGTCAGATTAGTGATATGCTGGCCTTCATCTGGTCCAGATTTAAGGCCAGAGCCTCCAAAACGTCCATGTCTGCCACTCTGGCAGGCATTTCATTTATAGCTAAGTTGGAAGGGGTGGAAGATTTCATGAAAAGCTTACTGATCTCCAAGACTCCTAGAGGCTGGGCTCAGGATAGGCCAGTGGGTGAGGATACTAGAAGGCCGATTGAAGTTTACATATTGCATAATATTATGGGTGCCCTGCAGTCCATAGCTTCTGTTGCATATGAAATATTTTTTTCCTAGCTTTTTTTTTGGGCGATTTTAGGGTCTGTGAACTGGTGACTCAGTCTAGGTGCTTTGCGAGTTCGGGTTTGCTAGTTGGACACATGATTATCAATGATTCCCATTTGCACTGCAAGCTATCCAGGTCCAAAACTGACCAAGCAGGCAAGGGTTCTTTGGTTAACATTCCCACTCACGAGGATACGGATGTGTGCTTGCTAGCATTATGTACACATAGACGGTTCCCCCAGCACTAAGTTTCAACTTAATGAGCTTTTTAAATGGGCCATCTAGTTTGTTGACTTGGATCCGTCTCTCTATGGCACCCATTCCTTCATAATTGAAACGGCTACGTCCGCTGCCTTCTTCCATTGGTAGTCTGAGGCCTACAATAAGTATATTATACCCAATAGATGATATGCTGGCTTCCTTCCCTTGGTAACCCAGGGCTCTGCTGTTTGTCGCTTTTAGTGAGGATATAAAGGGATTTTTTCTGTTTTCTCCCTGAATCAAAGCCTGATTAGTTAAGCGCTTCCATGTTTTTTAATGTTTTTTTTTTAAACTTCATATGGGTTACCATTCCACCTTCTTCCCCTTCCACCACCCTATACTCCCTGATATGGGTTTGTCTGTATGTTTATTTTGCTCTGTGACGCTTGAAATTTTGTTTACAGGTTTGCCAGAGCAGAGGATTCAGATCTGGGTGGTGGGGCATTCCTTTGTGTTCTGGGCTCGTGAATGGTCCACGTTTTGCAGCATCATGGAGTTTCACCAGTTAGATAAGAGGGGTTTATGTTGGCCTGCCTTTTTTGGCTTTAAAGATGTGAAAGTGGGGGCCTCCAGACATACTGGTCATGCATTTAGGATACAATGATTTGGTTAACAGGAAGTCTTTGGACTTAATAGAAGATCTTTGTCTGCTGAAGTATAGATAGCTGGCTATTAAGTAATGCTGGTCTGATGTGACAACATAGCTCTGCTGGCGTGATAGTATTCCTTCCCCCATTATGAAAAATATGCTCAAGAAGCTCAATCGTTGCACAGGTCATGTTGTCCAGCCGCTTTGGGGTTTAGTGGTTAACCACCCTTTAATTACAATGGACCAGGTACACCTGTTTATATTGGAACAGGTTCACTTCACTGAGGAGGGTTTGTGGCTGTTCATTGAACACATTTATTGGAGGATAGGGTGTTTGCTTAGGTATTTTGGTGGCAGGCGGTTTGTCGGCTAAAAGACCACAGTGTTGGCAGGAAAACATTGGATTGGTGACTAATACATATGTTGCTACCGCTGATTGGCTGCAGGTCACCGCCCCTAAGGAAGTAAAGATGACTCATCTGGTGTGGGGGACCCCTTGATCTGTTTTGTGGGGGCATGCCATTGTGAGTCTAGAGAGGGTGTATTCACTTGGACGCCAGAATTTAAGCCAAACATTCGGTAAGGGATATCCTTGGTTAATCATCCACTCGTTTGGATCACTATTTAGCTGTTTTAGCTGTCTTGAATTTTGGTTTCTCTGCCACCAATTTATTCTAATTAAACTGTGACCTTAGTTTTTGCTAAATTTACCTCTATATCCGAGTCGTTATTTATGATTTACAGTATTTTAAGTTTTAGCATAGTAAAGAGGTTTATTGTGCAGTGGAAAGGAACATCAACAATATGCACTTTCACATTAGTTATACAGCCAATTTGAAGCACCTCCTTTATGCATCTAGACTTTGCAGACAAGACCTTCTCCTATTTCTGTGCTAAAAAGTCCCATCCACCCTGTCTCTATCTGTACCACCCCTCTTCCCAACTGTAAGTAAAATTAATTTTACCTTCATATTGTAATTTGCCTCTCTCAGTGATATTACCTTATGTGTGGCTCCATTCAGGTGCCTGTTTAGGTGCATTCCTGTGCCATTTCCTTCTTCTTGTGCTTAGGACATGCAGCCATATATCAGTTCTGCTCTTACTGATGTCAGATGGTACCAGAATAAAATAATCATTCAGTGCACATAACTGTGCAGGAACAGTATTCTTTGTGTTCATAATGCTCCCGACTTTTGTGATGTTATGTACACCTGTTGCTAGCTTATTTCCAGACTACTCCTGTCCACTAATGACCCTTACCTCTGGCTTATACTATGACCAAGAACCAGTGATGCTCATCCTGACCCCGACTATGGTTTTATCTAGTCTGTTCTCACTTGGTCCAATTTGTGTCCTAGCAGGCCTCAACCTGTGTTTGTCTCAAGGTGATGTCAATCACCCCGGCGAAGACCAAATACTACTTTAGACTCAGGTGCCCCAGGTGAATAAAATACTGGTAGCAAAGTGGGTCCACTGATAGTGTTTGTAACAGTATGTATTAGGCCATCAACCCTGCAGATATTGTGTGTGTTGCCTACTTTGGTTGTTCAGGAACCTTTCAAGCATATCAAGAATCAGGAGGCCAAGCAAGACTGCATTATGCAACTTCTACAAGGCCTGTCTATCGTTACCAGCATTGAAGTTTCAAATGAGAATTCTGTTCCTGCACATGCCATTCCTGCTCTTGTACAGCTAGTCTCTACCCATTACATTTCCTCACTACATTGTTACAATGGGAATCCTTAGGCTTGAAGGGGTTAAATAAATGGATTCCTAGTGTTAGACAAAATTTATACTGGCTGGGCAGAAGGTGATACCTAGGCAGAAATGTTCCCTTGGGCAAAGTTTATACATAATAAGGTATAAAAAGTATAGTAAAGGAACTCATTCAAATAAGAAAATTATTTACACATGCAAAATATTAACTGACTAAGTGTAAAACAATTTAGTGCACATAGATAGTGAGTCATAGGCAGTGGTTAGGTGCGCCAGAGTCTCTGCATAGAATAAATTTTTTTTCACAATTCTACATATAAAACATTTCACATTGTCTCTGGTGCCCATCCTAAAGTTCCATTACTAGTTCACACTTCTTCTGGAGTACCTTCTCTGGATATCACATGTAATCATCAAGATGTCTGGAAGGAGACTCAATGCTCTTTTTAAGTCTTTCATACATTACATGAAATATCAGGAGATTTTGCTGACTAGTTCCTCTTCTAATTTCAGGAGACAAAGTTTGACTATTCATTAAAAATATCAAACTCAAAGGGCCTGGGTCATTAAGGAATGTATCTCTGTTTTCTGTGCGTATCGTACGCAATTCCATTCTGCACATGCTCAGAACAAGGACACTCGGCAGTCAACGAAAGCAATTTCGCTGCGGATGCCAAAGCAAATGACAGTTACAATGGTCTACGATTTCGAGGAGTGAATGGGGCGGGAAGGGGCGTGTGCCCATACGCGATGCACAATGTGGGCATGCTAATCTCAAGCGATTGCAGCCACGTCGGAATGAAGCTCTGCGCTTCTGACAGTTTCTTGTTTTTCTGCCATATCTCTTGCACCAGGTAAGGGGCTAGTCTAAGTCCTGAGTCAGTATTTTATGCACGCTATAACATGTGTCTGCATACAGGAGCAACTGTAACAATGCATTTTATGTACAATAGACATTAAGGACAGTCTAACCCTAAAGTTTTTCAACGAATGAAAAAATTATAATTTTTTTTATATATATATACTGTCAGGGATAGGCCCCTCTGTCTACTCCCTGATTTAATATCTTATCATATATTCCAACAGTCATACAATATATCACCTCTATTTTATCAGGAAACTGCTCCCCTTTATCTGTCACAAATCGCCCTCTGCGCACTTGTGACTTGGAAGCTTACTGTAAGAAAACACACAGGATTCCAGCCCAAATCTCACACTCACCTCTTTCTCTAAGGCTACAGATTTGCCGGTCCCTTTCCCAATACAGACACCTGCTTCCACACCTCTCCGCCAACTGCCACCAGCTACATATAAGGCCCGTTGCAAACCTATGACTCAATCATCCAATTGCGCACACTCAGTGATCTGGTAGCTAAACAGTTAACCCTTCACACTCTGGTTTCTAAAGAGTTAACCACAGCCAAGCAATCTCTTCTAAAGTCAATGGATTAATTTAAAGCAATAAGGACAGAACTATTAAATTGTTAGATTTAATATACAAAAGGTACAATGCTTACAGATAATAAAAAACAATTAGATAACAATTTAACGTACAAATAAAAAAATTGCAAACAGTTATAAAAACAAATGGGATGAAAGCACAGAGCATAATTTACGTATAATAATCTGTATGCCTGGGGGTAAGCAGAAAAGATGGACAGTCATTCAATTAGATTGATCTCCAAGAAGCTGACAATTTGTTGTAACTGGTCTCAGTTTTTTAAAGACACCTTTACACCTTTCCCCCACCTCCAGGGATGTTGTGGTCTGTGACACTTTTAACAATCACCATTTGCATGTTGCCTGATTTACTACCCAATTCTACAATGTGACCTAACTTTTCTGTGGAGTGTCACACAGACCCAATATTATTATTAATAGATCCCTTATGAATTTACCCATCTATTGATACAAAACAGGCCTAGGTACAGGATGTCAGTTGAGCTTATACTCATTTCCTCAACTTCTCTATGTGGCAGAATGACATACGAGCTGCTCTTCATCATGCTATTGAGGAATATGTGGTTGATCACTACTTTTATTGATTTTAAGTGGCATATTTGAAAACTGAATTATTTTTGTCTATATAAAATATAGTCAGTTAGCACATGGTCTCCTTGAGCCAGACACCATGCAGAGCAGTTCCTAAAAGTCTATTCAGGTGTCAAAACTCCATCCTAGGCCAGGATATAGCTCACTGCAGGGGCCTTTCAAGCTGACACAGGTGACACTGCTATGTTATAACACTGGAATCTGTGGAACCACCAAATACACACACAACAGACTCTCTGACTTCACATTTTACACTTTAGTAGCTCCATTTATCAAAGGATTCATGTGATATACTATATTTACACCGCAGTTAGAAATTTATTCCCCACAATTTTGTGATGGGTTAACCCTTATAACTGTAAGTTCTCTATGTTCCCGACATATACAATTTCCATTTCTAATCATAAATTACTCTATTATTGACAGGTAACATTAATTGATTAATATTTTTTTTTCTGTGCTTACTTTTAAGATTTCATATTCCACATACGTATTGTACTCATCCTGCAGTGTCTGGTCTAGTACAGCAGAGTGAATCTACACCCATAGTCAGAACCACACGAATCCTGAGATCCGTTCCTTGTTGACTCCGGGAGTATACAGAGCAGATTTATGTGCCGTAAACAACAGCACAATGCGCTCAGTATGCGTGCCTTAATGATTCAGACCCAAAATGTCTTCTATCAAAGTTGCGCCTCGATTTATTTTTGTCAGTTATGTCAGCAGCCTCTCTCTTTTGGCTAATGCACCCACAAAGGACAGTTTATCAATTGTGAAAGCATCAGAATTGGAAAGGAAAAGATAAAAGATTAAAACAAAATGTCCCTATAGTTTTCCGTATCTTGTACCTTCCGCTTACCTCTCAACAATCTAAGGCTATTAATAAGTTAAAAATGGCCACAAGCACCCTCTGCCCTAGTGATTATTTGATTTGCTCAAGCAACAGCAAAAAAGCGCTATATAAATAAACAATAAATAATATTGATTGAAAGAGAATCTGGGACACAAATTTGATCACATTGGGTTTTTTAGGACCCTGTTGCTTCTAGCCCTCCTTGAGAACAACCAAAATACATTTGGCTGCCTGCCATACAAACATTTGAAGGGGCTAAAGCCGGTGGACGCTTGAGGCACCTCTCTTACTGCAAACATTATATAAGGTAACAACACAATCCAGTCTCATTTTTCCTGCGCTACTGCCTTTATCACCATTTGCTTGCTTGTTATAGTAAAACGCTCCACTAACCCATCAGTCTGTGGGTGGTATGCTAATGTATGCAATGTTTTGACCCTTAACAACCGGCACAACTCTTTCATGGGACGGGACAAAAAGGAGTGCCCTGATCAGTCAAGATTTCTTGGGGATACCCATCAACATGCAGTATAGAAGAAGTTCTATTGCTATTGTACTGGATTTTATATTGCGCAAAGGTATAGCTTTGTGATACTTGGTGTCGAAATCCTCTACAACCATCGAGTACTGATGGCCACGGGACGATATTTCTAATGAACCTACCAAACCCATACCGGACATGTCAGGCAAAACTTCTTAACCGCCATAAGCTCTCATGGTCAATAAAACCTGAGTAATATATGCTCCCAGGCTTTGTCTTCTCCCAAGTGTCCCACACACAGATGTGTATGTGCAGCTTTAAGTACAAGTGTACATGAAGTTGTAGCAACAACAATTGATCTACAATTTTATCTTGAACTTTAGCAATTCGATACAGCAAATAATTTTTCAAGATATAATAGGCAATCCTTCAGCAGATCTGTCAGTTTTCTTTTACCCCATTTACCTCAATGACATTTTTATAAACATTCACTAAGGTAGTGTGATGCTGCAGGACCCGGAAGTCCGCGCATGCGCACTTCGTATCTCTGGCTGCCGACGGAGGAACTACATCTCCCAACAGGCCAGGGGCGTGCGGGGAGCCAAGGAAGAAGAGAGGTTGGTGTGAAAGAAAAAAAGCGGTTGGTGTGAAAAAAAAGAGAGGCAGAGAGAAAGGAGGCTGGAAGTGAGAAGGAGTAGAAAAAAGTGACAAGCAAGAGAATGGACAGGAGGCAGAAGTAGGAAGTTGCAACGGAGAAGAGAGAGGAGAAGAGAGAGACTGAACAGAGTGACATATACAGTAGCAGGATGAAATTTAACCATCAGAGGGAGAAGAGGTGGAAAAAAACCAGTTAGAGATTTACATGAGAGGAAGAGGAACCAATTGCATAACAGAGGAGGGGTAATAACAGACTGGGGAAAAGAAATCAGATTGCCAGAAGTAAGACAAAGTACATTATTAAAGCTCACAAGCAAGAGATAAGACATCTTTCACACCACTTTAAATACCTGTATCTTGATCCTGAGGAGATTGCCTAAAACTGGATCTGAAACAATATATTGATAAGTATCCTTTAGTTTTATTATACTTTCTGTTTTATTAGAAAGACTGAGCCAAATGTACATATTTGCTTAGTTAGTCAGAGACAAGGTGGGAAGATCTGAAGATTAGTGACTTATACCCTTGTTTCGGGACTGAGTTACATTATAAAGGGTAAGTTTAGGGATAGTTTGCCAATCTTATGGACTGAGTCGTATAGGAAGTTAGATATAAGAGTCTGGTATTGTTATGAAAACCACTCAAGAGAGGCTGGAATTTTGCTACATGTGACAATCATTCGAGAAATCTGTGCTTATTACTATTTTATTATTGCTTGCTGGAGGGATCTCTACCATAGGAGTATTGCAGTTACCAGTTTATTTTCTATGAGAACTCATATAGTATTGCTGAAAAGTAACAAACTAAGGCTATAGATATGAATACCAAATGCACTTTATAATGTGTGCTGCATATTTTTATATATTGGACAGTCATTTTTGTATGTGAAAGTCATATTGGTTTCAACTGCCAAGTTTTTACATGTCACTGTTTAGTGTGAACTGCTCAATATAATTATGTTGTAATTCAGAGGTACCTCTATAGTTAGTCTTTAGGATATTAAGAACTGTGTGTTATATGATAAGCTAAAGGTTAATCTGCTTTTTAATTCACCAGTGAGCTAATATACTGTTTTAAATGTGCACTGGTTATGCAAACTTACAAAAAAAAAAAAAAGAAACTAGCCTGGGGAACCACTCTAGAAATAAACGTGCAGGTGTGGTTTGTGAAGCTAATTACAGAGTGGTGTGTGTTTTCTGTATTCAAGCCTGGAGTTGAGAGTAAGGGTTCCTTGGTCTCCCTCTGCTGTCACTGATCAAGGGCATTACCCCGCAAAGTGCTTACTGTCGGAAGACCAAAGTGGAAGCACTGTGCACCAAGAGTAAAAATAAACTTGTGGACCAGGAACCGGAACACACCCACACATTCCCATACACTCCTTAATCCTAGAAAAAGAGGTGTTACAGTAGCATCTCCAAGTTGGTCTCGGCTAAGGTCTCTTAGTGGAATCAAGTTAGATAACACTGGCTAATCTGAGTCACGAAGACGTGACACCTTTGTACGAGGTCTCACCAACAATTGAGGGCATGAACTAGTTCTGTGTTGGAACTTTCGCAGATTGCCTTTGTCTTTTCACCATCCATTTAGTTTGGTGGTGGTTTATTCTCCTGAACAGCACTCTGGTTTAGTATTTGTGGCAGAACATGACACTTTTTCTTTCCCTTATCCTCAAACTGATCCTTCAAGGTTGGGCTTTCATCCAGTGATTCAATGCCGAGGTGTCCTTTGGACAATATGTGAGCCAGATGCTTTGGCGATGAAGAACTGGAAACGAAGGTCAGTTCACTACCCGAATCTACCAGAGCCATCATCCGATGGTCATTCACAGATACAGATATGCGTAATAAGTAGGACTTCCCCGCAATTGGATTCATTATACAGCAGCTTGGATAGAAAGGTTTGTGTGCGACAACAACCAAACCATAGGATCAATTTACGTTGGGCATTGTCCTCACAAATGTCCAGGCTTTCCGAACTCAAAGCAAATAGGATCCAAAGCAATTTTGGTTGCATTTTTGTCAGGCAAAGTTCTCTCCAATTTCCATCTTTTCGTATACTAGGTTTTGGCCGAGGCACAAACTTTGGATTGGGCAACTGAGGTTTGGGCATAAGCCGGAAGGCATATTATCTCTCTACTAAAGTGGTCAATTCCTCATGTTTGAGGGTCTAATTGCAATGCCTACCTATGGAGCCTTCGGTCCATACCTCAGATACAATGGTCAGTAGCCAGATTCTTGATCATTTTGACTGCAATCTGGTCTTCGTCCAGGTCCATATAGGTATGTTGAACTTCCCCTGAAAGATAGGGAGCTAGATGTTCAGCTCAACTCTCAGGTTGCCGTTTGGCTTGGGTGGCAGCATGTTCAAATGCTACCAGATATGCTTCCACATCATCGTCAGAAGCTAATTTCTGCAGTGTGTGTGAAGCTGGAGTTTTCATGTCTCATCTCCCCTGTGTCCTCGCAGACAAGATGGGTATTATCCTCCTGTGCTGAAGCCACGTTCACCAAGGCTCTTATTACATCTCCATTTCCACAGAAGTTTGGTCTGGGAAGCAGAATCTTAACTTCCCTTAGCATTCCCACAGACAAATAACAAAACTCTTTTGCAAAGGGTTTTTTTTGGACACACCCAACTCACATCTTAGTGAATCAACAGGTGTTTCACTAAACTAGCCAGCAATTTTTAAAAGTTTGCTTTCTTTGCAAAACAAACAGGTGCTTTAGCAACCCACACAGGCAATAGCAAAACCTTTTTTGCACAGAGCTTTTTGAATCAGGGTTTAATGAATCAGCAAGCGTGGCACTACAATTACCAACAATTTTCTAAACTTTTGTTTTCTTTGCAAAATAGACAGCTGCTCCACAGTTCACATGTTTATTGCTTTTCCTACAACACAGACATTTTTTCCCAGTGCACCGGACAGCTTTATAACAGTTTCTTACTTGATAGTGGTATTGAACACATTTCACTCACCATTGCATCTGGTTGGTTGGGAAGACAGCAGGACCTGGCCGTCTTTTGTAGTCCCACAATGACATACATATATATTGTGATACTGACACGTGGCAGATGGCAGAGACAAGCAAATTCTTTCTTGGAAAACAGTGCTCCCAAATAGCACAGCAGACCTTTGTCAGGATGAGGCGGCCCTCTCTCTAGCTAGACACAGTTCGGTTGCTAGTCACCAGCCACCTATAGACTCTGCCTACAGGAACAAACAGTTTTTTTATCCTCCACCAAAACACTACAAAGCAATCAAAAATAAACAACAAACCCATTACATACCTGTGGTGCACCTGTGTGTTTGTGTGTTGCACACTTGTTTTTTTCAAACAAGTGGGGACTGAGACTCAAGGGCAAAGATCTTAGATTTATGTTTGTACACAAATTGGTGTTTTCACCTGTGGGACTGAAGAACGAGCTGCCTGGGTGATCTAGGTTAAGCACAAATCAAATAAAAAAATTACACAGACATTAATTGAAAGAATATAATTAAACTGTTTCCATAAGAAATATAATTACTGCTGGTATACAAAAAGTATATATTGTACAATGGCTAAGATTAGCAATGAAAAACACCCCCGTAGCAACAAAGTAAATAATTTTATGCTAAAAAAAATTATATTGAAAAAGAACTACTTACAGCAAAAGGAAATTGGTCCCAGAGATTAAAGAAGGCAAACGAGTTGACCCTCTACCACTCATCAGTAAATGTAAGGTGCCACTGGTAGTGATGTTGATGCAATATGTAAATAATTGTAAATAAATCCCAGCTGTTATTGATTAATGGCAAGCTACTTAGCTTTGGTCAAACTTCTAAATCAGGGAGCCTTCACCACAAAAATGGTTCTAAGAGGTGACGATCAATCACAGCAGTCTGACACATTTACGTCCAAGATCAAGGCTGAAGAGCTTTTATTAAGTTCCCAGTATTATATCTAAACTAGCAGAATTCACACATACAAGTTTCTCACAAGCAGAATGTTGTCAGGTTCTGAGATACTGCAAAAACTGCAAAAACACATAGGGCCTGAGTCATTAAGAAAAGGAAAGCAAAAAAAATGGGTAACTTTGAACCTTGACAAAACCATCTTGCATTGGAGGAGGAGGTAAATTTAAAATGTGAGGACAGATTTATAATTGGGGTAGATTACGTCCTAGATAAACTTTTAATGTCAATGTGAAAATAAAGCTATCAAGTATTTGCATCCTACATGAAAAAACAGCCAGTATTTTCCTCATGTGCAACATAGTAAACTCATTTGCACCCCTTGCTCTGCAACATAGTTTTGGCAAGGTTCAAAGTTATTTGCTTTCCTTTCATCATCATCACCATTTATTTATATAGCGCCACTAATTCCGCAGCGCTGTACACAGAACTCATTCACATCAGTCCCAGGCCCAGGAAGTTCTGCAAGAAGTTATGTCATTATCTTAGGTCTGCGGCGCTGTACAGAGAGCATAGCACAAAACAAAATACGGCAAACAGGGCAATACATAAACAAAGTACAGTTAAAATTTAAACCCAGCTGCAAGGAGGTAGACTGGGCAAAGCGGTAACAAGAAAAGGGAAGGATGAGAGATGGAGAGTAAACTAATCATTTATATATGAGGGATGTACAGTCAGCAATACACAAATAGAGCATAATACAAATAATACAAATAAGCAATGACACAAGAGATCAAACAATAGCAGAATACATAACTTAGAAAATAAAGAAACCTTTACAAGAGGTGGGCACAGTAGATGGGAGGTAGAGAGGGCCCTGATTGTGTGAGATAACATACTAGAAGGGCAAGGAAACAAACAGACTGTGGGAATTGTGGGAAAGGAGTGGAATTGGCAGATGGAACTGGATTTAATCGAAATGGCGACAATGAAAATGACGCCGTTTAGAATGTTGACACCTGTGACAGTCAAATAATTGGATGAAGTCATTGCAAATTAATAACCATCGATTTAATTGGCTTTATCTGAAAATATGCAAATAGCACGCTACAGCTTGGAAGGGTGTATTACGCACTAGCGAACACTTTTATATTCATTTACACTCACACATTCATTTGTAAATAGTTCACCTTAATAAAGATCCAGAACATTGCCTTTTATAATCAAATGTAATCAATTTAATAGTTTACTATAATAATGTTTAGACCACTTTATTGATATTGAAGGTTCAGAATATAGGAAATGTATCATGTTAAGTGTCACTCTAATCCACTTTTTACCATCAGACATCTGCTACTATCGGCTAAGCGATTGCACCTTGCATATGCAAGTTATGGATGATAAAGGATTAATAGTCAAAGTGATATTGTGTTTGTAATGCTAATAGACCAGTTTGAACCAGCATTTCGGCGGGAAGACACATAGACAGCTGTTGGAGAGTTGACCCCCACCCTTGGAGGGCATTGTTTGAACCGACCTATGACCTGCATTATACTGGACTGTCCTAAATCCAGAACCAATGGAAAAATGTCATGACATCATTACTGTTTTTTATGTACCACAAACTGTATATAAACCAGGCACTGAGACCATCATTCCATCTACTTTGACCACAGGCTTCAGGATTGAATGACTGTATGCTTGACCCAGTGTGCTGCATATGTAGCGGCTGTACTTTATTTTATTTAATTGTTATTTGTTTCATCTTGCTATTAAATCTCTTTGTGCATTGGAACCACATTGATCGCAGCGGACAATTTTTATTGATAGCGACTAGACGAACATAATTTGGGGGCTAGTCCGGGATATCACGCTACCGGAAGATTTGCACAACCAACGGATTTCGGTTTCTCAACAAAGGGTGGAAGATGCTTCATAATCTGGTAAGAATGCAAATGGTTCTGTGCTGTTTTTTATTATTCTGTGTTGCAAAACCAAATATCCACTGTAAATCAATGTTGCGCTGGTTAAAACCTAGGGACAATAAAGAAAAAAAACTGTTTCTTTTTATTGTCATTGCAGTATTAATGTGATTTGTTTACATAGTATACGCATATATATATATATATATATATATATATATATATATTCATCCTTTTGATAAAGTCTGATAGACGAAACGCGTCAAGGATCTTCTCTGAGGTGCACTCGTTTTTTGGAATCACCAGCTGAGGACGTTATTGTCACTTACTTAAAAAGGGCTGAGGAATCTTATCCCCTGTCGGTATATTGATGTCAAGGAGCCAGGATTACCGGTGTCTGGCGAGATCATAACTGGACTGTGGATAATTCTAGTGCACAGATAAGCTTGAATTGATTTTATATAATGTACGGGCAATGAATTTGCTGTTTATGGATACAATTTTATGAATTAAATGATGTTTCACTTTTGTTAAAACGCACTACTCTATTGTTTGCTATTTTCTATCTGAGTTTTAGTCTGGAATACCCTAATCTGCATAAGAAGGATTTGGAGTTCGCAGAGGGATACTATCTCAGATAAGCGCAATTATATTATTCATCTGGTACGAGGATAATTTGATAATTAATCTGATCACTGCTCTAACTTGGCAATATCACACTATGTTCTGGCGCTTCTTTTTCTCATTTGTTTATTTAGATTGTACATCTGCAAGCTGATGTATCAAAGGGAAGCAGCCTAATGTATGTGATTTTAAATATTTTGAGTACAGGTTTTTAAACACGTGAGCATTGGTGTTTGCGTGATAATAAGCATGGGGTACCAGCTGTAACAGATTCTGGATACTTCTACTACTAATCTTGATTAGCGCTGGCTTACCTGAGGTGCGGAGTCTAACGATCTCTCCAGTGTTCACCAAGAACCGCCGCAAGGCGGGGTGGGCTTCGTTGCCAGGAGTCGCAGGTCGCGGTCCTCAGGTTCGCCCCAAGATGTAGTACAGCGGAGTGGAGCGGAGGTTGCGGAGTCAGACAAGCCGGTTCGGTACACAGGAATGGAGTCAGGCAGAATCAGGAGGCAACTCGGAGTCAACAAGCCAGGTTTGGTACACGGGTCACAAGAACAGAGGAATGGTCAGCAAGCTGGGTCAGTACACAGGGATAGGAGAGCCAGAAGAGTCAAACAGGCAGAGATCAGCACACAGGAAGACACAGGAGACTGAAAGACACAGCAATCCACGAAGCACAGGAGCCAGGAACAGGTAAGTGTTGCTCTGACACTCAGCGAGTGTCAGAGTGAGGTTTTTATCCTGACAGGGATTCAAAATCCCCGCCTCTAGGTTGAGGTCATGTGACCGCCTCCGGGTGCAGTCACGTGGTCTGGGATGCGGAAGTGCGGCTTCCGGAGCGGTGGGGTAAGTCCGTTACACCAGCACTAGGCTTTGGAGGCACTATAGCCGGGAAACCTGCAGCGTTGGGTCCCCCTTGTCACGACCTGCATCCTGCAGCTCCTGTCTGCAGGTACTTTGTTGGACCTTTGTATATATTTGTATCCTGCCTGTAGTACCACTGTCCACCAAAGGTGCCACTGTGGTACTTAGACTGCTCTTACCTGCCTCGTTATTGGTGGAAGCTTAAACACCTGCTTCTGGCCTATATAAGACTGCCTGTCCCAAGCAACCTTTGCCAGATCATCTGTTGCAATTACCTGTGTTGCTGTGCCTGTTCCCTTATTCCTGTTTGCTGCCTGTTCTCTGAGTTTCCAGCACATCTATCCGCAGATCATCTCAGCCACTGTGTCTACCCCAGTATCCTGTGGTAATGCTCTGCAGATTATTGCTACCTGTTGTCTGAAGTTCCCAGCACATCTATCGGCAGATCATCTCAGCCACTGTGTCTACTCCACTATCCTGTGGTAACGCTTTGCATATTATTGCTACCTGTTCTCTGAATCTTCAGTGCCTTGCTGTGCAGACCGTCGCACCTTGTGTGCCATCTCCACTACATTGTGGTAAAGTCCTGCGGACCACCGCATTCCTCATCTGTTATCCACTGTGCTCTTTAGCTATTTCTGCCATACCGTACTGTACTGAACCTGAAACCTGTGTAACTGGTGTTAATAAAAACCACTTCATTTCACTACGTTCTCTCTGTGTTTTTTTTATTGGGAATCCTGAAACCCCTCCCATAATGACAAACCAGCCCTAGGCTGGTCAGCACAGAGCTGGATTTTCTAGGGAGATCTGGTCCGCACAATAAAAGTGGACTTCCTCCAGGGGTACCCAGCCCCACGCTGAAAGCACTTTTCCAACACCTGGGCAGTGGGTGTGGGGCAATAATCAAAAATTAATAATAATAAACCATTTTGTACAGGGTGCACTCTGCTTGCCCAAGTTGCCATTATCTGTTTGAGCATGCTGGTGTTTGTAGTACTACAAGCACCAGCATGCCTTGGCACCCAGGGCATGCTAGGACCTGTAGCACCTTGAAAAAGTTTAAATAAAATACACATTAGTTTCAAAAATATTTATTTGAATTGAAAAATAAAACCCAAAATATATTCAGAGGATCCTGGCCTGGCAAAAAAATAAATCCATCCAGGGACTCTCTGTTTTGCAAAAAAAACAACACAATACATCGATGGGATCCTGGCTTGGCAAAAAAAACAAACATTCAGGAGGACGCTAAACTAGCCCTTCACAGCACGTAATGAGTCCATTGTGTTCAGTGCCTGATTAAGGATTCTGGCCACCCTAGGCTAATACAGCCGTAGCGCCCCCCCCCCCTCCCCCTCCTCCCCAAATCATTAAAGGAAAATTCAGGGGTATTTTCCAGCAAACAAATTATTACAGATTCTCTTACCTGTTATTGCTGCTTGTACTTGTAGCTTTGTTGTCGTTTAGCTGTCTCCTGGAAAGTTGTGGTCCTGTTTTGAAAATGTGGAAACATTGCAAACCCTCAATTATTAGGCTCTTTAGAGAGCATCCTCATGAACGCCGCACAATACATACAGTCATGCGCCACACAATACATACAGATCATACCTCCCACAAGTGGGCAATTTATGACCCCCCAGCCATTTCATCACACAACACAGTGGCCAATTCATGACTCTCCTGCACACTGTCCCCCTCAGAACACACTCTGCCCCCTTCTGCACACACTCTGTCCCCCTTCAAAACACACACTCAGTCCCCCTTTCTGCACGCTGTCCCCCCAGAACACACTCTGGCCCCTTCAGAACACACTCTGTTCCCCTTTCTGCACACTGTCCTCCCAGAACACACTCTGTCCCCCTATCTACACTCTGTCCCCCCCAGAACACACTCTGGCCCCCTTTCTGCACACTGTCCCCCAGAACACACTCTGTCCCCCTTTATGCACGCTGTACCCCCAAAAAATACTCTGGCCCCGTCAGAACACACTCTGTCCCCATTTATGCCTGCTGTGCCCCCCAAAACACACTCTGTCCCCCTTTATGCACACTGTCCCCCAGAACACACTCTGTCCCCCTTTCTGTATGCTGAACCCACAGGACACACTCTGTCCCCCTTCAAAACACACACTCTGTCCCCCATTCAGCATGCTGTCCCCCTTTCTGCATGCTGTTCCCCCAGTACACACTCTGTCCCCCCTTTCTGCACACTGTCCCCCTTTCTACACACACTCTGTCCCCCATGTCTCTACACACTCTGCCCCCCTGTTTGCACACAGTACGAGACAAAGCGCAGGTCAGAGATAGATCTAAGAGGACATGATGGAGAGTATTTTGATATGAGATTTGAGATGTATGAAGGGGTCCTGTTGCTGCAGGATTTATATGTATTATTATTATTATTATTATTATTATTAATTTTTATTTATAGGGCACCATTAGGTGTCCGTAGCGCTGTACAGGGACAAACAAAGTTACAATACAAGGGGAGACAGTACAGTACAGTAAACAATAAGCACAGTAACTCGGTGAGCTCAAAGCACAGCTAGAGGGGCGAGGGGAAGGTCCTGCATACGGCTGAGCCCGAGAGGGAGGGCCCGGATGACAGGGAAACCCCCAGAGGGGAGAGGAAGGAGCGAGAGGGGACAGGGGGGAAGAGGGTCCTCGAGGAGGAGGGCTAGGTAGCTGGAGAGCCGAGTTAAGAGTGGTGAGGACAGGAGGAGAGATGACCCTGCTCAGAGGAGCGTACAATCTAAGGGGTGGGGTAGACAGACAGAGAGACACTGGGGAGAGAGGGAGAGATAAGGATAAGGGAAGGGGAATGAAGGGGAAGAGGTAGAAGAAAAGGTAGGAAATTAAGTGGGAGACTGGAAGGCTTTAAGAAAAAGGTGGGTTTTTAGAGCCCGTTTGAAACTGGACAGATTAGGAGAAGTTCTGATAGAGGGAGGGAGCTTGTTCCAGTGGAGGGGGGCAGCGCGGGCGAAGTCTTGGATACGCGCATGGTAGGAGGTGATCAGGGGGGAAGAGAGGCGACGGTCATTGGCAGAATGGAGAGGGTGGGATGGAGCATAAATAGAGAGGAGGGTGGAGATGTAGGGTGCAGTGGAGTTGACGAGGGCCTTGTATGTAAGAGTGAGGAGCTTGAAGAGGATTCGGTAGGGGAAGGGGAGCCAATGAAGGGATAGGTAGAGGGGGGATGTAAGGGTGAGTCATACTAACTGGATACTGGAGGGCACAGGGAGAAAGTGTAGGTATTTGCAAAGCGGTGCAGCAGCATTTAGGATGGATTAAACATTAAATATATGTTATCTAGATGTTTAATTTGTACCCCTCACAGACGCCATCATTTTGGCCCAAACATATTTGTGGTTCCCTGTCAAAACAGGCACATTTGTACACAAATAGGTGCATGATGTCATATTTTATTATTATTATCTTTAATTTTTAAGGCGCCACAAAGGGTCCGCAGCGCTGTACATAACATACCAAAAACAGTGAGCCATGATACAGAAAGAACAAAAATGAACAAAAATATATACACAGACACAGGTAGCATGGTAATGCAAATCAAATAATTACTGGGACAAAGAGTGAAAGTGATGGTAGAAATCAGCGAGAAGTAGGCCGAAGCTTAAGAAAATAGGGCTAGGGAAGCAGGCCAAGAGGTACAGAGGGTGATGGAATTGTAAAAGGAGCACACAAGGAAAGAGGGCCCTGCTCCTGAGAGCTTACATCCTAAAGGAAAGGGGAGACACAAATAGAGTTGTACTAACTGGGGGAGAGAGTTAGGAGGAGGACTGATAGACTTGAATAAAGAAATGAGTCTTAAGGGCATGCTTGAAGCCTTTGAGAGTAGATGCTAACCTGATGGAACATGGATGATCATTCCACAGCTGGGGAGCATCCCGGGCAAAGTCCTGGAAATGGGAGTGAGAAGAGGTGATCAGTGAAGCAGTGAGGCGGCGTCAGAAGCATATATATAGGTGAGGGTGAGAAGTTTAAATTTAATTCTGTAGGCCATGGGGAGCCAATGTAGTGACTGTTGGAGGGAGACAGCAGAGATAGAGCGGCGGGAGAGAAAAATGAGGCGGGCAGCAGCATTGAGGATAGACTTAAGAGGATCAAGGCGAGAATCAGGTAGGCCAGAGAGAAGGAGGCTACAGTAGTCAAGGCGAGAGATTACAAGCGAGTGAACAAGGGTTTTCGTAGCTTCCGTGGTGAGAAAAGGGGGAATTTTGGATATATTCCGAAGGTGGAAGTAGCAGGATTTTGAAAGGGACATAATGTGAGGCTTCAAGAAGAGAGAGGAATCAAGGATGACCTCAAGGCATCGGACTTGAGAGACAGAAACAAGGGTAGTGTTATTAACAGAAAGAGAAAGGGGGGGTGGGAGAGTCCTAGGAGGGGGGAACACAATAAGTTCAGTCTTGGAAATATTGAGTTTAAGGAAGCGTTGGGACATCCAAGATGAGATGGCTGAGAGACAGCAGGAGACACGAGACAGAAGGGAAGGGGAGAGGTCAGGGGATGAAAGATAGATTTGGGCATTATCAGCATAGAGGTGGTACTGGAGGCCAAAGGAGCGGATGAGGGCACCTATGGAGGAGGTGTAGAGAAGAGAAAAGCAGGGGGCCAAGTGACCTTAGTGAGGGCAGTTTCAGTGGGGTGGAGGGGCAAAAACCGGATTGGAGCGGGTCAAGGAGTGAGTGAGAAGAGAGAAAGGAGTGAGACGGTTGTAGACAACGCATGCAAGGAGTTTGGAGACAAAAGGAAGAAGCAAAATAAGGTGGTAATTAGAGAGAGAGGCGGGATCAAGGGACGGTTTCTTGAGTATGGGGGAGACAAGAGCATGTTTAAATGAGGAGGTAAAGATTCCAGAGGAGAGGAATAGGTTGAGAAGGTGGGCAAGGTATGAACAGGCATCAAGAGAGAGGGAGCGGAGGAGGTGGGAGGGTATTGGATCCTGTGGGCAAATGGAGGGGGGAGAGGAAGAGAGAAGGATATGGACTTCATCTGCAGATATCAGAGTGAAGGAAGAGAAGGAGGGTGAGCTAGCAAGAGGGCAGGGGAGAAAGGAGGGTGGAAAGGGGGATAGAATGGACAGGGAGGGGGGAGAGTGTGGGGTAAAAAGGGACTGCTGGGAGATGTCATGACGTATAGACTGAATCTTGGAGGTGAAGTGGTTAGCAAAGTCGACAGCAGAGAGTTGGGGGGAGTGGGAGAGGGGGAGGGGAGAGGAGGGAGTTGAAGGTGGCAAAAAGCTGACAGGGGTTGGAGGATTGGTAAGAAATGAGAGCTTTAAAGATGGATTGTTTCGAGAGCGATAGGGCCAACCTGTAAGAGGCAAGTATGAACTTGAAGTGGAGGAAGTCAGAATGAGTGCGTGACTTTCTCCAGAGCTGTTCTGCACTACAAGAGCTTTTTTGAAGATAGCGGGTAAGTTTAGAGTGCCACGGTTGAGGGGACGATGAAGCTTGATGGTGACAGCTGGGCTGACTTCGGGGGAAGAGTCATTTACTTCATCCTTTAATTCATTCAGTTTGATTTAAAACATATAAATTTTTCCTAAGTGTTTTGTCTACTATGCTCTCTGTTTCTTTGGTTTACGTTTAACAGCTCCACCCAAATGCTTTTGTGAAAGCATTTCTATAGCATATATCTTAATAGTGCTGCAATTTGTTTGCTCCAAAGGAGAAGGAACTCAATGTTGCAAGTTTTGTAATGAGAAACAAGCAACCTCCAGCTAGAGAAAAACTATTTTATGATGAGTCAGTGAGTGAAGAGGGTAGTGATTTGTGAATGTACTGTGTCATTGTGAGTAATATGGTGAGTGTAATGTGTCATTAGGTGTTGCTTTTCATGCTGAACATTATCATAAAATCAGTAAATATAGCAAAATTAAGGATTAAGTTCAAGGAAGTAGAGAGGCATTCTCCTGCACCTCTATTTTCTTCATATTTGCCTTTCTTATGTTAAAGTAAAATAATTGGATGAAGGTTGTAAATAATTATTTCTGTACACTGCAATTAGTTGCCATGCGATGAATACACAACCTAACTATAATAACAATAAATAAGTAATTCAATTTAAATGTTTATCTGTTGCTTTATATCAAATAACTAAAATATATTTTCAACTTACAAACTGCATTGAGTTTGGTACGTATCAGTTCGCAATTGTATGGGAGCGTTTCCAGTGCTATTTATGAAGCATTCGCACTTCGTGAACACTAGTTATGAATAATTTTACTTTTTCAAACACTATCATCCAGCTTACAAGGATCATAAAGAACAGGTTTAAAAAGATCTAGAGGCGGGAATGTGAAGTAAGGCCACCTGGCATTCCTAAGAACAATGATCAGAGGAATCCACCAATGCCACGTCGAGTATCTGAGAGTGCAAGACCCTTCACCCAATGAATGAAGACCTTATAACTAAAACTGTGTGTCACTGTGATGTCAATACATTTATACCTGTACAGTGTAAAAATTGTTCACCTCTGATTTCAGTCCCCAGAGCGTTGTGATTGAAGCTTGAGTTGGTGATGCCAACGAGCACACACATATGTATACCAAACTTTGCCTTGTTATTCTTTGCTAATAAATCATTTGTGTTTTGGAACCACAGCGATCGCATCAGAGAATCTTTATTATAGATGATAGTTACGGACGTAACAGTTCTACCAAATTTCCATTTCCGCTGCCATCACTGACCTATAGAAGTTTTCGGAAGAGCAGACAGTAAGGACAAGAAGAATCTTAATATTAGCGAGTTCTTAGTCATTAGTTGACTCTCTTTAAACTCCATTTATACACACCTGTAAAAATATAAAATAAGAATGACAATCATATCTCCAGCAAAGTCTATGACAAGAGCCTATCTTGTTTCAGGAGCCTGTCCTTACCAGTTCCATCTCTCCAATGTACAGTACCAGACCACAGCCTGCTCCCTTTATCCTATCCACTTTTCACCTGTAATTTTCCATCTGTAAATTTTAGAAACTGGTTGGCTTTAATTTAAACTGGGTTCTAAGATAGAACATTTTATTTTTGTACATTATGGGCTTGGAAAATATGTAGGACATGCAGGGCCTGATTCAACAAGGCGCGTATACTGAGAGCAAAATGTGTTTGTGTTAAAACGCACGGAAATCAGTTCTGCATACAACAAGGAACAGATCTGAAGATACTTACGCTGATGAATTTAGGTGCAGGTCTGCTCTGCTCTACTACACAAGACACTGCAGGATACGTTCAATGCACACATGGAATATACATTCGCAAAAGAACACACAGAAAAAAATTCTTATTCAATTAATGCCACCTGTTAATAAAATAAGCATTAATGACAAAACAGGTTAAAACAAAAAAAAGTTTTCTTTTTTCCTCATAAAATACATTTATTAGGATGATCTTAATGTCTACTGAACATAAAATACATTTTTACAGTTGTTTCTGATTGCAAACACATGTTATAGCATGCATACAAAACTGTCATCACTAGTAATCAGGACTTACTAGCCCTGTGGCTGGAGCAAGAGATATGGAAGAAAAACAAGTAACTTTCAGGTGCCCAAAGCTTGAATCGGACATGGCTGCGTGCGCTTGAGTTTGGAACGCCCTTGCTATACATTGACTACGGGCGAACGCCCATTCTCGCCCAGCGCACTCCCAGAAATCATAGGCTATAGTAAGTGTCCTTTGCGTACAAAGATGAAATGAATGGTCCTGCGTGTAATTGCACATGGTCCGGTTCTGTGCATGCACAGATTAATCTTGCATAGGATATGCACAAAAACGGCAAGGGAAAGTTTTGTAGCTTGAGAAGTACATATATGTTCTCTGAAAACTCTGACATTTATTCTATTTCTATTTTCAAACAAACCTCTAAATACCAAACCAACATTGCTGTATGACTGGATCACATAGGCCCACAAAGCACTTTTTTCATTGCAATCCGGCTGGACCAATTTTCAATATGTGGCACATAACCTCATGTGTCTAACTATTTTCCAATATACTGTAGGCGTGCGAGCAGGGCCCTCTTACCTCTTTGTGTATCTATTATCTTATCAGATCTTATTTTATTATTGTGTTTGTTTCCAACTGTAAAGTGCTGCAGCATATGCTGGATGCTATATAAATCCATGTAAATAAAGAACTAGATACTGGTTTGGTGTAATAGTTAACTTAGTCATTAACCCCTAGAAAATAAAAGCACTGTGTTAAAATCAGAAATGTGACATCTCATATATGATTTTTAATGGGGGTTTACTCACTATGCAGATACTAGTAAGTTAGTTGTCTACATTGCCGTCATGTGCTCCCAGCCTCCAACATTCTCCCAGCCTCCAACATTTACCTTACGCTGCTCCATTCTACTAAAATACTTGACAGTTGATGTACAACCATGACATGGCTCCCCGAAACCATAACTAAAATCTTATCATTAAATAAATACACAGACACCAGAGTTTGGCAAATAAGAGGTCAGTATTATTAATCTGAGCAAAACATAAGGTGGAGGAGAAAGCATAAGAAGCTCAGTTAGAACCAATTCTCATCATATCACAGTGAGGGTAACCAACCCTCTCGATATAAATTAACTGGGGGATGTTTTCCTGCCAAGGGTGCACCCTTACAACAACTGGATATCTATACACCCCAAGCCTTAGAGGACCTGCATCCCCTAATGGCCTGATGGAATGCAACCAACAAACCCACTCCCGAGTGCAGTGGATGTAACCGAAATCAAAGCCTAACACTTCTAAGGGATGCAGACTATTGAGCTAAATAACCGTGTACTCATAAGGTATTGGCTCTGATTGCTAAAGCTTTCTGGAAACGCCAGGTGCCATAAGAGACCAAGGCCCACCACCATACTGACCTAACAAAATGTGCTCAAACTCTCATAAATGCACTCAATAAAAATGCCTAGACTCTCCTCCATAAAGTGTACAACATTGGCCATATAAAGATGCGGAAAGAAAAGCCTGACGAGCGGGTGTTCAACTGAATACTATCAATAGTCCACTTAAATCAGGAAACAACAGAATTCACCTTTCTCTGCATCTTCTCTACCACTCGACCATTAGAAATATTCTTCCAAACCCACTTAGGAATAATATCAGACCAGCAGATTACTAGATGAGGCCACCAGGAAACCGTAGCGGTCAGATCTGCTTTAATACTTCAAATCTCACAAATTGACGTGCAATGGCCAACAACATTACCTTCCAAATGCATGACAAGACAATGAGGGACACCTCTCCAGAAATTATTTTTTAAGATCAGAAATTATGAAGATAAAAGAAAAGAGTGAGGGAAATACACATAAGTTTAAAGATGAATTCGACCTTTAACCCATCACAATTGAATGGTAAGTTTGCTGAAACCTTGTACCGGTTAATTAGAAATGATCTGTAAAAGGTATCCCAGAGACCTTTCAAGAAGCATTTAATTTAACCCTATGGAAAGGAGAACATTGGAAGAATTAATGGAACACCCTGAATTTATTATAAGACAAGCGGATAAGGGATGAGGGACAGTAATAACTATTATTATTATTACCATTTATTTATATAGCACCACTAATTCGTCAGCGCTGTACAGAAAACTCACTCACATCAGTCCCTGCCCCATTGAACGGTGGCTAAGTGGTAAGCACTTCTGCCTTACAGCGCTGGGCTCATGAATTCAATTCCTGACCATGGCATTATCTGTGTGGAGTTTGTATGTTCTCCCTGTGTTTGCGTGAGTTTCCTCCGGGTGCTCCGGTTTCCTCCCACACTCCAAAAACATACTAGTAGGCTAATTGACTGCTTTGAAAAATTTACTCTATTCTGTCACTCTCTGTCTGTGTTTGTATGTTAGGGAATTTACACTGTAAGCTCCAATTGGGGAGGGACTGATGTGAATGAGTTCTCTGTACAGCGCTGCGGAATCAGTGGTGCTATATAAATAAATGGTGATGAAGATGATGTGATCAGTTTTACACCGCTTCCAATGTGGCTCGGATCAAGCACTGGATGGGTGGATGGCCCCGAAACTCCAACCTCCCCACCATAATACGTCACTGTACCAACACTATGCCCCTACACAGCCTTGTACACACACACATACACACACACCTCCCTTGGCTCCATTTAGACTATGACGTTTCCCTTCTTTTGTTATAATTGACCAGGGTCTAATACTGGGACCAATGGTGTAGGGTTTCTACGCCAGGGGTCCACATTTTCTTAATTGCTTAAGCTGCCACAGGCCATGGGGCTCAGGAAATGGGTGAGGACAAGCATTTTGTGTACCTACCATGGAGCCACCAGACCTTTGTTGATTAGCTTGGGGATTGTTTACATTATAGTAGAGGGATATACACTACTGAAACTGACAATGTATTTTATATGAAATGTAGTGTACCTTTTAGAATGCTTCACATTTTAATATGCTCAGGGATATATGTATATATTTTAGAATTTGCAAGAAGTTTTGCAGAGGATGTTAAAAGCAGAAGTAAAGATGGCCTTTGCAGAAGTAGCTGATTACAAATAACGTGCTACTTTAAGGCTTCTTGGAAAATTGCACTATAAGGCTAGAACAAGTACAACTGCAGGCTTGTCAGGAAACTGATCTTGTGATTCAACTGTTTTTGCACATCAACAAGTTCTTCAGAAGTACTATAAAAATGTGAACCTGGTATGCATTAAACAGAGCAGAATATTCAACCACTGACTGTATTGTGTAATTCTCATTCTCCGGACGTAAAAAAGATATATCCTCTCTGTTTGTGTATGGATCATGCATCTGTCTATTGGTAGCCTACTTTGTATTCAACATTTCCTTGGAGGTCCCACTGAGATGGTACATGTCCAGTGACCCAGGGAGCAACAGCAGGCCGAAGGAGAGGACAGAGACACTAAATCCACGTGGTGAGAAGATTTCTGCTCAGTCTCTGTGCTTTCTCTAACATGTGTTTCTGTACTACTACCATAAAGAGTCAAATAGAGACGAACATTGAAAAAGGGATACATATTGCATAGTTGTCTATCCAGGGGCGCAAGGAGGATTTTTCAGGGGGGGTTTCCTCCACCCCCGAAAAAAAAAAAAACCCTAGAGAGCTACCGCGCATACGCGTCAGCACTGTACTGTACAGCAGCCGCGATGCTGTCAAAGAAGCGTCCGCCACGGGCGCTTCTTAGACAGCGCCGCGGCTGCTGTATAGTACAGTGCCGATATGTAGGGCACTTTTTTAGCGGAGGGGGGGTTCTGGAGACCCAGAAACCCCCCCCCTGCGTGTGCCACTGCTATCATAGTATTGTTTTTTTCTGTATCAAGGTTTGATAAACAAAAATGAGAGTGTTGAACATTTAAACCCATAAGACACATAAGGTAAATAGAAAATGTTTCTTTGAGACCCAGGTACGGGTTGAAATTGTATTAATTGATATTTCAGTCATAAGGTATTTTGACTAGAGCATAAGGTATTCTGATCATGGGAAGTAACAATAGTACAGAATCAAATGTTTCAGGAAGACCCATGGATATAATGAAATATATTCATGGAAAGGAATTTTGTGTAGAAATGGGTGATTTATTTAAGAAATTTGGTTTGACCTGAGACGGTACTCTTGATGCAATTAAGATATAACATATGATGAAAACTATGTCTAGAGATATTGATAGGAATGACTTAAGAGAAAAATGTGAAACATGGCTGGAAACCACAGAGGGATTGATTTATGACCATGAATGTGCAGAAATGGTAGATGTTATGGAAAATGTCAGTATCTGTGGATGGAACGACAGGGAAAGTGCAAATGCATGTGGAGGTATGTTAGGATTTAGTCCACGGCGTGTAGATGGAAACTTTTATCCCTGGTGGAAATGTTCAAATTGTAGATTTTGCAACAGTCCTGGTGACACTATTTGTAAAAATTATCAGACTCTGTGAAATGAAAGATGTAAACTATGTCCTGAACAAAAGGAGTATTGAGCCCAAACCCCAAGAGATTGTTTGATATAGCACAAGAGGTTAAGAAATCTAGACGGGTAAAGAAACACACATGGAGATGTAAATATGAGACAGGACTGAATTATTGGAGAGTAAAGAAATGTGTAAAATGTGGAAATCTGCAAAATTAAGGACCCAGATAGAAGTTCTAAATAATGTGACTAGCATTATTTGTATTGTTAATCTGTCATTAAAATGAGTTACAAACAAATTTTACTGAAGGGTTAGTTGCTAGTCACAAGTATAGAAAAAACAGTTTCATTTTTAAGTATCTTGAGCATTTGCATAAGGCAGATTTCTAGCAAAAAAACAATCCCACTAGGGGTTAATGGCGCACACTAAGAAAATGAGGAAACAAATTTAATAAATATAATGAAAATACAAAAAATAGTAATAAGAAAAATGAGCTAAATAGCCAGGTCTCCTGCTGATGCAAACCTGTGGTCTATTGCATAGCAACCACCATCAACACTTAACCAAGCAAAAATAAGAGAAAAAATGGGTAGCGCTGTAGAAAACCTGTAATTCCTGTATAATAAAACAATATGGCTGGAGTCTCTCTCAAAGGAACGAAAAAAATAAATATCTATAGGATATATAATAACATGTAATATTTATTATTCAAACAAAAATAGTCATATAAAACATACACAAATTAAAATGCAAATATAAATACATCACCAGCTTGATATTATTCCATCAGATATATCATATTTGGTGTATAAAAAACCTTCAGTACTGAGGTAATTCATTTATCTAGCTGCGGTTAGTAGTTATTCATAATTTGAATGTAGAGAACTTTTTTCGGCAACTCAAAAGTATGTCCATCCAAAAATAGCTGGATCTACAGACATTAACCAACTTGTGGGTTGTTAATAGAGCCAAGGATATTTACCAGTGACAACGGTTAGGTTTCCTCCAGGTAATAGTCAGACTTATGTAAGACAGTCACTGTCCGGCTCCCTCCTATGTGACCAGTTTCCGTAGCTGACTCTAAAGGTATTCAAACAAAATAATTTGGTTAATGTCTGTAGATCCAGCTATTTTTGGATGTGTGAGGGTATAAAATAATTAATAGTTATTAAGATGTTCAAATATATTTGTGAAATGCCTTAAAACACTACATACTACAGATGCAGGACAACGCCTTGAAGAAAAGCAAGTGTTTCCTATGGAACAGACAATAGCAGGATGCCAGACTAAAGGAAGCGGCTGAGAGGAAAAGCACGTAATGCTAAACAGAGGATGTTGCCTTATATGTATTATTGTTTCAAATAAATATTTGCTGAGCTAAACAGATTTCCTTATATGTCCTTGTCGTTAACCAGTTAATGCTGTACCCTAGGTATAAATAAAGGGTCAGCCTGCAAGGACCCTCAGAGCTGATTTTGAAACTGCAACACCATGTTTGTGTTTCATTCCTTCACTCTTCTGTTAACAGCAAAATACCACATAGGAAATCCGGTTATCAGATATCGATAATGAGGGCACCATGCCTTGGTACCCCGACAGATGGACATACTTTTGAGCTGCCGGAAAAAGTTCTCTGCATTCAAATTATGAATAATTACTAATCGCGGCTAGATAAATGAATTACCTCATTACTGAAGGTTTTTTTTATACACCAAATATGATATAGCTGATGGAATAATATTAAGCTGGTGATGTATTTATATTTGTATTTTAATTTGTGTATGTTTTACATGACTATTTTTGTTTGAAGAATAAATATTATATGTTATTATATATCCTATAGATATTTCTTTTTTTCGTTTTTTTCGACAGACTTCTAGCAAACGTACCTTCCTTGTAACAGGTACTTTTGATGTTGAAATTTAAAGTCAAATAATCTGTGTACTGTAAATGTATGTATATAGGAGAAACATTGTACAGTGTATGTGTGAGGCTGTGCAGCAGAGAAGATGGACCCCCCTTTTATTCTGTGTAAAAGACTTCTGTGTGTGAAGAAAGGTAGGGAGTTGTGCTTTTGGTTATCTGACAATGCATGTAAAATTGATAAAAAGCTTCTTTGAGTATGCTTCAATAATTCAAGAGTAATTAAAATGACTCCAGAGTGGTAACAATACATTGAAGCTAAACAGTATTTAGTTTAATGCTGGGACTTGTAGTTCCATACTTCCTCTATAAGTGACAGAGTGAGTGCTTTGTTTTTCTGTTTTAATGTCGAAAAAAAGGTACATTTGTAAATGTCTAAAACAGAAATCTGCATATCCGGCGCTTCGTTCAGTAATGCAGCTCATTGTATGTACTGAGAGTTCCACTTTAAATTCTCAAATAAAGACATTAACGACAAATAAATTATACATACATGAAGCGCTCTCCTAGTTTGCACTTCCTTATGCTTCAAGCCAATGATCAGGGCTGCCAAGAGGAATTCAGGGCCCCGGTACAACAAATTCATGGGGCCCCCCTTACAGTCGAGTATGCCCAAAAAAATTGCGCCGCTTTCGGAGGTGTGCTCATACATTTGGGGGCGTGGAAAATGCGCCATTGGGGCGTGGCTAACACATCAAAATCACTAGGCTCTGAATTCGCCGGAGCGTCACATATGTCCAAGCACACCTGACTTTCAGGACATCTAGCACCACAGTGTAGTATACTAAGAATGCAGTGTGTACACAAAGAGTTCAGTCTTGGCCTGCACCTTACATTGGGCAGAACACTCACCAAAAATTGGCATTGTCCCTACTAGAATCACAACATTTCACATACTGTCCTGCTCTCTCCTACCTGTTCTTCTCACTTTCACCACCTGTGGCTGCATGTTTCTTTAGTTGCGGGTTGTCTGGATCCTGGAATGCTGGGGGCCCTATTTGGAAAAAATGGCTACATTTAGATAATTCCAAACAACCCTGGCGTTAAATCAATACCTACAGGATTATTAATTAGGCCTTCCTCCAGCTCCAACATTACAATAATGTGCCCCTTCATCATCGCCATGCCTTATGATGACACTGCGCCCTTCATGCTGCTTTTGCCCCTTCACCTGGCTCTCCGTCATCACACTATACTATGCTGCTCCCCCCTTTTTCAATCCCACTGTGCCATGCTGCCCCCCGTTTTTTAACCCCACTGTGCCATGCTGCCCCCCTGTTTTTTAACCCCACTGTGACATGCTCCCCCCTGTTTTTTAACCCCACTGTGCCATGCTGTTCTGTTTTTTTAACCCCACTGCGCCATGCCCCCCCATTTTTTAACCCCACTGTGTCATGCCGCCCCCATTTGTTAACCCCACTGTGACATGCCCCCCTGTTTTTTAACCCCCCTGTGCCATGCCCCCCCCTCATTTTTAACCCCACTGCGCCATGCCCCCCCTCCCCATTTTTTAACCCCACTGTGTCATGCTGCCCCCTCATTTTTTAACCCCTCTGTGCCATGCCCCCCCCATTGTTAACCCCTCTGTGCCATGCCCCCCCTCATTTTTAACCCCTCTGTGCCATCCCCCCCCCGTTTTTTAACCCCTCTGTGTCATGCTGCCCCCTATTTTTTAACACCTCTGTGCCATGCTGCTCCCCCTCATTTTATAATCCCTCTGTGCCATGCCCCCCTAGTTTTTTAACCCCTCTGTGCCATACTCCCCCTCGTTTCTTAACCCTCTGTGCCATGCTGCCCCCCTGTTTTTTAACCCCACTGTGACATGGTCCCCCCTGTTTTTTAACCCCACTGTGCCATGCTGCCCCGTTTTCTAACCCCACTGTGCCATGCCCCCCCTTTTTTAACCCCCCTGTGCCATGCTGCCCCCGTTTTTTAACCCCACTGTGCCATGCTGCCCCGTTTTTTAACCCCTCTGTGCCATGCCCCCCCATTTTTTAACCCCACTGTGTCATGCCGCCCCCCGGTTTTTTCCCCCATTGTGCCATGCCCCCCCCATTTTTTAACCCCACTGTGTCATGCCGCCCCCATTTTTTAAACCCACTGTGCCATGCCCCCCCCATTTTTTAACCCCTCTGTGTCATGCCCCCCTGTTTTCCTCACTTCACTTACCTTTTCCTTTTCTTTTTTCTTCTCTCTTCTTTCTTGGTCCTCTCTGCTCTATTCAGACTGAATGCCGGGCGTGACATGATGACGTCACGCCCAGCATATAAGAAATAAGGAACGCTGGAGAAAACAGGGAGACCAAATGGAGACCTGATACTCTGGCACCCTAATGGTGCCAGAGTGAAGTTTTAATAGAGGCTGGTGTCAGCTGATAGGATGGAAGCCTGGGGGGGCAGGAACGAACATAGCGTCCCGATGCCTAGCAACGGGACAAGGTGCGCATGCGCCTGACTGCAAGAAGCTGGACGGGGATGCTGTGTGCCTGTTGCCTAGCAACAGGACTCCCCCGGGCGAAAAACTTCAGGCGCTTCATGGAGGAAGAGCTGGGATGGCGCCTGACTACAGTTAGGGATTTTGTCCGGTTCTCGTGTCTGTTGATTAATGGGGACAAATCTACTAATTTTCATTTACATGACGTTATATCCCATGTGACATCTCCCCACCTCTTCCTGCAGTGGACACTGTGTTTGAAATATCTGAATTTCTCATTTTTCTGCCAAATTTGTCTCCCTAAATCTTAACCCTGTCACAGCTCACTTTAAACAAACAACGCATACCTGAAAAAACTCCCCCTCACTCCGACTAGCTGGATTAAAATCATCATCCAGCCAAAGTTTCTTTATATTTTACAGCACTCACCTGTTTATCTCCTCAACACTGTTTTCCGCTGACAGGCTAATCTTGTCACTCCTGTGGGAAGACAAGAAAGCTCAAGCTGCAAATGGTTTGTAAATCTAAGGCCTTGGGGGTTAGGCCCTCCTAAACCTTAGATTATATTTTTATGTGGCAGAGCTAGGCCATTTGATCGATTGGGTGGGGAGCATGCATTCTGAGACTTTGGTTGGATTCCAGGGCGAACAGGCAGGGCTTCCCTTGTGTTTGACCCCTCTACAGGTACTGTTGGTAGGGAAATGTACCAAAAATGTGGCCCCAATTGTTAGGCAAGCTGTCAAAATTTGGAGATTTGTACACTGCCTGGTGGGGAGAAGTGGCTACAATGCCTCTACCCCAATATGGTATAACTCCGCTCTCCCTGAGTTTGCTAAGTTGCGAGAGTATAACATCTGGCGGAGGTTGGGAGGACTGCCCTTGGCCAACTGTATCAAAGTAGGTGATTCAAGTCCCCACTTTTTCTGGTCTGCTGCCTGGGACTGTGTCCTCCATACTGTACCGGCTGCCCTGCCTTTATATGCCAGGTGGTATCTATAAGGCTGTCACAGTTCCACCTGATAAGCAGGTCTTTACGATGTGAATCCTAGGGTTCATACAGTTTAGCGCTACTCCAGCAGGGCGCAGAGTCTAATGTGTAGACGGTGTTTACCAGGAACCGCCGCAAAGCAGTATGGTCTTAGCTGCGTCTGCTCGTTGGCCGCGGCCCCTGCTAGAGTACTGAGCGAGACCCTTTGGGAAAGTCAGGAGACAAGGGGCCGGGCAATAGCGGTGAAGGGTAGATGAAATACCGGAAGTGCTGATGGAACGTCAGCCCAGTAGACAACGTAGATAGGACTGCAGGTACTTGGATGGAGCGTCAGCTCTGTAGACAAGAGAATAGATGTGCAGGTACTTGGTTGGAGTGTCAGCTCTGTAGACAAGTGAATAGATCTGCAGGTACTTTGTTGGAGCGTCAGCTGTGTAGACAAGTGAATAGATCTGCAGGTACTTGGTTGGAGCATCAACTCTGTAGACAAGTGAATAGATCTGCAGGTACTTGGTTGGAGCGTCAGCTCTGTAGACAAGTAGACAGGATAGCAGATACTTGGTTGGAGCGTCAGCTCTGTAGACAAGTAGACAGGATAATATGTAGCTACGTCTAGCACCAAAGGTAACTAAAGGAACAGGCACTGAGTGTATAGAGCAGGTGCCTTTTGTATTTGGTGGCAAAATTGCCTGGCCAATGGGAAAGCGGCCAGAGGTTTTATAAATCGCGGGTCTGCGTACGCGCAGACCCGAATCCAAGATGGCGGCGCCTGAGACGGAGCGGACCGCCGGAGGAAGGTAAGTTTGCCAGGGGTCAGGTGAGCTGCCCGATACTCCGGTGAGTGACAAAGGCATCTCTCTGGAAGATGTCATTGATAAATTTGTGTATAAATATGTACTTAATCTTATAACTTTAGCAAAGGTTAAAATAGCCCTGTGCTGTCTTGCACCTGAACCCCTTGATTTCCATAAATAGAGGGCGCTAGTCAATGACATGGTGCAACATGAAAGATGTATGTCTACCTCCGAAATGCCAAATCTAAATATCATAAAATTTGAGCCATCTCAAGATATGTTATGATTTAAATACTTTTGAAAATATGCTCTGCCTAAACAGTATTTGCCGTATGTATACACACAGAACAGATTGCAGTACACGCACATGCAAATTGTTATGTACATCTAGTCACTATCCAATAACGATTGTCCACTTCCAGTTATGTGGTTCCAAAGCACAATGCGTTTTAATAGCAAAAGCAGAAGAGCAGCAATTCAAATAAAATAAGTACAGCCGTTACATTTGCAGGCACCCTGGATCCAGCATACAGTCATTCAGTCCTGAAATCTGTGGTCAGAGAGACTGTCTGCTGGTCCCAGAACTCCTGCTTATATACAGTCAGTGATACAGAGAAAACAATACAGATGATTTGGCATGTTTCCATAGGTTCAGGTCTCAGGACTGTCCAGTGTAAAGCAGGTCAGTGTTCAAACAATGCCATCCAAGGGTGAGGGTCAGCTCTCCAGAAGATGCATACTAATCTTCCCACCGAAAACTATTTCAAACTGGTCTATTTACATTACACACACAATACCATTCTGATCATTTATTCCCTATAATCCATATCTAGCATACGCAAAGTGCGATCCTTTAGGCGATTGAACCGGACATCTGCGGATAAATAGGGGATTAGAATGATACTAGACATGATATGTTTCCTGTGTCCTGAACCTTAGATCTCACTAAAGTGTTTATAACATTATAATATTTAACTATAAACTCTGCTACATTTCAATATAAATAACTATGTGTTGCAACTATTTTTAATATGAACTAATTACAAGTGTATGTGTTTGTGTAAATGCGTGTATTGGCACATGTTGTGGTTAATTACGCTCCTCCACGCCAAAGCTTGCTATTAGCACAATTTCAGACATAGACAATCAGATTGATAGATATTAATTTGAAATGACCATATCCAATTACCTGACTTCGACAATATATACAATAAAAGTTCACATCAGAACGTATACAACTTTTATTTCATCAATGTTGACTGTTGACAGTATAATAATTGTAAAATATCATTATTTTTAAATATAGTTTGTTTCAATAAATGTTTTTTACATTATTTACATACATATAGATTACTTCAATGCACGTAGCACATGCAATGCTTTTAGATAGTAAATCTTAGTTGCATACAGTTGTTCTGTGATCGCTATTGACTCACATATATGTAATGGTATGATTTTATTAATGCCATAATTGAACAATACAATATTGCTGAGGCAGCTGACCAGGGTCAGACTGGCGCAGCGGGCTACCGGTAAAATCACCGGTAGGCCCCGCTACCTTACGGCCAGACCCCCTTTTGGATGTGGGCGGAGCTTACCTGGAGGCCCGTTGTTCTCGCAGTCCTCTCCGGCGTCCCCGCTGCTGCAGATGACTGGCTGTCACTGACAGCCAGTCATCTTTCACATGTGATCGCAGCTGCGATCATGTGACCCGCCCACTCACCCTGTCAGCTGATGTTCCCGCGCCGCTGAAGGGAGAAGAGCAGAGAGGCTGCAGCAATCAACTTTTGGGTAAGTATACTTTAACCAGTTGTATTATTGTTTGTGCTATCACTATATATAGATATATATATATTGTAATGTGCGTATTGTCGCTAACCAATAACGATTGTCGAACCTCGATTTGTGTTTCCAACGCACAAAGATTTATTCGCAATAAGTGGAAAAAATATGCTCAAGCGATGTAATAGTAAATACAGCCGTTACTTAACGCAGGCGCTCTGGATCCAGTGCAGTCATTCAATCCTGAAGTCTGGGGACAAGAAGTCTGCCCTCTGGATCACAAGCTGCTGCTTATATACACAATCACATACAGTAATACAATGAAGATGGAATAGCTTGCATCTATTGGTCCGGGTCTCAGGAATGTCCAAGGGGTCGTCAATCATTGGCTGGTTCATCCTAAGGAATCCAAAGGAGGGGGTCATCTCTGCAGGGGGTATGCTCTGCTCTTCCCGCCAGAATTCCTTAGTCTTAAGTAGTTCATAATTCCCTATCATTCATAACTTGCGTATGCACTCTGCGATTCCCTCGCAGAGCGCACCAAACAGTAGGATATGTAACAAGGTTCATTATGATACCACTCATGATGTTATTCCTTTAACCCGTTCTTGTGTATTTCACTAATATGCATGTAACTCTGATATAACATATAAATACTACTATATTTCGACATAACTGACTATGTGTTGCAACTACCAATAATGTGTACTATTTTATAAGTATGCGTGTTTGTGCAAATGTATGGTAAAAGACCAATTACTGTTGCTGCCACGTGTAGTGGATGCGTACGCCCTTTCACGCCATAGCGTGCCCTTGTACGACATAGCGTACCGTACGCATCTTTTCAGACAAAGACAACCAAGTTTGCTAGACTTTAATTGAAATGACTTTATCCAATTTGCTGACTTCGACAGTTCCACCCTTTGATAGTGTAATAAACTATCACCCAATCACCGTTTCAAGTTCAGGATTATACAATACTTCTTCACAGACCATGATCTCGGTATCTGGTACCACCCTTTCAGTCTCTTTCTCAGTGTTACTCTTATGAGACCGTTTTCCACACTTCAACACAGTAGGAACACATTTGACAACTAAACCAATTGCTAAGATGACACCCAGTATAAGGAGAAGGAGCTTACCTACACTCGCAATCATTTCCTGTACCCATTCCCCCAGACCAGAGAACCATTTTGCTGGGTTCAACCATGAGAACCAACCCGCCACCTTTTCCCCGACCTCATATAACGAAGAATTATGGCTCTTTCGAAATTCCCATTTCAGCTGCAAAATTTCATCCATCTTCCGGTCTATAACCTCTTTAGGGTCTTCCGTATTATTAGTAATGTAACTCCTTCTTGTACGCTTGTAGCTCCCTTCCAGTATACCTGAAAGTGTCATCATACATCTCGGTGATATTATCTATTAATTTAGCTAGGTCTTGGATATACTTAAAGTTTAATGTTCCCCGAGCGGTCCTGGTGAGATCTAGAGCAACCATAACTTGGAAACCAGCAGTTTCACTAATCAATTTTGTAGCTATGGGTTCCTCACCAGGAATCATATTTCTCTTGCCACGGTGTTCATACTGTGTGTGTATGTATGGTGGTGATGTAGTCTTGTGAATATCTACCATTTCTTCATGAGTAATAGTCATGATTTCAGGAACCAGTTTAGCTAAGAAACACAAACCCTTGGAACTCGGAGTCACCCAGGAATAAGCTTTCCTCCCACAAACAAAATACACATCATCAGGGAGAACATAAGGAACAGTATGCCCATGAATTATATCACACAGAGTTTTGATAAAACTACCCATGCCTAGTGTCTCCATCTGCTCTAGACACGTGTCGGCATTAATGATATTTTCACATTTATCTGTAGAGACTTTTCCAATAGATACCTTCTTATGTTTGGTTATACGCCCTAACTTGTGACTTCCATCAGCATTCCTGCCTAGTAGTGACCTTGTGAGTCTCTCTCTAAAATGAGTGTGGCGAGCCATTGTCTGATCTGATAGGTCAGCCTCCCAATTCTCCAGGCGCTTTGCATGAGATATGTTTAGGCACAGCAACGATCTGCCTATGGAGTATTGTCGAAGCGTCAGACTAGGGGACCTAGTGTTATTGTACCTCCCTTCTATGGGCCTCCCACCCCTTAATTCGAGTACTTCGGATATGTTTAGCGGGAATGGCACTAGTCCTATGTTATGCTGCCCTTGAGGCACGTGAGAGCACACCCAACACTCAGTTTGGTTTAGCACCTTACCCACCAGGGAGTGATAATCCTCCAAAGGATGTCCGCCTATATTCAGAGTACTGGGGGACTGGCATCGTTGGATGCATCTCTCGTCAACTAGGGAGTTGCAGAACTTGCAGATACAATACTCATCAGACAATAGCCCCTCACACTGCCTCCGAGTTCCTGAGCTAGCAGACCTTTTCATAACCCCTGGACCAAGTTTGATAATGGGCTGCTCAGGATATCCTATTAACTTTTCTTCGGCCTCCATTTCATCCGTATCACTCCCAGAACTCTCCTCCATCCTCCATTCTCCTTCACAAAAATAGAATGTCCTAGAAAAAGTAAAAACAAGGAAAATCCTGGAACAAAAGAAAAACAAAAACCGCCACTCCATCGCTGGAAAGATAGTTCTGAGGCAACGTCTCTGGTTCAGGTGTCTTAACTGCAGGCTTTAGGTCTCCCGGAACAGGCTCACAAGTGACAGCTCTATGTCGTCGGTCTGAGTCTTGTCTTGCACTTTCTCCGGATTATGGACTCTCCTGCAGTGGGTGGAATGGACCCAAGTGTCTCTCTCTGCAACCTTCAGTGATGTAGTACTGGTCAGCAGCACTTGGTACGGGCCTTCCCAACGGTCTGTT
Source organism: Mixophyes fleayi (assembly GCF_038048845.1). Classification (NCBI taxonomy): domain Eukaryota; kingdom Metazoa; phylum Chordata; class Amphibia; order Anura; family Limnodynastidae; genus Mixophyes; species Mixophyes fleayi. The sequence continues at coordinate 26,537,485 of NC_134413.1, forward strand.
AAACAACCTGAACGTAAGAAATTGCGGATCATAACATAGTCTCCAGGTTCAACATCATGACAGTTCGTTTCTGGCATACCAGGTGACAGCATTTTTAGTTTTTGTTGTTGTTGTTTCAGCTGTCTACTCATTCTTATAAGATATTGTACAGTCACTTCATTATTACACTTTAAGTCGTCTTGTGGACTCACGATCAAATGAGGTTGTCGTCCGAACAGTATCTCAAAGGGGGACAGATTAAGAGGAGGTCTAGGAGTGGTTCGAATGCTGTGGAGGACCAACGGCAAAGCCTCAGGCCATGCCAACCCAGTTTCAGCCATTATCTTACCTAGTTTGTTCTTGATTGTACCGTTTACTCTCTCCACCTTACCACTGGCTTGTGGTCGGTAAGGGGTGTGAAGTCTGCTACTGATTCCCATGAGTTTACACATATTTTGGAAGACATCACCAGTAAAATGGGTACCCCCATTCACTTTCAATGATTCTAGGGATACCGAACCTACACACAAAGTCTTGTACAATTTTCTTTGCAGTGAACACAGCAGTATTAGTGGCTGCCGGATATGCTTCTACCCAACCGGAAAACACATCAATACACACTAACACATACTTCAGATTCCTGCACGGTGGTAGTTGGATATAGTCAATTTGTATTACCTGAAAAGGTCCGTCTGTAGGAGGGATGTGGGATGGCTCAGTTGGAATAGTTTTCCCAACATTTTTCCTCAAACAAGTAAGACATGACATTGCTTTCTTACCAGCTTGAGAGGAAAATCCGGGAGCACACCAGTATGCTCTCACCAGTTTGCACATACCTTCTTTACCCAGGTGAGTCAGGCCGTGTGCTGCTTCAGCCAGGCTTGGATAGTATGTTCGGGGAGCTACAGGCTTACCTTGTCCATCCCTCCAGAGTCCTGAGGACTCTTGACCACATCCCTTCGCCTTCCAGACCGCCTTCTCCTGCAGGGAACACAAATCTTGCATTTCAATTAATTTCTGCGTGTCTAATGTCTGAAAAACCATCATAGTCTCGGTCGATACAGTCATAGGTTGCCCTGCTGCCCATTTAGCAGCTTCGTCTGCCCTGTTGTTGCCCAATGACACTGGGTCTTCTTCAAAGGTATGGGCTTTGCACTTTATGACGGCTACTGTTCTGGGTAACTGTATCGCTGTCAGAAGTCCTTTTATGTGTTGTGAGTGTGCCACTGGTGTACCTGCTGCTGTCGTAAAGTTTCTAAGACGCCAAAGGGCCCCAAAATCATGCACTACCCCGAAGGCGTACCTAGAGTCAGTATATATGTTGGCTGATTTACCCTCTGCCAATTCACACGCTCTCCTTAGTGCTACTAGTTCCGCCACCTGGGCTGAGTGAGGTGGACCAAGAGGTTCAGCTTCTACCACATCCTGATCGTCTACAACAGCGTAACCAGTACATAGCTCTCCTGTCTCTGTCTGTCTATGGCAACTTCCGTCTGTATAAAACGTAAAATCTACATTTTCTAAGGGGGTGTCACATATGTCGGGCCTTGCAGTAAAGGTCTGATTCAGGTGTTCCATACAGTCATGCGTGTCAGTATTCTTGCCTAACTCATCATCAACCAGGGTCTCCTCACCTCCCACCCTTTGTGTCTCTTGAGACACATACGGAAGGTATGTAGCTGGATTTAGGGTGCTACATCGTTTGATGGTGATGTTTGAGGGTGCCATCAGGGCTAGTTCCCACTTTGTGAATCTAGCTGAAGAAACATGTCTGGTTTGGGCTGAATTTAACAGAGCTGATACAGCATGGGGTGTATAGATGGTTGAATTATGTCCTAATACTACATCCTCACTCTTACTTACTAGAAGGGCCGTTGCTGCTACACTTCTAAGACATGTTGGGAGTGACCTTGCCACATTGTCTAATTGTGCACTGTAGTATGCTACCGGTCTGCTAGCGTCACCATGTTTCTGTGTGAGGACATCTGCTGCACAGCCATCAGCTTCTGTACAAAATAGCTCAAAAGGCTTTTCATAATCAGGTATTCCCAATGCAGGTGCTTTTGTCAGACTATCTTTAAGATTAAAGAACGCTTGCTCCGACTCTTCTGTGTGTACGACACGTTCTGGTTTTGAGGAAGAGACTAGCTCCTGCAATGGTAATGCCAGAATAGAAAAACCTGGGATCCAGGACCTACAGTATCCACACATCCCCAAGAAAGTACGAATCTGCTTCTGGCTCTGCGGCAGGGTCATGTGTTGTATGGCCTCAATTCTGTCGGTTGTCAGGTGTCTTAGCCCCTTAGTGAGGCAGTGTCCTAAGTATTTGACCTTAGTCTGACATGGCTGTAATTTATCCTTTGCCACCTTGTGCCCTGTTTGTGAAAGATGAAGCAACAACAATTTAGTATCATGTAAACATGACATAAAAGAATCAGAGCACAACAACAAATCGTCCACATATTGAATTAGAACAGACCCATTGTGGGGTTGAAAGGATTGCAAACAGTCATGTAAGGCTTGGGAGAAAATACTGGGGCTGTCAATGAACCCCTGGGGTAGTCTGGTCCATGTGTATTGTACTCCCCTGTAGGAGAATGCAAAAAGGTATTGGCAGTCAGGGTGAAGAGGGACTGAAAAGAAAGCAGAACATAGATCAATGACAGTAAAATGACTGGCAGACGGTGGAATCTGCATGAGGATGACAGCTGGATTCGGCACTACGGGGAATTGGCTCTCAACAACTTTGTTAATTCCCCTTAAGTCCTGGACTAATCTATAGCCCCTCCCCCCACTCTTCTTCACAGGGAAAATGGGACTATTTGCTGTACTGGCTGTACGAATTAAAATCCCTTGTTGTAACAGCCTCTCAATAACAGGATATACCCCTAGTTCCACCTCCGGTTTTAATGGATACTGTGGGATTTTTGGGGCTATCCTACCACTTTTTAGATTGACCATGACAGGGGCTACGTTTGCCATCAGTCCAGTGTCCTGTCCATCTCTGGTCCATAGGGAACCTGGTATTTCCAGCAACATCCCCTTTACTTGAGATGGACTTTGTTCTATAACAGGAGAGTGTAACATTAACCTTGGAGGGGTGTCCAATATGTCCTGTACCTCATGTGCAACCTTCTCGGGTATATCTAGGAACACACCATCTGAAGTACAGTATATGACACATCCCATTTTACATAACAAGTCTCTCCCTAGCAAGTTAGTAGGAGCCGCTGCAGCCAAGAGAAACGAATGCTTAGTATGCAGAGGCCCGATAGTAACTTCGGCGGGTTTAGTTAGAGGATAATGTAACACTTTTCCCGTCACCCCCATAGCTGGAATAGTTTTGCTGGTCACCTGTAGATTGAAAGGAGAGGTTATCACAGATCGGGCCGCCCCTGTATCTACAAGAAAAGTTTGTTTCCTGCCAGCTATGTCAACTATCATTGTTGGTTCTTCACTCTGACTCTCAGTTAACCTCACTGGCTGTAGACTACAGGTATGACCTGACCCCTAGCGCTGACTAGTGATTTCCCGCGCAGCATTTGCTGCCGTAATATGCGCGGGTAGATGTGAGTCTTCTAGTCTATGTGAATCCTTTCTTGGAGGATATCTATGTGACCCACCCTTATGTGTATTGAGTCTTTCTTTATTATAATCTCTAACGTAATGTCCTTCCTCGTTACAGTTGAAACACCTGATCACTTTAGGTTTCCTGTTATATGGGTTGTATGCTGGTGGTCGTGTATGCACCCCTTCTAGAGCCTGTATACTTACCGTCATTAACCTATCACTTTTCTCTTCCCTTTTTCTAAAAAGGTTCTTGTCATGCTCCACAGCAGACTCCCTAAGGAAGTCTACCGTGACGCCTCTCCAATTAGGTAATGTGGTTTGTACTCTCGTCTTTAAATTTTCCCTAAGGCCATCCATCAGTACCCCTACAGCTACCTCTCTGTGATGTGGGTCCTCACTTATGTTGGATATCCCAGTAAATCGTGCAATCGCTGTTATAGCTCTAGCAAAGTAATCTGAGGCAGTTTCACTATCTTTTTGTTTGATGGTGAAAATCTTACTCCAATTTACTACTACTGGAAAACAGATGGCTAAGTGTTTGACAATTTGTTCTATATTCCGTTGGTTAATCTCATCAGTCAGGGTGTCATCTTCCTCCAACAAACAATCTCTAATAAATTTTTGTATGTTAGTATTGGGAGGAAGACACGCCCTCAACACTACCCGCCAATCCTTACTGGTTGGTTCATGAGCATTCCCTAAGTCTTTAACAAATTTCTGACATTTAGCCAACTCTTTTCTAGGATCTGGGAATTCAGTCATAATGGAACGTAATTCTGATCTAGTCCAGGGACAATGCATTGTAACATTTCTTAAAGGAACTATACCATCCTTATCTGGTTTCCCATTGGGAACTGATATTGTGCGGACCGGGAACGCACCCTCTGGTACACTAACTTCAGGGGACGCTACAGGATTTACAGGCCCTAGATTTAGAACACTTTCACTCCTAGTGATCACGCTACTCTCACCTATCTCAGCCATTTTCTCATACTTGCGCTGAGCCTCTAGTACATTAACAGCATGGGCAATGGCCGAAATCACAGTGGGTTCATCTTCGTTTTCAGATACACTTGATTGAAACTGATTTAAAACAGGGTACAACTTAGTAATTTTTCTATTTTCAGTTTTAACAACGGCTGTACTTACCCCTCCCGCCACATAAGGTGGCGGGGGCGCGCTTGCGCTGAGTTTGCCACGCTTCTCAATGGTTACATCCGCCTTGCGCGCGCTTTTCGCCACGCCTATTTCCGGTTTGTATTCGCTGCTCTGCCACGTGTTACCTTCCATTTGCCACAATTTTAAACAATCATTATGTCTATTTCTCTTTTTCATTGACTTGATCAACCATATTCTATCTTTTACAGTATTCAGTACCTCTGCATTAAAACTCCCTATTGTTGGGAAAGGCCTATCACAAGCTTTGGTCATCCCGACCCACGTGTCACAATACACAGTTGCATATGCACCATACTTCTTACACATGAGAAACCTCGCTGAACCAATAGGGCCTTCCTTAGGCAGTACACTGACCATCTCTAGCGTATGCTTAGCACCCATGTTGAACAATATACCTTCTACCCGGAACACAGACACACCGCAATGCTCTGTTCCTTCCGGCCAAATGTGAAATACAGACACACCGCAATGCTCTGTTCTTTCCACCTAATAATTTCAACTCTGTTGCTATACTCACCGCTAGAGATCTATAATCCTCGGTGAACGTATTTCCTTTAGCCGCGTTCACTCGCTTTTCTCGCCCCTGGCGAGGATCCCTAATACAGAAATATCACTGTGGGCCCCAAGGGCTATCAGCTCCTCGATACCCTGGCTAAACCACAAAATCTGCTGAGTTTATTATCGCTGGGAGCGCAAAGTCGATACAATCAACCTGCCTTTCCAGTATAATTCCTCCTAGCTGCTTCACCAATTCGCACTAACGGTGCGACCGGATCGCACTGCCTACCAATACTAATTATTAGCAAACCTTGCGATCTATTGGTAGCGCTTTGCGAAAACCCAGTTTTCGCATTCGGTATACCTGCCCTGTATACCGTCCTTCAGTTGGGCAATCCGCCTCGTCAGACAGCAACTGAGCACCTCAACAATAAAACAGTGTATCTACGTTACAACATCGCACACTATACACCTTTTCTGCGCAGAAAATCAAAAGTTCCCAACAATAGTAATAATGTCTCAGAGGCTTTCACAAGTAATTATACTATGCATGTATAATAACTATCAAAACGATTGTTTAACCACGTGGCAAGTTTACCGGAAGTTCGCGTACGCACAGCAGGAAGTACACATACGCTAAACAATGCAATACAGTTAAAACGCACAATGACAGAAAAAAGAAACAGTTTTCTCTTTTGTCCCTAGGTTCTAGTTAGCGTGCCCTAGATAATGCAAAACGGACATTCGGTTTCACAACACAGAGTAAAATTCAGGTTTTGAACACCATGCGTTCTTACCCGTTTATGACGCGTCTCCACCCTTTGTTGAGGAACCGAAATCCATTGGTCTTGCGTATCATCGGCAATGAAACCTCCAAAGCTCACGAGCCCCCAAATTGTAATGTGCGTATTGTCGCTAACCAATAACGATTGTCGAACCTCGATTTGTGTTTCCAACGCACAAAGATTTATTCGCAATAAGTGGAAAAAATATGCTCAAGCGATGTAATAGTAAATACAGCCGTTACTTAACGCAGGCGCTCTGGATCCAGTGCAGTCATTCAATCCTGAAGTCTGGGGACAAGAAGTCTGCCCTCTGGATCACAAGCTGCTGCTTATATACACAATCACATACAGTAATACAATGAAGATGGAATAGCTTGCATCTATTGGTCCGGGTCTCAGGAATGTCCAAGGGGTCGTCAATCATTGGCTGGTTCATCCTAAGGAATCCAAAGGAGGGGGTCATCTCTGCAGGGGGTATGCTCTGCTCTTCCCGCCAGAATTCCTTAGTCTTAAGTAGTTCATAATTCCCTATCATTCATAACTTGCGTATGCACTCTGCGATTCCCTCGCAGAGCGCACCAAACAGTAGGATATGTAACAAGGTTCATTATGATACCACTCATGATGTTATTCCTTTAACCCGTTCTTGTGTATTTCACTAATATGCATGTAACTCTGATATAACATATAAATACTACTATATTTCGACATAACTGACTATGTGTTGCAACTACCAATAATGTGTACTATTTTATAAGTATGCGTGTTTGTGCAAATGTATGGTAAAAGACCAATTACTGTTGCTGCCACGTGTAGTGGATGCGTACGCCCTTTCACGCCATAGCGTGCCCTTGTACGACATAGCGTACCGTACGCATCTTTTCAGACAAAGACAACCAAGTTTGCTAGACTTTAATTGAAATGACTTTATCCAATTTGCTGACTTCGACAATATATATATATATATATATATATAATATATTTATTTATATATTTACAGGGTTTTATGGGATGGGCGCAAATCAAGGATACAATCATACGCACCTATTTGGACTGTAATGTGTCTCTAATACTGGGTGTGTGTAATGATCAACAAAGCTAAATTAATATCAAAACCATTTTGAGATGGACAATTATGATTATTGATCTGCAAATCATTTATGTATTACAGTTTTTTATCTTGACAACACTGGATTGCAATGTTATTAGTATTGGTTTTGATATTAATTTAGCTTTGTTGATCATTACACACACCCAGTATTAGAGACACATTACAGTCCAAATAGGTGCGTATGTTTGTATCCTTGTGTGTCCCACTTCCCCCCTGATTTGCGCCCATCCCATAAAACCCTGTAAATTTTCATTTTTTTGAGTACTGTCAGGACACTCTACCCCCTGGTAATAGTGACAGCATCACCCTCTTCACCTTCTTTTTATTTTACCAGAAAGTACTAAGTTAATACGGTAATTTTCTCGCTGGATTTCAGCTCGCAGCTCCCTGAGCCGCGAGCTGAAATCTAGCTAACTATTACCGTATTAACGGTAAGTTTTTCCGCGGCGCGGAAAACAAAGAATTGAATATGCCCCTAACTATTTTTCCTGCATAAAGTCTTTTTATCACCATAAATTAGGTCACATATTAACACAAATATTTACAAATAAGTATCTGGAATAAGTTTGAGTACAAATCTTGCAGATGTCAGTTGTTAGGTGCATTTGACTAGAATCAGAGAACCTGCTGTAGTCATTCTTCAAAACTGGGTGCAGAAGACAAGTGCTAGATACAGCCAATTATAGCATTCGAATAAAAGAATATAGTATTTCAACTCAACTGCTTCATGACCTGGTATAGGAAAGATTGAAGTGCGAGGGGCTTGGGCACACAGCAAGTCTCAATATTCTTTGTCAGTAGTGATGATGCGTCTTGTGGTTTCAAAAGAACTTCAATATAAACTAAAGTTCAAACATCCAATTTATTTTCGAATGAATTTGTGTTATTGTAATGACTATACTCAAACATGGAGAAATCAACACTGTAAACATTCACAAGTTGTCCAAACAGACTAGTAGATAGGCTTTCCAGGTAGTGTTTGCTTATTTGGTCATTTGTCCGGGGATCGTTAGGATGATGTTTTATATTGGGGTAGCTCAGATCTTTTGGGGCCCCAATGGCCTTCAAAACAAAATCTGCATCCTGTTTTATTGTTTCAAACTTACCAATAATGTCATAATGGATATTGCATGGATCACAGAGGTGATACATTGGTTTCCAATGAATATCTCTATACCGTGGATCTTCTAGAACAATGTAGCGAACAAATTCTTCAAAAGTAATATTTTCTGTGGAATTTTTATTTTTTCTAACCTTTCTTTTAATTCTGTTTGCAATAGTTCTACTATAGTAAATTTCATCTTCATGGAGAAACTTGTCTCTGTAGGCCGAAACCACCCTCTCTAAAGGGTCTCGAGTGAACATCACTTTGGTATAATTTGCAAGAAGCTGTGTCTGAATAGAAGGCGGGTACGATCTTAGCTTGATCAGTAAAGAAGAGGTATGAACATTGTAATATTGAAGCTCAGTTAAGGAACGCCCAAGAGAGTCATTCAATAGAAGAATTATTCTCTTCCAGTTGGAGCAGCCAACTTTTGGCACCGCACAAAATATGAATTTGTGACTATGTTCCACATACAACCGAGCAGCGACTTTTTGGTCCAGTGAAACGGAAGAATTTATGAGGTTGTTCTTCTCACAATAAAGCTCAACTATAGCCCTCCGGTGTTCATAAGTCACAGAGTTTTGTGGACTGACTGCAAAAGAAAGATATTCATTGTCAGTAATGTAACTAAACATAAAAATTAACCATATTTATTTTAAAACACTAAGTAAAAAACAATGTATTATACTGGCCCACATTCATTCAACAGCATTCTACTAAAGCACCTGCTAACTGGTAGCTGTCATGAAAATCTTTCTTAGGGTCCTGCATAAGCTATTTTCACCAAGTAAGAAAAAAGACAGAGAAAATTCCTCAATATTCAGGAGACCTTTTCCTGCTGACATAAAAAATCTCTGGTTCAAAAGTTTTGCATAATATCTGAGAAGTTTCTGTGCAACGGTTTTATTGTTTGTTTGGCGAGCTCAGGAGAAGAAACAAAATCTTCACTTTTTAAAAACCCAGGGCAGAAGATCTCCTTGAGAAAACATGTAGAGGAAAACCAGTTATTTTCAATAGGAAAGTAAGGCTTACTTACGTCTTTCATGAAACATGAGAGACTGTCTTTATTATATGTCACTTTGTGTGTGTGAATACTAAACTTCTATGTGTAATTGTACGTATAAAAATACCCTTTCACATACCAAATGCACGTTGAAGGTAGAAAAACGATCCTGTTGAAATCATAGGATGACTCCTGGATGCCAGGTTTTCATAAGCACCTGTTAAAAACCAACCCATTTGTGGGGAGAAAAACGTTTTGCAGCCATCCATCAGAATTTGCCATCTATATACACAACAATTGTGATAATTAGATCAGTTTGCTTCCAGTAAAAAACAGCAATATTTGCATGAAAATAGGCACCTGTCACAAAATGGCATATGTATGGAATCTCCTGAATTATTAACAGATGTCTTTAAATGAGCACCTGAAACCTAAGAAGTAAGTGTAGCAGGCTAAGGATTTCAGTGACAAGTCTAAAGTCAGCTGTCTGGTTCAAAAGTCCGATTTTATTAAACTTTATGAAAAGTGGAAGGTGCAATAAACATGAAGATACCACATTCCAACAGGGGTGAATGCAAAGAGTTGGAGGCTATATACATTATACCCAATGAGGCTCTAGAGTCAGCAGACAGCATGCTCTCTGGTGTAGTGAAAGAGAAAAAGGTGCGCTTCTTTAAATTATAAGATGGAGGTTCAGGGGAAGGTTTTAAATGGAACACCCTAAATGTAAATTTGTATCACTAGCTTAGGGACTCACCTACAAGAGATGCCTTGATGCCGGCAGGTGAGCTTAACCCCAATATAGCTATATTGTGCACAAAATTCTACTTTATGTTTATGCTGACACAGTGATTTTTATATTTTGTTTATTTCTGAGCGCCGGACAATATTGCTCTCCAGTGTAGGCCCCTGAAAAAGTGCCCAGCTGGGCCCTATGAAGGGCAAAACCCAAGCAAGAACCTTAGGGTTAACTAGAGATGAGCGGGTCTGGATTTGGCAAATCAGAACACCCCCGAACAGTGCCGATCCGAGCCTGATCCGAGCACTGTTCGGGTATTCCCGCCGATCGCAAAACTCAGAACGAGGCAAAACCTTATCATCCCGCCGTCGGATCTCGCGAGATCCGGATTCATATTATTCCCCCGCTTGCCGCCGCCATCTTCACTCGGATTCATACTGCACTCATCTCTATACCCGGACTGCATTATCGCTACATCCTGAGGATCTGCACAACTTTTAGGGATATCTAGGGTAAGATTCATTTTATATTTCTTCTATCCTCACGGAGTTCCGATTTTATTCTACTTTTTACCCAAAAGAGCTATAAACATTTATATTGTCTGTCTATTTGTTGTATTTCATTGCGCCCTTCCACTATTATATTGGAGAGGGAAGAGGGAGGGTGTGTTACTGATTTACTGAAGGTTGGCCGTAGATTACCTTACATTTTCCACAATAAGTTTTTTAAAATCTTCCTAGGGTAATGGATAGCCTACAGTTCCCAGGATTCCTTTTTAATGATCGGTCGAGGATGTCTAGCGAAACACCAATGTTAGCCCTTATTTTTTATTATTTCCAACCTGAAGCAATTTTGATATGTGCAAATTGTGTTGTTTGTCATAGCAGCTTGTTAAAGGACTCGTATTTACGCCATAATTGCGCATGCTATCTTCTTCTTTTATTCCTGAATACGCTCGTTATCTTACCATATGCATTTACGCTTTACCACGTATGACACGCCTACTTCAGACCTTTAAACCTGATTTACTGTATCACACATTTATATATATATAATATCTCCTATATCAAGACATTATAAATTCATAACCACAACGCAGATATATATGTATAAAATAGAATCTTTACTTGTACAATAATGTAATAACATAATTTCGATAACATAATCTTACACACGGTACATATAATAGATGGCATTCTGTGTGTAGGTACAATAACTTATTAATTTCTTGTTAATTATGCATGTGTGTGTGTGTGTGTGTGTGAATGTGACTGTGTGTATGTATCTCAGATCATCTTACAATGTAGTCACCATCCAAAATGGCTGACTTGCCATGCTTGTTGCAAACTCATGTCGTCTCACAAGGCCTCAATGTCAGGACAGACCCATAACTCATTACAAGCAGTATTAGCTAGTCCACCACATATGTCCACTAACATTTCTTGTCTAGCAGGGGGGGGGGAAGAGATCTCTACAAAACATCCCAGCAAGAGTCTTTTCACACATCTGTTTAACTAGTAGCAATTACACACATAGGGGGGAGGGGATGAGAGCACAGACCAGCCAGACGATTTACCAAATACAGTCAGTATTAAACTCAACAATCAGAACTTCAAGTGTTATACAGTACAGTATGAATATCTAGCAGATATTCACAGAGAAGCCACACTATTGCTACATCAAATACAATACTATTCCAGTATGAAGTCTATTGTATTGTTACAATCAAACTCCTAAGATATTACTAATTTTAAACCCTTAAACGGCATCACTTCTTAAGCAAACTAAACACTTACTACAATGACATCTAATTCTATGACTATCCCATGCAACATTACTTTCTATGCTTACAGTATTACCTTAAACAAAAACCCTTCTTAACAGCTAGACCACATGGTCTGTGACTCTATAACAAAGCCTACAACACAGCCTATTGTAGTTCCTATAGTCTATAGATCACTAACAATACACAGTGTACATTTTACTCATATTTACAATGTCAGCAGAGCCCTTTTAAAGGGCTCATATATACTTTACTATTTTTCAGTCCATACAGGGAGAGAATCCTTTCTGTGTGTGTCTGTCTGCGTAATCAGTCTGATCCAAAAAGGACTGTTTTTTCTTCAGAAGGTAATTACAAAATTTCTGTGGGATGGGCTGATGTATCTGATTGGAAGCCAATTCTTTTGATGTGTAAATGTACTGAGCCACACAGTTCCTTTGAGACAAAAGCCATGCACTCTGACATAGAGACAATAGTTATTCAAGGAAGGAAAATTATATATATATATAATAATCAATTATATATATCTTCAACACGGCTCACTTCCTCCTACTGCAGGAAAAACATGAATTGACAGTGATATAATTAACCAGAAATCCATATATTCTATATGCATAACTAATGTGTATGAACCAGATCCTGTAAATATCTATTAATTTGTGTTACAGTTAATGTTATAGCTATTTATGATTAGCTTTCATGTTCTAGTTTTGCAGCCCTCTGCTACAATGGAAGTATCCATAAAGTATGTGTTCCATATTTTACTGGCCATGCCCCTGTGTGCATATTTGTACAGATTATTTGCGTTACCTAGGAGACTGCAAGCAAGGCACTGATCCTGCCGTATAAGTCCAGTGGTACTGCTGTTTAAGTCCACTGATCCTGCCGTATAAGTCCAGTGGTACTGCTATATAAGTTCACTGATCCTGCCACGTGTTTGTGCCGCCCACTTGTGTCGCTTAGCTTAGTCATCCAGCTACCTCGGTGCAACCTTTTGGCCTAAAAACAATATTGTGAGGTGTGAGGTGTTCAGAATAGACTGGAAATGAGTTAAATTAATGTTATGGAGGTTAATAATAGCGTAGGAGTGAAAAAAGAAATAAAAAATCTGGATTTTAGCAGTTTTTATGCTTTTTTAAAAAAAAATCAGAACCCAAAACCCAAAATCAGAACCAAAACCTTGAGGGGGGTGTTTTGGCAAAACCCATTAGAACCCAAAACCTGAAGGTAATCAGAACCCAAAACCCAAAACCCGAAAAGTGGCTGGTGCACATCCCTAGGGTTAACCTATTCTTCTCATGGATATAGATCACCACACAGCCATAATAAGTATATTAAAACCAATGTTTACTATAATCAATAGTATAAAGTTACACGGAAGAGCAAAGTGCACTTTTCTGTACTGCACTTGCACAGTACAATGATCGACATCTGAGTTACATCTTAGCCTCTTTGTAGATCGAGACATATCTCCCGTAGCCCCTTTCTATGCTTAGAGAGGCGGGATGGGTTAGTAAGGTCATGTGCACCTTACATAGGATGCTCCTCATAGGATACGTATTTCATGCCTCTGCTTCCCCTAGTGCAAGATCCGCGCTGAAGATTATGATTACCAGCACGGACCTTGCTGTGGTTAAAATAAGTAAATAAATGTAAAACAAACAAAAAAAAAAGCGTTCACCCCCAAAAAGTTAAACCAGTCCTAATTGGGGGGACCTCCTGATCATTATTCCTTTGTCTTAGTGGGACAAGCATAGGCTGTATAGTGCTAGTATTAGTTATAGATTTTAGAGGAGCACACTCTTTATTTTATTATTATTTATTTTGTGTTTATTTTTTTAACAATGAAAGAGAAACAGATGCAAGTCATCATTATCAACTTATTAACCTGCCAATCCAACTGTCAGCTCTTTGCTTCGGACGCATCTATAGAGAATGATGACTGGCACGTCTTTTGTTCTCAACGCAAATGCACAGATGCATTATTATTTTTGCGTGTATATTTTGCCAGATTTTTAATTTAACTGTAAGGGATTCATTTTTCGCTCACGCAAATTTAGCACATCTTGCCACATTTAAAATGTCACTTATTGCATCAGAAGTCGTTCCTAACTGAATGGAAATGCTTACTCACAGGATCTAATGTGAAAGTGTGAGGTTTGAAAAGCAGGAAAGGCTGTCGTGGAATGTAAAATTTTGACAAGCAACTTTGAGCAGCGCTGATTCCCCAGCTGTTTTTGCCTACCCTATTGAGAAAGGCTATTGCCAGTCATTGTGTTCTTCCAGCCATTGTGTTCTAGCATGGACTAGACACACAGGGCCTGAGTCATTAAGGAGACCAAGGCAACAAAAGGAGTACATTTGATCCTGGACAAACCATGTACAATGCAAGGGGTGCAGATTTGCATGTAAGGAAAATAATGGCTGCTTTTTCATGTAGCTCACAAATATTTAATAACTTTATTTTTACAAAAAACATAGGAAGAAAGGGCGCTCATGGTGTAGCAATTAATGTACAATCAGTATAACTATTGAATAAAAGCAGCGTACATTTTTCAATAAAAGTAAAGCTTATCTGTCAAATGCTAGATAGTTGTACTACAGGCAGAATCCTCAGCTCTCACTTCATTATGAAAGGTAGCCTAAAAACAGCGATTATCTGAGTCCATGGTGATGTTGATACCAAGAAGGAACATCTGAAGTTGCCCGGATCAGCAGGTATAGCTGTACCACAAATATTGCACTTCCAGTAAAAAATTACTCTAAATATGACAATATTGTGAGAACAAAATCCTACATGTTTTATTCTCTCGAACTTCATGAGGGGTATCAGCTTTATTTTTACACTGAAATTGAAAGTTGATCAAGGACATGCCCTACCCCAACTATAAATCTGTCCCCATATTTTAAATTTAGCTCCCCCTCCAATGCAACATGGTTTAGCCAAGATGCAAAGTTACTCCTTTTTGCTTTGCTCTCCTTAATGACTCAGGCCTATGATGTCACAAAATCATGAATGTGCTTCAGGGTTACATTTTTTCCATGGTTGTAAGTAGAGATGGGCGGGTCCGGTTCCCCGAGAACCGAACCAGCTCGAACTTGAAGTATCCGAGTTCCGAGCCGAGCAGGCTCAGGACTGTCACGAACTAGGTAATTGGAAGGCCTTACCTGCTGATATTGGCGCTGCTACGCAAGGAGGCGTGGAGTCTAACCACGCCTCAGGTCTTCACCAGGGAACCCCGCAAGGAGTTTTGGGCTTAGCTGCTGAGACGTGTTGGTCGCGGTTCTCCTAGGTAGCTACCAGCGAGGTAATGAAACAAACGTAATGAACAGTCCGAGGTCAAATCCGTGCAGGCAACGAAGTACAGAAGGGTGAGGCAGAAGGATCGTCAGGAAGCCGAGGGTCAAATTGCTTGATTAAATATGTCAAATATAGCCACATAAAGCAGCAAGAATATATATATATCTAGGAGGCTACATTTGCAATATTTAATCAAGCAATAAACATGCTAAACATGCTATGAAAGGTCTTCTTGATATATTTATTTATATATGATTTCTTTTGTGTTTAAAAGTGTAAATATGTGCCCAGTGAAACTGTGACGACTCACCTGCGAACTTGATGTCTAAGAGGATTTCAGCTATTTAAGGCAGTACAGAAGCCGCGGTACTACTGTCAAAGATTTAGAGATCGTAACGATTTCTATGTGCACACTGAGCGATGCACACACGGAGTGTGAGCATGCATCACCTCACCTGTCAGTTGCGGGCGGCGGGGGAGCCCGTGGAGAGAGGCGGGCCTGAGGCACGTGCCCCCTGTGACCCCCTTAATCCGGCCATGCGTAGGGGGTCTCAGAAGGAGCAAGTATTTGAAATTGACGGAGTGTGATCCCAAGGTCTTGAGTCATACCGGCGTGAATTGAGGAAGAAAGAATTATGGGCAGAGGATCAGCAAGCGGAGCATGGCAGGAAACAAAGCTTTGAGAGGGAGCATCGGCTTTAATGTTCTTTGAATCAGGTCTATCAGAGATAATGAATCTGAAACAAGTGAAAAACAATGCCCAGTGTGCATGTCTGGCATTCAGACATTTAGCAGACTAAATAAATAACAAATTTTTATGATCTGTAATGACAGAAATAGTATGCACTGCCCCTTCCAAGCAGTGTCGCCACTCTTCGATTGCCCATTTTATGGCCAGGAGTTCGCGGTTACCCACATCTTTATTAAGTTCGGCAGAAGAAAATTTCTGCGAGAAATAGGCACATGCATGCATATTGCGATCCCGAACATCCTTCTGAGATAGAACAACACCTGCACCCACATTGGAGGCATTGACTTCAACCACGAAAAGCAACTCAGGATTAGGATGTCTCAGGACAGAGGCTAACACTGACTTCAGGGCCTCAAAATAAGATATCGCATCAGGAGTCCAGTTGGCCATATCCGCTCCTTTGCAGGTAAGAGCAGTAATTGGAGATACTAAGTCTGAGAAGGTATGTATAAACCTCTGGTAGTAGTTTGTGAAGCCCAGAAATCTTTGGATGGCCTAAGATTGCTTGGACTTTGCTAGGATCCATTGAGAACCCATCTGAGGAGATAATGTACCCTAAAAACAAGACCCTATGGACCTCAAATTCGCACTTCTACAATTTAGTGAAAAGTTGATGCTCTCAGAGCTTCAAAAGGACTTGTTTAACATGAAGGTGGTGCAGATCTAAAGATGATGAATAGATCAGGATGTCATCCAGATATTTCACGACAAAACAGCCTAAGAACTCTCGATGGACATCATTGATCAGGTCCTGGAAGACCGCAAGAGCATTGCATAAACCAAAGGGCACGACTAAGTACTCATAATGGTCTGAGTGAGTATTAAATGCGGTCTTCCATTTGCCAAACACTTTTGTTACTCTCCCCAAAAGAAAGTGACCAATAGAAATAAAACTATAAAAAAAAATCCTAAATGAAAGAAATGAAAGCCACATCCAAATCTCTAAAGAAGAGGATTAATAGTCATCTACCTATTAAAGATACCGGCAAAAATAAAAAAAGAATCTTATCTGAAGAATCAGAGAATTTTTTTAGATTTCCACTTCGGATCGGAAAATCCACCGTTACATTCAATGACAACAATGACCCCTCGGATAAAAAGTACAAAATCCCAAGGAGGGGAACAAGAGGAAGAAAGAATCAAATTTTGAAGAAACCATAAGTAGAAGACACCACAAATGGGGGGATATTTAACATCAGTAGCACCACTCTTACTGAGGAAAGGTATGTAGAAAGGAATGAATTTTTCACCCCAATCGAAGCCGAATAAATTTGATGTATATATAGATTTGCATTGATTTATTAGGGAAATACGCCTGAAGAAATATTTTTTGAAGAACCTGATCAGCTCTGAAAGAAACATTCCAGGTAACTATGTTCATACCAATTTACGTCAACAAATCAACTTTTACCCCAGTTTCTCTAAAGGTCCTGGTGTTTGAGACATTCCAAAAGCTAGTGGAACAGGTTATTGAAAATCTGCCACAGAAAACTAAAGTTAAAAGAAACATTTCAAAAAAAGAACACAAAGCCCTAAAGGAACTAAAAGACAATAAAAACAACATCATAAAACCTTCTGACAGAGGGGGAGGAATTGTTATTATGGACAAATTGAAATATATGAAATAGTCCAACCAATTGCTTCCAGACATTGCAACATATCAAAGACTGGATTAAGATCCAACTCCAAGTTTCCAGAATGAACTTTGTGACCTATTTGAAGAAGGTCTACTTATAGGAATTTTAAGGAAGAAGGAATTTGATCATCTCTATATAGAGAACCCGAGAATACCGGTTTTCTATACCTCTTGAAGACACATAAGAATGTAAGCAATCCTTCAGGATGCCTGATTGTTTAAGGAATAAACTCCATCACTTCAAACTTTTCAGGGTATATAGATTTCTTTTTACAAGACCTAGTAAATAAACAGAAGTCATCTTAAATATATAACGACAGTTCTACAAATCCTGGATGAAATAGAATGGAAAGGCACGTGTATACTAGAGACCTGTGATGTCAAATCATTTTTTATGTGCATTCGTCATGCGGAAGGATGTTCACACACTTATTGCTAGTTGTGTAAAGAGACCGTTTTAAAAAAATTAACAAATTAATTTCATTATGAGGGGGATAGAATTCATCCTCCAGCATAATTAATTTTGGTATCGGGAAGAATTTTACATCCAGACCACAGGAACCGCAATGGGGACGTGTTTCGCATCAAGCTGCGCAAACTTTTTGTTCCGAGATGGGAAGATGAAAATGTATGGTCTAATAACCCCTTTCAAGAAAAAAAGAAATGCTGGAGGAGGTATTTAGATTATGTGATTTTTATCTGGGATGGAGAGCAGGAAGAACGAAAACAATTTTTGGAATACAACAACCAGAATACACGCAACCTAAAATTTACTGCCAAGGCAAGCTCCACTCAAGTTAATTTTTTGGACCTTACTAAATATATTGAAAATAACACCATTAAAACCAAAAATTACGCTTTAAAAGTGGATAGTAATAACTTTATACCAACAACTAGTAGCCATCATAGAAACTGGATAAAAAATATCCTGGTTGGACAGTTTAGGAGAATAAACTGAAGCTGTACCAGTGAGGATATATTTGAAGAAAAAGGAAAAGAACTAAAATAAAAATAACAATTTCTTTAAAGAAACTATGACGAGAAAATGTTTAATTCTGCATTGCACACAGTGAAATCCATTAACAGAAAAGAACTTCTGCAATATAAAGGGAAAATTCACAATCAATTCCAGAAATTGTCCTGGAAAGTAGTATCAAGAGACATTGGATAATGAAGTTAAGAAATTCCTCCCTGAAAAACCAAGGATTATTTATAAAAAAACGAACACTATACATAACATCCTAACGAAGAGTTACATATTCCCTTCCAAAACCCAAATGAAAATTTAAAGAACAAAAGGATTCCACTATTGTCTCAATTGTAGACCTTGCAAAATAAGCACTCAGGCTACAACAAAACCAGTCACCAGGTTCAAATCGAATGATAATGAAAAAATATTAGGGATCAAACAAACTATAAGCTGCAACACAGAGGGGGTCATTTATATGCTGGAGTGCACATGTGGCCTCCAGTATTTTTGAAGAACTAAACATCCCCTCAAATTTATAATTGCAGAACACATAGCAAACATTAAAAGAGGCCTTAAGTCTTTAGTCAATTTTATATAATCAGAAATGTGACCCAAAAAGACTGATATTTATAGAGATCCAACATGTACAGAGATTTTGGCGAAGAGGAGAATTCTTGGAAAATATATCACAGATAGAAAAAAAATGAATATATTTAATGAAAACACTGATTCCCTATGATTTAAATAGTGATTTTAATTTAGGTTCTTTTTTGAAAATATAAAATCCTTCTTTAAGTTTGCATGTTATAAGAGGAAGTACATCTTACCTCGTACACTATTACAATTTTATTATTTATTTTTATAATTATATTTATTTTTATTTCTAGGAATATCCCAATATGCAGTATTCCCTGATCAAGACAATTGCTTGGCTGATTTTAAACGGTTTATTACATGTTTTATAAATTTTAAAAGATGTATTAATAATGGACAGCCTGTCCAATCAAGAAAGGAGATAGGCTATTTGCAATCTCCATGATCCCTAACACACATCCTTGACAAAGTCTGGTAGGCCGATGAAACGCGATGGAGCACAGAGGAAGGATTTTGACTACACACAGTCACCTTAGCTATGCATTCCAATGACACACTACCACGTTCCATACGCAGCGACAAAGAAGATCCACAAGCAATCTAAGACGCTTTACCTGAAATAACACCACAACAAGAACAGAAGAATTAGACTAGAGCCTATATTCCCAAACTGTGCGCCGCAGCTCCCAGGGATGCCATGGCGCTGTCACAGGGGTGCCATGGACAGGAAGAGGGAAAAAACAAAAACAAAAAAACTTACCAATCCGGCGGTGCCCCGGGCCCAGCATCTTCCTCCCTCCTTGCTTCTCACTGAATGTCGGGTGTAACATCATCACATCCGACATTCAGTGACAAGCGGCAGGAGAGAGGATGCTGGGTGTTGGGTGCCCCCGTATTGGTAAGTTTTATTTGTTTTGGTTTTTTTCTCTCTTCTTGGTCACAGCGGGATGCAGAGGCGGCAGAGTGAGGATGCAGAGGGTGCAGAGCGAGGATGAAGGGGGGCAGAACGAAGTTGCAGAGGGGGCAGAGCGAGGAGGCAGAGAGGGCAGAGCGAGGATGCAGAGGGTGCACAGCGAGGATGCAGAGGGGGCAGAGCGTGGATGCAGAGAGGGCAGAGCGAGGATGTAGAGGGGGCAGAGCGAGGGGGCAGAGGGGGCAGAAAGGATGCAGAGGTGGCAGAGTGAATGGATGCAGAGGGGGTAGAGTGAGTGAATGCAGAGGGGGCAGAGTTTGTGGATGTAGGGGGCACAGAGTGTGTGGATGCAGGGAAACAGTGTGTGGATGGAGGGGGCACAGAGTGTGTGGATGCAGGGGGCACAGAGTGTGTGGATGCAGGGGCCACAAAGTGTGTGGATACAGGGGGAACAGAGTGTGTGGATGCAGAGAGCTCAGAGTGTGTGGATGAAGGGGGCACAGTGTTTATTAGCTGTAAATTATTCTTTGACAGAAATATAATTGAAAAGAATATATAAAAATATCCTTTTCCCTTGGATTTATGTGTGATATTTTTGCATACAACTAAATAAGCATTTCTGTCCTGACCTAAATACTTATTACGTTTTTTTGACTACTTATAAAACGGAACTGCTCAGTAATTATTTTGGAGGGGTGCCTTGAAAAAATTATGGAGACTGTAAGGGTGCCACGAACTGCAAAAGTTTGGGAACCACTGAACTAGGGAATAATAGGGTTAGAGATTTCTCTTTGGTCTACATTTCGGTGTCTTCGTCAATGTTGACTCCAGATACACTATCAGATCACATAAAAGAGCTAAACATTTTGTACGCCTACACGTGTCATATCCTATTTATTTATTCTTATTTATTTACTAAATTTCTCATTTTCTGCTCTTTATTTCATTCCATTCTTGTTTTTTTTAACAAGGTTTTCTTCATTTTGCCTTACTTACAGCTTGCTCTATTAAAATACCTTATCATATCAGTACCAGTTTACATCACTTTATGTGTTTACAATTTCAACATGGAGGCATATGCAAATTTATATGCTATTACTTGTGCCTTCCCATCTATTGCATTGACTAGTATTTGGTGTGGGCCACTTTGCACTTATTTTTATTAAGCAATATTTGTAACATGAAATACTGGCCTACCTCACTTTCTCTTTTTCAGATTTCTCCAAACCTCTAGTACAATGACTGTTATACAGGAAGGCTGCCTTCCTAATATTGTGGAGAGGGGTTAGGTTTTGAGAGACTGTTGTAAACTAACTTGGAACCATGTGAATACGCTTTTTATGCTTACCTTTTATTGAATGTCATTATTTTTTTTGTTCAGCTCCAGCATTACTTTTTTCTGCATTAATTCAACAATCACTCACACCATCAAATAATGAACCCTCTCTATATATTATATTATACAGATAGATAGATAGATAGATAGATAGATAGATAGATAGATATACAGAGGTCTAGGTGGAAATTTGAAAGTGGCAGTATGGAAATTTAAAAGAGGCAGTAGGGGTATGGAAAATGTAAATTATTAGAATTTGGTAGTTCTGCAATCAATGCAGTACCACTGTATGCCAACCCACTTTGACCACTATGTATATATATATGAATTTTGGTGATGCCATCTCCTGGGATAGGTGGTGTTACAAAGCAATAAAACAGCCAGTAATAGCAAGAGACAAAAGACCAGCAGTTTAGGTACAATTAGTCAGCACTAGTTTTAATGTTTATTAAATTAATGAACAACAAAATTAAGGTAACAACAAAATAAATGTTAGAATTTTCCAGCTCTAACTAACATGCAAACATCCCTCTCTATTTAAGGAAGGTATGTGCAGCCCACCCACTAAAAAGTAGCAATCAACAAGTTTATATAATTTAGGTGTCTTTCTTGGGATTAGCTACCCAGATTTCTGCCCAGGAAGTGAGAGACAAAGGTTGTCCCACTCTATTATTGCCACAAAGCTGCAGCCTGCTAAATCAGGCCTACCTGAATGGCAGGCCAAAAGACTAGATTTGGCCAAAAGGAATGGAGTACCAGCCACTCTCCTCCATTCACTCCAGGGACCCACTCTCACTTGAGCCAAACACATTGGAAATATATATATATCATTATTATCATCATCACCATTTTATTTATATATTTATTTATAGAAATATGTGTATATATATATATATGTTATGGAGAATCAAGAGACGCTCACATTAATAGATTTTATTCCTTAGTCCCTTAGCAATCCTTTTCAAAATTTTGGGCTCTAAACAGACCTCTATGAAGACTTGTCTGATCAAGGACGCCTTAAATTTAGACCTATTACTCTTCAAGACACCCTGTGATTGCTTTCTGATTATCCATGTATCTATATATTTATATATATACATTTATATATTAAATACCTAATAAAGACATATTCAAAATAAAAGGCATTGGCACCTTATTTATAATAATGGAATAATGGTGGTGGTAATATCTCTGTTGGAGTAACCTACAATATATACAAGGTTTTGTGCTTATTGTTTCACTTACCAGTGAAAAACCAATGATCTTTTATCCATTTCATATGTAAATATAAAAGGCAGAGAGCAGAAGAGATGAGCAGAAGTAACAGCTTTTGATACACCTTCTGCATTTTGTTTTCATGCCCAATGATCGAAAATAATGTCCAGTTCTGACCACTGAAAATGGAAAAAAAATTGTAAATTAAATTAATTGTAAATTATGTTTTATAATTTTCATTTATTTTTTATGAATTTTACAGGGATTTCAACATTTGAAAGCAACTTCCAATAACATGATGTTGGGCAGGTTATTTAGTACACGTGTTTGGAATACTTGATTAATTAGATGATTATAGTATGAAACTATTAAATGTGGTCATAATATACATTTATTACACTGTGTACAGACATAGGATACTACACCTCTACGACTTGAACAGTGTAATCTCCTCTATTACCCTGTATTATTATTGCCCCCCAATTCTATAAATATTGATTTCCCAAAATTCATAAGCCAATGGTGCCTCCTCTTGTGGTCTGAATGGCAGGATAAGTAACAAGTACACTATGGGGGGTATTCAATTGTTGCTTTTAACGCGCTAAAACAAAAAAAAACGAGCGCTCTAAAAATATTAGCGTTAATACGGTAATATGCATGTAAATACCGTTAATACGGTAGTTTACTCGCTGAATTTTAGCGAATAATTACCGTATTAACGCTAAAATTTTTAGAGCGCTCGTTTTTTTTTTAGCGCGTTAACGGCAACAATTGAATACCCCCCTATTTGTGTAATCTCATCTCTCGCAATCATTTCTTTTTTTATAGCTGGTTTTCTGGTGGTTTGTCAAACAGCAGGCTAAAGAAAATGAGTGAGGGTGGGAGAGGATGCTACAGAAAACGGGATGAGAGAGGAGGCTACAGAAAATGGAATGTGGATGAGAGAGGAAGTTACAGAAAACAGGATGTAGATGAGAGAGGACGCTACAGAAAACGGGATGGGGATGAGAGAGGAGGCTACAGAAAACTGGAGGGGGGGGTGTGGAAGGGTGGAAATACCGGGGGAAATGTGGCTAGACAAAACTGGGAGATATGTGGCTGTAGATAATAGAGGTGAGGTGGGGGGGCGGCTACGCTCAGAAATCCCCATGAGTTCTAGACTATGAGGTCAAGGTGTTAAAATATTGTGGTTTGAAATATACAAGATCGCACTCTATAACTGAATTGCGCAAGAGCCTCACCGGCTAATGGTATCCCTCCCTTAAAACAAATATGACACACAGAGATGCTGGGCGCTCATTGACCACAGATACATATCTATCATCTGAAATAATAACTAAATATGGTATACAGAGGCACAGTAGCAATATGACATAAAACAATTTAATAAAGATAGGTATAATCCAGACAGTACAAGTCACATATAACACTTTAAATTTTACAGCATAGGTTATGTATTAGCACAAATTAAATATAACATATAGACATAAGATAGACATATGTGTTAATCCGGTATGTGTCCCGAGAGATGGTAACCTTCAGCCAAAACTTAATGTGAAATTGTCCTGTTCGTATCAAAGTGAAGAAATGACCAGTCATATATATTGAGGTCAATTGATACAGATAGTTTAGGGCAGAGCCTTGCTTAGAGAGCGGGAATGTATATGGGTAGCGAGTTGCCAAGACGAAGTTTCATCCGGGCTTTGTTAAACATGCAAAAATAATCCAAAAAGCCTTGGAAACTAGATGTCTACGCTGGGACCCATGAGCAAGCAGCACCACCCGCATTCGGAGAGGGAAGGAGTGCCCTTACAGAAGCGCACGCAGGGGGGGTTTCTGAGTCTCCAGAAACACCCCCCCCTGCGCTAACTCAGTGCCCACCATATCGGTATATTGTATACAGCACCGCCGCGGATGCTTCTTTGGCAGCGCCGCGGCTGCTGTATAGGACAGCGCTGCCGAAACGGAGCTGCTGCGCTTGCTCTCGTGGGTTGTTTTTTTTTTGTCAGGGGGGGGGAACCCCCCCCTGACAATCCTGCGTGCGCCCCTGCCCTACTATAGGAGAGGAACGTCACTACTCTACAAGCAACATCTTATCACAAACGTGAGTTATTGGGATTATTTCCCACAACAAAATCTGGGCACATTTGACTTCTACAGTCTATGTATGAAACTATCCATTATTGAACCATTCGAATTATCTTCACATACTTTGCATCATGCACTGGACAGACATATTTCTGCATACATATAAGTTGCATATCTGCATTTTGTTTTTATGTGATTATTTGACTTGAACTGCTTTCATTTAAATATCGCAGCCTACCTCCTGCGATATTACCATCATCTCAACATATTACTGCTTATGCATGTCATAACTCTGTATGTTAGTCTGGCCAGAATTGATAATTTTGATATCACAGTGATACTTATTACATTAAAGTTCATTTAATTTTAACACACCTGCAATTACACATCTTCATGTGTCCTGGAGCCTAACACAATTTTTGTATTAATCTTTAGAGGGTGGGAACTTCCCCTATCATTATATAGGCTCTACTTAGTGGCTGCACTTACATCCAGTAGGAAGCACTGCTTCTCCCACTACCATTGTTTACTAGATCAACTAACAAACTAGAAAACACTAAGGGAGCATTTGCAATTTTTTTAAATTAGCTCCTCTTCAATATTCTGTAGACATGAAAAATTCATAGACTGTATGAAGTATGCTAGCAAAAATTTAATAACCTTTACAGCAAAACTTAGCAGTATATCAACAGTAGAGAGAGGGGAAATCTGACAGACAAAAAGGTAGATGGGAAAGATAAAAAAAACAGTTGATAATGTAGAAAGTTGTCTTAAATATTGCTATGCAACATACCAATATTAAAATCTGCATTTGTTTGTTTTAATTAGTTTTTTTTCTACATTTAACATTTTAATAAATACACCACAGACACAAGCAATAACAAATCGCTGGGTTTTTTCATATTGTATCATTTTTCACCTCCTGCCAGGATTGTACATTTATTTTAATTACAGTATGTTGCAGGTTTTGCCCCAGATTTCATTACCCGTAAAATCTGGTGAAAAATTATAAAAGTCAATTGTGCAGTTGAATACTGCAAATTGTATGGTTGTTTATAACAACCATAGAAAGCAGCAAACAGAGAGCTCTGTACAAGAAACCATCTTTTAATCTGCATTAACATGTTTCTGTTTTTGATGAGTATTTATGACATATCATAGACTTAAATAAACATTACTGTAGCTTACCTTGCTTAAGTTCCCGTCTTGCTAAAGGTCAACTTCTTTTTTACCTGTCTAGTGGAGATGTTGGTATTAATTTCCAATTCCACACCTACTCCTAGTGTGTACACCCACACATACTATACAAATGAACTGATGTCATCATTTAAGATGCCTTTCCCCATGCAATACTGTGCTGGCATTTTTAGTCTCCACCTGTTTGTTATGGACAATTTTGCACTGAATATACAAACAGAGAAATATTTCAATATTGCAGAGGTATTTATGCAGATTATACATTTATTTCATTTGCAACAAGATTACGTAGCTGTAACACATATTTGCTTACTAGTTAAGCAAGACACATAGATTTTCACTCTGCAGCAAGTTACATATTAATGTCTTCAAATCATCTAAGTACTGCAAACACTGTTTTAGCAAGAGAAGTAGGAAAGGTAAAATGATGGCTTACATAACAGCTTCCCCTGCATGAAAGAACACAGTGTAACATTAACAAATATGTATGCAAACTTTCCATGCAGGAATTAAACTGTTTTTGTTTCTAAGTATAAACATCTCATGTCTGGTATTATGTGCATAGTTGTCAACATTTAAGAATCTTTTCCAGGAACACTTTGCTGCTACTTTGGTGCATCAAAGCATGTCACACGTGGGACTGTCTCAATGGACCCTTCATTCTCCTTCATGTCATGTTTCACTAAATTTAATTTTAATATAAGTTTTTGATTATAAATACAACTTTTTAACGAATATTAATTTATAAAACAGCGAATCAGAAGAACTGCATCTAAAGGGCAGAAAAAGAGAATTTACTGTGCACTTGGTCAGTGTTGAAAAACAGAGATGTGCATGGACAACATTTTTACAGGGACAAATCTCTAAAGCCTGCAGCTGTCCCTGGAAATTAAGGATGGCAACTATGTATCTGCAAGACGGGAAGTATGTATTTCATTTGTTATAGCTATAGAGAAAAACTGTTTTGCAACCTAAAGCAATTAATCAGACCCTTGCCTTCTCAAGACTGACAGACTGATTAAAGCTACTATCTGGTGGAATAATAGATATGAAATAACTGGAGTGTTTATGTTTATCCATGCTCTCGTTCACAGGTCTGCAGCAGGTTATGCTAGCAGGGAGGTGATTCTAAGCAGTCATAGGTTGAATTACAGCTTTGTGCACTTGTACAGAAACGTAATGTATGGTTTAATGGATTCATACATGAGAGCAAGGTCAGTCATTTTGCAGTAACTCAAATGACTCTATTCTCATCTTTTGACAGGACACTTCAGTGGTCTATAATAAAATGGGAGGTACTTTTATCAGAGTTGCAATGAAACGTCAGCTTACCAATGTATTTACCTTTCGTGTGCGTTTAAGCATTCATTTATGTGTACACACACACACTAGATACATAGATAGATATATAGAAATATATGTATACACACATAGTTGGATAGATAGATATTGTTAAATATGATTTTTTTGTTAAGCCTCATAAAGCCTATGCTCAGCCATTTTTGTAACTCGCATAGATATATTATTTGCTAAAAGAGATTATTCATATTTCTGCTGAAATGCAGAAATGCAGTTTTGCAAGATGTAAGACCACACCCTTGAGGTTAAGCTGACATAGAGAACTCCTGTAAGAATGTAGCATTATAGATTTGTGAACAACAGGTATTTTCATTTTCAGCTTGTAGTGTGGAAGCTATGCCCATGACTTTGGATATGGCAGACAGGAGATAAACCTCCCGACCCCCTTGGGAAAAGAATAATTGACAGATCTGTCCTGAGAAGGGAGAGAAAGTAAAAACCTCAAGAATACGTGAGAAAGTTAATACACAGCGCATCCCATAGACTATTGTATGCTTAGGACGTAGGATTCATATATTCAGTATTCTATAAAGACTTGTATCTTGATATTAATAAACAGAGAATATTCCTTGTATACAGTACTTGGTCTGTGTCTATTCTCTCCAGCTGATTGAAGCGCTTCCAGATATACTTGACACCACAGGCAGACTTGGATCAGATTTTATCTCTTACAATATGCACACACACATACTGTAGATAGATAGATATACACACACATAGATAGAGAGATAGATAGATAGATATACACACTCATACATACATAGATAGATATACACACACACATAGATAGATAGATAGATAGATAGATAGATAGATAGATATACACATACATACACACACATACATACATACATACATACATACATACATACGCACACACACATACATACATACATACATACATAGATATACACACACACACATAGATAGATAGATAGATAGATAGATAGATATACACACACACATACACACGCACACACACATACATACATACATACATACATACATAGATATGCACACACACATACATACATACATACATACATACATATACACACAGACATACATACATAGATAGATAGATAGCCACACACACACACACACACACACACACACACACACACACATAGATAGATACACAAATACATACATACATACATAGATATATAGATAGAAATACACACACACATACATAGATATACACACACATACTATTATTGCACATTCATGCGAAAGCTATACGGTTGCGAATGCAATTGCCATTTACGACGAGCTACGACTTTGAGGCGTGATAAGGGCGGTGACGGGGTGTGGTGCCGTAGTCAATTCACAATGAGGGCATTCCCATGTGGGGAAGTCAAAGTCAAACTTGTGCGATCGTATGCAATCGTGTGTTTGGCGGCGTATAGTATGCACTTGCTCGGGGTCTAGTTTATCTGTCATTGCCGAACCACTAGCAAGCACAATTTGACATCCGGATCACCATGTGATCGTGACGTATGCTGCCTCTCACCTGCATACTCTCTACCAATTAAACACTGCTATAAAGCTATGATTACAGCATGTGCCTTGTCCATTGCTATGATTGATTTGCTGGTAAGTTTGCTTTATATATTTTAAGCTATTACTAGGGTTTGTTTGGTTTCTACTTTTTAAAGTGTCTGTTTACTGGTAGCCTATTGTTTATCATTTTATTATTTGGGGGGGGGGGTCTTTTCCCCTGAGACATATGTGTTTTTTTGGCGTAATACTTTGTTTCATGTTATAGTTTCCTTGTTGGGGCAGTTTACTATTTTTTTTTATTATTCCTATCTTTTCTTTAGTTTTCCATTGACATTGCTGGTTCACAGGACATTAACAGCACAGGATCACCCTCCATTTTGTGGTAAGTAACATGGCCCTAGGTCTGCAACCTGACATAGTATATAAGGTGAAGGAATAATTGCCCTTTCTTTTTTCTTCTTTAGTTTTCCATTGACATTGCTGTTGAGCAGGACATTGACAGCACAGGATCACCCTCCATTTTGTGGTAAGTAACATGAGCCTAGGTCTGCAACCTGACATAGTATATAAGGTGAAGGAATAATTGCCCTTTCTTTTTTCTTCTTTAGTTTTCCATTGACATTGCTGTTGAGCAGGACATTGACAGCACAGGATCGCCCTCCATTTTGTGGTAAGTAACATGGGCCTAGGTCTGCAACCTGACATAGCAAATAAGGAGAAGGAATAATTTCTTATCTCCCCTGAGACATATGTTTGTTTGTTTTATGTTTTTTCTTGCTTTGTTTAATGCCTAGTCATGTGTCACAATGGCAAATTGTGTTCTCTGTTTTTTGTTAAAATATTTTTTTCTCTTTTATCAGCCCCATTAGGAGTTTGGCCAACCCACTTGTCGGTGTAAGTATATTGTAAATGTTTCCTGTGCAAACAGGAGTGACATTTCCAAAATTATGAGGTAATGTATTTTTTTTAACATCCTTCTCTCTCAAATATAGCGTTTCTTAGAAATGGCTAAGGCACATGTGGCAGGACAGGAGGGCAACCAGCGTCGACGCCTCCAAAATCAGCAACTAGTCCATCGTCGCCGGCCCAGGGAGCCTGTCTTCAGGCCATGTGTCAGCCTCTTTGGGATATCTGATGCTGAGGTGGTGCGTCTTTATCGGGTCTTGCCTCGTGTCATCCTGGACACCCTGCGCGTTGTGCAGAGTGACCTGGAGCCAAAGCGCAACATCCCAACAGCACTACAGCCATTGACCAAACTGTTGGCGGTATTGCACTTTTGCGGGAGTCGCTTCAGGGATGTCCCAGAAGTCCTTCAGTCGTGTGCTGAAGATTGTTCTGGGGGCGTTTCTGTCACGGCTCAGGCAATTCATACATCTGCCACTCGATGAGGAGTCCCTTGGGCAGATCAAACGGCAGTTCTCCAACATAGATGGTTTCCCGCACGTCATAGGGGCAGTATATGGGACTCATGTAGCCTTGGTCCCCTCAGGTGGGAATGCAAGCATTTCCACTCGATAAATTTGTGATCTGGTAGCTATGTGGCCAGGGAGTACACATGACTCCTTTGCCTTCCGGCAATCAAGGATGTGGCAAAGATTGCAACAGAGGCAAAGGGGTGCAATGCCGAATGGTGACGCGTGGCTATTAGTTACTATGTTTTTTCTTTTCAATAGACGTCATATATGTAGTACTTTAAAGTGGTAATTATCATGTCTTAAGTTTGATAGCTAAGTAGACATATTACTAAGGAGCATTGCAATATCATTCCCAGTTATATTCAATTGTGATGTTTAACTTGAAATCCTACCTGGACAGCTCCCCATATAAAAAGTTTTCCAAAAGATTTACCCTTGGGTCAAAATAAATTGAATATATTATGTAAGCTTCTCTGAAGTAATATCTGTGTCTAATCGGCCACAGTTTGTCATCCAACATGTTGGTTGTGTTCTTGATGGAAATACAATTATGTCACTCATATTTTTCCCCTTTGTCCTTCTTGTCACCCCTTCTAGGAGATAATACATACCCTTTTTGTCCTTGGCTCCTCACTCCTCTTTTGAACCCATGCACGGAGCAGGAGATGGCACACAGCTCTGCACATACATCCACTAGATCGGTTGTGCAGAGGGCATTTGGTTTTTTTAAAGGCCAGATTCTGTTGCCTAGATCGGTCTGGTGGTGCTCTAATGTACGCTCCAACCACTGTGTGTGATTTCATTGCTCTGTGTGTGGTGTTCCATAACATCGCCATTAGGAGTGGGGTTCCTTGGGAGGAAGAGGCCGAGGTTGCTGGCCAGGAGGTGTTAGATGCTGACCCCAGCCCTCCTGAATCAGTTGATGCTGTCTCCTTTAAAGCATATGTCCTGGACACCTACTTTTCTTGTAAGTTTGTTTTTGACTTAAGAAAACATACATAACTAAGAAGCATATCATTATATATTTTATTTACAATGTTTAGAAAATTATTTTGATTTGCGTGTTCTCTTTGGTTGAACAATAGTTGCTGCTGTTCTTGGATGAGTCTGGCTTCTGGTAACCCGTGATGTAGAAGGCAACAGTGGGGAGGAAGCAGAGGCCAGTGGAGCAGCAGAGAGTGAGTGTGCAGGGGCTATCGATTATGTGGAAAGGGGTGCACGGGTGGCAGAGATGGAAGGAGAGGCAGAGATGGCAGAGATTGCAGGAGGGGCAGAGATGGCAGGAGGGGCAGAAATGGCAGGAGGGGCAGAAATGGCAGGAGGGGCAGAGATGGCAGAGATTGCAGAAGGGGCAGAGATGGCAGGAGGGGCAGAAATGGCAGGGAGGGGCAGAAATGGCAGGGAGGGGCAGAGATGGCAGGAAGGGCAGAGATGGCAGAGATTGCAGGAGGGGCAGAGATGGCAGAGATTGCAGGAGGGGCAGAGATGGCAGAGATTGCATGAGGGGCAGAGATTGCAGGAGGGGCAGAGATTGCAGGAGGGGCAGAGATGGCATGAGGTTGCTGGCCAGGAGGTGTTAGATGCTGACCCTAGCCCTCCTGAATCGGTTGAGGCTGTC
The DNA here is from genome assembly GCF_038048845.1 of Mixophyes fleayi. Taxonomy (NCBI): domain Eukaryota; kingdom Metazoa; phylum Chordata; class Amphibia; order Anura; family Limnodynastidae; genus Mixophyes; species Mixophyes fleayi. The sequence goes on from NC_134413.1 coordinate 26,569,133, forward strand.
TCCTTTAAAGCATATGTCCTGGACGCCTACTTTTAGAGATGGCAGAGATGGCAGGAGGGGCAGAAATGGCAGGAGGGGCAGAAATGGCAGGAGGGGCAGAGATGGCAGGAAGGGCAGAGATGACAGAGATTGCAGGAGGGGCAGAGATGGCAGAGATTGCAGGAGGGGCAGAGATGGCAGAGATTGCATGAAAGGCAGAGATTGCAGGAGGGGCAGAGATTGCAGGAGAGGCAGAGATGGCAGGATGGGCAGAGATGGCAGGAGTAGCAGAGATGGCAGGAGGGGCAGGTGGAAGTAATTAATAGTTGTTTGACAGATTGTAATGTGTATATGAGTCATTGTCAAAATATTGGTTTCTTTGGTAAGGATGGTGTTGCATTTGAGGTCTTGCGCTAGAAACAATAGGACCTTGAGTCACACACCTTTCAGTGTGTGAACACGGGTGCGCGTGATAGGGTCTACTTGTGGAATGATAATCAGGTGGGGTGTAGCATGGTTGATAGATGGGACTGAGAGATGGAGAGAAAGAAGTAGGAGAAGATTCCTGGGAAATGCGTGCTGGAGGATTGTTGGTGACATAGATAGAAAGGTCAGTGAGACGTGTAAGGGTATTGTTGATAGAGGTTAGGTTTAAGTCCAAAGTGTTCTCTATACGGGTGAGGCTACTGTGTAAAGTATGCTCCATACGGGTGAGGGTTGTGGAAATATCTGTGGTGTTGGAGTGAATAGTGGTATTAGTCTCCAGAATACTGTGATAGCAGGCGTACAGTGATTCCCGTGCACTGACTTCTGCTTCCTCAGTCATCTGATGCTCTTCCACATCACGTGCCTCTTCCACCTGCTCATCCTCAGAATTTTCTCCAGCTGTATTGGCACCTACAATGACAAATTGAAAAACAAAAGTTAATACCGTGTTATGTGCCATAGTGTAACGATACATTGTCAATGCAATTTTTTACTTTGCTGTGTAAGGTGGTTAAAATTTAACTTCTTTACTTCTCTATGTCTAACTGCAAATATGTTTGAGTTTAGGATTTTCTACTTAAAGGGCAAATAATTTTTTTACAATAATATATATATATGTGAGCAATGAGGAGAAAGTCGCTGGCTATTGAGCCGTACGCAGGCGTCGCTCCATCATACAATTGCAGCGCAGATGGAGCAATCTGCGGAGAAGGCAGCCTGACCTCCTCGCAGATTTAAGGGCAGAAATAGATACTCGTAAGTCTGGCCAAAACACAGTATAATATGCAAATGGCTCAGCACACAGAAAATATGGAGACATGTTTGCAAAGGCCCCTTTTGTGTCCATTTCCCACTAATTATCATATCATTATTATTATTATTATTATTTTTATTATTATTATTATTATTATTATTAATACATCAAGTATTAAATACTATTATATACTTTCTACTGCTTATTATGCTTCTTTTGCTTCAAATGTTAACCATTTCATTTATGGAACATGACTGGTATTTACCATTGAAAGCTACCATTAGCTGCATGTTTGTGTATGTTGAATAAAATAAAAAATTAAAAGTAATATGACACATCATGCTTTCCAACAGGACACCAATGCAGCTCCCGACACTACCGCCGCAATGACCAACAGAAGGTGGTCCCACAGGAGACGCCAGGGGTGGAGGCGGCAGTGGCAAGGGAACAACCACAGGAGGAATCAGCGATGGAGCAGGAGTCAGCGGTGGAGGAGGAGTCAGCGGTGGTGGAAGACTTTTCAATGTCCCCAATACTCTTCCAGAGCAAGCCTGAAGCCCCTTCTCAGCAGCCACAGGTGCTGGTGGAAGAAAGTAAGTACAGGGTAATTTTCATATAGTTGAGTTTTGACATTTTTTGTTTTTTACGAGATATTTAGACGTTGGACATGAGAAACAGTTTTCTCTGCCCATTCACAGTAGAGGCCTTCCTAAGTTCCCCAATGGGGAAACTGCTCCCCCCCACATCTTGTCTTGTGTGCAGCTGGCTGTCTTGAAAATTGCAACCTAGAGGGTCATTTTCACCAAACGTGCACCATTATATGTGTTGTTTTCTTTACCATGCCATCAGAGGAGTTCTGCAGTGAAGTAGTTGTGATATTCACCCATAGGCTGAGCTACCATGGAAGCAGGGGGTGTAGTTGTTACAGGGCCCACAGCTGGTGGGAGCCTTCCTCCCCTGTATACATGTGAATTTATCACCATTAGGGGATGATGATCATGCCCCCTCAATGGTCAATCATGTACATGGGGGCATTAATGTCAGGCTTAGTGGCAAAGTTTGCCAATTGTAGAAATAACAACGAAGGCAATAGGCATGCTGACACTTTGGGATTCACAGAGACCATTGGTGATAGAGGTGAACAAAGTAGCATAGCAAAAGGGAACACATATTTTAATGTTCATTACAACCACCACTATATAACAAACAAGGGTAGTTGTTAAAACATGAATCAACGCTTGAGAGATACACTGATGATGTTACTATGGCAATTGAAAGCGTAGCGTTCGCTTCTGCAAGTGCAGCAGAACATACCGGTAGTACTATCTGCTGACGTGCACAGGCGTGAACATGTACGATAGGAACAGTTGCATCAGAAGTCATTAAGCTGGATATGTGACAATACGCGTCTTGTTGACTTTGGCCGTTTGTAACCGCCATGTACGTGCATCAGTTCACGTACGTCCACTGCGCTCAGTATGCCTCCCTTAATGAATCAGGCCCTGAGGGAATAATTTAGGTAGCCATGTTCATGCAACTACCATGCACCAAGTATTCTGTACCCCATTGGGTATCAAAAAATACAAATTACATACAGAGCATAGACCTTAATCCTATAACAAAATAAATAGTGCAATAAAGACATTAACAAATTAGAATTAAACAGGCAGGTAACATTTTCTATTCTAAATTAGAGATGCGGATAAGAAAAAGAAACAAACTTACCAGTAAATAATGGATATATTCTCCCAATTGTAAAACGCTACGGAATTTGCTGGCGCTGTATAAATAAATGTTGATGATGATGATGATACTTTCATTTAAGCCCCCAAGTGTTAATGTTCTAATTGTGCAAGCTAAAAAGGTCTTCCTATTAGTGAACTGTTGTTTCCTGCAGGCAGGGGTGTAGGAACTGGGGGGTTGGGGGAAGAGGGGGTAGTTGCCCCCCCCCCCCCCCCCGTGATTTATATTGGGTGGGCAAAGACTGTGTTTTGGCACCCCCATGATCTTCTACACAAAACCCTTTGTGCTACTTTCTGAAGTCATGGTATCTGTTCTAAACTTGTAAGACCTTTTTTTAAATTATAGAGATATTCTTAGTATAACTACCAAATGTTCTGTAATAGAGTTTGCCTTAGTATAGATTTAATACAGATTGAATGATTTGTTTTTATTTTAAAACTCTAAGTGTTCCGTTCATAAACATTTAAGAAATAACCTCTATTGATGATGAACAATTAGCTATTCACTTTACTTTTATCCTGAATTTCGTACAGTGCATCTAGTAACAAACATAAGATATAGAAATTTAAATTTATAGCACATACCATGACCAGTGAGGCAGTGACTATAGATTTTAAAATATTCCCAATCAAGTGAGAATAGGCTGTCAACGAAATCTGAATAAAAACTAGGTTAATGATGATGAAAAATGAAAATTTTTAAGCTGAACAATTAAATTTATCTATCTTTTTAACAGCTATTGTATTAATTGGTAGTTAATATTAATAATAATATTTATTTAATAATGTATAAATAAGTTTTTGGCCAATACCTGATAAAAATTAACATAGGATTGGGAGTCTTTTGTATATCTGGAGTCACTGTTACAACTGTTGTAAAATGAGATACCAAACCCAAGAAAAAGAGGCTATAAAGAGTCCTATAAAAAGTCCTATAGTAGCCCTTGGCCTTTTGCTCCCCCATGAATAGTTTCGTTCCTAACACCCTGCCTGCAGGTATGAATACTGGGCTTTTTCTTAGCATGACTTTTGTTGTATCCAGTTATCAGTAAGTGTCATTTATGAAGCTTAAAATGGCAGGTCTGCGGCGCAAGTGCTGTTTTGTGATGACAAATACTTATTTTGCATGATAGCACCCGTTTATTTCAGAAGCATATACAGTATTGCAATTAGAATAATTCACCAGAAGATGGCAGCATGGTTCTCTTATACCTACTGTACTTTCCTAAAGAGCGATATGGACAAACTGAAGTTCATTTAACAATTATGTTGTATTGTATCAAACTAAGGCAGTGGATGGTCCTAATGGTATAGTAGGAAGGACTTAGAAGTGACATTTTTACTTTCTCTGGTATTCACATTCCCATCTGGGGAATTCAAGAGATTGTTGCTCAGATCATATACACAGGGCAAGACGTAAGTTGGTGTGCTCCTATATATACACAAGGTGGACAAAAAGGTGCATGTGTGTATGCATACTTTACTGTTACTAATGAAACCCTAGCGTCTGGTATCACCATGTTGTGGAAAACCAACAATGACATGACATCTATCCTGGCTAAATTTAGTCTTGAGACATAAAAGACAGTTATGTAAGTGCATAGAGGATTTTATTTTGTGCAAATGCACCCAATTGTTATTATTTATATTATTACTATCTTTCATTTTTTATATTCCACCTTGTACTATGCCGTCATTCTTGTCCTTGGAACTCCCCGTAAAATGACTCTGTTTACTTTTATGGGGTTGCTGGTCCGGCTGGAAAAGCACATTGTGGAAACAGTAAACACACCCCTTCAAAGTCCAGTATACTATCACTTTATGACAGCAGCCTACATTAATTACAACTTTTTGGCTTCTCTTTGCAAATATTAATCATTTTAGCCTCATTTATGTCTTAAAATAATCATGAGAATAAAAATACATTGGGACTGTCTTTATTACACTACCAACCTGTCGAAGTCGTATAATTGGATGAACGAAAGTATATTGGTTAATATTGTTTTGCCGTGCGATTGTGATCCGTACGCCACGTAACACAGATCCGTACATCACGTAACGCGTGGCATGGTGCGATCGCACGGTAAAATACGCACGTACACACTCGCATTACATCATTTAGTTATTTATATAATTCATATTCATATTGGTTCCGTCACACTGTAATTTATGAGCAGATAGTATTTGGTTTATTATTAGTTTATATAATATGATTATATGCACACTTTAGTGTTATTTAAGGTTCAGGTAATAAGAATTGTGTCATGTCTGATATCATATTAAACCCCTAATCATCAGCATCTGTCCGGTGCATTCAGCGAAGAGATCGCACATTGCATACTTTAGTTATTGATGTTAGGGAATAAACCTTTGTATGATGCTGGCTATGAAATGCTAATTGACTAAGATGTAACTGGAGCATTGGCTGGAAGAAAGGAGCAGATCCCCTGGAGAGATTACCCCCACCTTTGGATTCCTTAGATTGAACCAGCCTATGACCTGTTTACCCTGGACCCATCTGATGTCTGGACCTATAGAAGTAAGCCACGTCATCTCTATTGCTCACTCTTTAACACTGACTGTATATATAATCATAGCTGCACCCCCACCAGTCTCAGTCTACTTTGACCACAGTTATCTAAACAGATATACTGTCCACTGGGACCCGTGGAAGCGCAGCAATTGCAGCGGTATGTATTTATCTTTTGGTATTGGCTGTACTGTACTGTATTATATTACAATCATGTATTGAATTGTTAACTATTTACATCTGCTAAAATATAATCACTTTGTGTGTTAGAAACACAATACAATCGCCTATGCAATGCTTATTTGAAAATGATAGAATTACTTTAATAATCCATTGGAATGTTTCAATTGCATTGGTAAAAATTTGCCTAGAATTGTGTTTTCCTTTATAAAGTACACCTGGAACATGCAAATCATGTCATCCATGGACATTGGAGGAAAAAAAGAAGTTATTTTGTAAGGAGAAATAATTCTCTGTGATCACCAACAAACCAGGTAACGTCTTCATAAATGTACTGTTTTCACCCCTTAAGTATTATTATTATTATTATTATTATTATTATTATTATTATTATTATTATTGTAGGTTTGTAAGGTGCCACATTGCTCCACAGCACCACACAGTAGGGTAAATAAAACAGGGATATACAAGGTAGGCAAAATAAATGCAGACATGAAAAAAAGGGTATGAAGGACCTTGCTCATGAGAGAGCTTAAATTCTAAGTGGAAAAGGGCACAGCGGAAATGGTTATGAGTGGAGATTGGGACAATTATGAGGGTACAATAGTGTGAGTACTAACATTGGGGATAAGGTAAGCTCTAATAAAGAGATGGGTTTTCGGAGAGCGTCTAAAGATTTGAAGGCAGTGGGAAAGAATGATTGGGCATGGTAGGGAGTTCCATAAGTTGAGAGCAGCACAGGAGAAGTCTTGTAGGCTGGAGTGAGAGGTGGTTACCAGAGACGAGACAAGGCGCAGGTCAGAGGTAAATCTAAGAGGGCGGGAGGAAGAATATTTTGATATGAGATTTGAGATGTATGAAGGGGTGCTGTTGCTGAGGGCTTTATATGTAAGAGTGAGTCATTGTAATTGGATACTGGAGGGCACAGGGAGCCAGTGTAGGTATTTGCAAAGCGGTGCAGCAGTATTTAGGATGGATTAAATATTAAACATATTTTATCTAGATGTTTAATTTTGTACCCCTCACAGACGCCATCATTTTGGCCCAAACATATTTGTGTTTCCCTGTCAAAACAGGCACATTTGTACACAAATAGGTGCATGATGTCATAGAATGACATAAGTGATGTGGGCTCGCAGGTTGACAGGTTTGTTAATAAACCCTGCAATGGGTCAAATAAGGTACACAACTGGAGAAATTTATGTTCATAAATCACATTTAATCCCATTGAAAATAACCACAAATGTTTTACATTCGTTACTATCACACTGGAAGTATCAATGCAAAGGGATTGAAATCAACCTATTGATTTAACCATCAACATTGTTTTAGCTATTACAGTTAATTGTCATTGGAGCTGTTAAGCTCTTTATAGCCCTGACTCTCCTATAAGTGATTCTAGGAAATTTTATAATGTGTTCTTTAAATAAAGAATAATTAGTAAAAATTATTGTTGCCTACTCTCACAGAATATTCAGGAGACTCCTGAATTAATGAGCAATTTGCTGGACTCCTGAGAGGGCAAGCAATTTCCCTGAATAAAACGTAATCTAAGTGACTTTGGTCATGGAATGATTGTTTGTGCCAGAAAAGTTGGTTTGAGTATCTCAGAAACTGCTGCTAACCTTGAATTTTCATGTACAAATGTCTCTAGCGTTTACATAGAATGGTTTGTAAAGCAAACACATCCAATGAGCGGCGGTTCTGTTGGCGAAAACACATTATTAACGAGGGAGGTCAGAGAAGAATGACCAGACTGATTCAGACTGGTAGGCAACAGTAACGCAAATAAACATGTGTTACAACAGAGCTACGTAGAAGAGCATCTCTGAAGGCACAGCATGTCAACCCTTCAAATGTATGGCCTACAGAGGTAGAAGACCACACATCGGGTTCCACTCTTGTCAGCTAAGAAGAGGACAGTGAGGCTTGGGCACAGGATCTCCAAAACTGTAGGTTTGAACATTGGAAAAATGTTACTTGGCCTGACGAATCTTTTTTTTTGCTGAAAAATACGGATGGTAAAGTCAGAATTTGACTTAAACAACATGAATACATAGATCCATCCTATTTTGTGTCAAATGTGCAGGCTGGTGGTGATATAAAGATGTGAGGAATATTTTCAGGTTAGATATGCTCAAAAAACCTGTCTGTCAACAACAATCATTCCATGTTCAAAGTCAATTAGATCACATTTCTTCCCATTTTTCAGGCAGCCACAGGACTTTTCTTCAAGTACTGATGGTCAATGTAGCTCGATTTCAGGCTCCATGGTTTCCTGCTGTTTCTTTGCTGCAGCGACTTCTTGGCTACAGCGGCCCCAGTAGTCAATAACCAGCTGAGATCTTGGTTTGATCTTGGCTAGTTATTGACTACTGTCTTGGGTTCTGAATTGGCACCTCGCGCATCAGAACCCGAAATGTTGACATTTCTTTCTGGTTCTTGTTTCTTCTACACAATTACCTCTCTTCATCATGCCAGAAAGCAGTACAAAGGGCCGAGTCCTGCGAGGTCCCAGGAGCGAAGCCTCAATCACCTTGTGGCGATCACTGCTAAAAATCAGATGGCTCGTTAGACTCCGCGCCTCTGTTCTGCTAGTTCAAATTCTGTCTGACAACTGGAATCCACTCTGTTGGGAATTGTTTGTGACACCATTCTGGTATTTGATCTGAACAATAACTAAACCTTATCTGCATGCTTTTATGCACACAGCAAACCTTACTTTATTTATAGCCTACTCTCCCAGAATGTCCGGGAGACTCCCAAATTTTTGGGACTTCTCCCGGACTCCTGAGAGCAGGCAAAAATCCCGGATCTAGCTGTCCCCGTTGTTCAAGATGGTGGTGGCGGGGCTAAACGTGGCATCATGGCCCGCCCCCTTATGCGATTGGCTAGAATTGGCTAAGATTGACAGGGGTGGAGCCTAATGGCGCACCACATGTGGCCACGCCCCCCTCAATGGATCCCCCCACCCGGATAGCTGCCTTCAAAAGTAGGTAAGTATGACTTATAGTTTGGATATGTTTCAATCTGATTAAAGCATCCATAATATATTTTTCTTTAATCATCTAAAATAAATCTCTGAATTAAGCACTTTGACTCCCACATGATTTAGTGCAATTACAGTATGCTCTGATCCTCCTAATTATTCAAAAAAATGTCATTCCAAGGTAGCTTTCACATTGTGATTAGTACAGCATACAGCATCCACAGCTCTCAGCATATGGTTTATTTTACTATTTGGCCCCCTCTGGTGCTTCCAGCAATTGAAAGTATTTTTAATTACAATTTTATAAAAATGTACTAATGCCCAGCATTTTTGGAGATTTTTGACATTATTTACATTCTAAACCATTTTGTAAAATAAAAATAATAGCATCCAATGGAAAATGTTTGTCAGAGATTGAAAATAATGATTCAGACCTACAGCAATTTGTGTGATGGATGATAATTGTAACAAGCTGAAGGCAGTATCAGAGGTTCAGAATCATAAACTGAGGACCTGAGAGACAGAAGCAAAGTAACAAGGGATCAATACAGCTTAATAAAAATAAATAGTGATCTAGAACTTTGATCATGGGCAATGCCAGATTTAAACAGACAGGGAGCTCACTGCTTGCCCACTGTGTTGCACAGGGCAAAACTTGCCAACAGGCAGCTCAGGGACCATAGGCAACCAACCAAATGTCATTACTTTAATGGTACTAAACTGGTGAACAAATAGTTAAAACATAAATGTAGCACTCATAATGAAAATACTTTTACAGCACTGTCACTGGGAAACAGGTCAGAATAGCAAAGCTCTTAAACTTTGGCTTGAATCCATAAATATTCCTGAAAGTCAAGTGGACACTTCTAAAAACAAATAAACTGTGCAAAACATTGTAGTAGGTAAACAACAGACAAAATGCCCTAACTTTATGTCCCTAACTAGCACCTGTTCTAAGATATGGCTGAAGCTCTCTTAGGTTGCCAATTCTGGTGGCCACAAAGACTATGCCCTCACAGTGTCACATGGCTCTTATAAGTATTCTCTTTTCATAATTCCACCAACAGGGCAGTCATCACAGTACCAATACAGTTATTACAGTGTAACCCCCCTGTCACTGTGTGCAGTGTGAGGTGCACAGTTTAGGCAGTGCACCTCCTTCTCAGCCCTGGCTAGCACCTGGCTTGGATGTAGATGACCAGAAGGTCTCCGCACATGCAGGTTATTTTTACAGAGTCTCTGTGAAGTTGTTGGGACACAGATGAAGTAACTTGGGATGCAGTGCAATCGGATATCTCAAAAATTAGGGCACCAGACCATCTCTATATTGCAAAATAAACTATTTACACTCCCTTTTCACTCCAGCATGTTCTTAGGGGGGTATTCAATTGTTGCCTTTAACGCTCTCAAACGAGCGCTCTAAAAATAATAGCGTTAATACGGTAATTACTCGCTAAATTTCATCTCGCAGCTCAGGATGAAATTCAGCAAGTAAACTACCGTATTAACGGTATTTACGCGCATATTACCGTATAAACTGTAATATTTTTCGAGCGCTCGTTTTTTTTTTGTTTTAGCGCGTTAAAAGCAACAATTGAATACCCCCCTTAAACTGTTGCAGTGATAAATATGTACAGTTCATATATACTTCTCCTGTCTCCTCCTGCACAATTATTAAGGGCTACATGGACAAAATATTAATGGGGCAATCACATCCAAAATGGTGGCTCTCTAGCTCACCCTCAACTCTCTCACACAGCAGTGTTCACTCACCCTTCCTCTGTAGGGGTATTATCACTCATCCTTCCTCTGCGGGGGTAATATCTCTCTCCCATTCTCTGCAGGGGTAATATCTCTCTCTCGTGCTCTGTGTGGGTAATATCTCTCTCCCGTTCTCTGCGAGGGTAATACCTCTCTCTCGTGCTCTGTGGGGGTAATATCTCTCTCCCGTTCTCTGCGAGGGTAATACCTCTCTCGTGCTCTGTGGGGGTAATATCTCTCTCCCGTTCTCTGCGAGGGTAATACCTCTCTCGTGCTCTGTGGGGGTAATATCTCTCTCCCGTTCTCTGCGAGGGTAATACCTCTCTCTCGTGCTCTGCGGGGGTAATATCTCTCTCCCGTTCTCTGCGAGGGTAATATCTCTCTCTCGTGCTCTGTGGGGGTAATATCTCTCTCCCATTCTCTGCAGGGGTAATACCTCTCTCTTGTGCTCTGTGGGGGTAATATCTCTCTCCCATTCTCTGCAGGGGTAATACCTCTCTCGTGCTCTGTGGGGGTAATATCTCTCTCCCGTTCTCTGCAGGGGTAATACCTCTCTCGTGCTCTGTGGGGGTAATATCTCTCTCCCATTCTCTGCGAGGGTAATACCTCTCTCGTGCTCTGTGGGGGTAATATCTCTCTCCCGTTCTCTGCAGGGGTAATACCTCTCTCGTGCTCTGTGGGGGTAATATCTCTCTCCCGTTCTCTGCGAGGGTAATACCTCTCTCGTGCTCTGTGGGGGTAATATCTCTCTCCCGTTCTCTGCAGGGGTAATACCTCTCTCGTGCTCTGTGGGGGTAATATCTCTCTCCCGTTCTCTGCAGGGGTAATACCTCTCTCGTGCTCTGTGGGGGTAATATCTCTCTCCTGTTCTCTGCGAGGGTAATATCTCTCTCTCGTGCTCTGCAGGGGTAATATCTCTCTCCCATTCTCTGCACGGGTAATACCTCTCTCTCGTGCTCTGTGGGGGTAATATCTCTCAGTTGGACGCTGACAGACACGCCCTGTGTGCTGCTCGCTTCTATCATCCTGTCACTTTCTCAGGTAAATTATCCCTGAAATCTGCCCCATATCATTAGTATTCTGTCTCTGTTGTTGTACTATGGCCCCTAGTGGCAGCAGGCGATAGACCAGCTTCGCAGATTATAAGGGGGGTCCCAGGACCTCCTCCCCTCTGTCGTGGGTCCCTGGCTCTTCCTCTCTCTGCCTGCTTCTGATCCCCTCAGCAGGGTTGCCAACTCTGAAATGAAAAACAAGCAACCACTAAGTGAAAAACAAGCCCAAACAATCCTAAAAAGAGACCAATAAAGCCAAAATTAATTATTTTTTATTTATGATACCAATATCAAGATAATATTAATAGTAATGGGATCTGCAGCAGTTTCTGCAGTTACAGTAACTAAAGATGAAGATTCAGGAGTTATAGCTGCACTTTAAGGGGTTATTTTCTATGTACACTACAATATATCCCCAGCTTTACACTATAATTACACACATCATGTTCTGTCTGGTCACATATATACTCTCCATATCTACTGCATACAACACGCTGAAGTTTACCTACCAACACTTGAGGTCACGCCCACGTAAGAGACCAGCAGCGTCCTCACACTGACTAAAGCGTTATTATACACAAGGCAATAAAGTTTTTTTTTTAAAAAAAAAAAAATGTTGTGAAGCCCAAAAACCTGCGACCACCAGAAAAACCCCGCAACTCTGAAAAAAAACAAGCACATTTCCGCTTGTTATAAGCGGAATTGGCAACTATGCCCCTCAGCTCATACCAGCCTGATGTTGCTAATCAACATTCCCAGTGTGTCTCCTCTGGGTCCTAGTGCTAGGCCACACACTCAGTCACTGGGAGGTGTGAGCAACAACACCAGAGGGAGTGTTACAACAGCATGGAGTGTTTCTTCCTGCAATCATTTATTGGTGACTGGTGTCTTCAGCATTGGGGACATGGAGGAAAATAGAAAGGAGTTTGAAATTATAGTAGTCTGAGCTGTAACATCTTCCCTACAATAGAGCTTGGGAGCCAGCCAGGACTACTACAGGTAACCCTTAGTACTGATGAAAAGCTGATACAGTAAAATGTTATTTTTCAACCATATAACAGCAGAACATAGAATTATATTATGACTATAATATAATTAAATTATGATGATTTCTAATGGTCAAACCGAATCAGATAGTTGTAGTGTCATATGTCTTTAAGATTTGTATTATAACCATGGTCAGGTCACTTCAGGCAAGAGTCTGTACAGCGTGTAATAGAATTGTGTTATTATTATAGACAGTTTCCATACTATCCTGAAACTGGTGGGGCAATCCTGAATTTTGGTGACTGTCTCACTTAGTCAGGATTTGGTCGTACTGCAAGGATAGTTGGGAGGCCTCTCTTGCTTCACACCTCTGCTGGTGCTGGGAGAGCTGTCTGCATCTAACAGTAACGCACACAGTATAGCCCATGTATTTGTCTAAAATACTAGCCATATTAGACCATAGGGCCACCCAGAGCCTTAATCCAGCTCTGCCCTGATGTTCTCTTCCACTTGCAGGAAGCGCAGAGAAGAGGCAGCCAGACGCCGAGCCCATCTGACAAGTGGAATTGCTCCTTTTTATTGCTATTTAATTTCATATCTTTATTACTATTTACTTTCATCTTTTATTACTGTTTTTATACTCTCACCCACATGCACTCATTTTCTGCTGCCAGAGCTGACAGCAAACACAGAGCAAGCACGCCACAAAGTCACTGCAGATTCGATTAGTTAATCGGGAGGAGAAGCCGAAGAAATATCTGTGCCCAGTCCTTGTCGAAGGATATGCAGACTTAGTTGGCCCAATTATACCTCACGCTTTGGGAAACAGAAAAATAAAAAAGTATGACTTGCGTCAAAACAAAAATAAAACGTATAAAATATTTTTAGAAACGAATATGAACTATGTCCTGCAAATGCAATATCTTGAACAGTTTATTCATGTTTTTTAGTAAGTTTGTCTCCAAAACTGACATTGTTCTACAACTGATCCTTGAATTTTTGCAACACTGTAATAACATGTAATAGTGTGCAGGCCGCGTTACTTTTTCAAGTAATGCAGCCTGCACACTATTACTGTTATTATGGTAATAGTGCGCATAAATACCGCTATTGCGGTAGTTTTAACTCCGACTTTTTGCTCGCAGCTCCCTGAGCTGCAAGCAGAAAGCCAGGTTAATATTACCGTAGTAATGGTAATACGTTAACACAGCGGTACTTCGGGGGAATTCCCCACCCCCCCAAGAGTCATTTGCTTCAGCCTTTAATTCACTCAGTTTGATTTAAAACATATAAATTTTGCCCAAGTGTTTTGTCTACTCTGCTTTCTGTTTATTTGATTTACGTTTAGCAGTTCCACCCAAATGCTTTTGTGAAAGCATTTCTATAGCATATATCTTAATATTGCTGCAATTTGTTTGCTCCAAAGGAGAAGGAACTCAATGTTGCAAGTTTTGTAATGAGAAACAAGCAACCTTCAGTTAGAGAAAAACAATTTAATGATGTGTCAGTGAGTGAAGAGGGTAGTGACCTGTGAATGTACCGTGTCATTGTGAGTAATATGGTGAGTGTAATGTGTCATTAGGTGTTTCTTTTCATGCTGAACATTATTGTAAAATCAATAAATATAGCAAAATTAAGGATTAAGTTCAAGGAAGTAGAGAGGCATTCTCCTGCACCTCTATTTTCTTCATATTTGCCTATCTTATGTTAAAGTAAAATATTGGATGAAGGTTGTAAATAATTATTTTCTGTACTTAGTTGCCATGCGATGAATACACAACCTAACCATAATCACAATAAATAAGTAATTCAGTTTAAATGTGTATCTATTGTTTTATATCAAATAATGTGGTTAAAGACTAAAATATATTTTTAAGTTACAAATTACATTGAGTTTGGTACATATCAGTTCGCAATTGCATGAGAGCGTTTCCAGTGTTATTTATGAAGCATTCGCACTTCGTGAAAGCTAGTTATGAATAATATTACTTTATCAAACACTAACAGCCAGCTTATAAGGATCATAAAGAACAGGTCTACAGGAGGGAATCTGAAGTAAGGCCACCTGGCATTCCTAAGAACAATGACCAAAGGAATCCACCAATGCCACGTTGAGTATCTGAGAGTGCAAGACCCTTCACCCAATGAATGAAGACCTTATAACTAAAACTGTGTGTCACTGTGATGTCAATACATTTACACCTGTACAGTGTATAAATTGCTCACCTCTGGTTTCAGCCCCCATAGTGTTATGATTGAGGCTTGAGTTGATGCCAACAAGCACACGCGTATGTATACCAAACTTTGCCTTGTTATTCTTTGGTAATAAATCCTTTGTGTTTTGGAACTACAGCGATCGCATCGGAGAATCTTTATTATAGATGATGGTTATGGACATTACACTTTTACCTAATTTCCATTTCCGCTGCCATCACAGACCTATAGAAGTTTTCTGAAGAGCAGACAGCCAGGACAAGAAGAATCTTAATATTAGCGAGTTCTTAGTCATTAGTTGACTCTCTTTAAACTCCATTTATACACACCTGCAAAAATATAAAATAAGAATGACAATCATATCTCCAGCAAAGTCTATGACAAGAGCCTATCTTGTTTCAGGAGCCTGTCCTTACCAGTTCCATCTCTCCAATGTACAGTACCAGACCACAGCCTGCTCCCTTTATCCTATCCACTTTTCACCTGTTTTTTTCCATCTGTAAATTTTAGAAACTGGTTGGCTTTAATTTACATTGGGTTCTAAGATGGAACATTTTATTTGTGTACATTATGGGCTTGGAAAATATGTAGGACATGCAGGGCCTGATTCAACAAGGCACGTATACTGAGAGCAAAATGTGTTCGTGTTAAAACGCACGGAAATCGGCTCTGCATACAACAAGGAACAGATCTGAAGATACTTACGCTGATGAATTCAGGTGCAGGTCTGCTCTGCTCTACTACACAAGACACTGCAGGATACGTTCAATGCACACATGGAATATACATTCGCAAAAGAAAAAAATTCTTATTTAATTAATGCCACCTGTTATTACAATAAGCATTAATGACAAAACAGGTTAAAAAAAAAAAGCTTTCTTTCTTCCTCATGAAATACATTTATTAGGATGACAGAAGCAAAGTAACAAGGGATCAATACAGCTTAATAAAAATAAATAGTGATCTAGAACTTTGATCATGGGCAATGCCAGATTTAAACAGACAGGGAGCTCACTGCTTGCCCACTGTGTTGCACAGGGCAAAACTTGCCAACAGGCAGCTCAGGGACCATAGGCAACCAACCAAATGTCATTACTTTAATGGTACTAAACTGGTGAACAAATAGTTAAAAAATAAATGTAGCACTCATAATGAAAATACTTTTACAGCACTGTCACTGGGAAACAGGTCAGAATAGCAAAGCTCTTAAACTTTGGCTTGAATCCATAAATATTCCTGAAAGTCAAGTGGACACTTCTAAAAACAAATAAACTGTGCAAAACATTGTAGTAGGTAAACAACAGACAAAATGCCCTAACTTTATGTCCCTAACTAGCACCTGTTCTAAGATATGTCTGAAGCTCTCTTAGGTTGCCAATTCTGGTGGCCACAAAGACTATGCCCTCACAGTGTCACATGGCTCTTATAAGTATTCTCTTTTCATAATTCCACCAACAGGGCAGTCATCACAGTACCAATACAGTTATTACATTGTAACCCCCCTGTCACTGTGTGCAGTGTGAGGTGCACAGTTTAGGCAGTGCACCTCCTTCTCAGCCCTGGCTAGCACCTGGCTTGGATGTAGATGACCAGAAGGTCTCCGCACATGCAGGTTATTTTTACAGAGTCTCTGTGAAGTTGTTGGGACACAGATGAAGTAACTTGGGATGCAGTGCAATCGGATATCTCAAAAATTAGGGCACCAGACCATCTCTATATTGCAAAATAAACTATTTACACTCCCTTTTCACTCCAGCACGTTCTTAGGGGGGTATTCAATTGTTGCCTTTAACGCTCTCAAACGAGCGCTCTAAAAATAATAGCGTTAATACGGTAATTACTCGCTAAATTTCATCTCGCAGCTCAGGATGAAATTCAGCAAGTAAACTACCGTATTAACGGTATTTACGCGCATATTACCGTATAAACTGTAATATTTTTCGAGCGCTCGTTTTTTTTTTGTTTTAGCGCGTTAAAAGCAACAATTGAATACCCCCCTTAAACTGTTGCAGTGATAAATATGTACAGTTCATATATACTTCTCCTGTCTCCTCCTGCACAATTATTAAGGGCTACATGGACAAAATATTAATGGGGCAATCACATCCAAAATGGTGGCTCTCTAGCTCACCCTCAACTCTCTCACACAGCAGTGTTCACTCACCCTTCCTCTGTAGGGGTATTATCACTCATCCTTCCTCTGCGGGGGTAATATCTCTCTCCCATTCTCTGCAGGGGTAATACCTCTCTCTCGTGCTCTGTGGGGGTAATATCTCTCTCCCGTTCTCTGCGAGGGTAATACCTCTCTCTCGTGCTCTGTGGGGTAATATCTCTCTCCCATTCTCTGCGAGGGTAATACCTCTCTCTCGTGCTCTGTGGGGGTAATATCTCTCTCCCGTTCTCTGCGAGGGGTAATACCTCTCTCTCGTGCTCTGAGGGGGTAATATCTCTCTCCCGTTCTCTGCGAGGGTAATATCTCTCTCTCGTGCTCTGCGGGGGTAATATCTCTCTCCCATTCTCTGCAGGGGTAATACCTCTCTCGTGCTCTGAGGGGGTAATATCTCTCTCCCGTTCTCTGCGAGGGTAATATCTCTCTCTCGTGCTCTGCGGGGGTAATATCTCTCTCCCATTCTCTGCGAGGGTAATACCTCTCTCTTGTGCTCTGTGGGGGTAATATCTCTCTCCCATTCTCTGCAGGGGTAATACCTCTCTCGTGCTCTGTGGGGGTAATATCTCTCTCCCGTTCTCTGCGAGGGTAATACCTCTCTCTCGTGCTCTGTGGGGGTAATATTTCTCTCCCATTCTCTGCAGGGGTAATATCTCTCTCTCGTGCTCTGTGGGGGTAATATCTCTCTCCCATTCTCTGCAGGGGTAATATCTCTCTCTCGTGCTCTGTGGGGGTAATATCTCTCTCCCGTTCTCTGTGAGGGTAATACCTCTCTCGTGCTCTGTGGGGGTAATATCTCTCTCCCATTCTCTGCAGGGGTAATATCTCTCTCTCGTGCTCTGTGGGGGTAATATCTCTCAGTTGGACGCTGACAGACACGTCCTGTATGCTGCTCGCTTCTATCATCCTGTCACTTTCTCAGGTAAATTATCCCTGAAATCTGCCCCATATCATTAGTATTCTGTCTCTGTTGTTGTACTATGGCCCCTAGTGGCAGCAGGCGATAGACCAGCTTCGCAGATTATAAGGGGGGTCCCAGGACCTCCTCCCCTCTGTCGTGGGTCCCTGGCTCTTCCTCTCTCTGCCTGCTTCTGATCCCCTCAGCAGGGTTGCCAACTCTGAAATGAAAAACAAGCAACCACTAAGTGAAAAACAAGCCCAAACAATCCTAAAAAGAGACCAAAAAAGCCAAAAATTAATTATTTTTTATTTATGATACAAATATCAAGATAATATTAATAGTAATGGGATCTGCAGCAGTTTCTGCAGTTACAGTAACTAAAGATGAAGATTCAGGAGTTATAGCTGCACTTTAAGGGGTTGTTTTCTCTGTACACTACAATATATCCCCAGCTTTACACTATAATTACACACATCATGTTCTGTCTGGTCACATATATACTCTCCATATCTACTGCATACAACACGCTGAAGTTTACCTACCAACACTTGAGGTCACGCCCACGTAAGAGACCAGCAGCGTCCTCACACTGACTAAAGCGTTATTATACACAAGGCAATAAAGTTTTTTTTAAAAAAAAAAATGTTGTGAAGCCCAAAAACCCGCGACCACCAGCAAAACCCCGCAACTCTGAAAAAAAACAAGCACATTTCCGCTTGTTATAAGCGGAATTGGCAACTATGCCCCTCAGCTCATACCAGCCTGATGTTGCTAATCAACATTCCCAGTGTGTCTCCTCTGGGTCCTAGTGCTAGGCCACACACTCCGTCACTGGGAGGTGTGAGCAACAACACCAGAGGGAGTGTTACAACAGCATGGAGTGTTTCTTCCTGCAATCATTTATTGGTGACTGGTGTCTTCAGCATTGGGGACATGGAGGAAAATAGAAAGGAGTTTGAAATTATAGTAGTCTGAGCTGTAACATCTTCCCTACAATAGAGCTTGGGAGCCAGCCAGCACTACTACAAGTAACCCTTAGTACTGATGAAAAGCCGATACATTAAAATGTTATTTTTCAACCATATAACAGCAGAACATAGAATTATATTATGACTATAATATAATTTAATTATGATGATTTCTAATGGTCAAACCGAATCAGATAGTTGTAGTGTCATATGTCTTTAAGATTTGTATTATAACCATGGTCAGGTCACTTCAGGCAAGAGTCTGTACAGCGTGTAATAGAATTGTGTTA
Organism: Mixophyes fleayi; assembly: GCF_038048845.1. NCBI lineage: Eukaryota > Metazoa > Chordata > Amphibia > Anura > Limnodynastidae > Mixophyes > Mixophyes fleayi. The sequence continues at coordinate 26,588,133 of NC_134413.1, forward strand.
TTATTATAGACAGTTTCCATACTATCCTGAAACTGGTGGGGCAATCCTGAATTTTGGTGACTGTCTCACTTAGTCAGGATTTGGTCGTACTGCAAGGATAGTTGGGAGGCCTCTCTTGCTTCACACCTCTGCTGGTGCTGGGAGAGCTGTCTGCATCTAACAGTAACGCACACAGTATAGCCCATGTATTTGTCTAAAATACTAGCCATATTAGACCATAGGGCCACCCAGAGCCTTAATCCAGCTCTGCCCTGATGTTCTCTTCCACTTGCAGGAAGCGCAGAGAAGAGGCAGCCAGACGCCGAGCCCATCTGACAAGTGGAATTGCTCCTTTTTATTGCTATTTAATTTCATATCTTTATTACTATTTACTTTCATCTTTTATTACTGTTTTTATACTCTCACCCACATGCACTCATTTTCTGCTGCCAGAGCTGACAGCAAACACAGAGCAAGCACGCCACAAAGTCACTGCAGATTTGATTAGTTAATCGGGAGGAGAAGCCGAAGAAATATCTGTGCCCAGTCCTTGTCAAAGGAAATGCAGACTTAGTTGGCCCAATTATACCTCACACTTTGGGAAACAGAAAAATAAAAAAGTATGACTTGCGTCAAAACAAAAATAAAACGTATAAAATATTTTTAGAAACGAATATGAACTATGTCCTGCGAATGCAATATCTTGGACAGTTTATTCATGTTTTTTAGTAAGTTTGTCTCCAAAACTGACATTGTTCTACAACTGATCCTTGAATTTTTGCAACACTGTAATAACATGTAATAGTGTGCAGGCCGCGTTACTTTTTCAAGTAATGCAGCCAGCACACTATTACTGTTATTATGGTAATAGTGCGCATAAATACCGCTATTGCGGTAGTTTTAACGCCGACTTTTTGCTCGCAGCTCCCTGAGCTGCAAGCAGAAAGCCAGGTTAATATTACCGTAGTAATGGTAATACGTTAACACAGCGGTACTTCGGGGGAATTCCCTCCCCCGCAAAAGTCATTTGCTTCATCCTTTAATTCACTCAGTTTGATTAAAAACATATCAATTTTGCCCAAGTGTTTTGTCTACTCTGCTCTCTGTTTATTTGATTTACGTTTAGCAGTTCCACCCAAATGCTTTTGTGAAAGCATTTCTATAGCATATATCTTAATAGTGCTGCAATTTGTTTGCTCCAAAGGAGAAGGAACTCAATGTTGCAAGTTTTGTAATGAGAAACAAGCAACCTTCAGTTAGAGAAAAACAATTTAATGATGTGTCAGTGAGTGAAGAGGGTAGTGACCTGTGAATGTACTGTGTCATTGTGATTAATATGGTGAGTGTAATGTGTCATTAGGTGTTGCTTTTCATGCTGAACATTATTGTAAAATCAATAAATATAGCAAAATTTAGGATTAAGTTCAAGGAAGTAGAGAGGCATTCTCCTGCACCTCTATTTTCTTCATATTTGCCTATCTTATGTTAAAGTAAAATATTGGATGAAGGTTGTAAATAATTATTTTCTGTACTTAGTTGCCATGCGATGAATACACAACCTAACTATAATCACAATAAATAAGTAATTCAGTTTAAATGTGTATCTATTGTTTTAAATAAGGTGGTTAAAGACTAAAATATATTTTTAAGTTACAAATTACATTGAGTTTGGTACATATCAGTTCGCAATTGCATGAGAGCGTTTCCAGTGTTATTTATGAAGCATTCGCACTTCGTGAAAGCTAGTTATGAATAATATTACTTTATCAAACACTAACAGCCAGCTTATAAGGATCATAAAGAACAGGTCTACAGGAGGGAATCTGAAGTAAGGACACCTGGCATTCCTAAGAACAATGACCAAAGGAATCCACCAATGCCACGTTGAGTATCTGAGAGTGCAAGACCCTTCACCCAATGAATGAAGACCTTATAATTAAAACTGTGTGTCACTGTGATGTCAATACATTTACACCTGTACAGTGTATAAATTGCTCACCTCTGGTTTCAGCCCCCAGAGTGTTATGATTGAGGCTTGAGTTGATGCCAACAAGCACACGCGTATGTATACCAAACTTTGCCTTGTTATTCTTTGGTAATAAATCCTTTGTGTTTTGGAACTACAGCGATCGCATCGGAGAATCTTTATTATAGATGATGGTTATGGACATTACACTTTTACCTAATTTCCATTTCCGCTGCCATCACAGACCTATAGAAGTTTTCTGAAGAGCAGACAGCCAGGACAAGAAGAATCTTAATATTAGCGAGTTCTTAGTCATTAGTTGACTCTCTTTAAACTCCATTTATACACACCTGTAAAAATATAAAATAAGAATGACAATCATAGCTCCAGCAAAGTCTATGACAAGAGCCTATCTTGTTTCAGGAGCCTGTCCTTACCAGTTCCATCACTCCGATGTACAGTACCAGACCACAGCCTGCTCCCTTTATCCTATCCACTTTTCACCTGTAATTTTCCATCTGTAAATTTTAGAAACTGGTTGGCTTTAATTTACACTGGGTTCTAAGATGGAACATTTTATTTGTGTACATTATGGGCTTGGAAAATATGTAGGACATGCAGGGCCTGATTCAACAAGGCACGTATACTGAGAGCAAAATGCGTTCGTGTTAAAACGCTCGGAAATCGGCTCTGCATATAACAAGGAACAGATCTGAAGATACTTACGCTGATGAATTCAGGTGCAGGTCTGCTCTGCTCTACTACACAAGACACTGCAGGATACGTTCAATGCACACATGGAATTTACATTCGCAAAAGAAAAAAATTCTTATTTAATTAATGCCACCTGTTATTACAATAAGCATTAATGACAAAACAGGTTTAAAAAAAAAGCTTTCTTTCTTCCTCATGAAATACATTTATTAGGATGATCTTAATGTCTACTGAACATAAAATACATAAAATACATTTTTACAGTTATTTCTGATTGCAAACACATGTTATAGCATGCATACAAAACTGTCATCACTAGTAATCAGGACCTACTAGTCCTGTAGCTGGAGCAAGAGATATGGAAGAAAAACTTGCAGATGCCCAAAGCTTGAATCGGACATGGCTGCATGCGCTCGAGTTTGGAACACCCTTACTATACATTGACTATGCCCCTTCTCGCCCAGCGCCCTCCCAGAATTCATAGGCTGTAGTAAGTGTCCTTTGCGTACAAACATGAAATGAACGGTGCTGCGTGTAATTGCGCTGGTCCGGTTCTGTGCATGAGCTGATTAATCTTGGATAAGATATGCACAAAAACGGCAAAGGAACATTTTGTAGCTTGAGAAGTACATATACGTTCTCTGAAAACTCAGTTCTTCAGGCAAGCATATCAAATTCCTTAATCACCCTTTTAATCTCTCTAGGCTACTTACCTGATTGCCATTGACATTTATTCTGTTTTTATTTTCAAGCAAAGCTCTAAATCCCAAACCAACATTACTTGTTGACTGGATAACATAGGCCCACAATGCACTTCTTTCATTGCAATCTGGGTGGACCAATTTTCAATATGTGGCACGTAACCTCATGTGTCTAACTATTTTCCTATATACTGTAGGCGTGCGTGCAGGGCCCTCTTACCTCTTTGTCTATCTCTTCTTATCAGATCTTATTTTATTATTGTGTTTGTTCCCAACTGTAAAGTGCTGCAGCATATGCTGGAAGCTATATAAATATATGTAAATAAAGAACTAGATACTGGTTTGGCGTAATAGTTAACTTAGTCATCAACCCCTAGAAAAAAAAGCACTGTGTTAAAATCAGAAATGTGACATCTCATATATAATTTTTAATGGTGTTTTACTCAGTATGCAGATACTAGTAAGTTAAAAGCAGTGTTGTCTACATTGCTCCACGTGCTCCCAGCCGCCAACATTCACCTTACGCTGCTCCATTCTACTAAAATACTTGAGAGTTGATGTTCAACCATGATATGGCTCCCCGAAACCATAACTAAAATCTTATCATTAAATAAGTACACAGACACCAGAGTTTGGCAATTTAATAAATACACAGACACCAGAGTTTAGCAAATAAGAGTTTCTAACACGGGGCACTTCAGGATAATTGGTTGTGAAAAAATAGAACATAAAATAAATAAATGTAATTAGTAATTATTAAAAATAGATAAAGCATCCTAACAAACAAAAAGCTACGCGAAATATGAAAACAAAACTATGACAGTGAAAATAAAATTTGTAGATCAACTGCAAAAAGCTCTGTGGTCAGATCCTTAAAAATGTAATGGATCGTAATATCTTCTTAAATGGATCAGTAGGAGAATATAAATCCTATATATTGTCTTCAAACAATGATATAGAATGAGCCAAGAAGCATCATTCAGTAATTATACCAAGATCATGCATATATAATAATCCTCCCATAGGTTAGCACTAAAATTAGTGGATTTAATCAATTATGATAAGAGTACCTATAGATCTTCCTATAATGGTACTACTCGCCATTATTTTTCAAATCCCCTATTATCTATCTGTATATGAAATACAGAGGATAGGAAAGCACTAGTTATCTGTCCCTGAAAAAATAATTCAGAGTTGTATAGCCACTACCTATGTAATGAGGGGAGGATTAGCTGGAAAGCTTAAGTCTGATTCATATTATGAAACAAATGCATCTTATAAATCCTCCGATCCTCCTATGTAAGAGCGCTAATCGCTAATGAATTCAAGGTTCCCATGCATAAATTTAGCAGAATATCGTATTATAATTTTGAATATACAGGGAAAAGGTAAGAGCGCTGCCTACATAGTTTGGAATTATTAGACCCACAGAGCGAACACCAACATACGTTTAGCTTAATTAGCTTTTTCAAGGCAAACCAGAACAACCACAACCAATTATCTGGGAGTGCCCGTGTTACAACCTCTTTTTTCCTATTTTTTGTTCTCTACTATACCTCCGGTTATAGGGTGCACCACCAAGCTAATCTGTTTATAATTGAATATACTGGATTACTAATTATATATCATAAACCCAATATCAGGACTTTTGGCTTTAAGACCTGGGGCTAGATTTACTAAGCTGCGGGTTTGAAAAAGTGGGGATGTTGCCTATAGCAACCAATCAGATTCTAGCTTTCATTTATTTAGTACTTTCTACAAAATGACAACTAGAATCTGATTGGTTGCTATAGGCAACATACCCACTTTTTCAAACCCGCAGCTTAGTAAATCTAGCCCCTAGTGCGGTTACACTTTCCTTTCTCTACAAATAAGAGCTTAGTAATATTAATCTGAGCAAAACATAAGGTGGAGGAGAAAGCATAAGAAGCTCAGTTAGAACCAATTCTCATCATATCACAGTGAGGGTAACCAACCCTCTCAATATAAATCAACTGGGGGATGTTTTCCTCCCAAGGGTGCACCCTTACAACAACTGGATATCTATACACCCCAAGCCTTAGAGGACCCGCATCCCCTCCTGGGCTGAAGGAATGCAACCAACAAAACCCACTTCCGAGTTCAGTGGATGTTACCGAAATCAAAGCCTAACACTTCTAAGGGAGGCAGACTATTGAGCTAAATAACCGTGCGCTCATAAGGTATTGGCTCTGATTGCTAAAGCTTTCTGGCCACGCAAGGTGCCATAAGAGACCAAGGCCCACCACCATACTGACCTAACAAAATGTCCTCAAACTCTCAAAAAAGCACTCAATAAAAATGCCTAGACTCTCCTCCATAAAGTGTACAACATTAGGCATATAATTATAAAGATGCGGAAAGAAAAGCCTGACCAGTAGGTATTTAATGGCTTCTCCAAGCTATGCACTGTTTATTCTTTGCATGTTTTACTTAGAACTATTTAATCCTGGAAATTCTACTGTGAACTTACTTTTCCACCTGTACATGTGGACTAATATATATCTTAGGTTGCAACCTATGTTAATTTTTATGTTGTGTATTGCTAGAAGACCTAACAAGTAACAAGTAAATAAATACAGATTTCTTTTCACAGCAATGACTCTCTTCTACACTCTGTGCGCCAAGGGGACTCTCTACTACTATATAAGTTTAAAGATGAATTCGACCTTTAACCCATTACAATTGAACGGTAAGTTTGTTGAAACCTTGTACAGGTTAATTAAAAATGATCTGTAAAAGGTATCCCAGAGACCTTTCAAGAAGCATTCAATTTAGACCCTATGGAAAGGAGTACATTGAAAGAATTGATGGAACACCCTGAATTTATTTATAAGACAAGTGGATAAGGGAGGAAGGACAGTAATAATTATTATTATTATTTTTACCATTTATTTATATAGCACCACTAATTCTGCAGCGCTGTACAGAGAACTCACTCTCTGCCCCATTGGGGCTTACAGTCAAAATTCCCTAACACACACACACACACACAGACAGACAGAGACAGACACACAGACTATGGTCAATTTTGTTAGCAGCCAATTAACCTACCAGTATGTTTTTGAAGTGTGGGAGGAAACCAAAGCACCCGGAGGAAACCCACGCAAAGACGGGGAGAACATACAAACTCCTCACAGATAAGGCCATGGTCGGGAATTGAACTTATGACCCCAGTGCTGTAAGGCAGAAGTGCTAACCACTTAGCCACCATATAAAGAGAAATATTTAGAGGAGGCAGGAAGAATGCTTGCTGATAAAAATGATTCCTTAAATTCTGATCCCACCAATATGTTCCAAAGAAAACTGGCAGAATTCCTAAAGTGAGCATTAAATAAAGGAATTCTAAGCAAAAGTGAATTTCAATTCCTAAATTTGAAAAATCCCAGAATACCTTATTTTTACATTTTACCTAAGGTACATAAGGACTCTATTAACCACCGTGTAGACCCATTATCTCGGTATTTGGTCATTAATGTCATGGTTGTCCACTTATATAGATCAATTTCTTCAGAAGTTAGTAAATAAACTCCCATCTTATATAAGAGACTCTACCCAAGTGATACAAATTTTGAGAAATTTTTAATGGGAAGAAGGTTTAATTTTGGATACTATAGATGTCTCCTGCCAATATACACAATCAAGCAAGCAAAGCATCAAAATGCTTCCTAGAAATGAAAGTTGATTTGGAACAATGCAAACGGATATTATTGAGGAAAGCATTTTATTCATATTACAACATAATTAGTTTAAATTTTGGGACAAGATGTACCTACAAGTCCAGAGAAAGGCCATGGGGACCAAGTTCACACCAAGATATGCCAATCTTTTCATGGGACTGTGGGAAGATCATTTTATTTGGAATAACAGCCCATATTGTGCAAACTTTGTCATATGGAAAAGATTCATAATTTATGTACTGTTCATCTGGAAAGGGAATTTTAATCTTTTAGCAGATTTTTTAAATCATATTAATTAAAATTATTATAATTTGAGATTTACTTTACATACCAGCAGAGAAAGAATAGTATATCCTGATTTGTAGATTTATGTTACAGCGGAAGGTCTGAAGACGATGGCACTTTTTAAAGACGTGGACGGAAATAATTATTTGCTTCCAACCATTTGCCATGATCGCAAGTGGATGTACAATATTCCGAAATGGCAAATTCAGCAAATGAAAACAGAAATGCAGCAAGAAGAAGGTTATAAAGTACAAGTATATTTTATCAGGAATAGAGAGAGGATACCCAGAGGTATTACTAAAATGGTGTGTTAAAGAATTGGGACAAATTGACCATTATTCAAGACAAGAAACTAAAAGACAGGGATATCAGTGTGCCGTTTTTTAACACAATATACATCACAATATATAAGTCATGCACCGCAAGTTTGGAGAATTCTGAATAAGAATTGGGGTACTTTGTTAAAAGACCAGATACTCAAGAATGTTCTTGCCAAAAAAACGATAATAATCTTTAAATGCACACCAAAAAATTTCAATTAACCCCGACAGAAACCAGGCAGAGGCAAAAAAGAGGACTCTCCTGGGGAATGTGGGGATGTGAAGGGCTTATTTTCATATATTTCCTGTAAAGCCTGTAGTTATGGTATGAAAGCCAATGAATTTAAGGACACAAATAAATGCAAAACTTACCCGATAAAAAGAAAATCAGCTGTGGTAGAAATTTTTTTACTTGTCTTTTAGAGTATCCCAGTGGCACTCCTTAGTATATTTGGAAGACTTCAAGACCATTAAAAAACAAGGATCAGGGAGAACCAATTGAATATCGAGATGGAACTAGAAACATATAATGTGTCCAAACACTTTAAAGAATTTCATCAAAGCAATTTGAAATGTCTGCGGTACATGGGAATAGAACATGTAACACTAGGTAACAGAGGGAGAAATTGTCTGGATTTGCAAATTACAAACTCTGGTTTAAGAGGGTCTAAGAGTCGATATTGACATAGCGGCATTTTTATAATGTAGTGGCAAGACATTTCATATATGTATATTTTACGGAAATCCCATTATCGATTAAGTTCTAAAGTCCAAAATGCTTTATAAATAAAAAGTAATAATTTATTTTAACTAATAGAGTATTATTTAAACTAACAGATGATTATTTTAAAACAATTAAGGATTATTTTAATTTGTTTCATTATGGTGGTTTGCAATTGCATTTAAAAATAAATTGAAATAAGGTTTTAAAAATAAAAATAAAATAGATCAGAATGTGAATATTTTAATAAAAGTAATAGTTTTTTTTAAAATTTAGATATTCACAGAAATGCATCATTAATGAATCCAGGTAGAAACGGAGATGTGATCTATAATAAAGTCCCTGGAGAGCTGCTGGCTGCATTTGTATTAAGCAACAGAATAGAGAAAGATACCGGTTTCAAATCTCTTGAAGGTTTTTTACTGAGATCGCTCTGCGAGAGCCATTGATGAAAATCAGATGCGCTGACAGGCACATAGGTGTCACCTAATGAATCAGTGCACACCAAAGTGTAAAAATAGCTGAGGGAGTGTAATAGAGATTAGACTCAGAAAACAATGATTAACATCTTTATATTATCATTTTTATGTAATTGCCTTTTGTATTGTTTAATTGAAGAATGTCACTAGGATGCAAATACGTATTTAGTAAGTCTGTTACTTAATGGGAAGTGTATATCACAAACAGAAGGTATAGAGTTTTTTTTCAAAGTTTATATGTCAATTCCCAAGGGGGATACAGGTGAGCCTATTGAATGGAAGAGTTAGGTTTAAATGTCAATGAAAAATTGTCACTGCTGACGGGGACTATAGCAGCCCCTCCTCGGCCCGGACATGCCGCTCCTTCTCTATTAGGGCAAGCCATTTCCTACAGCTTGCCTACTGTTACATGTCTTCAGCATTTGCCTGTCTTGCCCAGGATCTCCTTCATCAGAAGTCTGGTCTGGATTCCTTTGTTGCTTAGCATCAATCCACAACAGTTCTGAGCATGTGCAGAACTTTTCATTCACACTGAAAGTTTTCTGCTGAGGTCATCAAGGAGCACCTATTGTCACTATAAAAGGGACCCTCTGTCATATATTGCTAGGTGATTGTGTTAACAGCCAGCCTAGTACCTGACAGTGACCTCTAGCTTTGGACCCTGCTTTAGACAAATTGGACCTGTCTTTTGCCTTAACCCTTTGGTATCCTGTTTACTGATCGGCTATACTGTGTATTGACCTGGCTTTGGAGTCTGGACTCACTCTTGTTTATTCCTTTGGCACCCTGCTTCCTAATTTGGCTATTACTGTGTACCAACCCGGCTAAGACAAGTGGACTTGCTTTTGTTTCATCCTCTGGAACTTGCTTACTGACATTTACTTATCATTTACTGACGTGATTTGCATACTGGTCACACTGCAGTCTGTTTCCTGGGAATCTCTTAACTTGACCACTGCTGCATATATCAGTACACACATATTGCATTGTGTAGCCCTGGACATACAGTCTCTGGATATTAACCGCTTCAGGCTGTACTTCCTCAAAGTCTCCTCCAAACCAGCTGGGACTTTGGACAGTGACTTGATTATCGTGACATTAAGTCTTCAGCTTTTCTTTATGCCTGTTTCCGTGTCTGGAAACTGCCTCCCTGGAATCATCACCTCTACAGCCTCACGCATCACTTTCAGCTAAGCTTAAACAGGAACTCGTTTCTGACCAGCCACCTTCCAGCTTTGGGGATCCGATTGCCAGAATAAGGTAAAAGACATTATTATTTATACTGTTATCGTGACAGAAACACTAATTGCCATTTTCTGAAAAGCAGACTGGATGCTTGTGAAACGCGTTAAAGGTGGTGACTCTGACAGATTGCAACTTTTAAAAAGACTGATTTGGAGATATCCCCAGACTGCATACAGAGAGAATGGTTCTTTTTCCTCTCCCAAAGAGATTTTATCTAAAAAAAAGTAGTGAGTGCACTTAAGGTAATAGATCATTTTTTAAGTGTGTTAAAGCATTATGTCAGTATTTTTTATTTAATATAAAATGTTTGGTGTGAAAATATCCATGAGACAAAAATTTATTATCAGAGCTTTTGTGATTTTTCATCAGAGAGAAACATCTGATTTCAAGGTGGTAAAGGATTGGACTCTTTTTACGTACTATTCTAAGAGTAAAGGTGAGCTGGATCTGGTTTTATTCTGTTCAACCCCATAGCAAAGCAATATACACTATTGGGTTTTCTGTTTTATTTACATGTACGCCGGAAGCTTCAAATGATAAAATTCTGCGTAAAGTACATTTACAATACAGTGTGGAAAGGCAGTTGTGGTGGACCCACATATTCCATTATGCATTGGCATCTGTAGAAGGGCATGCTGGTGCTCGGTAAAAGCTGGTGCTGAACTTGTAGCCTGTGGGAGTGTGACTTTGTGGACAAACATGGATTTTTTTCTCCATGCAATCAGTTTACACCGCTTCCAATGTGGCTCGGATCAAGCACTGGATGGGTGGATGACCCCGAAACTCCAACCTCCCCACCATAATATGTCACTGCAGCAACACTGTGCCCCTACACAGCCTGTGTACCTTGTACACACAAACACACACACACACACACACACACACACACCTCCCTTGGCTCCATTTGGACTATGATGTTTCCCTTCTTTTGTTATAATTAACCAGGGTCTAATACTGGGACCAATGGTCAGGGCCTGATCAACCAATAGGCTGATTAGGCTGCAGCCTGGGGCGCTGGGTCCCGGGGGCAGACAGGAAGCAGGAAGTCTTCACTTCCTGTCTGCTGATCTGAGGACGATGCTGGAGAGGACAACCACAGGTAAGTGAGGGGGCTGCCATACAAATCTACAGGAAAGGAGGGGGGAACTGCCATGCAACTCTATAGGGAGGGAGAGGGGGGGACTGCCATGCAAATCTATAGGGAGGGAGAGGGGGGGCTGCCATACAAATCTATAGGGAGGGAGGGGGGGCTACCATACAAATCTATAGGTAGGGAGAAGGGGGGATCTGCCATACAAATCTATAGGCAAGGAGAAGCGGGGGCTGCCATATAAATCTATAGGGCGGGAGAGGGGGCTGCCATACAAATCTATAGGGAGGAAGAAGGGGGCTGCCATGCAAATCTATAGGGTGGGAGAGGGGGGCTGCCATACAAATTTATAGGGAGGGAGGGAGAGAGGTTGATATGTGTGAAGGAGGGCAGAGGAGAGGGGCTGATATATGTGAATGGGGGGGTTTTGATGTGACTGGGGGGATAGCTGCAGGGTGGAGGTAAGGAAAATGGCTGTATGGTGGAGGTAATGAAAATGGCTGCAGAGGTGGGAGGTGAGGAAAATAGCTGTGGGGGATGGATGCAGGGGGTTAAGGAAAATGGATGCAGGGGGAATGGGTGTAGTGTGGGAGGTAGTGAAAATGGCTGCAGGGGGCAATGGCTGTAGGAGGGGGTAGGGAAAATGGCTGCAGGGGGAGCAATGGCACTTTAGGAGAGGGTAAGAAAAATGGCTGCAGGGGGAGCAATGGCTGTAGGAGGGGGTAAGGAAAATGGCTGCAGGGGGGAGCAATGGTGGTAGGAGGGGGTAAGGAAAATGACTGCAGGGGGTATTTATATATGCCTGTACAATGGAGTACTTTTAGCTGCCCATAATGGAGTGTTTTGTTTTAACTAAAGGGCCTAATCATTCAGGGGTTGTTAACATTTTGCATTATAATACATTTTTGCACTTTCAAAACAGGACGCCAACTTTCCAGAAGACAGCGAGAGGATACCAAAGCTGCAAGACAGAAGAGCAAGAAGAGGTAAGAGACAATGGCACAATCTGTCTAAATTTGAATGCTGGAGAATACTCTTGAACATTCATATTGAGGAGTATTCCTATACACCTATATACTCGGGGGGGAGCGGTCTGTGGCCATATTAGCCTAGGGCGGCCGGAACCCTTAATCAGGCCCTGCCAATGGTGTAGGTTTTCTACACCAGGGTTCCACCTTTTCTTAATTACTCAAGCTGCCACAGCCCATGGGGGCTTACGAAAGAATCTAGCTCAGAATTGGTAGCCTTTGGGATAGGACAAGCAATTTGTGTACCCACAATGGAGCCACCAGACCTTTGTTGACCAGCTCGGGGATAGTTTACATTATAGTAGACGGATATACACTACTGAAACTGACAATGTATTTTATATGAAAAGTAGTGTACCTTTTAGAATGCTTCACATTGTATTATGCTCAGGGATATATGTATATATTTTAGAATTTGTAAGAAGTTTTGCAGATGATGTTAGAAGCATAAGAAAAGATGGCATTTGCAGAAGTAGCTGATTACAAATAACGTGCTACCTTAAGGTTTCTTGGAAAATCACACCACAAGGCTATAACAAGTACAACCGCAGGCTTGTCAGAAAACTGATCTTGTGATTCAACTGTTTTTACACATCAACAAATTCTTCAGAAGTACTATAAAAATGTGAACCTGGTATGCATTAAACAAGCAGAATATTCAACCACTGACTGCGTTGTGTAATTCTCATTCTCTGGCCATATAAATAATATATTCTCTCTGTTTGTGTATGGATCAAGCATCGGTCCATTGGTAGCCTACTTTGGATCCGACAAAACCCTCTCCCCCTTTCAACCATCCCAAACGAATCCCTGTAAAAAAGCATTGATCCGCATGTAAAGTGGTTTTTAAGGGAATAAAACTCTTAATATATGGCATGGAGCTTTCTGGAAATTGTAGTCATGCTGGCTATATGAAACACCTGTTGATTGTTTAAACTGCTAAGATGGCACTGCATAACTACCACAAATGCTAGAGACCTTATAATTTCTGCAGCATAATGTAGGAAATTTTAAAAGTCATAAGAACCGCAAACCCTGTAAACTCTCCCACCAACAAATTCTCTCAAGGGACGTGTTAAACTGTAATTTTTACTAAATCGATATGATAGTGTCTTTAGTTATCAGTTCGTTGTATTTTAGTATGACGCTATATTTGTATTTAATAAATAAGATAAAAAAACTAAGATTTCTATATTGAATAAAATCCATTTCATCCAGATAGTGTCTCTCTGTCTTAAAAAAAACTTTGAATATTAATTACAATCTCATGTATTACTTGTGAAACTTAATCTATATGTAAAAACTAGATTTCACATTTATTCAGTATAACCACAGCCTTTTGTTGTATTCACAAGTCATATCTAGACACAGAAATAAACAGGTTTCCACACTGGGACAACACCTAGGAGTGGAAAGTAAAGTTCAAAGCATTGTGAACAATGATTATGGAAACCAGATCCTGATTAACATTCTGAGATAGACTAGAATAAATGTTCAATATCTTAGTAATAAGATATGTATCAAGTAAAAGGTTTAGAGGGTATATTTACTAAATATAGGTTTGAAAAAGTGGAGATGTTGCCTATAGCAACTGATCAGGTTCTAGTTATCATTTATTTAATATATTCTACAAAATGACAGCTAGAATCTGATTGGTTGCTATAGGCAACATCTCCAGTTTTTCAAACCCGCAGTTTAGTAAATATACCCCTTAGATTCTTGCAAAATGTCCCTATCATATCTGTTGTCAAATCCTTATTAATTTAAGACTAAAAATGACTTCACTAATTGTAATATTTCTATTTAAGATTTCCTGTGATTAATTGACCAATATTCCAGATGTCAACATTGCCTGAGTGACCAGGCAATTTTGACCAAACAAAGACAACATTTCATCCACCCAGGGAGTCAGAATTTATTGCATATTATAAGTAACTTGTTTTTGGAACATTGTATAAACACTGTAATTATGAATGTATATGTGTGAACTGATCCTATTGTTCAAATAGTATAAAACTTCACACACTGATTATAACACACAAAATAAACTTTGACTTTCCACAATGTTATGATAAGTTTCTATGGCTATGAAGCGAAATATTCAATCTTAGAACGAAAAAATTAATTATTTAATTTAGAGCACTCTTTACATTTATTCGAACAAAATAAACTTTGACTTTCCCACAATGTTATGATACATTTCGTTTGCTTCTCTGACTCTGAAACGAAATATTTCGTTTCGGAACAAACGGATGAATTAATCCACCTAGAGCAATCTCTACATTTAACAACACAGACACAGTGACAAATTCCTTCTCTCTCTTTGGGCAGCCAGTCCTGTGAGTGCATAAACACTGCAGAATCGGAAGGCGGTTGGAACACGATTTTTAAACAGAATGAGCAATCAAATGAAACAATAATCGGTACTTTGGGACGACTGTCGTTCCTTGTGCTGCCATATACACTGCTTGCAAGTTTACAATCTACAGGAAAATAGTTTGATTTATGAGTTTAAGTTTCACCGATGGCTTATTGGTCAAGCCAGATTGCAATGGGAAAAAAGTGCTTAGAGGAACTTTATAATCCAGTCACATAACAATGTTGATTTGGGAGTCAGAGGGTTGTTTGAGTATAGTATAGCAAACACACATATAGGGGGCGCTAATTACCCTAAAATGCCTGATCGAGATGCTGCTATCTAAACAGGATCTGGACCTGTTGACACAGCTAAAAACTAATACAAATGGATAAGATAGCGCAAAACTCAGATCGTCATGAAAATTTTAATAACATCCAAAGGTAAAAACAATACAAATAGTTGTAATGTACACTGGTATTAAATAGTAATCAGTAATTCGTGAAAGGAGATTGCATCACATGATAAATTAGGATCTATACACTTACGGTCAACTATTTTAACAGAGTGATTCCACAAATAACCTGTGACAAAGGTCTGGAAGATACAATCTTCATGACACAAAAGTGTCATTCTGTTGGGCAGAACTATTGTTTGGTCTTATTTCTATGAGAACCAGCAGCCGGGAACGGAGGACATTAAGCCCGCTTACAAGTCGGCATCTTATATTCAGAGCATATCACTTTTTGTCAGCCAGGATCTATACACTCATAATAGAGTGATTCCACAAACAGCTGTGTGGAATAATTATGAGCCAGCTTAATTGATATTGGCAGCATATGCAGTTTTTATGTGGTTTCTCAGTACCCGGGTACATTTCATATTGTGATACAATTTTGAGATTATACAATGCTGTCAAAGTGATTGCCCTATTTGATTTATCATGTGATGCAATCTCCTTTTACGAATTACTGATTACTATTTAATACCAGTGTACATTACAACTATTTGTATTGTTTTTACCTTTGGATGTTATTAAAATTTTCATGCCGATCTGAGTTTTGCGCTATCTTATCCATTTGTATTTGTTTGAGTATACATAGAGAATAAAGTAAGTCTTGAGTAAACAGTGTAGAGGAATGGTAATCGATTGGAAAAGCATAGGTGGGTTAAGAATTTGATAAGCTTGCCTAAAAGGGTGAGTTTCAAGAAACACTGAAATGTTTGAAGGTGTTTGTGTCTGTGTATAAATTTTTATTCTTGTTTTGTTCTTTCTGCATCATGTTGTGTCATGCACGGCGCTGCAGACCCTTTGTGGCGCCTTATAAATTAAAGATAAAAATAATAATAATAAAGGCCAGGGACAAATCATTCTGTACGAGGTAGGAAATTTCAAAGAGTGGGTGCAGCACGAGAAAATTCCTGTGTCCGGGAATGTGAGTTTATAATGAGTGTGGCTGAGAGGCTCAGATCTTGGTCAGAGCTTAGAGATTGAGTTGGGAGATATTTCAAGACAGAGCAGCAGCAGAAGAACATATTGTTTGGAAAATTAGTCTAACTTCAAAATTCATTATAAAGTGTATGGGTGAATGTCTGTTTAGGGAAAGACCAGTAAGGAGGGAATTGCTATAGTCAATACGAGAGAATATGAGTGCATTAAATAAAGTTTTTGTAGTGTCTTGTGTAAGATATATGCAGGGTATATTGTGGAAATGTTTATTAGATGTATGCAATATTATTTGGATGTGGAAAACAGTACACTGTGAGCCAAGGATGGCATCTAGGCAGTAAGCGTGATGGACAAGGCTTATTATTGTATTTTTAAGAGAAATAAAGATTTGAGCTACCTGACTTCTCTTGACTGGGGAGACGTTTAATAGCTAATTTGTGGAAGATTGAATTTGAAATGACGAGAAATGAAATGCAAAAATAAAATTCAGTAATGTTGGCCAACATAGATGGTAAGAGATCCTGAGAGGATTGATAAAAGAGAGGATTGATAAAATCACAAAGAGAAGATACAAAAATTCAAAGGAGCTTATTAGTTTTCTTAGAGTAATTGTATATATAGAGAAGAGTAGAATGCCTAGGACCAAGCCTGATGTATTCCAAATGATAGAGGAAGCGGAGAGGAGGTGGAACCAGAGAAACTTACAGTGAAGGGCTAGTTTGATAAGTAGGATGAGATCCAGGATATAGCTATGTCCTCAAGACATAGGAAATGAAGAGTTTGCGTGACAAGTGAGTGGTCAACAGTGCAGCAGAGAGGTTCAGGAGAATTAGAAGTAGTGTCCTTAAACTTATCAGTAATCAAATCATTGAACAATACACACTACAGGTTTTTCAGCCGACTATTGGATCAATCAAGCATTAGTGTGTATACTTAGACAATAAGCATCAGTCATTTCAAAGTACCGATCCTCGGTTCATCTGATTGTTCAGCAGAACTATAAGTCTCGTACCAACGTCCTTCCAATCCTGCTGTGTTTACAAAATCGTGAACAATTACTCAACCAACTCCTGATAGTTCTTCTAACAGCGACTCCTTTCTGGGTGTGTATATTTAAATTTATGATATTCTCTCTACATCTCCCATATGGTGCTGCGCTAAAACGTCAATCAAATGGGAATAATGTGCTTTTAATGGAGATAATAATAAACCTGTTTTACAGGTTCCATATATATTTATGTTTTCCTGTATGCAAGTGTATACATGTTTTCTTATCACATGTGAAAATACATATTATCATTAAAGTATCATTTATTTCCTGATGTGACATGTGTTCATCTATTTGATTTTGTATTATTATATTTAATTGTTTTTCTAAATACAATGGCATAATAGTAATAGTAATATACTGCACATACTCTGCCCATTGACTGCACATACTCTGCCCATTAATACCTCTGTGTGTATTAAAGTTTCTTAAAATAATGATTGAGTAGTTAATATATATAGATGTGTATGGCTATGTCACGTTGTATAATTGTACACCTGCGTCCACCTTGTGTCTGTACCAAAGAACATAGATGTGTATTGAACATGTTGATTGGTTTTCAAGCATATCTTTCTTGCAAGTTTAACACCCCCTTTCCTCGGTTAGGGTGTGTGTGTACTAGTCTTTGTGTGTCCTGTCTGCATATGGACTCTTTACCTTGTATTCAGTTTTACGCAGTGCCTCTACCTTGGTCTAAGTACTGTAGACTCTTTGTGGGGTAGTGTCCTGGAGTTAGCAACACCAGAGAGAGACCAAGGAACCCACTGTCCCCCTACACTGGACCTACACTGGACCACAGGCACATACAAAGGAACTATTATCACACCAAATTGGTCTTTAGAAGTCACATCGGCACGTTTATTAGTGAGACATGTGCCTCTAAAGGTTGTTTTTTTTTAGTAGATTTTATATGAAAAATAGATTACTTTTTTTTGGAACAAAATGGTCACATATAACTTATCAACAATACTGACTAGTATTTAATCTGAAATATACACAGGCCTCTCTAGTTTACTGTAGCTAAGAGGTACCTCTTTACCTTCTAACATGGCCTTACAATGTCTATTTAACAGAGATAACTATCACATACAATCAGGCCCAGCGCTCCTATTAGGCAAGGTTAGGCACTTGCCTAGGGCGCCGGGCTCTGGAGGGCGCCACAAGAATGTAAATTACTTTAAAACTGTGCGGCGACCGCTGACCATACCTGTCACGGCCGCCGCACAGCATTCAGATGCACGGGGGAGGGGGGAGAGGCTATTGCTCACCACCGCCGCCTCTCTGCTCCGTCTCAGACCAGAGAGGCGGCGGTGGTGTGACAGGAAGATATGTAGAGTTATGCAATATCTGCCATGAGGTAGTTTAAACACAGTTCTCTCCTTTTCTTCCACAGTTTGAGTAAGCATTTAGCAGCCAACTGTACAAAGGAATGTCCTTTTCCTTTATATTCATCGGTATGTGGTTAACCCTCATGTTCCAAACAGCAACACCTCACTATATCACTCTCATCAAACAACACTTGCTTTCTGTCAGGCTTTTCCCCAGATACAATAAGGACAGGATATACTTTACACTCTTGCCACTTCCTTTCACCTCTTGACATGAATATGTAGTCATGGTAATTAAATAGGCCCCTCACCATGCAGGTATATAGATTTCTCACATGTAGCAGATGATAATAAAGCAATTTATGCAGCTCCTCACCGATATAACTCAGTCTCTTTCTCCTATCTGACTGTCCCTGCACTTCACCCTTGTTATTTTATCTCAGTTCAGCAAAAAGGCAGAACACAATGCTCTTCAGGTCTCCCCGCCTGTTCCCTACCTTACTAATAACATAGCTCAGTCAAGTAACTCAAAAGTGAAATAAACATGGATTACTTATCAGTATTGCTCCCAGCCTCTAGATCCCAAAATGTCTCCTCTCTGCGCAAACGTCCAGTAACACTTTTTCTCTTTCTTCCCAGCTGTCCTCGGCTCTTCTCCAGACCTCTCAGAATTCCCTAAGATCTCTGCTCTGGCTGAGATACAGGGGCCCTGCTTGCCCAGATCCTCCTTTCTGTGACCTTTGCAGCCCTGTCATACCGGCACACACTCGCCTCTCCTTCCTTCTCCTCTTCTTCCAACTACTCTCCCCCTTGCCTCTTTAACTGTCCTTTTTCAAGTGCTTCGTCACAAGCTCCTCTTTCCCACGGCATGCTGGGAGATGTGGTTCTCTGCCTGCAGGAGAGGTACCTAAAGCACATGTGCAGCCTGCTCGGGTCACCACTGCTACACTAGTGCATCCAATAAAGTTGTTTACAATGTTATTTATTTGTAAACATTATCCACCAAAACTGGATGTAGAAAAAAATGGTATTATAGAACCTCTTAATCCACCAAAACATTTAAAACTTCTGTATAAATTAAAAATCTTCTAACATTTAATCTGGCTACAGGCTTCCAACATTACTTTCTCATACATTTGAAACAAGTTAACTTTTTCTTCACATCATTGATGTTAGCCCTCAATTCTTTAAAATATTCGTTCAGCTTTTCCATTTTCTCGTCCACACCTTTTCCATCACCGGAAGTACTATAAATAAGTGTGTGTGCCCTACTTCTCTCCTTCCGAGCTTTCCTCAGATATGACGATGGTATCTATATGAAGAAAGGACAATTATTTTAATTATGTTTAAGGAGGAAACAGAACACAACACACGTTTTTACCAGTGGGACTTCGCTCATCTTGGACACTGCTTGAAATCTCTTTATGCTGATGTCCCTCTTGCATCTCACCAGGCATGCTGCTATGCTGGTCCACACCAACTGAAATATGGAAGACATTTTTTTAATATATAACGGAACAGAGTACACCTTGCGTTTTCTTAATGTTTTTAAAAAAAAATTAAAAACTTTTAGTTCTTCTTTTATTTCTCCAATTCCTAGCTCTGTGATTTATTTTTTTATAGTCGCTACAGCAGCTTCCATTTTAACTTTTTGCGTAGCTACACGGCACACTTTATTGCGCATTCTTCTTTCTGTAAATAGATGTCAAACGTTTACGAATCCTACTAATAGTTATTGTTACCATTAATTACTAACACCATTTACTAATTGGTTTTACATTTTTTTAATAACCACTTTTAATACTCTCTTTTTTTTAATGTTCTTTCAAATTCTCAAGAGCCTTCTTCACTCCTTGTTCTTATGGTGGGACCACCTTTTTTGGATTTGGAATTTTGACCTTATTTTACTGAGTTTTTCACGTAGTAGATTTATGAGTTTCTATATAATTAGTTCCTTTCGGTTATTGACTTTTCAGGGTTTTTTCACTTTTGGCAGTCGTAGTGGTGTTGGTCCAGCACTCTCACTATCATTTTCGTTTACCTTGAGCTCATTGGCTTTGCTCTTTTAATGTCATCCCATTGCATCTCTTCTTCTGCATCCCCGTCACTCTTCCATCATTTCTGTTACTTTTCTCCTGCACCTGTTCCTCATCCGCATCTGCTCATGTACCGCTGGCAGCAGACTGGCTCCTCTATAATTTTATATACCCAAACATGGGTGTTCACAGTTGATATTGACAAATCATGGCAGCTATAGTTGCGGAGTGGAGCACTGAGGGTGAACTTTAATTTTATGTATAATACTCTTCTGTTTGCAGCTGTGTCGGAATAATTTACCCTGAACTTTCTGTAGCATACAAACGGATACAACAAGTGTTTTACCTGATTTCATCGATACTAAAGCACTCTATGATCAGCAGTCTGGCCCCGCCCCTTCCTCCCACCCGGCCGGCATGTATGTGTTGCAGGAGGTAGAAGAAGAAGGTAAGAGAGTCAGTGTGAGTCTGTGCTTGTCTGTGTATCTGCCAGTTTACATGTCTGTGTGTTTGACCCTGTGTGTGTTTGTGTATGTGTGACTCTGTGCTTGTCTGTGTATGTGACATTTTACTTGTGTGTGTTTGTGTATGTGTGAGTCTGTGCTTGTCTATGTATGTGACAGTTTACATGTCTGTGTGTTTGTGTATGTGTGACTCTGTGCTTGTCTGTGTATGTGACAGTTTACATGTCTGTGTGTTTGACCCTGTGTGTGTTTGCGAGTGTGACCCTATCCTGCCTAAATTGGGACAGATAGGAGATATGCATTTGTGATATAGTCTGACTATTCTAGTTAGATAATTACCAGCTGAAACAAGCCACAAATCTCTATAAATTGCTAATCAGCTTGTGCCAAAAACCCACTTCATCAGTATTTTCCATGAGGCAGCAAACACTGAATATCATTACATTAGCATACAAAACAGTATATCACCTAAAAGTACAATACATACAGACCACCTGTTCTGAGTAGCAATACAGTAATTTTAATGTCTCTACTGTATAATATTTGACCATGTCTGAATAATTCATCTTGTGTGATACAGCAATAATAAACAAACAAGCATCTTAGATAGGATTTTACTTAAGAATGCTCAATAAGCAGGGTTTGTTACTATAGGAACATATACAGCACATGACGTTTATGTTAAAGAACAATGCTGTAAAGCATACAGGAGTGCGCTGGGATGTGTTTAGTTTCAAGAATGATTCTCTATATGCAGCATTTATGCTTAACAGCATCGAAGCATTTAGTTATATGTATAACTGGAATAATCTGCAATAATCTTTCAGGACGTATGATGTTTGGCCACATTCACTCTGACTGCAGTGTGTCAATTTGCTTTTCATTTATTGTAATTATAACTGTTTTTTTTATTCAGTTCTTAGTGTCATGTATTTAGCTGCACACTAGACATAGCAAGACATACGCATTTTGATGGACCAATGGAATGTTGTAAATGTTGTAAAATTATAGCCACTCCACTCCACACATGCTGGTCACGCCCAATGGTGGAGTGGAGTGGAAACCCCCCCTCCTCAAATCCTGCGTTTGCCCCTGTTAACATTCTGTTTTTATTTCACAGCCAGCTGTCTTAATTAAAGCCAGATTATGTGATGGTGCAGAGCAAGATAGCACAACACCGCATGTCAGTCAGCTGACAGTAGACAGCCAGGAGATCACAGATCTACCCACACAACCACAAGGTAATCAAATTGACAGGAGGAGAAAAAAAGTGTCCGTGATCTAGAGCAAAGTGATTCACTTACACAAAAGATGATAGAGTCTGCAACCCTCTTGATGTCAAAAGAACCAGACAAATTTGACCTGCTAGGAGCAACTCTTGCAAAGATAATGAGAAATGCACATAGAGAAATGTGAATGAATATGGAACTTTTGGTGTATGAATAATTTGTACGTCAATGAGGGAGGATCTCTCACAAGACACTGTATTAACATATCCCCCCAAAGACAGGAGCAAAAACATTTCAGGCTAGCCCAATCATATACATTTCGGCCACTACCACTCCACATGCTACAAACCATCATAGGAGGCCAATTATCTACCCCGCCTGCCTACAGGACTTCTACACAGGGCCGGATTAAAGGAATGGAGGCCCCTGGTCTAAGGGGCCCCCCTGTGAGCCGCCCCCCCCCCCCACCGTGAGGGCCCTCTGTGAGCCACCCGCTGCACCCCACCCCAAGCGCTTACCTCTTTCTGTTGTCCTGTCACTGTAGTCTTTCCGCGGGGCGCTGTAAGCTCCTTACTGAGGAGATCTCATGAGAGTGAGACTCACAAGATCTCCTCGGTAAGGAGATTACTGAGCACTGCGGAAGGACTTCAGTGACAGTGCTCAGCCCCTACTCCCGCACCGATCAATAATGCTGCTGAGCACTGTTAAGGGTTCTCTAGATGCCCGAGGCCCCTGGGCTGTAGCCCAGTTAGACCTCGGGTTAATCCAGCTCTGCTTCAACACCTTTGGGTAGCACAAGTATGCTACAGTATATATATCCATCACCATTGGAAAACTGAACATTTGCATTATGAACAGCTGTGACCCTTGTTTCATTTTATTATATGACAATTTTTTTAAAAAGTTTTTATATGGTTTATGTGTGCCCTATTTAAGTTAAAATATTAGTTTTGCTTTCCCATCTTCAACCCATCTCTGGTCTGCACACCAGAGATGGGTTTCATTCCCCTCTACACCCAAAGCAATGTTTGCCCTCATTTCTCATAAATAATTGTTTTGCTTTCCTACCTTTCCAATCTTCAACCCATTTCGGGTAGAGATGGGTTCCATATCCCGACAGCATATAGGCCAAAAGCAGTGCTTATACATATCTACAGTTTTTTGTACTTTATATTTTGTTTGCATGATTTTTAATATGCTAATTAATATGTATTTTGTTTTTATAATTAATTTTTTTTTTTGTTTTTATATACACTTGTAAAACTTTTACACAATGTTTTTGTGCTTTTTACGTTGATATGCTTAGTTTCTATTTTAATTAAGAAAAATCTTTAAAAACAGAGTATTTCTTTTTCCAACCTTCATATATTGTCCATGCAGAACTTGTACAATAGCCTCACAGGTCTCAGGTATGATCAAACCCAGAGTTTGCGGTAAAATTGCTGTGCTGTATTTCAGATCAAGTCATCAGGGTTGTTGTCCCGTATCCCCTGTAGCAAGGGCATACGAGAAAAAGACTCTCTCCTCTGGAACAGATCCTATTCTTTCTCCTTCTTTCCCTCCGGGTCTGTGATTGCAATCCATAACGACTAGCAAAAGACCACAAGTTTGCTGTTGTTCAATTGTAGCTATTATATTTAAACAAACCATAGCAAATGTGCAGTTTCGAGCGAAAGTACACTATACACAAAGATGTGCTATAGAATGAATGGTGATTACATATTTCCTTTTCCGGAATCTGAGTTTGTGTGAGCTTTTGCCGGTGATGTTCAGCCCTTTATTTAAATTTATTTGGCATATTGCTGCAGGGAGGCCAAATTTATTTTCAGTGTGTACAGCGTCACAGTCTTTTGAGACAACATTATGACTGAGAAAAATCACTGGCTGGATGGTTAGTTGTGCAAAAATCATTTAAAACTTGTATAGTGTGTATGCATGAATCGATTGATTGATTGATTGATTGGAACTTCAGTCGTGGGTACAATCGTTGTAGATAGCACATTGGTCGGAAAATTCTGTAGTGTGTACCCAGCCTAATTAGTCAGTGTAGTCTCTATTTAGTGTTGGAAACAAAATCCTGACTAAATAAGGTCCAATAGGTCTAAAATATTCAAATAATATTGAACAGATTTCTTTCATTCAGACATGTCAAGAGAAAACAATAAGTCCAATAAATTATATAGATTTATGTAACATATTAAATGTGTTTCCTAAGCAACCTTTCATTGTGTATGTTAAATATTTACTCGAGATTAGAAACATTCCTAACAGATACCTTGAGATTTATGCATCTATATGTCTTGCCTTTTAAGAAAAACAAACACAACATAACAATGTTTAAAAGGTTAGCAAATAAACTTAAAAGAGTGAGAAATTTATTGGTCTTGTGTGTAAAACAGACATATCTCTAAAAACAAATATTAGCTAAATTTAATGTGGACAAGCAAAAAAGTCATAATCCCCCAGATCTAAACATAGGTACACATGTAAACTCTCCAACAAACCAGATTGAAATATCGGGCCAAAGTAGGACATGTCCCAAACAATCCAAAATTACTTGCATGGCTATAACCCCTATAAGAAATGGCATTGAAAGGACCACATGATTCTTAACTATTAATGACCATACACATGTCCTCCTGGTGACATTTCAACTGAAATACCATCAAATCTTATTGTATTTTAATAATTTAAAACAAACACGAGCCAGTTTCTGACCAGTTTCTTTGAAAATTAACAAATTGTCTTGTATGTTGCTAGTTTTATATTAAAGAGAAGCAAAGGAATTTGGCCAATTGAATTGTGGAAAGGCAAAAAAAGTTTGTGAAAAGATTTGGAAATGAAAAAGAGCCAATTAAAGTGCAAATGTTCATCAATTAATTTCTCCTATTGAACATCCGACAGTAAAAATAGTTCATGGGAAAAATGTATCAAAATAGCAAATAAATACATAAACTATAAGTAGCTAGACCACAAAACTTAAACTTCTAATCAAAGGATATTGCTAACTATTCTTTAATAATAGCAAAAACAAATGCACACAAATTGTGTATAAATAATATGTATATATTTGTACTTTTATTCTCTATTAATTAACTTTATTTTATAATTGGTTGGAACAAAACTAAAGTATATGGTTTTGGTATAGATAAGGTAGATATCTGTGTTCATACTGTATATATAATTTATATAGAAACAATCCAATTCTGTTTCTATTTGTGCATTTGTTCCTGGACAAAATTGCAAAGATTCCCACAAATGTTGTATTGCCAAATGTATCAGCAAACCAAGTTTTTAAATATTTGCTCACTTCTAGTATATGGGATATGGAGGACTAGTGGCAGTTTTTATGAATATCCCTACATTCAATTGTGGACTAAGACATTCAGAAAATAGATTGCAGCTTGGATGTGATAGGAGTCCTAGAAACCTGTTCAGTGGATAAATTGATCCGTTGTAGATGGACCCTATTTAAGGCGAATAGTGTACATAAAAAATGACAGAAAAATGTTCTGAAATCTGATGAAATGTTCTCTGTTTGGACCCATGAATATAAAATAAATTCAAACAAATAGTGTTATCTGAGTATTTTGTAAATTGGCATAAATGTCAAAAAAACCTCACCTATCTAAAGGTGGAAAAACATTACTTGTCAAACAGTTTTCCAGTGAGTAATAGAGAAAAAAAAGAAGAAATATAGTGCTCTTTGTATAAAACAAATGAACATGTATAGTAATACAAATGCACTCACCATACATAAGAGTCAAAAGAACATTTTGAATTCATGGTGAATTATAAAATAACATGTATAACAAAATTCTGCACTCACAATTTGGCATACGATTACGACTTGTTCTTCTGGGATCCATCTGCTCCAAGTTGTTCAACTTGCATTTCTAGTATATAACATGAAAATGGATAAGATTATTTCACCAATCAAAGATTCAGAGTACCTAAGTTATGATGTGTAGAGGACACACATTACTTTAGCACTGCTACACCAAGATGGTTCACCCAGTACATATCGAGATGCAAGGTTACATTCTGCTCTCAGAAGACTCTGCAAACTAGATGTACACATAGGTACTTTGAGTGGTGGGAAAATCCGGCAATACACTTTGACATCAAAAGTCCAACCTCCTACCACTAGAACCGCGCCTTTCATTAAATAATGATTGTCTGGTCTCCTTAAATACTGCTCAGTTTAACCTCATTTATAACTTAAATTGATCTTGAAAGTGAGCGACATTGTGTCTGTCTTTAATACATGTACAAATTAAACAAAGAATACGGTGCTAATCCATTTGGTCGAATATTAAAACCAAAAATAATGAGACACTACTATATCTGTAAAAAATAAACAAAAACAGTGTATTCAAACATATAAGAGAATGAATAAATTAATAACACACTGCAGTGTACACATTTATCCAAAGAAATCAGAAAACACACACATTGGTATTTATATGTCTTAAATTCCAAGACCTCAGAATGATGTTGTACCAATTGTTTACTCAGCTTTAATTGTGTCTTTTAGGAACTTGTCCACCCCCCTTCTCAATATAAACCAATTTTCTTTACAAACAATAGTCCCAAAAATTCCACCATATTTAAAGCACTTTATGTCACATTTGGACTGGAAGAAGTTTAAGGAAGAGCTTACTTCCAGCATGGTGGCTTAGTGGTTAGCACTTCTGACTCACAATATGAGTTCAATTCCTGACCATGGCCTTATCTGTGTGGAATTTGAATGTTCTCCCTCTGTTTGCGTGGGTTTCCTCCGGGTGCTCTGGTTTCCTCCCACACTCTAAAAACATTCTAGTGGTTTAATTGGCTGCTATCAAATTGACCCTAATGTCTCTCTCTGTCTGTGTGTATATGTGTGTATGTTAGGGAATTTAGGCTGTGAGCACAAATGGGGCAGGGACTGATGTGAGTGAGTTCTCTGTACAGCGCTGCGGAATTAGTCGTGCTATATAAATAGATGATGATGATACTTCACTGTAGACCATGTAATATAAAGCCAGGTTATGATAACCTGTTGGATGGAGTACTGCAGATATAAAATCCATTATTTCTTTGCTGAACTGGCAACCTTCCTTAGAGAGGTAAAAACGATTCACCAACAGACTTGTGCTTTCTATTTTTTTAATTTTCTATTGTTGTTACATAGGTTAGTAGTCTTATAGACAACTGTTTTTAGGTTTGGTAGTAATTGTGAGTGCCTTTAGGTATTTCTTTTTTTATTACATTTGACACATTTGTGTGTTTGAAAATATGTCTTTCATTGGACAAACGGTGTCTAGAAATATGCTTTTTCTACAACACTTTTTGTAATATCAATAATCTTGGGGCCGCTGAATGAAATTATGTTCGCCTTAACCTCGTTTCACTTCATAAATAAGGCCCAGAGGTATTTTTTCACCATTATTGTTCTATATTGTGGTTTAGGGGATGTACATGTAACCTACATCCAATATAGGTTGTCAAATTGTAGGCTCAACCGGGGAGTGCCTCAGTGATGTTACTGGTCTCTAGTGAATGGATAGGCTGCCTACTCATTAATATTGGTTTAACAACAAGTTAACTTGACTAATTTGGAACGAAAAACAAGCAATTTTCCCAAATGGTCACTAATTACGCAAAACTACTGTTACCATGCAACTAGAAGGCCAATTTACATTTTAAACAAAACTAACAATCCTAAAGTTATTTCCGGCATATAATAGATAATATAAACAACAATTAAATCATATATATATACCAAGATCCTGCAGATAACAGACACGCCTTTATATATTTATCTATGTGGTACGCACATAAGCTTTTGGGGTTCATTCACTGGGTGACCTTGCTCATGAGGTATTTCACTATCTCTGGTACCTATTTTTTTCCATATGTTACTTCATCTGAGTACCAGTTATCTGAGGATTTCAAGAATCGACATGGTCTATTGAGGTGGTGATACAAAGCAGTTCACCAACTGATGTGCTTGTTTTACACTTACCTTGGGTACGCATAATATTTACCATGCTTTAATATTGATCCATATTTCTACTAATACTGCACTCACTGTCAGGCGCCCCTTTCTCCATTTTTCTTCTATAAGTTTTTTGTTGACCGGATTGACCACTTGATCTTTTGGAGTATTGGCAGCCATCCTGTAAACAAGGAAGTGCCTTGGACTTTGGGAATATCTTACAGATCGATAAGAATTGTTAGGTTGAGTGCCACATTATTGTTGTTTTGTATATATATATATATATATATTACATATTACATATTATATATATATATACACGCACAGGTATTATATCACAAGCTGCACTCATTACATCTTCCAAGAATTTGGGGTGTGGCTTGGGGCTTGGTGTAGCATGGAGTAGGGTGTGGTTTTTCCCTGTTCTCTTCCATAGTCTGTTCATATATCTGTATTTCATTAACCTACTGCTGCCTTTTCACCACGGAATTGACACCCTGCCCCTCTACAACGTTTGGTGACTCTGCTGGCCCAGAGTCGGTGCCGGGTGATCATGGGGTTTGGCATCCAGTTGTTTCCTTCCCCTGGCGGGAATCCTCCAGGCCACAGCTGCCATCTTGCCTCACTGCCTTCACTTCCACGTTGCTTATGAGGATCCTGACTGAAACCACTATAATGTGCCTCTGATATATTTAATCCTGCTGGCTCCCCTAGATCTCCCAAGTACTGTGTCCAGCTGCACTCTGTGCAGGTTGTGTGACCTGAATTTACCCTACTCTATGTTGCTCCCGGCTTGACCTTGTGTGTGTGTCCACGGACGTCATCACTTCTTTTCTTCACTCCAGAAGGCTATGGAGAGAAAAATATTTAATATTTAATATGACAATTAAAATACTAAGCTTCGATAGGTTGTTAGACACACATGTAATTCCCCAAATTTACAGCATGGAGACCCCACATTCAACAAGCAGACCTCAAATTGAATCATGCATCGTAGAATTCTTTGATGGAGGAGATCTGGCACAGCCTTCCTGACTCACCAGCGAGGTCTAAAGAAGGTCTGAACTATGCCATCTTATATAATCATTTTCCTTACACTAAAGTGAATGCTGATGCAATATGGGCAGTTGATGACAGTATCATTCTGAGTAAAACAGTAAAGTTTGCAAACTGAGCAATTACATCCATATATTGCTTACCAACAAACATTACACAAATACTGTCTGTTGTAGAACCAACATTAGCTTAAGTTGATGAATAACCATTGTCTGAGCTGAGTTGAAGGACATAGTCCACTGTACTAGTTTTAGGGAAAACATGGCCATAAAAGACAAGTAAATAATGTGCTGAAACATCACAGACTTAGGGCTAGATTTACTAAGCTGCGGGTTTGAAAAAGTGGGGATGTTGACTATAGCAACCAATCAGATTCTAGCTTTCATTTATTTAGTACCTTCTACAAAATGATAGCTAGAATCTGAATGGTTGCTATAGGCAACATCCCCACTTTTTCAAACCCGCAGCTTAGTAAATCTAGCCCTTAGTATCTGTTCATAAAGAGACACATAGAAAGCAATGATAGACTCCATCTTGCTTCATAATAAAAGGATAATACCACACTGCTACAACTATTCAGTTAATTTTTCAAATTCCCAGGGTGTCTCTATTCTAGTAAGGAAACAGTTAAATTTTACACTGGAACACATTCAGACTGATACATTTCGGCGTTTTATGTTCATTGGGGTAATTGTTAACTTTTCCCCTCTTGTGATCCTTGAAGTTTATAGCCCGCCCCCGTACAATGGTGAGGTACTTAGGAAGGTTTCTATGTTTATTGCAGTCTCACTGACTACTCCGGTAGTGTGTCTAGGGGACTTCAATAATGTTCACGGGCCTTGATAGGTGGCACGAGGATAGGTAGAGCTTACCCTCCTGACCCAATCATTTCTCTCTCATGATCGATGAGATAGGCCTTGCTGATGTGTGGATATTTCGGTACCCAGACTCACAAAACTTTTCTTGTCATTCCACTACATATCACTCCCTATCACGAATAGATCAGATACTACCCTCCCTTAGGCTAGACCCATTTTTTTAACTCAGTTGAATATCTTTCCAGGGGGAACTCAGATCATTCCCCTTTGTTGATGTGCCTAGATTTGGTGGGTGAGTGGTGTATCTGATTTTGGAAGCTAAATCCTATCTGGCTTACTTCCATGGGGGCTGGATTGGACCTGATATATATGTGGGAGAGATTTTTTTGCGTTAATGTTGACACATCCACCCGGGCCATCCTGTGGGATGCATCTTATTAACCAAGTCTCTGGTATTAAAAGCTTCCACAAGAAGAAGGAGTCTGATCTAAAATAGAGATGCCGGGATTTAGAACGTTCATATCTTAGGTTACACACTAGAGAGGACAGACTTTTGTGACTGTGAGTACAGCTTGAGTGGATGGACCACCTTTGTCACTCGCCGGATTCTCTGTCCGGCTAAACCGAGACCTGGCTCACTCACCTCCCCGCCGGCGTTCTCTCTCCGCCGCGGTCGCTACCCACTGCTACTTCCTCTCCACTCCAGTGGTAATACGCTGCAGCTCTCTCTCCATTGTATCTCCCGCCTCGTGTCTCCTCCACATCCCGCTGGGCATCACACATCCCATCTGTGTTGCTGAATTCCACTGAACCTACCACACTCTCCTGAGGGCTGCGACCTGTGTAGCAGAAGCCGCTAAACCCATACCCTCTTGCGGAGGTCCCTGGTGAAGACAAGACGCTGCGTTAGACTCCGCACCTTGGGTGAGTGACTGCCAATTGGGAGAATCAGGGTCCTAGAATCCTAGTTGCTCGTGACAACCTTTTTGGTAAATCTAGATGCCGCCTCCTTTTCTCCAAACATTTATACTACTCTCAGGCAGATATGGGGGGAGCTATTTGGCATGTCTAGCCAGGTCTGAGTTAGCTGGTAGAACTATACTGACCATTAATAATGAATGGCAACATTTTTTTTAGAGAGATTGAAATTGCCCACAAATTTTTTCTTTAAAATAAAGAGCTCTATGCTACCAAAGTTTGGAATACACCCATTCAAGTCGCTTCTTACCTTGATGCAGTTAGGCTGTCCAGACTCTCCCAGGATTTGATGGCTCTTTTGAATGTGCCTCTTACTGTTGAGGAGATTGACTTAGCCAAGCCTCCTTTCCCAATACCAAGGCTCAGGGACTGATAATTGTGCTGTCCAAACCTGGGAAAGACCCCTTGTTTCCAGAATCATATTGCCCTACCTCCCTCTAATGCACAGATGTGAAGATTCTGGCCAAAATACTTTCCGTCTGATTGAACTCTGTGACTCCCCAGCTGGTGCACCCTGACCAGATGGGGTTTATGCCTGGTAAGTCGACTACTTCCAAACATGACGCTGAGTCGGGGGCTGCAGTGGTGTTTCTTGATGCTGCCAAGGCCTTCGACTTAGTGCAGTGGGACTTTTTTTTGGGATGTGCTGTCCTGATTTGGGCTAGGAGACGGTTTAATTAAATGGGTCAAATTACTGTATTCTGCTCCTGTGGCAAAATCGTGTGCCAATGGTCATATCAATTCCCCATTTGGTTTGGGTCACAGGACCAGACAGGGCTGCCCCTTGACCCCTGCACTGTTTGCCTTGGCTATAGAACCACAGGCCTGTTTAATTCGGACTAATCCACATATTATTGGTCTCCCCATTGGTGCAGCTAGGGTCAAGATTCCCTTCTATGCAGATGGAATGCTGCTGTTTCTATCTGACACTGATTCCTCTCTAGATCACCTTCTCCATAAAGTTAGGGATTTTATGTTGTGTCTGTTGATTAATTGGGACAAATCTACTAATTTTCATTTATACACCCTGTGACCTCTCCCCACCTCTTCCTGCAGTGGACTCTATGTTTGAAATATCTGAATTGTTTGTTTTTATGCCAATTTAGTCTCCCTAAATCTCAACCCTGTCACAGCTCACGTTAAACGAGGCATACCTGGAAAAAACTCCCCCTCACCGTGACTAACTGGAATAAAATCATCATCCAGCCAACGTTTCTTTATATTTTACAGAACTCATTTGTTTATCTCCCCAACACTGTTTTCCGTTCACAGGCTAATTTTGTCATTCCTGTGGGAGGACAAGAAAGCTCAAGCTGCAGACGCTTTGTAAATCTAAGGCCTTGGGGGGGTTAGGCCCTCCTAAACCTTAGACTATATTTTTATGCGACAGAGATAGGCCATTTGATCGATTGGGTGGGGAGCACGCATTCTGAGACTTTGATTGGTTTCCAGGGTCGAGCAGGCAGGGCTTCCCTTGTGTTTGACCCCTCTACAGGTACTGTTGGTAGGGAAATGTACCAAAACTGTGGCCCAAACTGTTAGACAAGCTGTCAAAATTTGTAGATTTGCACACTGCCCGGTGGGGGGAAGTGGCTACAATCCCTCTACCCCAATATGGAATAACTACACTCTTCCTGAGCTTGCTAAGTTGTGAGAGTATAACATCTGGGGGTGACTGCCCTTGGCAAACTGTGTCAAAGTGGGAGATTCAAGTCATCACTTTTTCTGGTCTGCTGCTTGGGACTGTGTCCTACATACTGTACCGACTGGCCCGCATTTATATGCCAGGTGGTATATATAAGGCATCTCTCTGGAAGATGTCATTGGTAAATTTGTGTATAAATATATATTTAATCTTATAACTTTACCAAAGTTTAAAATAGCCCGGGGCTGTCTTGCTCCTGAACCCCTTGATTTCCATAAATAGAGGGCGCTAGTCAATGACACGTTACAACATGAAAGATGTATGTCTATCTCCGGAATGCCAAAACTAAATATCATAAAACTTGAGCCATCTCAAGATATGTTACGATTCGAATATAGGTGGAAATATGCTCTGTCTCAACAGTATTTGCCGTATGTACACACACAGAACACATTGCTGTATACGCTCATGCATATATACAATAAAAGTTCACATCAGAATGGATAAAACTTTTATTTCATCATTGTTGATTGTTGACAGTATAATAATTTAAAAAAAATCATTATTTTTAAATATAGTTTGTTTAAATAAATGATTTTTACATTATTTACATAAATATAGATGACTTCAAAGCACATAGCACATACAATGCTTTTAGATAGTGTATCTTAGTTGCATACAGTTGTTCTGTGATAGCTATTGACTCACATACATGTAATGGTATGATTTTATTAGTGCCATAATTGAACAATACAATATTGCTGAGGCAGCTGACTGATGCTCAGCTACACTGACAATACTTTGCCAGTTAAGTCTCTTTGAATGCACAGGATTTTCCATGAAAGGTATATAAAAAAATAATTGAATTTTTTTGTTCCACCACAATGGTGTAATAATGTTTGTACTTTTTAATTATATTGGCACCACCTGAAATATGGACTTTCCCATATACTGTTTGTTTGGATGGTCAAATGCATTGCATTAAAAGAATAGACTTTGGCCAAGATCTTCGCCAACTCTGAGAACATGTAAAAATCAGTCCTTTTGTGGCAAATAGTGAAAGCCCCCATACATGTGTCCTCTGCACCTCTTGAATCTCATTTAAATATTGTCACACTATTAAATCCCATCCTGCTAAACGTTTCAATTTTCCACCTGGACAAACCATGTTGTAATACAAGGCATGCACAATATGTATTTTATTGAGGGCGCTGGGAGAGAAATGTATTAATTGTCCTAGGAGAAATGAAATGTGGTCTAGAAGCTGAGGAAGAATTTAATTGACAGTGTTGGGGGAGAATTAAATTAAAGGAGAGGGTGATAAGTAAGAAATGAATTGAAGGCTCTGGTGAGAAATGAATTGAGGGTAGGGTACTGGGGTAGAAATTACTTTATGGTAGGGAGGATGGGGCGAAATTAATTCTCCTGAGATGGCATTAATCGTCCTGAGTATGCACAAATTTATCTGACTTAAGGGTCATGAATTGACCCAGGGAATAGTCATAAATTGATCTGGGGAGGCATATACTGACAATGTGCAGGGGGCCTCTTGACTTGCTGAGGCTTAGACATACTTGCCAACTCTCTTGGAATACCTGAGCAGGCAATACTCCTGCATGCCGCATGGGTGCCTCAATGACTCAATTTGCGGTCAATCGCTGCATTTTGGCCCCGCCCCTGTGACATAATGGCAATTTTGTCGCAGGGGGCAGGGCCAAAATGACGCGATTGACCACGCTCCACCACCTCTCACCCTCCCACCACACCCCCGATCTGGCATACAGGGTCCAACTAAAAGTAGGCAAGTAGACAGATCTGTGTTACCCAGCCCACCAGGCTGTCTTCATTCTATATTTATTTATATTGGGCCATTTGATTAATGTTCGTTCTTGTGGTGTGTACATTCATATATGTATGCCATGCATCGCTTATCATAGCTTCTCACTGTTAAAATAGGGTAACGTGTTAAGCAGCTCCTGCTGGCTTTACACATACATATTATTCAAGTTTATATGATTGCTAGAAAAATGACTGTGTGTAACATGCAATTTATGGAGAACATTTGCAGCTAGATCAGAAGACTCTGGATTTAGAAATTGTATGATTACCTAATAGGGACATTTATTTATTTTTTTAAACAATTTTTTTTATTGTTTATTCGAACAAGTTTACAAGCGTGTAAAATCAGCAAGTAGTTGTATACATGGAATAGGATATAATTACATGAGGATATAAAGTTAACGAATAATAAATGTAAAGAAGTAATATCCAAATGTAGTATAGGTGTATACAATTCAAAGAGAAGAAACTTGTAGGAATAGGGAGA
The DNA here is from genome assembly GCF_038048845.1 of Mixophyes fleayi. Classification (NCBI taxonomy): domain Eukaryota; kingdom Metazoa; phylum Chordata; class Amphibia; order Anura; family Limnodynastidae; genus Mixophyes; species Mixophyes fleayi. The sequence continues at coordinate 26,623,073 of NC_134413.1, forward strand.
TTTTTATGGAAAAAGATACTTTCTTGCACACTTGGTACCTGAGTCATTAAGGAGAGCAAGGCAAAAAAGGAGTAAATTTGATCCTGGACAAACCACATTGCAATGCAAGGGTTGTAAATTGATTTATTATTTTGAAAATAAAGAAAATACTGGCTTTTTTTATCATTTTGCACAAAAATGCTTGATAACTTTCTTAAACTAATTAGTTTATTATTTTTCACATAAGGAAAATACTGCCTGCTTTTTCATATAACTCACAAATACTTGCAATTTACTCCCTTTTTATGCTTTGCTCTCCTTAATGACTCGGGCCCTTTGTGCGTTTACATATGTGGGTATGAGTCATTAAGGAGAGAAAAGCATAAAAAGGGAGTAAATTTCACCTTGGCAAAACCATGTTGCATTGGTATTTAAAATGTGGGGACCGATTTATAGTTGGAGTAGGGCATGTCCTAGATCACCTTTAAATTTCAGTGTGGAAATTAATCTATCAAGTATTTTTGTGTTATATGAAAAAGCAGGCAGTATTTTCCTTAGGTGCAAAATAATAAACCTATTTGCAACCCTTGCATTGTAACATGGTTTGTCCTAGAGCAAAGTTACTAATTTTTTTGCTTTTGCTCTCCTTAATGACTCAGACCCGGTGTGTCTATCTAGTGTTTGTGTTTATTGTGCTATTGTGTATATGATGCCTGCCTGTCTAACCATACCTGTGCAACCAGGACTACAGGATTAGTTGGGAGATGTCTTTGTATAGAGGGTGATTAAGTATGCCTCAGACATTTAGCACCCTTGTTTTACTTATGAAGAGAAGTTTTCTTAAATACAAGCTGCATTGAAATTAAGGATTTTTCCTGCATAAAGTCTTTTTATCACCATAAATTAAGTCACATATTAACACAAATATTTATAAATAAGTATCTGAAATAAGTTTGAGTTCAAATCTTGCAGATGTCAGTTGTTAGGTGCATTTGACTAGAATTAGAGCACATGCTGTAGTCATTCTTCAAAACTGGGTGCAGACCGCTCCCCCCCTCTCTGTCAAAGGTAATTACCAAAGTCCAGTATGCGTTTGAAATGGAAACACTAGATGTCCCTTATTCAATGAGACCATCTTTCCCATTGATGAAATGGTTTGAATGGCATGTCTACGTGACCGACGGGGGTGGGGCTCCAGTAAATAATCCTTCTTCTTCTCCCCCTGCTATTGGTGGTTCTTTGTCAATAGTTGCGCCCTGATTGAGTGTTTATGTCAGGTTTTCCAAGACCTAGGCCAGGTCTGGTGAGTTAGTTTAAAGTTCCACAGTAAACTGAATACTATAAATTGTATACTGTCTGTAACTTGCAAATGCTATATTGGTGTGTTCGAACCCCCCCCCCCCTTTTTTTTCTTCTGTACCCCCCATTTACTTAAAATTTTTTCAATAAAAACGATTGATGATAAAAAAAAACAAAAAAAAAAACTGGGTGCAGAAGACAAGTGCTAGATACAGCCAATTATAGCATTCAAATAAAAGAATAAAGTATTTCAACTCAACTGCTTCATGTCCTGGTATAGGAAAGATTGAAGTGCGAGGGGCTTGGGCACAGAGCAAGTCTCAATATTCTTTGTCAGTAGTGATGATGCGTCTTGTGGTTTCAAAAGAACTTCAATATAAACTAAAGTTCAAACATCCAATTTATTTTCGAATGACTTTGTGTTATTGTAATGACTATACTCAAACATGGAGAAATCAACACTGTAAACATTCACAAGTTGTCCAAACAGACTAGAAGATAGGCTTTCCAGGTAGTGTTTGCTTATTTGGTCATTTGTCCTGGTATCGTTAGAGTGATGTTTCATATTGGGGTAGCTCAGATCTTTTGGGGCCCCAATGGTCTTCAAAACAAAATCTGCATCCTGTTTTATTGTTTCAAATTTACCAATAATGTCATAATGGATATTGCATGGATCACAGAGGTGATACATTGGTCTCCAATGAGTATCTCTATACCGTCGATCTTCTTGAACAATGTAGCGAACAAATTCTTCAAAAGTAATATTTTCTGTGGAATTTTCATTTTTTCTAACCGTTCTTTTAATTCTGTTTGCAATATTTCTACTATAGTAAATGTCATCTTCATGGAGAAACTTGTCTCTGTAGGCCGAAACCACCCTCTCTAAAGGATCTCGAGTGAACATCACTTTGGTATAATTTGCAAGAAGCTGTGTCTGAATAGAAGGCGGGTACGATCTTAACTTGATCAGTAAAGAAGAGGTATGAACCGCGTAATGTTTAAGCTCAGTTAAGGAACGCCCAAGAGAGTCATTCAATAGAAGAATTATTCTCTTCCAGTTGGAGCAGCCCACTTTTGGCACCTCACAATATATGAATTTGTGACTATGTTCCACATATAACTGAGCAGCGACTCTTTGGTCCAGTGAAACGGAAGAATTTATGAGGTTGTTCTTCTCACAATAAAGCTCAACTATAGCCCTCCGGTGTTCATAAGTCACAGAGTTTTGTGGACTGACTGCAAAAGAAAGATATTCATTGTCAGTAATGTAACTAATCATAAAAATGAACTATACTTATTTTAAAACACTAAGTAAAAAACAATGTATTATACTGGCCCACATCCAATCAACTGCATTCTACTAAAGCACCTGCTAACTGGTAGCTGTCAGGAAAATCTGTCTTAGGGTCCTGCATAAGCTATTTTCACCAAGTAAGAAAAAAGACAGAGAAAACCTCCTCAATATTCAGGAGACCTTTTCCTGCTGACATAAAAAATCTCTGGTTAAAAAGTTTTGCATAATATGTGAGAAATTTATGTGCTACAGTTTTATTGTTTGGCGAGAACAGGAGAAGTAACAAAATCTTCGATGAAGATCTTGTTTGCTTCAGCTGTTTTCCCGCTTGCCTGAAATACTGCATGGAACTTTTAAAAGCCCAGGGCAGAAGATCGCCTTGAGAAAACATCTAGAGGAAAACCAGTTATTTCCAATAGGAAAGTAAGGTTTACTTATGTCTTAAATGAAACATGAGAGACTGTCCTTATTATATGTGTCACTTTGTGTGTTTGAATACTAAAATTCTAAGTGTAATTGTATGTATAAATATACCCTTTCACATACCAAATGCACATTAATGGTACAAATTTAAAATGCCACTTATTGCACCAGAAGTCGTTCCTAGTTGAATGGAAATGCTTACTCACAGGATCTAATGTGAAAGTGCGAGGTTTGGAGAGCAGGAAAGGCTGTCGTGGAATGTAAAATTTTGACAAGCAACTTTGAGCAGCGCTGATTCCCCAGCTGTTTTTGCCTACCCTATTGAGATAGACTATTGCCAGTCCTTGTGTTCTTCCAGCCATTGTGTTCTAGCATGGACTAGACACACAGGGCCTGATTCATTAAGGAGACAAAGGCAAGAAAAAGGAGTACATTTGATCCTGGACAAACCATGTTACACTGCAAGGGGTGCAGATTTGCATGTAAGGAAAATAATGGATGCTTTTACATGTAGCTCACAAATACTTAATAACTTTATTTTTACAAAAAACATAGGAAGAAAGGGCGCTCATGGTGTAGTAATTAATGTACAATCAATGAAACTACTGAATAAAAGCGGCGTACATTTTTCAAATAAAAATAAAGCTTATCTGTCAAATGCTAGATAGTTGTACTACAGGCAGAATCCTCAGCTCTCACTTCATTATGAAAGGTAGCATAAAAATAGCGCTTATCTGAGTCAACGGTGATGTTGATACCAAGAATGAACACTTGAAGTTGTCTGGATCAGCAGGTGTAGCTGTACCACAAATATTGCTCTTGCAGTAAAAAAATTACAATATTGTGAGGACAAAATCCTACATGTTTCATTCTATCGATCTTCATGAGGGGTATCAGCTTTATCTTTACACCAAAATTGAAAGTTGATCAAGGACATGCCCTGCTCCAACTATAAATCTGTCCCCATATTTTAAATTTTACCTCCCCCTCCAATGCAGCATGATTTTACCAAGATGCAAAGTTACTCCTTTTTTTTTTGCTTTGCTCTCCTTAATGACTCAGCCCTATGATGTCACAAATCATGAATGTGCTTCAGGGTTACATTTTTTCCATGGCTGTAAGAGACCCTTATTTAGAAAATAAACAAATGCTGCTAAAATGCATAGCAGGGAAGTTTTCCCAAATAACACCTGTGATAAAACCTTTATTCCAGACCAAATAAAGACACGGACACAAAATTAAAGTTGGAATGAATGACAATATTTATTTTTAAACTAATAGGACTGTAAGGCGGACGAGAGCAGGGCAGTCAGGAACGCAAAAGCAATAAGGTGGAAAGGTCAGACCATATTACCACCAACCCAGGAACATACCTTATCTATTGGCCGGTGCTAAGATCAAGTCCAACGGTAAGACTACACCCCCTATAAACTCCGCCAGTATAAACCATACAAAACTGGCCCAAAGGTCCTACTAACAAAATGGACCAACCATGGTATGACACCATAACCGCAGGGGGGTAGTGACCTATGACAAGATCACCCAAGCACCATATGCACAGTTACAGACTGCACTGTTCTCCTACCACGCCGCATGAAATTATACATGCGGCCCGCCAACTACAGACCTAACTACTCCCCTTAATCGCCAAAAAAGCTGGTCAATAAACAAACGAACACCCTCATCTGATAAATGAACACCGTCAAATCTATATAAAAAGGGGGACTCCACTTTCAACAAAGGATGCTTTATAACCGAACCACCCACAGAACGAAAAATTTTACTGGCCACCTGATTTATTTTCCGTACCGCCGCCCCGATGTTAATGGCGGACATCTCAGATCTCCAATGCCTTCGAGGAACAATACAAGACCAGCATAATTTAATATTAGGCCATCTCTTTGAAATAGCATACGTGTCCTCCCGAATTTTGATGATTAACTCCAGGGTCTTAACTTGCCCCACATCATTGCCACCAGCGTGGACTACTAAAACGTCAGGCACACCATATAATAAAATTTCCTCTGACAGGAGAGGGAGAAAATTGTCCCATTTTAAACCACGTTTACCTTTCCATCTAATGTAAACATTATCCGCTAACCAATGACAATTACGAGATAACGAATGTCTACTAGCCCAGAAAATGTAGGAGTGACCCAACACCCAAACGGAGATCATAGAAGAATTCAATCCTAAAACGAGATAATAAAAGGAGGGGAATAAGCAAGAAACCACGAAAAAACTAACCAAGCAGAGTAAGAAACACCATTAAAATATTTGCATTAACTAAAGAACCATGAACTAAAGTTATATTCCACAAATATAAAAAACACCTATTTATAACTAGGAGGTGGAAAGTGAGGTGAATGCTGGGACAAAACATTAATTCCAACCGTAAACCTAACAGCACGAAAGGAAAAGCAGCAACCCAGGTGAAGGTGAAAACCTATAAGGAAAAAGCCCTTCAACGTCCCCGCAAATAGCGGCGAGCAGCCTAGCGCCCTGGGTTCACTAGCTTAGAGGAGAAAAGAGGTAGAGAAGAGCTGCTTAGAGGGAAAAAACACAAGTTAGACATCAGGACGAATATAAGATTTATAACAGCCAGACTTCCATCTTCCTAGCCTTTGTATGGAAGCTACTGAAGCCCCACTCGCTGCAGCCGCTGTGGCCGCCCCTATCCAAAATGAATGCGTCCCGAATTCTGATGAATTTAAACCAAGAGCGTTTAAAGTGTTGCACATAACTGCATGAAATTGAAATTTAGTGAGGGGGGAGAGATCCTCATGCACTAGCCAAACCTCTGATCCATGTAGCCTAATGCTGGTGAAATATTTACAAATTTTAACAGGACATATACTTTGATCCTGCAGTTTACTAAGCGTGAACCAATGACCAATCCCTGCCTGATCTGTTTTTGATCGCCTAATTTTCACTTGAATGCTGTCGTCCGACAACACCACATGTTTAAATAGTAATGCAGCATCCGTCCTGCTTTTGGATTGTGCAACTAACTCACTAACTCGCATAGCGCCATGAAAAGCTAAGGAGAATGCAGCCGCAAACGGGGAAGCTTCGAAATGGTCTGATGTAATATCAGGTAAAGTAAAAATCATACGGGACAATAAAATAGGATCTATGGGCTTTCTCCTATCCTTGGGGGTGGGGTGGAGCCTTGACCAGCCTTTTAACGCTTTACTTATTAGAAAGGATTTAGTGGGATCAGGTACACTTTGCAACTTGGCCATGAACGATATACCTGCCAGCATAGCTGTCATAGATGTTCTACTAAGGCCCTCCTGGTAACACCCCCACATGAAGTCTACCATACCGTTAGGATCCCCCGAGGAACCATCGGGACCGGATAACAGAAAAACCTCCCATCGTTTCCAGGCTGCCCGATAAGCCTTCCACGTACTTGGTGCTAGAGAGGCCTCTGCTAAGAATCTTAAACCGGACCGACCATCTGATAAACATAAAATGGACAAGTAGTACCCACGGGGTCAGCACGGGAGCTAAAGATCTAAAGCGCTCCCACTCAAACTGGGACAGAGAATCAGCAATACAGTTGTCTATACCAGGTACATGTTTGGCGCAAAAATTTATGTCGAAGACCAAGCAACGAAGCACCAGAACGCGTAGCAAATCAAATTTATTGCCGGCTTAGAGGAAGCGCTCTGACGGTTAATTGCCTGCACCACGCCCAAATTGTCACACCAAAAGGAAACATTACGCCCTGACAGCAGAGAGGCCCACAATTCCAGCGCTACAATTATGGGAAACAGTTCCAATACCAATAAATTCTTTGTAAGTCCCCCGTCTTTCCATGATTGCGGCCATGAAGCAGCACACCACCGACCCTGGAAGAAAGCACCAAAGCCTTTAGCGCCTGAGGCATCTGTGAATAGATCTAACTCTAACGTGGAAATGGGAGGTGAAGGCCAAATCCTGGAACCGTTGAACTTCTGAAGGAATGTCACCCATATTGTTAAATCCTCCTTTATCTTGTCACTCAGAGCTATTAAAGCATGGGGTCTGGATCTGCCTGCTGTGGCCAACTGTAGTTTCCTGCAGAAGATTCTGCCCATGGGTATAACTCTACATGCAAAATTGAAGGATCCTAGTAACGCTTGAACCTGTCTAAGAGTATGAGAAGGAGAGGCCAGAGTACTGGATATCAAACTCTCCATTTTAGCTATTTTGTCAGCTGGCAAGTGACAGCAGCCCGCCTCGGAGTCTATTTCTATCCCTAGGAACGACAAGCAAGATGATGGGCCTTCTGTCTTAACCCTGGCTACCGGTACCCCCATAACCAAGAAAAGAGCCTGAGCCGCATATAGCATATCAGAGCATACTGAAGAGCCAGCCGGGCCTACGAATTGAAAATCATCCAGCTAATGAGCGATGCCCACGTGCCTTGTGCCCGCCTGGATCGTCCAGTGAAGAAAGGAACTAAATGCTTCAAAGTAAGCACATGACAAGGAGCACCCCATGGGAAGGCATCTGTCAATAAAATATTTATCTTTGATTTTAAACCCCATGTACCGGAACGATTCCGGGTGTAGGGGAAGTAACCTGAAAGCCGACTCGATATCTAATTTGGCCATAAGAGCCCCTTGTCCAAACCTTCGAATAAGCATTAAAGCCTCTTTGAATGACTGGTAAACCACTGAACTTATGTCCTGGTCTATGGCATCTTTAACGGACTTGCCTGCGGGATGTGACATGTGCTGAATAAGCCTAAATTTACCTGGTACTTTTTTAGGGACTATACCTACTGGGGATATGACCAAATCTGACAGGGGGGGGAATCAAATGGGCCAATCATGCGGCCCAGGCTTAACTCACCGCAAATTTTTTCGTCTAGGATATCGGGGAATACGTATGCTGATTTTAAGGTCCTAGAGGCCCTAGCCCTAACTGATGTGTTAATAGGGAGCCTAAACCCGTGACGAAAGCCTTCGCTTAGAAAGGAAGCCTGTTCCGTGTTTGGGTACAGTCTAAGCCATCTTTCTAGTGCGTCATTACATATGGGGGATGGGGCTTTACAGAGCGTTGTTATCATTGCCACGGTTTCTGGAGAGGCCAGGGCCACTCCTCGGACACTCTCTGGCTGCGTGGCCACCGCAGCAGTAGGAGCAGATATGCTTGTATCTGCAAGATTCACCCCTGCCGCACGCCCCATTGTTGAAGGCGAAGCATCTGTTTTTCGCAAACTGGGGAGCTCCACGTCTCCCCCCTTGCGGAAACCGATTCCACTGTGCCCCTGAACTGAAGGCTAAGCTAGCCCGGTTTAGTTGCATCCAAATCTCGACATCTTTGACGCCCAAGGGCATGTCTACCCGACCTTCTACTCTCTCTCTAAACAATTCGTCGTATTTGCGCCACGCCCCTGGGCGGTCGTTAATAAACATCTCGTTTATCATATGCAAATACTTCCAGACCTCCTCGGTGGCTTGAGGTCTCGTATCAATATAGCACGCCGCAAAGGAGCAATAACCTGACAGCCAGTTAGGGAAGGTTTTGTATGCGTCCTCCCCTATCCCCCCTTTCCCTCGGGCCGATTCCAACTCCTTCTTGCTAGCCTTAGTGATCTCGAACATGTCTACAAACCAACCTTTCTTAATCCTATCTCTAATACAGGGGCGAATGCCCGCTAAAAGGGCGGTGTTCTCACACAGAACCATGGGGTTTTTACTCAATGACGTCTTCGCTACAGGCCCTCGTCTATCACCTTTCGATGCTGACCTACTGAAGTGAGTATTAAGGATCTTAATCAACTTCCGGGGACCCTCCCCTGATAAAGAGGGGGAGTCCTCGTCAGTGGACGACATAGGAGGGCTATGTGTAAGTGTGAGAGGTAGACCAACATTAGACAACTCACTGCCCGCACCCGCAGCCGACTGTTGACCGGATCCTGCTGCCCCAGATGGCCCTGGGACCGACGAAGTCTCCATCGCGCCCTGTTGAGATTCCGGATCCGACAACACTCCTAGTGGTATGCCTGCTGACGCCGCCTGATTCTCGGCTGCGACCTCAGTCTGGACCGTGGCTCTCATTGTGACCCCAGCCGGATTCGGGGGCTGTACCGAAGTTGATGCTCCTGGACCTTGGTATTCTGAAAACACAGTCACGTTAACGTGGGAAACAACCTGATGAACACCAGCAGGAGGAAAACCCCAGGGTAAGCTTTGCCCTGTCCCGACCACACCTGATGGAGGGGTTAAGTTCCAGGGGGCCGCCTGATGACCCGCCGCCAACGCACCTGCGGGGGCGACCGGAACCGGGTAGTAATGAGTTTAAGATCCCGTCGGTATGGGGTAAGGAGGGGAAGGGGGAAAAGAACTACCCGGGACAGCTACACCCCCAGCCGGGGGATAAGGTAAATTCCAGCCCTCCCCACCCCCAGCCTGTTGAGGCTGATACTCGGCTGAACGCCCCTCGGAAGACTACTGCCAGGGTCCAAGGGGATGTGAGGGAAAACGAAAGGGGGGCCCCCGCCACCGACCTGGGACAGAGATGTGGAGGGGGGTATAGGGGCCAAAAGCAAGTGAGGGGGGGGGGCAGCCACAGAAGAATACAAGTTTACACCCCCCACAGGAACATCAGCGGCCACCGGACAGGGGCCCGCAGAAACGAAGGGATCCCCGCCCGGGGAAACAAAGGGAAGAGCTCTTTCCCAAAAAGACCGCCCCCTGACTCCCAGAGAGCCCTGATGACCTGGTCAACTCCACCCTCCCCCCTGGGACCAGGGGGTCCCGAATGATAGGGCCTAACCCCCTATATGGAAAAGGGGCCTCCTGCTGTGATACTGATGCCTCTGATATGCCCCCAGACGAGACACCCGCTCCCTCCCAGCTCCGGAAGATACCAGGGCCCTGAGGGTTAATGGAAGGAGGAGGGGGGTCCTGCTGCCTGCCCATGTCCCTCTGCGCTATCCCGCTACTCCTGTTAATAACACTGGCCCCCTTAACAGCTGCGGGGGCTGCATTAGTGCCCCCCCCCTCGCAGAAAGCAGAGAACCTCCGGCGGTGGAGCTCATTGCCCGCTGCCCGCTGGAAGGAGACCTGTTCAGTCTGGGTCTGTATGGAGAAGCGCTGCGAGTCCCCCTAGCGGCCACACCGCTGGGAATAGGGGACAGCGCTGTCTCCACGTGGGCTGCTGCCGGGGAAGAGAGAGACTGGGCTGTGGGGACTGCATCCCTGTACCTGGCTGGGGCACTCCTCACCCTGCTAGGACGAGACATAGCTGGCAGCTACAACAAAGGAGGAAGAGACAAGCGGAGAGAGAAGGGCAGAAGGAGGAGGGGGAGAGATAAGACACGGAGCCCCGCACTGCAGAGAGAGAGGGAAAGGAGGAGAGATTGAGGGGAAGAATGAGGAGGAAAGGAGGTAAAAATAAAATAGAATAAAATAAAAAGACAGAACCACGAGGTGAAGTAAAGGAGAGAAAAAAGGAACACAGCACACAGAAATGCAAAAGAAATCTGGAAACCAGTACTCAGCCTAGCTCTCAGGAATCCGGAAGCAGGAAGGGCAGAAGCCTCTGCACACTGACTTATAACTGTGTATAAGTCCCAACCACTTCCTGCTCTTATTGGCTGAAACTTACAGGAATTCACAGATTATAGGTTCTTTGGTAAGTCACCCACCCACATGATTTTAACTGCGTTTAGTCTGAGGGACACACTTCTCTTTTTCCTGGAGGGAAAATGCCACAGAAACCTTTTATGTGAAACCATCCTCAAAGTGTGCAATCCTGGGCATTTATGATTATGTAAATGCTAAAATATCAAACTTTTGGCAAACGTTGCAGTTACCTCATTCAGTTATGTGTGTACAGGTTGCTGTACTCTCATATTTTTCTTTATTCATGACTTTGGTGCATCACAGACTGAGGTTGATTCACTTTACCTACAGGCTCAGATTACTATATCCGCATTTTTAGGCTTGTATTGGATTGGATTGAATCTATCAACAAAGGCTGTGTACTGCAATGTCATTAGTCAAATTTTATTTATTCTATACCATTATTTGTGAATATACCTGCAGTAGTTTGTTTCAATATCTTCTTCTTTGTGTCCTATAATTATACGTGAACCTGCTTTAGTAGTACACAGCTATGTGTCTGCAGTAGTTTATTTTAATATTTGCTCCATTGTATTTTTGGATTGTTGACGTTTTGTTTTTTTCAAAACCATTGTAGAGGAACAAGGGGCCACCATCAGGGGGCTACAGCCAGTACACCTGTAATGGGCCCGGACAGACTTAGGGGCCCGGGCAGACTCCTCCATCTGTCCATGCCTCCTGGGCCCCTTAGTCTGACCGACCACCTTCCTGTCCCTCAAGGTACTAATAGGCTGGGAAAGCGCAGCGCGGTGACATCATCACTGCGATCCACGCTCCCAAGGGGCCTCAGCATCGCTTCAAACACAAGGTAAGTTAATTGGGCATTTATTATGATGTGGGGTAGCAGAACATTTATTATGACACTGGTGGGTAGGAGAGAAGTGCAACATTTATTTTGACACTGGAGGGGGGAGAGGAACATTTATTATGACAGGGGTGGGGAAGGAGAACATTTATTATGACAGGGGAGGGGGTAATGGAACATTTATTATGACAGAGGAGGGGAGGAGAGAAGTGCAACATTTATTTTGACACTGAAGGGGGGAGAGGAACATTTATTATGACAGTGGGGAAGAGGAACATTTATTATGGCGGGGGAAAGCGGAGCATTTACTGTGATATGGAGGGAGGGAGCGGAATATTTACTGTGATGAGGGAGTTGGGGGGGCATGTACTGTCCACAGGGAAGGGAGTGCATGTACTAAGTAGAGGGTGATGGGGCGCATGTACAGTAAAGAGGGCGGGGGGGGCCTGCCAGATTAATTAGTACTGAGCTCCACAGATGCTGATGGCGGCCCTGGCAGGAACATGTTTGAGCGGCACACAGATATTTGTATGAGGTAGTTTGTTTTGATAATTGATCCATTGTGTCTTTAGATTGTTGCCATTTTGTTTTTTCAATGCCAATATATACTCAGTGGCCAGAGGCACGGCACTGGGGCCCATGCCAATAATGGGGCCCGCTGCTGTTGCTGCTGCCTCGCCATCCATTAAAAAAAACCAAAAACATTTTACTCACCAATCCGGCGGCGCCCGGGACCCAACATCCTCCTCCCTATTCCCTTCTCACTGACTGTAGGGCATGATGATGACATTTTCAGTGAGGAGCGGTGCAGAGAGGAGCCACAAACATGAAGACAGAAGAGAAAGAGAAGAAAGAAGGCCAAGCAAAAGGTAAGTAAAGGAACGGAGGCAGTGGGCACAGTGTAATAAAAGGGAAACTGTAATTAGTCCTGCCTATATACTGAACTCCACAGGCACATTCTAACAGGTAGATTACTCCTTCTGTATAACAATTGATGGTATCCTTAATCTCAAACTCTCTTCCATTAGAATTGGATTTGAAATGATTAATGGGTCTTGTTGAAGACATATTACTATTTGTACAAGCCTTGCAATTCAGACAGAAATGGAACCCTGATGAAGTCCCTTTCTCAGGAAATCAGTATATAGCTTTCTGTTAACATATTCCGAAGGTTATTTGCTTTTTTGTAAATAATTCTTGGTTTCTTTGAGAGATATTGGTTCACTTCCTCATCCAAACTTAAAATATGCCAGTGACTTTTACTAATATTTTCAAAAGCTTGAGTATTGCTATTAAATTGCATGATGAAAGCAGGGGTGGATTATTGGTCCTTCTTGTTATATTGTAGAAGGTCCTTCTTATTAATCTGTTTCACGTTATTAAAGGCTGTATACAGTACACAGCTATTATTGCTTTTCCGTTTAAAGCACATAATTGTCATTTGACTGACGTGGGGACATTGCACCATGTGGGAGAGGTGAAGACATTAGATATTTACATACAAATGCCAGGAAAGGAGTCGTTGTTTGAGGAACTATTGGCAGTTGGTTGTGGAATAGGTCATGAATTCATACACACTACATGATCGGAAGATGATTGGAACGAGAATATTAAACAAATGAAACGACGATTGGCACTTTGGAATGACTGTCGTTCTTCGTGTAAGTATACACACTAACTCAATATCTAACCGAACGGTCCTATGTCGGCTGATTGGACCGATGATTGGCTGAAAAACCTCCAGTGTATACCTAGTCATAAACAGTGAGGGGTTGGAGCAATCAGCAGATAAAGAGAATGGAGGGTATAAAGAAGATTTTGATTTTGCACAGTGGAGGGCCATAGTTTCTGAGTGGAGGGAAAATGCATTGGGTAGATATCAGAGTAGCACATTTTTTGCAGTGGTGAATCTGAGGTCATGAGTAGAAGGAGTCATTTGGAGCAAAGTTGCTTAATGGATGATTCAGTTCTGCACTACATTGTAAGATCTCTTATGAGTACAACAAATTTGCATTAATATTCTCTACCTTGAGATGTGGAACTCTGAAAGAGTTAAACTTCCACATTCTGGTCAGTGGCAGAACTTGTTGAGTTCATCAGAGCATGTACTCTAGCTAGGAAACAAACTAAACATATTTACACAGATTCAAGATACGTTTTTGGAGTTGCATATGGCTGTGTTGCTATTTGGAAGGAGAGCAAATATCTAGCAGTTCCAATAAAGGAGGCATGATCCAAAGCAAAGCTCGCTCAAAAGACCGTGATTTAATTTACTTGGGCAACTTCAAAGACTTCAGCTTAACAGAACCTGCAAACATTGGGCTCATGCAGATTTGTAAGCATTTATTCTACAACACTAGCATATGCACCAGGTTTGCCCCAGGAACAAGCAGTGTGTATACTCACACACCACAATAATATAGACTAAGTGTAGAGATATGGCTTGATGGTGTTAGTATTAAATAGTAGAAAATAGTAGTTAATAGTAAATGCAAAACTTGCATTACCCCATTTGTTCAATATAATAATGTAATTAAGTGTCATGTACACAAGAGAGAATATTGTCTTGACAGCATTACCAATTAAAATAGAATTAAATACAAGCACAAATACAAAATTCAACTAAATTCAATTAAGTGACATTAAATTAAATACAATCCTCTGTTCTTTTCCCCTTTAAAATACCAATGGGAAAGTGCTTTCTTTCACAGTCCAACTAAATATTAAGTAATGTGAATAGATAGCTGCGACTCCATATATTATAGCAGACACAATAAGTGAAAAGATCTTCACAAGCTATATTAATCTACAGCATGTTGGATTTATGTTTGGTTCAGTGTTACTGACACTGAGCTTCAAACATTACATTGTTATAGATTTTTTTATTGGAGAATAAAAAAATAGGGCTTCATTGTTGTACAGATGCCTGAACCAGGCATCCTGCACATATAAAATTATTGTTTTTAAATAAGGTTATTAGGGTGAAGTTCAGGGTTTAATTTAGGGTCTAAAAAGACAAAGTTAGCCCTAAATCCATTATAACCCTATACCGCAAACAAACTTCTATCATTAGCAAAAACAGAAACCCAAGAGTAACCCCAATCCTAACCTAATAACTTTATGTAAAAGCAGTGATTTTTTATTTTTTTTGACGTCGGGCAGATGCGTTGGGGTGTTTCCTGACAGGTACTCCTTTCCGATACTCGGTGAACCAGGTTAGAAGGGGGGATGCCCTTAAAGCTGTTGTCCTATAACACAGGCAGCTGAGCTTATTACTTAGTTCTGTTTAGATATAAAATAACTTCATGCAGATCAGTGTGCAAATAACCAATCTGCTGAGCAAACAATGATTGTGTAGTGACAAAATTCTTAACTATTGGCACCTTGCTCCAATTATCAAATCTGGTTCAAGCATCAGGAATCACCTCCTACACTATGTACAAGGGGTAAATGTATCAAGATGAGAGTTTTCCGGCGAGTTTGAAACGTGGAGAGGTTGCCTATAGCAACCAATCAGATTCTAGCTATCATTTTGTAGAATTTACTAAATGAATGATAGCTAGAATCTGATTGGTTTTTCAAACCCGCCGGAAAACTCTCAGCTTGATACATTTACCCCCAGGAGTTTCTAAACCCTACCCTTATTCTACTTTTCTTCAGTATTTCTTTGCATGTTGCACTCATTTCTACATATTGGGCCTGAGTCATTAAGGAGAGCAAAGCATAAAAAGGGAGTAACTTTAAACCTGGGCAAAACCATGTTACATTGGAGGGAGAGGTCAATTTAAAATGTGGGGGCAGATTTATAGTTAGGGTAAGGCATGTTCTAGATCAGTGATGGCTAACCTGTGACACTCCAGATGTTGTGAAACTACAAGCCCCAGCATGCTTTGCCAGCTATCAGCTAGTTATCTACTGGCAAAGCATGCTGGGGCTTGTAGTTTCACAACACCTGGAGTGTCACAGGTTAGCCATCACTGTTCTAGATCAACTATTAACTTTTCAGTGGAAAAATTAAGCTATCAAATATTTGTGTACTACATGAAAAAGCAGCCTGTATTTAACTTAAGTGTAAAATAATAAACTAATTTGTAACCCTTGCATTGTAACATGGTTTGTCCCAAAGAACATTTACTTCTTTTTATTGCCTTACCTACCTTAATGACTCAGGCCCATTGTGTTTAGATTCATTCTTCCATGATATACTTCTATCTGCATTCAGTTTTCATATTCAGCAATATACCTGACTTTTTGGGTTAAGCAGCTTTATTAAGTTGGTATAAAATATTGCTTTTATTTTTTTTAATAATGTGTGTGCATAGTTAGCTATTTGTGGAATATATTCTAATATGGAAGTACAATATGAACAAGTCTCTCATTATTGCTAGCCATAATTGGAAACCACAGAAGCGTAGGATTGTTTTTTGAGGGCTTACCTAAACAATTGCTGATAGAAATCTTGGACCAAATGGAGCTATTAATCGTCTATGGCAGCACATAAATGACCCAAGTACAGAAATTAATTGAAGTAAGAACTGGGCCAAACTATATTCACTCTTCATCATTTTGCCAAGAACTAGTTGTGTAAAATGAATTGTAATGGTACTGTGACAGCTAGCCAGTAGTTCCAATCATCATCCTTAACATTAACTGCAAGTATACTGTGTGCCAGTTCCAACTATACCCCCCAGTTTCTAAAATGTATTTCCTTCCCTTGAACTTGGCTCTTAAGTGAAAAGATCAATTTCACCCTTTCAGTCAGGTTGTTAATTGGTAATAATACAAGACAATATTAGTGAGGAGCAAATCCAGCTAGAAGGCTCAATTTTGCACCTTGGCAATGCTCCATTGCACTGCAGGAGGGGTTGTAGGTTTAAATGTCAGGGCTGCATACTTTAAACCGACACGCAAGCCAAGTTATTTAAGCAAAAAATGTAATATTTAACTGTTATCACTATTATTACTAAATTGTGTTATTTAAAGAACTGCCATTGCTGAATATGCTACTTCACCAATATTATTAGTAGAGATGAGCAATTCAGATTCAGAAAAATCCGACAGATCCAAATTTTGGGGTACTGTAATGCAACTTTCCTCTCCCTGAGCCAGTGCCGTCTGCACTGTGCCGCATGCGGCACTTATGGGATGCAGGTCACATGACTCGTTTCCAGAAGTGGGTTTTTCAAACTTGTCTCTCTACTTAAGGTTCGCACTGACACTTGAACAGTCTGCTGGAATTGTGAACTGATAAATTGGGTGTAAGAGAGTGAAGAATAGAGAAAGTAATGGCATATTGATAAATTTATTAGGAGTGGACAAAAATAATCTTTCTTCCTCTTAAAATCTGAAGGCAGTTGTGCAAGGGTCAGTAACAGTGACATCTAAACTATTTAGTGGAGAAAGACAGGCTGCTGTACGCCTATGCGCATGTATATATATATATATATATATATATATATATATATATATATATATATATGTATATATACACATATTTGTATATATACATATATATATATATATATATATATATATATATATGTGTGTGTATATATACACATATTTGTATATATACATATATATATATATATATATATATATATATATATATATATATACACACACATATATCAACACTCAAAATGATACAGCATAACCTAATATTGAATAATGATGTCCATACAGTCTTAATTTACACTTTCCAATGTGCAGGCAGCAGCCTGTCCCCAAAAGCCAGATGGTGTCACTGGAAAATGCCTAGAAATGCAGAAATAGGGAATGGGGCGCACAATAGTGTAGTATTTAAGAGTATAGTGCAAAGATCCTTAAGATGAAATAGATGTATGCGCACCAGACTCTTAGAATTTTTGGACATTTCAGAACCTCATTCCCAAACATTCAGGATCATCCAGATTAGGTCCTATGATATACACCCAGAATAAAACAGAATAAATTAGAGATACTGTTTTATATTTTTGCAAAACAGTGCACACCATTCCCACTTCAGTGTGTAACTGCGTACCAAATAAAAATGTGCACAAGCTTATCTGTATATTATCCAGTAGTCTGTCTAGGATCCACTGATCCTTGTATCCACACATCAGTTGTATAGCTTCGCCCCAAGAAACATGCAGTGGATGGCTGTTCATAAGGACAAGCTCTGTGTCAGCTGCCAGTCAGGATCTCCTTCTTAAATATCCACGGAAGTGTAGAGCCAATAAATCTAGTAGATCCCTGTGATCCTTCCCTGGCCTGCCTGTCTCTGCAGCCTGTTAGGAGACAGGCTTACTCATCATGGTCCCCTTCTGTATAGAAGTTTCACCCCCAGCAGCATCAGCAGCCATAGTGTGCAAGGATTTTAGAATAAAGGATTTTAAAATCAAGATTTTATTTTGGAGGGGGGTGCTGTTCAAAGTCAAACACAGGTAAGAGACTCTCTGTTTCGCTGGCTTCACTCTCTCTGGAGTACCATAGCAAAATGGTTCACCCTGCTAAGACTCTGCCCAGTATTCCTCACTACCGATAATGGAGCAAACATAGTGGGGGGTATTCAATTGTCTGCGAGTTGTGGTTTTTTGAGCATGTTAAGTAATTTTAATACTGTTTTTTATCATTTTCGAGCGGGTTAACTTTAACCGCAATTCAATTTTTAACGCTATGTTTTTTTTCATGAAACGGTCCTTTCGCTCTCCAGTAGAAGGTCTATTGAAAATATAGGGTGTGTGAGAGGCAGCCACGTTAAAAGCTATTCAATTGTTTTTTAACGCGGTGGGTAAAACAGGCAAATATGCTGTTTTATCTCACACCTCCTTGGGGTGTGTTAAAAATCAAAAACCTCTGAAAAGTATTTGAAATCATGTAAACTTATGTTTATCACTAATGCCTAACTTGTGTAAATTGATTTTATTGTAAAAAAAATATTGAAATAAAAAAAACATAAAAAAATAAATTAAATAAAATCACTAATTAATTAGATTTATGTATGTTTTTGGTACAAATATGAATGTACTAATGTGTTTTGACATGGTATAGATGATTGTATGGTAAAAAATAGTTCAATAAAAAAATATGCTAAAAGAAAGTACTGTAATGTAGATATTATCAATGTGTATCAATCTAATGTATTTTTTGTGTTATACATGACAGCGTTAAAACTCCCCTTCACTCCCCTAAAATCTCGCAAACACAATTTTTAACGTGCGGGTGCAGCGTTCCCTCTTTTTCAATTGAATTGCACAAGTTTTCCCGCTGCGCTCACTCAAAACGGTCGCTATTGCCGGCAAAAAAACGCGGGAGATTTTTTTTTTTTAACACGGCGGGGAAGAAAAAAAATCTCGCTAACAATTGAATAATCCCCTGAGTGTGCTACAATTTGAACATGTACCATGCTTTGTACAGAAAACTTGGTTGGTCAGAATTTCTTAAAACATGAGAGGCAGTGCAGATGATGCTTCCTGTGGGACGTAAAAAAATTTGAGCATTTTCGACATTAAGCAACCACATGTAGATCATTGCAGCAGCTGCAAAAACAATGCTGCCAACTGAAGCAAGAGAATATGCGGTTGATGGCTAGAAATTCATTTGGGTGACATTGAGAAAGTTTACAACATTAGGTCGACAATTCAAGTGTCGACAGTATTATTAGGTAGACAATCCACATGTTCAACACTATTATTAGGTCGACAATTCAAATGTCGACAGTATCATTATGTTGACAATTAATTCGACATTTCACATGGTCGGCAGCATTATTAGGTCAACAATTCAAATGTAGACAGTATTATATGGCTAGGGATAGGGATAGGGACAGGTTTAGTGATAGGGTTAGGAATAGTGTTAGGAATATTATTGTCAATACTGTCTGTATTTGAATAGTCAACCTAATAATACTGTCCTAATATTGCTGTCAATGTCATTATTGTCGACTTTTCAACTGTGTCTATATTATGGTGTCAACAATATAAATGTCAATCATGTAACTGTAAAATATATGTAACACGCCCAACAAGAGGTAGTATTGAGGTGGAATTCCACACTTTGGGGTATATTTACTAAACTGCGGATTTCAAAAAGTGGAGATATTGCCGATAACAACCTATCACATTCTAGTTATCATTTATTTAGTACATTCTACAAAATGACAGCTAGAATCTGAATGATTGCTATAGGCAACATCTGCACTTTTTCAGACCCGTAGTGTAGTAAATATACCCCTAAGTCTTAGAATGTAGTGCAGAGATTCACCCTGTGTATGTAGTCAAACAAGCGAGGGCCAAAACCAGAGAGACACTGGAGACTACTTGTTGAAAACTTACTCAGGTTCAGAGTCTCTCAATAATTGTGGCAAGAACTGTTGGGCCAAGGGGTGGGTGGAGCCTAAGTAAACTCTGTCCTGATAAGTATATTGATGACATTCTAATTAGTCCTTTAAAGAAGAGCTTTACCCAGTTTTTTGGATGTTCGTTGACTTTGATTAAACTAAAATAAATCATGAAACATGAAATTTGCTGCGTTAGGGGAAGACACTGTTTTTGCCAACACCATTTCTTTTCATTCTTACATTTAAAAGGATATACAGTATTAAATTCAGCATAAAAACAAAGGTTATATTATATTATATTAGATTATGTATAGCAGAGAAAGAATTGTGGAGGCCAAATACTGTTGTTATTTTCAACTTATGTTTAGCTGAATTGTAAGCTATTTGAAAAAAGTGCAAGGTTGCTCTTATTTTTGTCCACAACTGTAAATCTACCCCACCTCTAGACACAGATATCAAAATAGGTTCATCAGACCCAAGTAGTAGAAAAAATTAGTAGCTACAAAAACATTTCTTATTAAGAATATATTATTAAAAGTCAGGGGCGCACGCAGGGGGGGTTTCTGGGTCTCCAGAAACTCCTCCCCTTCGCTAACGAGGTGCCCCACATAGCGGCACTGTACTATACAGCAGCGGAGGTGCTGTACGCAGACGCTTTTTTGACAGTGCTGCGGCTGCTGTATAGTACAGTGCTGCCGAAACGGAGCTGCTGCACATGCGCAGCAGCTCTCGTTTTTTTGGGGGGGTTTGTTTGGGGGTTTTTTGGGTGGGGGGAAAGCCCCCCTAAAAATCCTGCGTGCACCCCTGAAAGTATATCATTAGAGAAAAGGGAAACAAGTCAAACAAGTTTAAAGTTTAAAGTTCAGAATATGACTATCATATGTTTGAACTTTAGTGTCAGAGAGTCATTAATCAAGCAGTGAAAACAAATTCCTCTGAATGAATAAAATGTGTTTTTGTGACCTGTCATTTTGTTTAACCACCAAGGTCATGACCAACCTTTCCTTTAATAAATATGGAGTTACTTAAGGAGTTGGAAAAAGAATGTATAAATGCGTAGAAAATTACTCATAAAACACATTCAAAGACAGTATTACAAGCATACTTTTAAAGTTATATAGTGCCCAACGTAGGTTACTGATGTCTGTATAATACCATAACTTGTTTACCATAAAGGAAGACAGCAATTTTACTTATGTTTACCTTCGTAATGATGATCTATTAAAGCAAGGTTTGTAGGTTTTTATTTGATCTACCAACCAATAGAAAATTTCCTTGCAGATGTAGCAAATTTGCCACAGACTTTGCACCTGGGCAAAACCATGTTGCATTTGGGGGAAGGGGGATTTAAAATGTGGGGCCAGATTTATAGTTGGGTAGGACCTGTCCTAGATCAACTTGAAATTTCACTGTAAAAATAAAGCTACCAAGTATTTGTGTGCTACATGAAAAGAACAGCCAGAATTTAACTTATGTGCACAATAATAAACTAATTTGCACCCCTTGCATTGTAACATGGATTGTCCAGGAAAACATTTACTCCTTTTTTGCGTTACTTTACTTAATGACTCAGGCCCATAAAGTTTATTTATCTTAACATGTCGCCAAAAAACATTGACCTCGATTACAATGCTTGTATCGCAAAGTGTTTTGGTTTTGCTGTGTAAATCGCCACAAAACAAGAGAAGTGTAATAATCTGAAGAAGCACACTGCGCAAAAGTGTAAACACCAAATTAAAATTCTACCCACCAAACACTTTACAGCTTCTACTTTTACTAAACAAACAACTTTAAAAAAAAAATCTGCTTTGCTTATGGCTTTAATTAATTATAACAATAAGAACAGAGTAAGATGTTGGGACTGTACTTATTGCATGTGGCACTTTTGTGAATTTTAAATTTTGTTTACAGTGGGCAAAGCAACTGGAAAGTGCAAGATCCAAGTGGATCACTATATATACATACATATACGTAAATATATATATTTATATATGTGTATATATATATATATATATATATATATATATATATATATATATATATATATAGCGAACATGCAATATATAATCACTGTGAATGAAAGCACATAATTTCATGTTATATATTTATGTGATGCTGATGAGATATCAAAGACAACATGGAGTCTTATTGAATAGTGAGTTGTTCATTTTAAAGCAAAAATATTTTATTTTCAACAAAAATATTGTTTACAGATACAGGGGACTGCCATGGGAAACAAATTCACCCTCAGTAATGCCAAGTTGTATTTGAGTTGAATTCAAGAATAGTACATCTGGTTTTGTACTTTGCAGCATATCTGGTTTTCTTTGGCGGATATGTAGATAATGTACTTTTTTGACCTGATAGCTCAACCTCTAGGATTAATTTGATTTGTTATTTAAACACAAATTCATAGAGTTTAATGTTTACATATTTATATTTCAACACATATAATTATTTGGGATAAAGCACTTCTTGAAGAAGAGGATTCCATTTATCATTTACATCATAAATGCAGTCACTACTTTTCTTATTATGTAATCCAAAATCCATGTAACTGTTGATGTTTTGCATATTACAACTTTGCCTTTTCAAAATAAAAAAGTTTTGTTCAAAAGAAAAAAACCAGTCACTACAAACCAAAGATTCAGAACATCCTTGGGATCAATATTTTTTTCTTCACATACTGGTTTTCAAGAACAGTTACTATATATCTACCTATCTATTTATTATTTAGAAAGGGTAACAATATTTTTATTAGACAATCTTTAGCGAACATTAGCTTTTTATTTCTAGCAATATAACACAGTAATATAGATATATTGGATTTTACACTTACAAGAACAGATCTGTTTATTTCATTTCTAGATACAGTGGTTATATATTTTATATCTTGTAATACTCTGAAATTGAGGTACTGTGATTAACTAATGTTATTAATAGGTCTGAACTATTTATATCTCTCCAGTTAGTAGTTTAATCCATCCCTCTGATGAGGTCTGTATAACCACATGACACATGTTGTGGCTACTATCACACTTATCTGAAATGGACTGATATGATTTTCCGAACTGTATAATGTGGATTGTATACCTTGGAACCTTTGACATAGGCTGTTTTTAATCTGTTTTATGTATGTATATTACCTGATTTATTTTATTAAAAGTTTTGATTTAAGAGATACTACACTATATGGTTGTTCTCCTACTTCTGCTCTCTCCCTGTGTATAGTATACTCTCGCCTTAATTGATGATAGGACAAAAAAGATCTACAAAGGGTATGATACAAATAAGCATGCATTGACTAATATAAATCAAAGGTATAGCGCTTTCACTGTGTGATAAGTATGCAGCACCTCATTTACACATAAGATACACAAAAAATGGGATGGCTCAAGAAATAGCATATAAATTTGCATATGCCTCATTGTCAAAATTGTAAATACGTGAAGTGATTTAAACTGATACTGATATGATATGATATGATAAGCTATTTTAATAGAGCAACCTGTATATAAGGTAAAATGAATAAGCCTTGGCAAAAAAACCAAGAATGGAATTAAATAAAAAGCAAAAAAAGAGAAATTAAGTAAATAAATAAAATATGACACATGTAGGCACACAAAATGTTTAGCCCTTTTTCGTGATCTGAAAGCACATCTGGAGCCAGCACTGAGGAAGACATTGAATCAGAGACCAAAGAGAAATCTATTTCCCTATTATTCCCTAGTCTAGCTGTTCTGTTCCTGTGGTGTTATTTCAGCAAAAGCGTCTGAGATTGTTTGTAGATATTCTCTGTAGCCGCATATGGAACGTGGAAGTACGTCAATGGAATGCATGGCTACAGTGACAGGTGTTTGGCCAATTTTAAAAGGTCTAGGACATGTTTTTATGAATTTTAAAATATTTATTAATAAAGGAATGCCCGTCCAATCAAGAAAGGAGATAGACTATTTGTAATCTCCATGATCCCTAACACCCATACTTGACAAAGTCCTCTAGACGGATGAAAAGCGTTGGACACAGGGGAAGAATTTTGACTGCACACAGCCACCGTAGCCGTGCATTCCATTGATGCACTTCTGTGTTCCATACGCGGCGACACAGAAGATCCACAAGCTATCTCGGACACTCTGGCCTAAATAACACCACAACAAGAACAGAAGACCAAGACTAGAGAATAATAGGATAAGAGATTTCACTTTGGTCTCCGTTTCGGTGTCTTCATCAGTGCTGCCTCCAGATACGCTATCAGATCATGTAAAAGAGCTAAACATTTTGTGTGCCTACACTTGTCATATTTTATTTTTATTTTTTTATTTATTTATTTAATTTCTCATGTTTTGCTTTTTATTTAATTCCATTTTTTGGTTTTTTTGCCAAGCCTTCTTCATTTTGCCTTACTTACAGGTTTCTCTATTAAAATACCTATCATATCAGTAGAAGTTTACATCACTTCATGTGTTTACAATTTTGACAACAAGGTATAGTTAGATTTATATGCTATTTATTGCACCCTCACATTTTTTGTGTATCTTATGTATATATGAGGTGCTGCATACTAATCACACAGTGAGAGCACTATACCTTTATTTTATCTTATATTGAAAGTATGGAAAGCAGCACTTACAGTCCTACATACATTTCACATAGGTTGAGAAAAGAAAATGTCCAAGAAATCTACTATATAAATGCCTAGTGGCGTGTGTGGAAAAAAAAACCAAGCTGCAGCGCCACCTGCTGGGCAGAGTTATGCACTGACCTATATATTTCTTGAAGGAGAAGTGACAGTTGGGAGGGGTTGGTGGTTGCCGGGGGTGACAGTGGGGAGTTTTTAACACCTTAAGTAGCTTGATGAAGGATGTGGTGATGAAGATGAAGGATGAGGTGATGGAGAAAAATGATGAGGTGGTGACATGTGGACAAAACCACGTTAAAAAAGGGTGCTTGCGTCGGGAAGTAACGCTCTTCCCCTGAGGAGGCCTGGGCTAGGCCCAAATGAATGACAAGAACCTTTTTAACACCTTAAGTAGCTTGATTTGACTAGAATACATGAGTATCATGCACGGGTTAACTTGCATTTAATAATGATACAGTTATAATTAAGGAAAATTACAAAGAAGATTTCTACTTTCTTACAATTTGAAAAGCTCTGTGTAGCAGAAACAAAACAGTGGTAGAAAGTTGTCACCATTACAAAGTATTTAGAAAAAGACATGGCCCCAAGAGGACTAAAAACCCCACATTAATCCCACATCAAAATATTTTTTTATAAAAATTGGAACTTAATACTAGACAACTGCTCTACACAAATTATTAAATTGATCATAGAAGACAGATCATAGTCCCTTGAATATATTGAGACTCAGATAGAAACATTAGATAAGAACTTCACTCCTATTAAGAATATGGAAGACTTCAAACAACTATCCGCATTTACCAATGATAAAATAATAGCCTGGAAAAAGAGATTACTAATAGAAAACAAAATAAATTCCATAGAGATTTAAAGGACAAAAAACAGAAGACATCACAAAAATAAGACAGAAAACCCTGTTGGATATGAAAGATCCTCCAAGATATAAGAAATTCAAAGCTCCAAAAAGAGAACCCCTCATTATAAATCTACCCAGAAAACCAATAAAAGAAAGAATTTACCAGCTATATGATGCCAAACACTTTTGCTACTCTCCCCAAAAGAAAGTGACCAATAGAGATAAAACTATAAAAAATTCCGACATTAAGGTTAATCAATTCACAAAGAAAGAAATGGAAGCCACATCTAAATCTCTAATGAAGAGGATAAATAGTCATTCACCTATTAAAGATACCGGCAAAAATAAAAATAGAATCTTATCTGACAATCGGAGGATTTTTTAGAATTCCTCTTTGGATCGGAAGATCCATGGATACATTCAATGAGAACAATGACCCCTCGGATAAAAAGAATAAAAAGTACAAAATCCCAAAGAGGGGATCAAGAGGAAGAAAGAAACAAATTTTGAAGAAACTACAAGTAGAAGACACCACAAATGGGGGATATTTAACATCAGTAGCACTATTCTTACTGAGGAAAGGTATGAAGAAAGGAATGAAATTTGCACCCTAATGGAGGCCGAATAAATTTGATGTATGTATAGATTTGCATTGATTTACTAGGAAAATATTTCCTGAAGAAAAATTTTTTGAAGAAGCTGATTATCTCTGAAAGAAACAATCCAGGTGACAATGTACATACCAATTTACAACAAATCAACTTTTACCCCAGTTTCTCTAAAGGTCCTCTGGTTGAGACATTCCAAAAGCTAGTGGAACAGGATATTGAAAAACTGCCAGAGAAAACTAAAGTTCAAAGAAACATTTCAAAAAAAGAACACAAAGCCCTAAAGGAACTAAAAGCCAAAAAAACATCATCATAAAACCTTCTGACAAAGGGGGAGGAATTGTTATTATGGACAAATTGAAACATATGAAATAGTCTAGATAAATGCTGTCAGACATTTGTACATATCAAAAACTGGAATAAGATCCAACTCCAAGGTTCCAGAGTGAATTTTGTGACCTGTTAGAAGAAGGTCTACATATTAAGAATTTTAAGGAAGAAGGAATTTGACCATTTCCATATTGAGAACCCGAGAATACCAGTTTTCTACACCTGCCGAAGATAAATAAGAATGTAAACAATCCTCCAAGACGCCTGATCGTTTCAGGAATAAACTCCATCACTTTAAACCTTTCTGGGTATTTAGATTTCTTTTTACAAAACCTAGTAAATAAACAGAAAAGTCATCTTAAATATACAACGGCAGTTCTACAAATCCTGGACGAAATAGAATGGAAAGGCACGTGTATACTAGAGACTTGTGATGTTAAATCACTTTATATGTGCATTCGTCATGCGGAAGGATGTTCACACACTTATTATTATTTGTGTAAAGAGACCGTTTTACAAAAATGGACAAATTAACTTCATTATAAGGGGGATAGAATTCATCCTCCTGCATAATTAATGTTGGTATGGGGAAGAAGTTTACATCCAGACCACAGGAACCGCAATGGGGACGTGTTTTGCATCAAGCTGCGCAAACTGTTTTGCTGCGAGATGGGAAGATGAAAATGTATGGTCTAATAACCCCTTTCAAAAAAAAAAAAAATGTTGGAGGAGGTATTTAGATGATGAGATTTTTTTTTCTGGGATGGAGACCAGGAAGAACTAAAGCAATTTCTGGAATACAACAATAAGAACACACTCAACCTAGAATTTACTGCCGAGGCAAGCTCCACTCAGGATCATTTTTTGGACCTTACTATATTTATTGAAAATAACACCATTAAAACCAAAAACTACACTATAGAAGTAGATAGTAATAACTTTAAACCAACAATTAATAACCATCATAGAAACTAGATAAAAAAATATCCTATCTGGACAATTTGGGAGAATAAAAAGAAGTTGAGGATATATTTGAAGAACAAGGAAAAGAACTAAAATAAAAATTTCTTTAAAGAAACTATGACAAGAAAGTGGTTAATTCTGCATTGCACACAGTGAAATCCATTAACAGAAAAAAAAACTCCTGCAATAAAAAGGGAAAAAGTCACAATCAATTCCAGAAATTGCATTTATAACACAGTACAATAGCAACATAGAAGCCCTGGAAAGTAGTATCAGGACACATTTTAGGATTGGATAGTGAAATTAAGAAATTTCTCCCTGAAAAACCGAGGATTATTTATAAAAAAGGGAACACTGTACACAACATCCTAGCAAAGAGCTACATATCCCCTTCCTAAACCCAAATGAATATTGAAAGAACAAAAGGATTCCACTATTTTCTCAATTGTAGACCTTACAAATTAAGCACTCAGACTACAAGAAAACCAGTGACCAGGTTCAAATTGAATGTGAATGGAAAAATATTTGAGATCAAACATACTATAAACTGAAACACAGAGGGGGTCATTTATATGCTGGAGTGCACATGTGGCCTCCGGTATATTGTAAGAACTAAACATCCCTTCAAAATTAGAATTGCAGAACACATACCAAATATCAAAATAGGCCTTAAGACACACAGTGTCTCTAGTCACTTTACATAATCAGAAATGTGACCCAAAAAAGCTGAAATTTATAGGGGTCCAACAAGTAGAGAGGTTCTGGTGAAGAGGAGATTTCTTGGAAAATATATCACGGATAGAAACCAAGTGGATATATTTAATAAAAACATTGATTCCCTATGATGTAAATAGTGATTTTGATTTAGGTTCTTTTTTGAAAATATAAAATCCTTCTTTACGTTTGCATGTTATAATAGGAAGTATATCTTACCTCGTACACTTCTACAATTTTTTTTTTATTTTTTTTATTATTATATTTATTTTTATTTCTTGGAATATCTCAATATGCAGTATTCCCTGATCAAGACAGTTGTTTGGCCGATAAAAGGTGTATGACATATTTTTATGAATTTTAAAAGATTTATTAATAAAGGAATGCCTGTCCAATCAAGAAAAGGGATAAACCGTTTGTAATTTCCATGATCCCTAACACACATCCTTGACAAAGTCCAATAGTAAGATGAAGATGAAACGCGTTGAAGCACAAAGAAAGAAATTTGACTACACATAGCCACCTTAGCCATGCATTCCAATGGCACACTTCCACGTTCCATACGCAGCGACAGAGAAGATCCACAAACAATCTCAGACCGTTTAGCTGATATAACACCACAACAAGAACAGAAGACCTAGGGGTAAATGTATGAATCTCCGGATTCTTCATCTCCGGCGAGTTCAGCGTCTTCAGCGCTTAAATTTAAAGCAGCGCTGCCTTGTAAAGGGAGACTTCCCTTTACTAGGCAGCGCCGCTTTAAATTTAAGCGCTGAAGACGGCGATCTCGCAGGAGTTGAAGAATCCGGAGATTCATACATTTACCCCCTAGACTAGGGAATAATAGAGTAAGAGATTTTTCTTTGGTCTACAATTCGGTGTCTTCATCAGTGCTGACTCCACAATATCAGATCACATAAAAGAGCTAAACATTTTGTACGCCTACACGTTTCATATTTTTTATTTTTTTATTTTTTATTTATTTACTTAATTTCTCATTTTCTGCTCATTATTTCATTTATTCTGCTCTCTATTTAATTCCATTCTTGCTTTTTTTTACCAAGGCTTCTTCATTTTGCCTTACTTACAGCTTGCTCTGTTAAAATACCTTATCATATCAGTACCAGTTTACATTACTTCATGTGTTTACAATTTCAACATCGAGGCATATGCAAATTTATATGCTATTACTTGTGCCCTCCCATCTATTGCATTGACTAGTATTTGGTGTGGGCCACTTTGCACTTATTTTTATTAAGCAATATTTGTAACAAGAAACAAGAACCTCACTTTCTCTTTTTAGGATTTCTCCAAACCTCTAGTACAATGACTGTTACACAGGAAGGCTGCCTTCCTAATATTGTGAAGAGGGGTTGGGTTTTGAGAGACTGCTGTAAACTAACTTGGACCCATGTGAATACGCTTTTTATACTTACCTTTTATTGGACGTCATTATTTTTTTTGTTCAGCTCCAGCATTACTTTTTGTTGCATTAATTCAACAATCACTCACACCATCAAATAATGAACCCTCTATATATATAGTATTATACAGATAGATAGATAGATATACATAGGTCGAAGTGGAAATTTAAAGTGGCAGTATGGAAATTTACAAGAGGCGGTATGGAAATATAGAAGTAGTGGTATGGAAAATGTAAATTATTAAAATTTGGTAGTTCTGCAATCAATGCAGTACCACCGTGTACCAACCCACTTTGACCACTATGTATATATATGAATTTTGGTGACGCCATTTCCTGGGATAGCTGGGGGTAAATGTATCAAGCTGTGAGTTTGCAACTCCAGCGATTTTCTCAGGAGAGTTGAAACTCGCCGATGTATGAAGCTGAGTTTTCATACAAAATCGCCAGAGTTCTGCTTCTGTCAAAATCGCTACTTGCAAAATCGCCAGAGATCAAACTCACCACTGTTTGCCACTGCAGCTATACAAGTCTACAATGTATGAAGCTGCGAGTTAGCAAACTCAGGAGAGTTTGCTTCTAAAGACGCCAGATACAACACGCTGCTTGATAGCAGCGTGTTATATCAACACATCACTGTTACACTGCCCTGGCAGTGTTAAAATGTTAAAGAACAGATAAAAGTTTTTTTAAAAAAAAGCGTGGGGTCCCACAGCTATTTATGCTTAACTCTAGTGCTGCCTGACTAGTGCTGGTCCCGTGAAAATCGGGGAAAATTTTTGCGTGGGGTTCCCCCGATTTTCACTTTACCAGCACTAGTCAGGCAGCACTAGGGTTAAGCATGAATAGCAGGGGGACCCCACGTTTTGTTTTTTTTTAACTTTGATCTGTTCTTTACAGTTTTTACAGCTGCCGGAGCATGACAGGTCAGTGTAACAGTG
Organism: Mixophyes fleayi; assembly: GCF_038048845.1. Lineage (NCBI taxonomy): Eukaryota > Metazoa > Chordata > Amphibia > Anura > Limnodynastidae > Mixophyes > Mixophyes fleayi. The sequence goes on from NC_134413.1 coordinate 26,653,292, forward strand.
ATGTGTTTACAACTCACTGTTACAACACAGGAGTTTGCCAAACACAGGAGAGTTAGCTAAACTCGGGAGTGTTTACATCGCTCAAAATCGCCAGAGATGACCAGCAATTTTGAACATGAGTGTCAAAATCGCAGCTTGATACATTTCAGGCTTTTTTTAAAAAATCGCGGGTAAACACCCGCGATTTGCCGCAATTTAAACACGCTGGCAAACTCGCACTTTGATACATTTACCCCCTGGTGTTATAAACCAATAAAGCAGCCAGTAACAGAAAGAGAGAAAAGACCAGCAGTTTTGGTACAAATAGTCTGCACTAGATTTAATGTTTATTAAATTAATGAGCAACAAAAATAAAGCAACAACAAAAGGAATGTTAGAATTTTCCAGCTGTAACTAGCATGCAAACATCCCTCTCTACTTAAGGAAGGTATGTGCAGCCAACCCCCTAAACAGTAGCATTTAACAAGTTAATCCAATTTACAAGTCAAAGGTGTCTTTCTTGGGATTAGTTACCCAGATTGCTCCCCAGGAAGTGAGAGACAAAGGTGGCTGTCCCACTCTATTATATTTGTCACACAGCTGCAGCCTGCTAAATCAGGACTACCTGAATGGTAGGCCAAAAGGCTAGATTTGGTCAAAAGGAATGGAGTACCAGCCATACTCCTCCATTCACTCCAGGGACCCTCAAACCCACTCTCACTTGAGCCAAACACATTGGAAAGACAGCATTCAAAGAACACACTAAAATCTGTGACACATATATGCACCAACTACTAGTTCACCAGTTTCCCAGTGCTTCTCTCACAGTATAAAAATGTAAACCTAGTACTCTTCAAGACGCCCTGTGATTGCTTTCTGAATTTCCCTGTATATATATTCCCTGTATGTATATATATATATATATATATATATATATATATATACATACACACAAACACATACACACACAAAAACATTGATTCTCTCCACACCTATTCAAACTACTTTTCTGTATTGAAACAAGGAGTGTTAGTGTGCGCAGGTAAGCTTCCTCCCAGATGACAAGCATAGCAATGATCATGTTAGAAGGGGAACACTTTGGAGTGAGTTGGTCAGCTTAACATCTAGTACAATATGTTGAACAAACATTACTTGTTTTTAATACATGAATGTAGTTAGAAGACCATTAACTGTGTATTTGGTGTGTACAGAGCATCACCGTTGTTGTGTTTATACAATGTGGGTACACCCCCTCCCTGAATATATATATATATATATATATATATATATATATATATATACACATATATAGTAAATACTAATAGAGACATTTTCAAAATAAAAAGCAGTGATAGCTTATTTATAATAATGCAATAATGGTAGTGGTACTATCTCTGTTGGAGTAAATTACAATATATACAAGGTTTTGTACTTATTGTTTCACTTACCAGTGAAAAACCAACGATCTTTTGTCCATTTAATATGTAAATAAAAAATGCAGAGAGCAGAAGAGATGAGCAGAAGTAACAGCTTTTGATACACCTTCCGCATTTTGTTTTGATGCCCAATGATCGAAAATAATGTCCAGTTCTGACCACTGAAAATGTCAAAATAGAAAAAGGTTTTGTAAATTAAATTAATTGTAAATTATGTTTTATAATTTTCATTTATTTTTTAGGAATGTTAGAATGTTACAGTGATTTCAAAATTTGAAAACAACTTCCAATAACATTGAGCTGTTGGGCAGGTGATTTAGTACACGTGTTTGGAATACTTGATTAATTACATGGTTATAGTATGAAACTATTAAATAGAGCGTGTGGTCACAATATACATTTATTACACTGTGTACAGACATAGGATACTACACCTCAGTGTAATCTCCTCTAGTAATAATTAGAAGGTTAACTACTATAGCCAAGCTAGTCATGTTTTCACGTTTAGGTCAATCGAATAATAGTAAACACATTTAATTATATGGCATAAAATTCGATGTGTTTACCAGAAGTCATCTGGCCACAAGTCTTGTGCACAAAATATTAGTTGCTGATCAGTATGATTACATTGAGAGAACAACACAAGGGCGAGAGTAGTCAAAAGGTCGGACAGAGTCAAATATTCAAACCAATAAAAAATTTGCAGGCAGAAGTTGAAGCTGATAAGCATACAAAAGGTCAGAGCAGATGGCAATGAACAATAGTCATAAACAAAGCAAGATTGGGCACCCATAAAGGCAGCATCCAGATAGACAATAACACCCAGTTTAGATTACAGAATCTTTAATGTTCACTCAGTGCCCATACCTGGATTCTTCTAGGAACAGAGCACCAAATGTGGTGCCTGTTACTTCAGAGTGCAGGGATACATGCCAACCCCACATGACACCATGCATCACGTGCCAAGTAGTGGTCAGCTGATCACATGCAAACCTAAGAAGATGCTGAACTGGTAAGGACATAATAACTTACACTCTATACTGACCTAGGAAACTAATGTACACTCTCCAGCAACATGTGAAAACTGGCCACGGTTATAACACAATTATATTTTTTTCTGTCCTGTGATTTCTGGCCTCATTTAAAGATGGAGGTGTATCAATTTTTGTGGCATAAATATATGCACTTATGTACTGCAACTGCATATCAAAATGCATCTGTATCTTGATTTGTGCATATATTAGGATTGTGACCCCTTCAGGTGTAATGATAAATGATGATGATGATGCTGCTAGTAGCACTATCTGCTCCTTATTGGCTGGCTTTTTATTGAGACCTACAATTAACCATCATTACTTAGTGTCGCCGTAATATCATATCAAGTTGCCGCTGTCAATTAGGATTACCTATTTGTAATTTCTATTTGGATTACTGCAGGAAAGAATTCCCTTTGGATTTATAAAGTGGTACAAACAGGGTCCTGATTTATTAGCGATCTTATCTGCTGTTATTTGCTTATCTTAATCCAAAGCCACCAGAAAAGGGAGATAAGAGGCAAAATCCACTGCATAAGTGAAGAATTTCTTAAGTTAAGATGAAAATCCATCTTAACTTCACTCTTATCTCCCCCTTTCTTCTTAAAATAAGCATCTTAACTTTTGCACACGATAAGATCACTAATAAATCAGACCCCAGATGTTTAGGTGTTTTTTATTTCATCACACTTATTAATAACACTGTCAAGACACTATTCCCTCTTGTGTATATGAAACTGTATTGCATTATGTTGTTCACACATAGGATAATGCAATTTTTAATTTAGAACTAACACTTTCCAGCTGAAACTCCATGCTATTGTGAAGGCAAGAATATGCATTTGTGTGCCCGATTGCAGGAAAACAGCTATGTTTTGAGTTGGTCGTATCTTGATGTACGATCATTACAACATATATACATAAGTATCCTTATTTCCTGTTTGTTTCTGGATGCTCATTGCACTGATACGGAGGGAGTGAAAGTCTTTTGATGGCTGAATTTTTTAAAACTTTTCCTACTTCATTTAACATAGTGTTAATTGTGTATAAACTTTTTTGCATATAACTTTACTAATTATGCCGAAAGACTGAACTTTTTATTTTGTCTCCTTTTTAGGGGCAGATTCAATTGGGCGTGATGTTCTTGAGTGGCAGCTCTTAATTACCATTTATTTGGTAAAAAAGTAAGGCTTACTTTTGCTTCCAACTCTATGGGAAGTGAGCAAAAGTGAGCAGTACTTTCACTAAAAAGATCGCTGTGTAGTGTCTCGCGGCTGCTCCAGGACACTACGCTGCGATTTTTTTTTTTTTTAATTGAATCTGTCTGTTTGTATATAGAAAATTCCTTGTATACATTCATTTTTCATTTCATAATAGTAGATGAATGAAATGAATTCTGGCATGTCAAGGACACATGGCTTAACTTGGGAAATTCTACTTTGTTTCTCAATTATTCTAGTAGTGTGTGCACAGGAATGATTTGAGGATTACAAGATAGGGGCAGGTTATATTAAAGACCCCCCCCCTCCCCCTCCCAATCTGGTACACCAGCAGGATTTATGTATATATTCAAAAGAAAGGAAACTTGCAGTTACGTGCAGGATTGGCACAGGATTCTAAAAAGGAGAAAATTGCAATCAGTAATCCCATCAAGATACTTTAGAATAAATTAGTATGTCTCTACAAAGAGCGAAAAATACAATGCTAATTAATCCATGATTGAACTGTAAATTAGTTACATATTACAAAAATAGAGTTTCTCACTAATAACAGGTATAAATAGATTTAATGCAATCCAAAAAAAAATAAACTATATGTTACTCTCTAGTAATATGATATATTCAGAGTATATATATACAAGAAAAATATTAAAACTTGTATGGATATCTAAAAAGCTAGTGTTGTATCAAGAACTCCATCTCTAAAGCATTGATCAAAGTTGTCTGAAATCCCAAAGAAATATCTCGGAATGCACAAGGGAGGTAAATGATGAAATAGTTCCAGTTGGAAAACACGAGCGAACCATTCAATCAATATAAATAGTTAATAAGTTAATAAGTTGTTATACTCTCCAAATCATTATGATAATATAGTGCATTGACTCAATAGTGGATGGTGAATAATGAACACATTGTAAAGAAATAATCCATCTGTAAAAGTAATACTCAGGGCCAGCACCACCATTAGGCAGCTTTAGGCAGCTGCCTAGGACATTGGGCTCTGGAGTCGGCGCTGTGGTTGAGTAAACATTAATAATATCTCAGAATAAAACATTATTAAAGTCAATGCGGGTGGAGAGATCACGCAGGTTGCAATGCCCACCCGTGATGGTGGGACAATTTTATTTAATAGTGGGAACTATTAGTTTTAGATGGGCTGGTTTGGGGGCTATTATTTGGGGAGAATGAGATCTATTTATTAAATGTGAATATGAATTATTTAATGGCAGTGATGGTTGCGAGAAATAGGTATATTTATTAAACATAAATACTTTTAATGTATTGCTGGGGCTGTTTGGAGGGAAATAGGTTTATTTATTAAATGTGAGTACTATTATTTTAATGTTGGGGCTGAAGGATAGCCTATTTATTAATTGTGAGTGATATTGATTTAACGCTTTTAACACCGGAGCTGGTTGGTGTTTTCTAAATGTACCAATCTTTTTTTCCCCCAAATAGGGCCCCCAACATTCTAGGATCCAGACAAGCCGCCACTAAAGAAACCAGTAGCCACAGGTGGTGAAAGTGACAAGACCAGGTAGGAGAGAGCAGGACAGTCTGTGAAATGTTTTGATTCAAGTGGGACAATCCTGAATTTTGGTGACTGATCTGCAGAATCTAAGGGGCAGGCCAAGACTCTGTACTCTTTATATGCACACTGCATTTATTATATACTACACTAGCTAGCTGTTCTTCATGGGTGTACCACACCCCCTTTAGTGGTTTGGTTACGCCATCTCTAGTGGCTGGCCACCCCCTCCCCCCTACCCCCCCGCTGGTGGGCCTCTACCATTGTATTTCCCTTGTGGGCTCTTCATGCCCCAGTCCGACACTGTGTATTTATATATTGCATAATTTGCATTTAATTGTATTTATTTAATAATTAAAATGGTTACTTTGCAATTCTAGTGATTGTTCCAAACTCGAGTTATTATATATTAGAGGGAATGAATACTGAAATTGTATCATGTTAATAAAAGGTATGATTTTTTTTTTATTATATATTTTGGGTGTTTTGGCGGCGGCTTGGACCACATGTGTGCAGTAAAATTAGTGCCTCCATGTTGAAATAATAAGCGTTGCTCCTATCATAAATAATCATAGCCCTTTAATATAATTATGTATTCATATTGTACCCCATAATATAATAATACAATAATATTGCCTCTTAATATGATGAAAAATTATTGTTGCCAACCAATCTATAAATTTTGACTTCCCTCATAATTCATTGGTGTCAATGGTGTCTCCTCTTATGGTCTGAATGGCAGGATAGGTAACAAGTATGCTATTTGTGTAATCTCATCTCTCATAATCACTTCTTTTTTTATAGCTGTTTTTCTGGTGGTTTGTCAAACAGCAGGCTAAATAAAATAAGTGAGGGTGGGATAGGAGGCTACAGAAAACAGGATGGGAATGAGAGAGGAGGCTACAGAAAACAGGATGAGAGGAGGCTACAGAAAACGGGATGGAGATGAGAGAGGAGGCTACAGAAAACAGGATGAGAGGAGGCTACAGAAAACGGGATGGAGATGAGAGAGGATGCTACAGAAAACTGGGGGCGTAGAAGGGTCTAGATTATCTATATCATTTAGACTACCTTTCTTTACTTATTTGCATGTGTTACTGTATTCTGTAGATGTAAAATTTATTAATTATACTAACAGACAGCAACAGAGGACGGCAAACGAGAGGGTAAATACTAAAAAAAAATGGTTGCTTTTTAAGGGTCTGATAGTCCTTCCAATTTTTTGAAGGGAACAACTACATTGTAACATGCATATTACGTAATCCGTATTACAATTAATAAAACCTTGTATATTGAACTTCTTCTCATTACTCGTAGAGGTAAATTTCTTGACACCATTTTTAACACGTTTACAGGTAATACAATTCAGTTTTGCACATTTAAAAATACCACATATAGTTTTTTGTAAACAGTTTGGGCTATTATCAGACCCGATAGAAACCTTCTTTGTATTAGTCTTTTAAAAGCTTGGTGCCAACATATTCTTCAAATTATTACTCTTCTTAAAGATAATCCTAGGTTTCACAGGGAGAATAGATTGAAATACAGGGTCTTGTAAGATCGGCTAATTCTTATAAATTATTTTCCTAATTTATTATTATTATTATTATTATCCTTATTTGTTAGGCGCCACAAGGTTTCCGCAGCGCCGTACACAGTACAAATAGTAGACTATACAGGGTGAAACAGTACAAAACAATAAACAAAAATACCAATACTTCAGAAACTCCAGGCTGGTTGATGCAAAAAACGGAGCAGAAGAACAGGTAGGGAGACATCAAGAGGAGGTTGGAAATGTAGGGGGCGGTCGAGTGGGAGAGAGCCTTGTAGGTGGTGGTGAGGAGTTTGAAAAGGATTCTGTAGGGGAAGGGGAGCCAGTGTAAGGCAGAGAGGGGAGGCAGAGGAGGAGCGGCGTGAGAGAAAGATGAGTCTCGCGGCCGCATTGAGTACAGAGCGGAGGGGGGAGAGATGGGAGTGGGGGAGACCGGTGAGGAGGAGGTTGCAGTAATCCAGGCGGGAGATGATGAGTGCGTGGATGATAGTCTTAGTGGCATCCTGAGAGAGAAAGGGACGGATGCGAGTGATATTGCGTAGTTGGAAGCGACAGGCTTGGGGGTGTTGTTGACGACTATAGAGAGGTCATGGTGGGATGGGAGTCTGGACGGAGGAAAGACAATGAGTTCCGTTTTAGAGATGTTGATTTTAAGAAAATGCTCGGACATCCAGGAGGAGATGGCGCAGAGGCAGTCAGATACACGAGAGAGGAGAGTGGAAGAAAGATCAGGAGAAGAGATGTAGAGTTGAATGTCGTCAGCATAAAGGTGATACTGAAGACCGAAGGTGGAGGTGAGAGCACCAAGGGAGGAAGTGTAGAGTGAGTAGAGTAGAGGGCAGAGAACAGAGCCTTGCGGGACACCTACAGGGAGAGGAGGAAGAGCCGGACGTGGATACAGAGAAGGAGCGGTTAGCAAGGTATGAGGTGAACCAGGCGTGGACAGATCCGGAGAGGCCGAAAGAGAGAAGAGTTTGCAGCAGGAGGGGGTGGTCCACGGTGTCAAAGGCTGCGGAGAGGTCGAGGAGGATTAGTAGGGAGAAGTGACCCTTGGATATGGCCCTTGGATAATTTGATGAGAAGCCTCATTAAATATAGTGATAAAGGCCATATCTGTAAATATAGCAGATGGTCTTTCAGATTTAACTGAAATAAGTGAAGCTCTGTCTAGGAAGCCTTAAACAATCACAATCACTCTATTATGATCTGATACAACGGGGCTGATGCAGTGTGTTGCATATCTTGTGTGAAATCACTTTGTGCATGCCATGAAAAGTGGCAGCACGCTTATGTGCCTATGTAGATTTCTGTGTTTTTTGCACTTACAACCACATGTGCCTAGAGAGGCAGGGTGGGGGAGGCGTAGGGCATTTTTTTACGTAGACCTAGTACAGTAAGGGCTTGTTCACGCCAACAGATACAGAACGGGACACAGATGGATATAAGCTTGCCCAAGCTGCATTATTTGTAGGTAGTCAAGAGCAGGTGCAAATAGCGGATGATGTTGATGTTTGCTGCAGTAACAAACTACTTGTGATTGGGTGTTTGTGAATGTTCTGCTGACGTTGAAAGGTGCTTTATTCATTGCGTGTGCATATATTATGCTTTCATGTGTTTAAGCCATTTTTTCACGTATATATGAGAAGGGGAGTTGTTTCTCTTGTATTAAAGGCGTTTTTAAAGTTTTATTGATGCCTTATAGCTAATACATATGCTATAAACAATACATATGCTATAAACATAGGTGTAGGTTATGTGCGTATCCCTGACATAAACCAGGAATATGGTACTGACATAGACCTGAATGTATCTTGAAACTTTGCACATACCCACAATTGCAGATTTTTTAGTAAGTACATTATGTAACTCTGCATCAGTCCTATGTTTGTAAAAGCGTTGAAGTCACACTGGGCAAATAGTGATCCTGCAGCTCTAAGACTGCTCCATAGGTGTGCTAAGCATCGGCTCACGCAACTGTTGGTAGTGAGACTATGCCTAACTAGGCTAACACACACTGGAAGGGCTATTAGGTCTGAAGTTCTGGATCTCATTACAGTACTGGAAGGGGTTAATTCAGGGAGTTTACCAGGTCTAAATTAATCATCAGTGATTAGGTTCCCTTTGCTGAGAGTCATTGGGCAAGCAGGGCCATAACTAGGGCTGTGCGACAGGGGCGATCGCCCAGGGCGCAAAGCTGAAGGGGGACGCAATTTAGGAATATTTTAGGTTAATTTGGTTAAAATTGAGGGCTAGGCACAAAGCTGAAGGGGGGCGCAATTTAGGAATATTTTAGGTTCATTTGGTTAAAACTGAGGGCTAGGGGGGTGGCATTTGTCTTTCTCGCCCCAGGCACTAGAATTCTAAGTTACGACTCTTTGTGCAAGCCAGATTTTGCAGAGCCTGTGCCTGCTGGAGGAGTTAGATAGGCAGCTGTCAGTCTTTGTCCAACTTCAAGGAGATAAGGGCTGCCAAACAGGTAGACAGCAGAATTAGTTCCCTCCCTGTATCTAGAAACCACAACCGTGGGAGCCAGAGAGTTCCGGAACTTTTAGCATAAAGATTGTGAAGTGGGATATCAGGACTGCTGAGGGGTTATGGCTCCTACTGGACTGACCAAAAAGTGGAGTTTAAACCGAAGGACCAGCGATCTTCTTCATTTATCCTCATTCCTTGTGGGCCTTGTGGATTGGCGTGTCTGCCAAAAGTGGGGTGACAGTGAAGCAGGAACGTTAACATGCTGGCAGCAACATGAGAGACACTTTTCTAAAAAGGATAAAGCCCGAAAGTGGTTGGCTATAAGAAGAATTGCACTATAATTGTGTACCTTGTGTGTTATGCTTCAACTGTTGTAATGTGATTGATTTAACCCTTTCATAAAAGCACTATAGCTCTGTTAGTGATTTGATGTTAATAATGTATTTGGATATGTATTTGTATTTTTTATTTGGATATTTGTCTTGGTGAGAATATATGTTCTCATTTATATGACATTGAGGCAAGTGCTAGGCTGAAGGTTGCCCAGAAAGCGATCATTTAGTGCAGGAGTTTTTGACTGTTAACCCCGGGGACACTCTTCATCAGTTAGTGCGGACAAATTGTGGTGCACTGTATCGTCACACATATACTCTATGCTGGTTAATTATTACTGAATTTTAACAAGAGACTATAGACTATGGTATTTATACACTCACAGACCCAAAGAAAGGAACCCAATTAACCGTGTCACTCCATAGAGCATAGAAACTTAATTAACATCAAAGTTCATCAAACAAAATCTTCACTAGAACTAAAGTTGGCTGCACCTTATCAATTGTTTCTGAGTACACACAGCAGCCAAGTTCCAGGTGCATATAATGCATCACATGGCAAAAAGATGACAGCTCTACACAGAGACAAAGTTCCTGCATCTTGAATGTGAAGGAAATCTTCATTACAACTGCCAATTTGACCACTGGGAGTTTGACCTGCTGAAGAGTCTTCCCTTTTGAAGTGCACTGGTAATGGGGAAAGGTTAGTATGTTTTGTGCAATAGGCACATCTTACATGGCATTACAATTCATCCTACTGTTAGAACTCTGTCTTCATTTTGAATTAGACCTGCAATACCTCTGTGCAACCAGCGGTGATGCTGTTGTACCTGGACAGTTTCTCCTTGCCCTCATTATCTGGATCATGGTCACCTGTGTCTGGCCTTTATTAGACTACCTTTTCCTGCAGACTGGTACCAGTTTATGTGTTTTTGTCTTGCTGCTGCAGTCCTCCTGTTTGGATCCTGACTTCTACTTGGTATTTGACCCCTGATTTGTTTCTGCAGTTTGCACCTCATCTTGTGACCCAGATCCTGTTTCTTTTGACCTTGCTCCTGCTTATTCCCTGATATATTGTGGATCTCTTGGCTTATGACCCCTGGCTTGCCTGACACAGCTTTTGCCTAATTCTCCTGTGGATCATCAAGTGCCCTATGTCTTTTGGCTAACCTGTGCCTCGGTCACCCTGCTAACCTGAATCTGAACTTCACCATTAGTACCTGGAAATCCAGTGATTCCTGCTTCATCTGTTATACCTGGTCATCAGTTTTTCTTGTTCCAGCTTCCCAGCTAACATGGTTATCCTGACACCTGTAACTGCATTCTCAAAGTTAACTGCACCAAGTTATTACCTGTGTGATTCTTGCACATAATAAAGACATTCTGTTTTCAAGCACAACTACTCTCCGTGAAATTCATACTGGAAACTCTTCTTCCACCTAAGCTGCTCTGATTATAAGAGTGCAGTATGTTCTGGCATGACCAGGGTACATGACAAAGATTCAAAGGTTATATAGTAGACTATGACTTGTGGCTTATACAGTACATGTACCATAAGTTGTAAAATACTCTTACTTTTCCTTTCTTCTCAACTATTATAACAGTGTGCATTGAGGAAAACAAAATAGGGATAGGTAATAGCCTATCACAACCTGATATACAAGCAGTGTTTGAAGTGGGCTGGTTTGCGTATGTCACACCACCACTTCTCCTACTGTTTTCGTTGTAAATGTATAAAATGTATAAAATTCCCTTCACTAACATGTTTCATACTGCCACTTTTAAATTTCCACTTTAACCACTATATATACTGTGCTTCCTAGACACAGGCCACTGTCTGGCATTGGTCACACATATAATGAAATCAGGCATATTTAAATAATTTGCACTCCTCCCACAGCCCTAGCTTGATAGATAGATGGCTCTCCCACCTTCATTGCAGGTGTTCTGTTTTAAATAGCCTCTGTGCACACAAACCCTGTCAGCCTGCTGCAAGCTGTGGAAAGAGCTACAAACCATGTAACTTACTTTCTATTATTTTGTCACACATATGTCCTCTGTCTGTATTTGTGTAATTGAGGTGCACTACTTGCTCCCCTTGTCACATATCCCTCCCCCTAGCATCACCAAGTAGGGGGGCGCGGACTTTGCAAAGTGCGTAAATTTTTACAACAGTGTATTTTTATGCAAAATCACAAGTCTATGTTTTCCTGAGAACCTGAAAGGTTGCAGTGCCAAGAACCAGCGTGTTACCTTGGTTTTTACCTCCAGTTTGCTTTGCATCGACTGCAATGGTGCATGATCTCTTATTAATGAGAATTTTGTGCCTAGAAGATAATAGCGCAGAGATTATGTAGCCCATTCTATGGCCAGACATTCCTTCTCCACAGTTGCATGTTTTTGTTCCCTCAGAAGTAACTTCCGACTCAGATACAGGACAGGATTTTCTATTCCATCCTTCTCCTGCGATAAGACTGCACCTAAGCTGACACCGGAGGCATGAGTTTGAAAGAAGAACCTTCGGGTTAAGTCAGGTGCTTGTAGAACAGGAGAGGAACAGAGGACCAAGTGAAGATCGACCAAGCAGCCTCTGCAGAGACAGACCAGACTAACCTGTCTGGACAACTTTTCTTTAACATGTCTTTGAGTGGAGCAGCTCTAGTGGCAAAATGACGTACCAATCGCCAATAGCAAGCTACTAAGCCTAGGAAGGTTCTTAACTGTGATTTCTTTTCCGTTCTTTGCAAAATTTTGACTTCTACCTTGTCTACTGATATTAAGAGTAATGTGCAGCCCTTTGAAGATTAGAGGGCTGCACCTGTGGCCCCTGAAGTGTATCAGGTTGCCCATCACTGCGCTAGAATGTGTGAAATGGTTTAGAATTATATACATAATGGGCCTGGTTTATTAAGAAAAGTAAAGCAAAAAAAAAGTAGTAACTCTGCACCTTGGCAAAACCATGTTGCATTGGCTGGGGAGGTTAATTTAAAATGTGGGGACATAGTTACAGTTTGGGTATGGAATGTCCTAGATCAACTTTATATGTCAGTGTAAAAATAACGCTGTCAAGTATTTGTGTCCTACATGAAAAACAGCCAATGTTTTCTTTATGTGCAAATGAATAAACTAATTTGCACCCCTTGCATTGCCAAGGTGCAAAGTTACTCCTTTTTTTTTTTTTTTGCTCTATTTTCTTTAATGAATCAGACCAAATGTGTCTTTAAAATTCTGGCCATTAGTATATTTTTATAAAACTGTAATTAAAAATACTTTCAATTGTTGGCAGCCCTGGACGGGACTATATAGCAAAATAAACCATATGCTGAGAGCTGTGGATGCTGCATGATGTGATATACACAGGACACAAGCTTCCTGGGAATGGCATGCTTAAAGATAATTAGGAGGATCAGAGAATACTGTAATTGCCCAAAATCATACAGGAGATCAAAGTGCTTAATTCAGTCATTTACTTTGGATGATCAAAGAAAAATCCATCATGGATATTTTATATAATCATATAGAGTTAATATAGACTTGTCATCAAAGATCTTTTTGTTTACTAAAATAAATAATATGATGAACAAATGTTAGTGCAAATGAAAAAAATACATTTACCTTTCTATAGTCAATAAATAAGTGTGCACTATAGCTCTGTGTCATTAATTTTGGCAGCATATCACATCTGAGATTCAACTGCCTATAGATGCTCCAGTGTAGCATTACCCCAATACAGCAGGATGCCCCAAAGGCTCTGATGGTACAACACTGCAATCCTCTCTCCTATTATTGAGGGCCTTTTTCAAACTAACAGTGATGTTGTTGATGTCCTGATCTTCCTCCACTAATACTATTAAATCCAGAGTAACCACATCTAAAATGCTGTTAGATCCAAATAACACTGGATCTCATGTGGTTGGTGTGCAGAAATGATCCATCAGAACATCTACGCACTATAGTGTCTTTCTTCCCTAACCCCTCCCCATCATACCTAGAACATACTTGGCAACTTTGGAAAGCTTGCCTCTAGGAGATGCGGGGGGCAGGTGAGCGCGTGGGAGCGGTGCTCAGTGAGTCGCATCGTTTGGCCCTGCCCTCTAAACACACATCATCAGTTCTGGCCTATTATGGCGGGGAAGGGGGTGCCATGATGACGCGTGATTCGCGTCATAAGCCCAGCCCCTGCCATTTAATTGTGTCCAGGACCTGGGAGGTTGCCCTGCTCTCTGGGGGTGCGGGAGGAGTAGGCAACTATGACCTAGAATCTGTCACATTGTGCATTGTATACACTTGTATACACTTCCAAAAATATGGTATTGTCAAACAGCATGAAGGCCGACAGAAACAACAAATTACACCAAGTCGCCAATATTTGCTTTCCTAATCCTGCCCTTCTCCCCTTCTTTTCACCCAAATGTAGAATTTGTACATACAAGTCCAGTGTATCCATGTGCAGTGGTGCAATATCATAAGGGGGAAAAGCTGTAACATGTAATAAAATGTATACCTTAGTTCTTGACCACTATGAATCCTTATATAAAGTACACGTTTGGTATCTCTATACCCAAAAGGTCTTATCATTTACATTTTGGGGTGAATATCTGGTATTGTTGAAGTTATGTGAAAATAACTATGGAAGAAATTATGGAAAGTGTATTTTTATGTTTTAGCATATTTTTTTATATATAAGCCCTGGTACATAACATATATATATATATATATATATATATATATATTCTAATGTAGTACAATATAAAATTAACATGTGTGGACTAAGTAAAACATTTTGTCCATTTGAATTGAGGCATTACTACAGTCTTTACAAGCAAATGCTGTACATTTCACACATGTATTAGATCACCTTATCTTGGTAAACTGGTAGCAAAATGGTTAAATATGTAGGGGGGATATCTAACAAGTCTCATTTTATTCCATGATTTATCTTATTCTAAATGTCATATATATCCATTTTCTGCATACTGGAACATTTCCCTTATTCCTGACAAACATCTACCCTAGCCAGTGACATAGCAGAACTGCTATGGGCTAATTAATTTTACTAATATCCCCAAAACAGGGCCATCTTAACAGCATTATAGGCACCCGGACGAAGCAGTGCACTGGGGCCCTACCTACACAACCACAATGTCAATTAATGATAAAATAAAGCTTATATTTATTGGTTCCTCCAACAAAATTAGTATTTAAACATTAAAAAACATGCTGAACAGCAGAGATTAATCCACACAAACGTTTGGGCAACATAACATGAGCCTTGAAGTTGAAAAACAAGAAATTCAACATAAAAGTGGTGCTCAGTTGGTAAATCCTACAGTGATAGCACAGAACGAAATTACTAGGAATTATTTATTATTAACCAAGTGTTCAACACAAAGACTTGTGAAACTTCTTTGCAGATAATTGCTTATAATTGGCTTGAAGTCAATAGTCTTCAGAATGTAATTTCCCATACACATGAGTGAAAGCCAGTTCAAACGCTGCTGCCCCATTGTGCTGCAAAGCTGTTTTTTTTTTTTATATCAGTTCATTGAGCCCCTGGGCAACTGCCCTACTTGCCCACACGTTAAGACGGCTCTGTCCCCAAAGAACCTAGCACACCTCCAAGTGGCTCTGCAAATGGGTATTATGCATTTGACTGTTATTGGGGGCAAAGGGTAAGAAAGAAACATAAAACCATAAATAGGGTACGGGATACAGATATCTGAAGTGAAATTTAATATCTATAATAGTTTACATTATTCCTTAAAATATACAAATATTCTCAAAGAACACTAAATTGATGACCTCTCTTACAATTTATAAGCAATAAAACAACACTATGCTGGAGGATGAATTTACACAGATTCCCCTTTATTAATTGCAAAACTGGTAGTGACAGATTTCTGCAGTAGTGATCACAGCATAAATTACCTGATAATCAATGTATTCATGGAGAAATTCATAACACAGGAAGGAATGGGAATATACATTTATTTTCAAATTCAAAACCCTGCACTGTGGCCTAAACAGGGACATACGATGTTACAGCCTTTATGAATTCATTAAATTGTGGTGTCACCTTTGCTTGGCTTGGAGAGCTATTCTCCAATAAGCTTAAATAGCAAATGATATGCAATTCTTCTCTAATTAACAATATCCTCAGTAAGTAATACATTTCCATGAAGAACATTAATCAGACCTGACACAGGATAAAACCATACCTGCCTACTCACCCGGAATTTCCAGGAGGCTCCCGAATTTCGGGGAGTCCTCCCGGATCCCGGAAGAGTAGGCAAAACTCCCGAAATTTGCTGAAACTCACGGCACTGAATGGAGGGGGCGGGGTTTAATCATGTCATTAAGCTCCGCCCCTCAATTCAATGCGGTGAATTTCGGCTTTTTTATAGTGGGGGCGGGGCTATGGTGACGCAAAATGTCACCACTGTCATCACTTGGCAAGATAGCTGCAGGAGGCTTTCACATTTCTATCAATATGACCCAGTCTGACACAGAATATTTACTTCTGGGGAATTGATTCTGCTTTCTGCTGTGCTTTGCTTTTTTAACCCCTTCATGACCAGACCAATATGTACATTGTGCTGGTCTGACAGTTTCACTGAGAATAACTTTTTTTCTCCTAGTCTACATAGGGTTTATGTTGTATTTTATTCAGAATAGATCAATCTTTCTTTTGGCAGCCTACCACAATAGATAGTGTTTGATTTTCTGGGACTTGTATGGGCAAACGATGAGGGAAATAAATCATAAAATACACTTTTCCTTGGTTCTTCCCAAAGTTGCTTTCACTGAGTTAGTGCAATCCCAAATATTTACATCAAACTGTAAATGCTTAGTTCTCCCCAGTACATCAATACCAACTAATAGTATAACTCTCAAAATGAAATTGGGACAAAATTAGCCCCACCCCATTCCACGCAAAATCCACCCATAAATGCCCACTCTCTCTCAAAAACGCCCAGTAACTTCACTGTTTGCTCCTGAGGAAGTCTTGCCTTGATCGAGACGAAACGCGTTGAGCCTTGCTGTTGACCAGCTGTGTTCCTTGAACTATATGTGAGTTCAGTGTTTATCATTTTATTAAAACTTGTATTGTTTATCACATTGTACCCTCTTCCATTTTTATTATACCGCCGTTGGAGGAGTGTTTCTCTATTGGAATACGGCTGTCTTCAAGGAAACATCTCCTGATTATTACCTTTGACGTTATTTGAGCTTCTGTTATCTGGTACACATATGATATATCCTTCACATATAGATGTGGTTATTGGCTTTCCTGGCTAGTATATATGCACCCGGGTTAATATTGGATATCACATCCTTTCAAGTTGCTGTGGTGTTCCTAGCCTCACGTGGTGCATTACTTTTTACATTACAATATTACGCTATGTCTGCCACATTCCGTCCACTACTATCTTGGTATTACACTATGAGGCGCCCTGCCTGTGCTTTGTTTCAGTGACTAATATCTTCTGGATTGACTATCTGGATTCAGGCTTCTATGTGGCTGCCACTCACACATGAGTGAAGTGACTGTGGACTTTTCTAGTACATTGGGACTATTATATCTGATTATTGTACTTGACACTATTAAGTGTATGAATATTTCATAATACTTACCGATATGGTAGATAGCGCCAGAGTGTATCAATTGTTGTGTTCCATATATATATATATATATATATATATATATATATATATATATATATTTATTATGTTATACATATATAATAAATTGGAGAGCCGTGCAAATTATATCGTATTATGACGTTATTTAGTATACAATAATATACTAACTGAATAAGTAGATAACAGCTGTGCCATATTTTACAGAAAGATGACATATCATTTTTGGTGATATGTGCTATCCAATAGGGCTTTGGGGCACCACATTCACCCCCGCTTTTTCAGGTGCGTGTCCTCACGCATTAAGACATAAAGGTGGTTGTTCTTTATCAACTCAAATCACACATCTACAACATTTATAATGGCAAACATTTTCAATGACAACAGTTTTAATATACATTATATATGTGGTGGTCGGGTACTGATGGGATTTCCTTCCCTTACCTTGTCCTCCAGACACGAGTCAGGTTCTTTTTTGTTTGGATATCCGGTGGTCAAAAGATAGATACTTCAATGAAAGGGACAAGGATTGGTCAAATAACTTGGGTTTATTAATAATGCGGTAAAGATAATTTTGGTAAGCCACCGCGCCACTGACCCCTTCAACTCAATGGTAATGACAAAATATTCATTTGATCAATATAGAGCACAATAGCATTTAACATATAATATACAACTGGTGAGTATAAGGCACAATAGCGATAACAACTTCAATAACAATAAATACATTTTTAGGTAAATCACTTAACATTAACATTCATCTAAAACATTTAGTGCACCAATATTATCCCTGGTAACGTTACCATATTTTACACTCAGTCCTGGGCTGACCTGTGCACAGGAATTTTGTAGTACATTAAATCTGTCAGCATGGAGGAAAGCAAGTGGAGGAATCTGTGACAAAGGTGATTTGCAGACCTACTGTACTTTCAACTAGAGTTCCTTCATATGATCGACTTCCAGCAGTAATACCTCTTATCTCTCTCAGCCCATTAATATAAACACAATTCTGAGTAGTTAAAAAAAATGCAGATGACCCCTTTATCTTTCAAATTCTTACACACTAATGGAAGTGAATAATAATTTGTTGATAAGAAATTCTAGGAAAGGCGGTGCAATATATATATATATATATATATATATATATATATATATATATATATAACAGTCTCTGTTTGTATCTTAGTCTGTGTGACAATAATGTCTGTGTCAATCACAATACAAATTATAGACTTGTTAAAGCTTTGGGTTACCAATATAGCTAAAATATATATATCTGACACTAAGTTAACACTTATTTACCTCATCATCACTAATAAGTGTGGCTGACTAGTGACCAATGAAGGACACGGAAGATGAATTAGGCCAAGTCATGCACAAACTGACAGAAGCTGTAAAAATGGGATAAGTGAAATATTGAAGCCAAAACAGGCACTAAGGTCATGGCAGCGGCAAAGAACAGGAACAAAGCAAAGGTCATTAGCAGTAATGTAATAGACAACAACCATGACCTGATTAAGGTCCTGGTTGTTGAGGTCCTGATTCACACCGTCCAAGGCTAATACGCTTGTAGGGCCCCCACGCTTTCCATGTCAGGCTAACACACGGTCAGTAAAAATGAACCCCTCCTTAATTTAATATCTGATTTCTTTTATTCCCCTTCCACCAATGTTTATGTTTTTGTGTTTACGAAACATATTTCCCTTTTTTGCAGGGGTTATGGTAATCTTTTTCATTCACTTCGTTTTCATTAAAATCAGACCTGTATAGCAAAATGGAGGCATGAACAAGCGCTACTTAGGGTAAAGATGTGAAGGAGGAGGGGGCTGTCACACCTGCTTCTGTCGCCATCCTTGTCTCACTTGCTCACTTATCCTCAAGTGCCCGCCCAAGGATGACTCATTGCCTTCAGCTTTTACCATGGAAATATGTCAAGATTTAAACCTTACTACATTTTTCTTTCATGTCTTCTTTTTAATTTGGAGAGTATTCTCTTATATTTTAAAATTAATTTAAGTCTACTCCTCTCCCTGTCACAATTTTACACCCTAGTCTTCAGTCTAGTCAGCCTTATAGTAGTCTGATAGATCTCTCCTGCAAACTTACCTTATTAGATCTGGGGTGTATGGAGCTAACAGCAGTTTGCAACTAGTATACAAGTAGCACTGCATCAAAAAAAATTTAGTGGTACCACGGCATTTAGTTTGCGCTTAAAAATGCAAGTTCAAACGTCAGGGAAAACCCCATGACAAATATGTAGAAATGCTACTGTAAGCATTTTTACTTGCATTTGGGGTCACTGAAGCAAGAAGTGTTCCCTAAAACCACACTGCAACACAACGCTAACATTCCTGAATGCAAGCAAAAATGCCAACGTCAGGAAGTTGGCCCCCGCGGGATGCAGGGGGAGGAGGACGTGCGCGAGGTGGGGCAAAGCAAATAGCGCCATTTTGGCCACCGAAACATAATGATGCAAACGCGTCATTTTACAGTGGGGGACGAGGCCAAAATGCTGCGATTCTTCTGGACATTTCGAGGGAGTTGGCAAGTGTGGGTTATGCTGACATTGTAAACATTCAGTTCCATTGTCAGGCCAGTGCGGGCTTATTGTCATACAGCTAAAGCCATATATAATATGAGATATACTGAGCACGGGCTTGTTTCTTCGCTGGTTTTGTTTCAAAATATTGCCTTATTGTCATAGCAGCTGTCCATCAAGCCTATTTAAGGCACACTTGGGTGTGACTTACAAGCCAGCACTTGCTAGATGCAAACCCTTATACCTGGGAGGTGAGTGCATCTGATTTTATCTGCATTTTAATGGTATTTAAAGCATATAGGTTAGTGTAGAACCTGCATATAATGAGGTGCCCTTGGCGCTGGGATGCAGGCTTAAATGTTTTATACAAAATATGAACTAATACCTCATGTTTTCATTTTGCTAGACACACACAGATATGCAGTGTTAAGGATAAGCCCTAACAACTGTCTTTTTTGTTTTGTGTATGTGCTGTATTAGCGTTAAAAATGCTAGTAAACATATTTAGTTTAATGTCAGTGGCTATGAGGCCTTAAGCAATCAATATTTATCTTTTCTTAAGATAACTCTTTTAATTTCAACTTCAACCCTAAAAGTCACTTTAGCTAGTTCCTTTTAGAGAGCATTACCAGTATGTAGCAGAGATATTGAATTGAATTTTCTCTTGGTTTCACTTAGCATTATACCTATAAGTTAATATTTGTATTGTATTATATATTTGGAATACATTATTCAAAATGTAATATAATTTCATTATAATTAACTACAGTAATAAGAACGTGACAGACTTAGCAACAATGAAAGTTTCACGGTACCCAATGTGAGGTGTACTTGGAAATGGCTTTTAAATGGTGAATTGTATACACATATACGTACACTGCTGCGTTCGCTTCCCGACCATGGCATTATCTGTGTGGAGTTTATATGTTCTCCCTGTGTTTGCGTGGATTTCCTCTGGGTTCTGCCGTTTTCTCCCATACTCCAAAAATATGATAGTAGGTTAATTGACTGCTATTAAAAACTCCTGTTCTCCATTCCAGAAATTACCCTAACTGATGAAGTGAAAAAACGCACATATACTTTATTAAGAATAAAAGTAAAGTGACTGGCAAAATTATCGATCATAAAAACTTGGCGGAAACTAAAACAGGTTTCAAGTTAAAAATCCTCTGTTCAGATAATGGAGTAGAGTACAAAAATGAGAGACTAATAGCTTTTTATAAAAGCATGGCATCAAGTATCAATTGGTCATTGCCTACACTCCTGAGCAAAATGGCGTCAGTGAGTGGGCCAACAGCACAATTGGTTAGAGAGCGTGAACAATACTCCATGACGCAGCTTTAGATAAAAGATTCTGGGTGGAGGAAGTGAATACCGCTGTTTACCTAAAGAATTGCGAGCAAATTGTGGCGGTGCGCGGGAAACCGCCAGAAGAGACCTGGTCTAAGGTAAGCCAAATGTCGCACATTGAAAGGTGTTCAGATGTAAAGCTTTTGCACATGTACTGGAAAAGAAGAGACAAAAACTTGACCCAATGTCTCTTTCACGTGTCATGGTTCTAGCATTGCAATGAGAGAAAGGGCTATTGACTGTGGGACATTGAGGGTAAAAAACTCATCGAAGCCTGAAAAGTAGTTTTTCACAAAATGGAGTCTAAATTCCAAACATTAAAAGTCGATGCACCCAACACTACATCACTAAAGGCTGTCATGCTGAATATGCAAAAGGGCAAACGCGTGGATATGTGTCAATCTGCTACTGAGAAAAGGTATCCTACAAATGATGCACAAACACAGACTAGAAGTTCATTGAGTGAAAATAAAGGCAAAACACCGCACAGCTACAATGAGGAATTTGCAAGGCTTGTTTACAGTGAACTTCAAATTTGCAGGAAGCAGAATATAGACGTGATTGGAGTGAATGGAAATCTGCAATTAATAAAGAGCTAAAGGCTGTAAAGGATAATTGGCGTGAACATAGAGAACTTATAGTTATAAGCGTTAACCCATGACATAATTATGTGGAATAAGGCCTAAATCATAACTGCAGTGTAAATATGGTATATCAAATGAATCTATTGATAAATTGAGCTACTAAAGTGTAAACTGTGAAGCCAGAAAGTCTGCTGTGTGTGTATTCGGTGACTCTGCACATCCCAGTGTTAGAAGATAGCAGTGTCACCTGTAGCAGCTTCAAAGGCCCCTGCTGTGAGCTATATCCTGACACAAGTTAGTTTTATGAACATCTGAATAGATTTTGTGGGGCCGTTCACAGTTTGACATACCTGCAGACAAAGACTGCATTTGAAGGCCTATACAGGTATATAGATATATGAACTTCAAAGGATAATGTCTTCATAGTTCATATTTTGGGAAATCTGTGTGCCACTCCACACTGAGGGACAGAAATCACACCCGGGTTGTGAATAACAGGTACTGATGGCATCAGGCAACAGCTATAATCACATGTCTTTGGGAAAGGTATGTCACATTGTCATAATTTCATAATGTTTGGCATTTAAATGTGCGGGAGATTATGACCGGTTTATTGAAGAGGGAGTTATGCCTGTGGGATATATCTGTGGAGAGTTACCAAAGGTCAAAGTTTTTGGAATATTTGTGAGCAAACTATAGTGACACCCAGGAGACATCCCTGCCCCCTATTAGTATCAACATTGCCGCTGTGAAGGCTGTCCCATTTAATTTTGGGTGAGAGCGCTGTTGTGGGGCGATTCAGCAGGTCTTTAACCTGTGTGATTAGTAGAGAGAGACTTAAGTGCTGGAATCATGTGTAACCTCATATAGTCAACACTCAAAGTTACGAAAGCTGGGAGCGTGTTCGTGACAATAATACATAAATTATTGTGAACAAACTAGTCAGTACATCTGTAGACATGAGTATAAAAATCAATAAAGCTATATGTCCAACTACTGAAGCAGAGATAGAGGAAATGAAAATAATTCTTTATCAACATGTTATTGGGAAATTTATGTATGCAGCCATCCACACAGGCCCAGATATTATGCCTGCTGTAAGCCGTGTCAGCCAGCGTGCAACAAATTCAAGGAAGCTACATTGGATTGCTGTATATTAGTAAAGTTTGTTATAGCTAGTAACAATTTCAAACGAGGGGGAGTGTTTGGAATCAGTGTAGTCTGTTATCTCTGTGTGTGTGTGTGTAGGTCTGGTTCCTATGACTGAAGCCGTGTAAAATCCCCACGTTATAAATCAGACTGAACTGCTGTAAGAGTTTATTTGCGTTGGGTGCTCATAGGAACTGGTGATGCATCGCATATGAGGATTTTATATTATTTGCCAAACCAATGATCCATGGATTTATTACAGATGAAGACCCTGGATCTAACTGCATTTTGTTTTTATGTGATTATTTGACTTGAACTGCTTTAATTGAAATCTCGCAGCCTACCTCCTGCGATATTACCAGCATCTCAACATATTACTGCTTATGCTCTGTATGTTATTCTGGCCAGAATTGATCATTTTGATGTCACAGTGATACTTATTACATTAAAGTTCATTTAATTTTAACACACCTGCAATAACACATCTTCATGCGCCCTAGAACCTAACACAATAATTTTTGTATTGATCTTTAGAGGGTGGGAACTGCCCCTATCATTATATAGGCTCTACTTAGTGGCTGCACTTACATCCAGTAGGAAGCACAGCTTCTCCCACTACCATTGTTTAATTTTTTCAGTCCAATCCTCTTGAAATATGTAAATAGGTTTGCGGCAAGATGGCAACATTGCTCCAGCCATTGGTAGGAGTTGGGCAAGTTTTGGAGCTAGTTGTGTAGACCAGCGCAAAAATGAGATGGCCGATTTTAGTAATAGGTTATACAAATGATGTGAAGGGGGGGGGGGCAGTGTGCATTTTTAGAAGTGTTTCTTGATTGGTAAAAAAGGCACAGCCATTTCAACTCCTCAAACAAGCGGAAGGCTGGACACGGCACAATTTGCAAGTTTACATTTGAAATCAGGCAAATCAGCACACACAGAATTTTTGACGTTCTATACATTCCACTTAAATCTTGCATCAAAATCATGCATTATAGGTGAGTTTAAAGGATTCTAACAAGACTGATATGTTTTTTTATTTAAACACTCCAGTACGCAATAAGCTATCCTTGCTCCCACTCCTCATGGCTTCACATAACTGAAGGCATTGTAATGTATATTTAGCTTTTTTAAAATTGTGCTCTCAGGTTGGGAGAGAATCTCTGACAGTTTACCCATTACTAGATCAACTAACAAACTAGAAAACACTAAGGGAGCATTTGCATTTTATTTCAATTAGCTCCTATCTAATATATTCTGTAGACATCTACATGAAAAATTCATAGACTCTATGAAGTATGCTAGCAAATATTTAATAACCTTGACAGCAAGACTTAGCAGTATATCAACAGTAGAGAGAGGGGAATTCGGACAGACAAAAAGGCAGATGGGAAAAATAAAAAAACAGCTGATAGAATGTAGAAAGTTGTCTTAAATATTACTATGTAACATACTAAAATCAGCCAAAATGAAATCTGCATTTGTTTGTTTTAATTAGTTTTTTTTTTCTACATTTAACATTTTAATAAATACACCACAGACACAAGCAATAACAAATCTCTGGGTATGTTCATATTGTGTCATTTTAACCTCCTGCCAGTATTGTACATTTATTTTAAATACAGTATGTTGCAGGTTTTGCCCCAGATTTCATTACCCGTAAAATCTGATGAAAAAAGAAATCCAATAAAAGTCAATAGAACAACTCAGATTTGTCCAGTTGAATACTGCAAAGTGTATGGTTGTTTATAACAACCATAGAAAACAGAGAACTCTGTACAAGAAACCATCTTTTAATCTGCATTAACATGTTTCTATTTGTGATGAGTATTTATAATATATCATAGACTCAAAAAAATCATTACCGTACCTTACCTTGCTTAAGTTCCCGTCTTGCTCAAGTTCAACTGCTTTTTTACCTGTCTAGTGGAGATGTTGGTATTAATTTCCAATTCCACACCTACTCCTAGTGTGTACACCCACACCTACTATACAAATGAACTGATGTCATCATTTAAGATGCTTTTCCCCATGCAATACTGTGCTGGCATTTTTAGTCTCCTTCGGATTGTTACGGACAATATTGCACTGAATATACAAACAGAGAAATATTACAATATTGCAGAGGTATTTATGTAGGTTATACATTTATTTCATTTGCGAAAAGATTACGTAGCTGTGCCACATATTTGCTTACTAGTTAAGCAAGACACATAGATTTTCACTCTGCAGCAAGTTACATATTAATGTCTTCATATCATCTAAGTACTGCAAATACTGTTTTAACAAGAGAAGTAGGGAAGGTAAAATGATGGCTTACATAACAGCTTCCCCTGCATGAAAGAACACAGTGTAACATTAACAAATATGTATGCAAACTTTCCATGCAGGAATTAAACTGTTTCTGTTCCTAAGTATAAACACCTCATGTCTGGTATTATGTGCATAGTTGTCAACATTTAAGAATCTTTTCCAGGAACACTTTGCTACTACATTGGTGCATCTAAGCATGTCACACATGAGACTGTCTCAATGGACCCTTCATTCTCCTTCATGTCATGTTTCACTAAATTTCATTTTAATATAAGTTTTTAATTGTACAACTTTTTAATGAATATTAATTTATAAAGCCGCGAATCAGAAGAACTGCATCTAAAGGCTAGAAAATAAGAATGTACTGTGCACTTGGTCAGTGTTGAAAAAACAGAGATGTGCATGGACAACATTTTTACAGGGACAAATCTCTAAAGCCGGCAGCTGTCACTGGAAATTAAGGACAGATGGCAACTATGTATCTGCCCGATGGGAAGTGTGCATTTCATTTGTTACAGCTATAGAGAAAAAACTGTTTTGCAACCTATGTTTATGTTTATCCAAGTTCTGGTTCACACGTCTGCAGCAGGTTATGTTAGCAGGAAGGTGAGTCTAAGCAGTCAAAGGTTGAATTACAGCTTTGTGCACTTGCTGCACAGAAACGTACTGTGTGTCAGTCATTTTGCAGTAACTCAAGTGACTCTATTCTCATCTGTTGACAGAACTCTTCAGCGGTCTATAATAGAATGGGAGGTACTTTTATCAGAGCTGCAATTAAATGTCAGCTTACCAATGTATTTACCTTTCGTGTGCGTTTAAGTATTCATTTACGTGTGGTGTGTACATACACACACGATAGATAGATAGATAGATAGATAGATAGATAGATAGATAGATAGATAGATAGATAGAGAGATATAGATATATTAGATACAGAAACGGTGCGCACGAGAGTTAAAAGTTCAGTATTTGGTAGTGCTAATTCTTAATCGTTGTATAAGTCCACGATACTTTAAACACCAGCAGACCATACTCTGCGCGTCATTCCCTTCAAATACCCGATCTCCACGGGGAACCACCTCCTGACGAAGTCCTCAAGGATGAAACGCGTAGAGGTGATTGTGGAATATCTGTGAGGATCACACTGATATGATATCCCCACTTGGATGCTAGATACCTACTGATTTATGCCTGAAAACTTTTCAGTTCTGGTACGTGTAATTTTAATGTTTTGGAAATAAACATTTTACTTGGATTTTACACCATGGAAGCGCCCCTGTCTTTTTGATGTTATAGATATAGATATATATATATAT
Organism: Mixophyes fleayi; assembly: GCF_038048845.1. Classification (NCBI taxonomy): domain Eukaryota; kingdom Metazoa; phylum Chordata; class Amphibia; order Anura; family Limnodynastidae; genus Mixophyes; species Mixophyes fleayi. Next base: position 26,679,737 of record NC_134413.1, read on the forward strand.
ATATATATATATATATATATATATATATATATATATATATATATCTATATATACAAGTTAACCCGTGCATGATACTCATGCATTCTAGTCAAATTAAGCTACTTAAGGTGTTAAAAAGGTTCTTGTCATGCATTTGGGGCTAGGCCAGGCCTCCTCAGGGGAAGAGCGTTACTTCCCGACGTAAGCGCCCTTTTTTAACGTGGTTTTGTCCACATGTCACCACCTCATCATTTTTCTCCATCACCTTATCCTTCATCTTTATCGCCACATCTATCCAGACAGACACAGGGATCTCTCTCAGCGGTCCTGAGTATCACACTCCTCTCGCTCTGTCACCCCCGGCAACCACTCCCCACTGTCTCCCCCGGCAACCACCAACCACTCCCACCTGTCACTTCTCCTTCAAGAAATATATATTTTTTTTTTTTAGATCTTTATAAACACTTTTAACAATTAACAAATTAAATTAACAAATTAAAAACATCTTAGTATACCAAATTTCAGCCCTTTCTGAGGTTTTTTTTCCACACACACACACACTAAGAATTTAGTAGGTCAGTGTATAACTTCGCCCAGCAGGTGGCGCTGCAGCTTGTTTTTTGTTTTTTACACACACAGACACACGCCACTGGGCTTTTATTTAGTAGATACATACACACATACATGAATAGATAGATATACACACACACATACATAAAGATAGATATACACACACACATAGATAGAAATACACACACATACATACATACATACATACATACATACATATACATGCACACATACATACATACATACATACATACATACATACATAGATAGATATACACCATGCACACATAGCTATAAATATATTTTTATATATATGTATGTGTATATAAATGTATATATGTATATATGTTCTTATTTAAAAGAATATATATCTATAATGTGAATATAACTGAGATTTTTAGCTATTTAATTAGAAAAATGAAACCTAATTTGGCAATACTATGTATACTATGTCTGGCTGCTTATTTTCTTTTCTGGATAATACCTCTTATAATCGGGAATCTCTTACATTGTTTCTCTCTGAAAGGGTCAAGTAAATACACAGCACTTACAATAGGAAACAATGCAGTCTATAAGTCATGTATACGGAGTGGTGCATCACTTACTAATGACGCACAGCATGATCTTACAATGTATTTTTTCTAATTGTTATTAGAAAAGCCTAAAATAGAGGGGGGGGGATATAGTTCCCAAATACATCTATACTAATTTTAGGAACATATCAGAGCTGATAAAAATAAAGATATTTTTGATAATGCAGTGGCGCACGCAGGGGGGGTTTCTGGGTCTCCAGAAACCCCTCCCCTCCGCTAACACTGTGCTCCTACATACGGCACATTACTATACAGCTGCCGCGGCGCTGTCAAAGAAGTGTCCGCGGCGGTGTTTTTTGTTTGTTTGTTTTCTCCTGCGTGCGCCCCTGTAATGTGTATGTTTTTGAACACACTGCAGTCTTCCTACCAGTAATCCCATTTAGATCACCTAACAGAAAATATCTGATTACAGTGAATAAGAGCTTATGGCTGAATGACAAATCTAATTACAATATCAAATAACGCAAGGTCTGAAGCAGTATGTGCGTGATCAAATTTCTTTATTCTTTGAAAGGAAGTTGAAAAATGTCTTTAGCATAAATGCAAATGATTTTTGTCTGCATTTTCATATTTTCTACATTTATGTACATCGTAAATATCATTGTAATCATCAGCAGAGTGTTGATAATCAGTAAATGAGGAAAAATAGAATCCAAGAGCAGGTACCAACTTAAATGGATGGGATGGTTAAATTGGGAAATTATGCAGAGAAGAGTTACAGACATAGAATGACGATAGTAACAGGTGGAAGGAAAAAACACATTGTCGGAATGTGCTGTTAAGGGCCCACTGAGGAAATTCAACACTGGGTGCCCAGGAAATAGTGCTTGAGCCAGCGCCGTACTGAAGGGTAAAGGACAGATTGCATTTAGGCTAGTGTTGGCAAAAAAAACATATTTGTAGCAGCGTTGATACAAGATTCTAAGTAACAGCTTGACCTCAGTACACTGGTGAAGCATGAAGCATGACTGGATCCACGGCCAGTGGCAGGAGGGGAGCCTGATTGGGGTGGTACACCTGTCAAACTGTAACCCAGGTGTCCTAAGGTGAGTTGAGGACGGACAGAAACCTCCCGTGGAGCAGAAGTGCTACCACAATCATAAAATCAATACGGCACCAAAAAAATCCCAACATATCTACAGTATATTCCCATAGAAAGCATAGACGTGGTGGAAATACCGTTTTCTATATCTAATTAATTAAAACCTGGATCCAGCACATAACACATAGGGCGTGTGTCTCAATGGTTTAATTACGTACTTGAAAGTACCTAGAGACCAATAACAATCAGGGGGTAAATGTATGAATCTCCGGATTCTTCATCTCCAGCGTGTTCAGCCTCTTCAGCGCTTAAATTTAAAGCGGCGCTGCATTGTAAAGGGAAGTTTCCCTTTACAATGCAGCGCCGCTTTAAATTTAAGCGCTGAAGAGGCTGAACACGCTGGAGATGAAGAATCCGGAGATTCATACATTTACCCCCAGGTGTCTTTCAGTGCATTCTGTGCATATCTATGAACTTGGTACAGAGATATCCTAAAGTATCTTTACAATCCTTAAGGAACAGCAGTCCCAAAAAGATGAATAAATCCTTAATAGAGCGGATCAATCACATATTTGTAGTAGGTTTGCACTTTAATAAGAATAGAGGGTTAGCAACCCTGTGTTCAGAGGACAGCACAAAATAGTTACAGTGACAAAACAACCACATCCAGTATACAATAGAACTTTAAAACAAATTGAGGCACAGCTTGATGCTAATCCAAATGTATTTCAAGGCCCCAACTCCAAAAGGGCTGTACATTACAATTAATTTCAATAATAAAAGAAAACGGTCCCAAAACAACCCCGTCAACGCCAACAACACTCCAAAAATGCACCCACTTACCCCTCACTTGCTCTAAGTTACTCCACACACCTCTAAGACCTGCCACTTGCTTCAAAATAATAAGAGAGGGAAGAAACACAATAGATTAGTACCTGTTATCTCATAGTGAAGACTAGCAAAATTCAAACACTAGTAACTCTACTAAAGTGATTGTGGAAACACATAATGAGACAGAGTTTCTATAGTCCTAAGAACACAGTGTCGCAAGACAAACAAGCACTCCAGAGAAAATGACAGACGTGTCTTTTTTTGCAGACTGAGAATGATTCCATTATATGTAGCCACTGAATAAGCTAAAGTGCACTTATAATATGAAGGGCAGCACAGTGGCTTAGTGGCTAGCACTTCTGCCCCACAGCAATAGGGTCATGAGTTGGATTCCCAACCATGGCCTTATCTGTGTGGAGTTTGTATGTTCTCTCCGTGTTTCCGTGGGTTTCCTCCGGGTGCTCCGGTTTCCTCTAGGCTAAAAAAACATACTGGTTGGTTAATTAGCTGCTATTAAATTGCCCTTAGTCTCTCTCAATGTGTGTGTGTGTGTGTGTGTGTGTGTGTGTGTGTGTGTGTGTGTGTATGTTAGGGGATTTAGATTGTAAGCTCCAATAGGGCAGGGACTAATGTGAGTGAGTTCTCTGTACAGCTCTGCGGAATTAGTGGCGCTATATAAATAAAGAGATGATGATGATGATAATAAGACTTTTTAAGGACAAGACAGAGTTTTACAATTGCTGACAGCCAGTGGTCTAATAGTCCGGGGTACGAGTCGTGAAAACTAGAATTTGTAACTACTTAATATTATTTCAGATGGGACAATGATTCCTAATTGAACTACAGTATGCAAGGATTTGAATGATAAGAAGTGCGAGTATTTGTAGGTGATTTCTACAGCCCTTCTAATGTCTAGCACTGTAATTTAGTTTCTTTGGAGCAATGCAGATTTAGCATGGTAATACTCATTCTGTTTAATGAACATGTCCTTTATAGAGGAGCATTTCTCTTGAGACATTTTTACACTTGATCCCTTTGAAAAAGTTAATAATGGAGTAACGAAACACGTCAGGTTATTAAGCTAAAACCGACATCTGATTCTAATTTCTTTTGGGGATTCCGAATATTGCAGCAAACGTTTATTTCTTACTTGTGGAAAAGAAGCCCTCCGGTTCTCAATAGATTACATTGCTATATTTATATTGGATTTGTTGGATGTCAAATAAATTATATATGTGTATAGATATATCAATTAATGATTTCTAATCATTTTTCATTGTATAAAATATCAGATCTATATTAAGCGCAGTCTTACGCAGTCTTACAATTCTTACTCCTTTGTCCCTTTCTTGGTCTATTTTGAAAGCGAACAGTGTATTCAATTTACTGCCATTATATCCGATTCCTACATCTGTCACACTTAGGTATGTTTAGAGTATATACTGTTTAAAAATAGCCATGAATTAGTGGCAAAGTTAATTGATTTACAAGGGATGCACTGAGGTATATTTATGACCATAAAACACATGTTCAAACAAACATAAATGTCTTTTGTATGATTAAGACCATATAAATGCCATTATTACATCCCAACTACTATGAAAATGCGTCTTACAGCTTGCCTTTTCCGTATGCACTGTAGATTAACTTCAGTGACATTTTAAGCAGATACAAATTTGAACAAGCTAAAGGTATTAAAAATTCTGATGATTTGGTGTCTAAATTAATGAATATTGGTCCGCAGAAATCTGTAGAATATTGCTGGTGCTGCAGCAATAGGAGGACTGTTTTTTTTTTCCCAGGAGCAAACACAGGATTTATTGAAGGGTGTTTCCAAAAGCTTGTGCATAGTGTACGTTCGACAACTCCGCTCACATCTGTACACTTATATATATCTGTACATGTATATATATATATATATATATATATATAGCAAAAAATATGTAATAAACACTGGCGCTCACAACAGTATTGTATGAAGTAAATATATAGAAAGTCCACAAAACACCTCTTCCACATATGGAGGCAGCCTTCCTTGTAATTGGTAGGTAAGTCCAGAATCATATAAAGTCAAATAAGGATACGGCGCACAATGGTGTGTTACTAGGGAAATTAACCCAAGTTCAGTGGGGAAGTAGTAATAAAATCAACAGTTCAATGTTCCACGCTTGCTGGATGGTCCTCTGGGACCAAGGGTATATGTCCAGTGTTGCATATATAAAACGACAGAATATTAAAAGCATAGGATTAGTAGGAGCAGTGTGTTAGTGATAGCCCATCACCATAGTGTTACACACCCAAGGAATTATATCGCTAATCTGTATGATTAATCCAAAGACTGGAACACAGCTTAATAACCACTTCTCTCTCAATAATATGTGGTCAGCATTCTCAGCAAATGCAAGTCTGGTCTCCAGTCATATAACATCAGCATACTGTAAACACCATATCTTTCTTCCACTCAGTGGGTAAGAAAAAGAAGATAATACACTATATGGTCTAGTATTTCAAAAGTAACAGTATTTAATCAGAATTAACATATAAAATGCACACTCACAAAGAGTAATGAAAATACAAGCTTATCTGCAATTCAGGTATCAGATATACCTTGTCCCCAGGTACAACAGGAACCTCCCACAGTCTTCCGCACAGGATTAACTGATGGTATGGTGATCCAATATACACAGGAACGATTAGAACAGAGCCTCTACGCGTTTCGTCCTCAGCAGGAGTGCGCCGTATCCTTATTTGACTATATATATATATATATATATATATATATATATATATATATATATATATATATACATATATAGCTATACATACATATATAGATATACATATATATATATATATATATATATACATATATATATACATACATATATATACATATATATATATATATATTTATATATATATATATATATATACACACACATATATATATGTATATACATACATATATATATATACATATACATATACATATTTATAGATAGATATATATATATATATATATATATATATATATATATATACCTGCCAGTAGCACAGGAAAATTAATTGCACATAAAGGTATAGGAAACAACATAAAAGAAGTGTGAACATAAGACTCCATGTAATCAAATGATACTTTTAGAATATATATATATATATTTATTTAAAACACATTATTAGGGCAGGCAAAAGTTACTGGTGCATTATACAGAAATGAAGAAATGGACACATATCACATGAGTGAATAAATCTGACTTTATTATTGAGACTATATGTATTTTCACATGTGTTAACAATTCATGTTATATACACTTGTATACAGGAGCACATAGATGACATACGGAGCACGTAAACAAAGGGTTATTATCGATTCACCATTAAAAGATCACTACTTCCATCAGAAAGGTGTCGCCATTGGAGGGACTATCAGCAGATTGTCGGGCAGATGGTCGTGAGTACACGTACACACTGCAGAATTGGCACAACAACGTTCCATCATTTAAAGAGATTTTTAGTCCATTTTAAAATCAAATAAAATGATACAATGTGCTTTGGAAGGATAAAACATGATCATTGGAGTCTACACACAAATACGATATCGGACCTAACACTTGTTTATCGTGTTTGTGGCACGATAATCGGCTGAAAGCCTGTAATGTGTACCCAGTTCTAGACACACACAAAAACAGTACTGAAAGGTTTCTCAATCCAAAACAATAGAAGGTAATAAAATTAAATGTTAAAGGCGAGTTTTGCTTGTTAAAAAGAATTGGCTGAATCGTGATTAAATATATATATATATAACCAATGCCATTTTATTATTTAAAAACAACTTATTCAATATAACTTCTGAAAATTTAGGCAGCCCAGCACAAGAATAAAAATCACTATTAATAGTTCGGCTCAGTATGGAAGCAGGATAATAATCAATCTCCATAGCCGTTCATCTGTGCCCCAAGTATACAAACTTTAAGTGGCAGATTCAATTGAGAAATAATCAACACGAAGCAGGGCCGGACTGGGACTAAAAATCAGCCCTGGCATTTCAAGCATACAGGCCCATCTCTGTTGATGAGCATGAAAAAAACTGGGTGCCGCTAAAGGCGTGGCCACATTATGTTGGGGGCGTGGTCAAGATGGGGCATTGATACAAACATTACCTACATTATAATAAAACATTACATTTATCAGGCCCTCCCTATCATGCCACCCCTCCACCCCAGAAGCACATTACAACACCCCCAGTCCACTGTACTGATCTATGCTTCTGATGCTGCTGACATCCATCAGGATGGGAACTTCCTGTAGAGTGAGCAGGGAAACTCTTAGTCTCACAAGATTAATAAATCTCATGAGACTTAGAGCTCCTCGGCTTGCTCTGCAGGCTGTGTCCTATCAAGAGTAGCTATCCGCTCCCTCCTGCTAACCAGAGCTGGACTTAGTCTCAGGGGGCCCTAGGCACTTAAGACAGGGGGCTCCTATGATGTAATATGGTTATTAGACACATTTTTAACAAATACATAGGCAATACTGTGAGCACTACTATTAGGTGCACACAGTTCTGCCTTCACAAGCAGTACAATGTGAAGTAGGACATACCTCCCAACTGTCCTTGCAGTCAGACCAAATCCTGACTAAGCGGGACAGTCACCCACCAAATTCAGGACAGTTGGCAGACTCTCCTGGTCTCTCTTACCTGTCTTGTCATTGTCACCACTTGTGGCTGCTGGTGTCTTTAGATCAGTTGCTGCTTGTCTGGATCCTGGAATGTTGGGGGCCCTATTTGAAAAAAAAAAATGGGTACATGAAAGTTAGAAAACTCCAAACAGCACCGATGTTAACTCAATATAGCACCCACGTTATAAAATTAGGCCTCACTCCAGTCCCAACATTAAAATAATAGTATTCACATTTAATAAATAATAAATAAATCTATTTCCCTCCCTCCAAACAACCTCAGCAAGAAATTAAATAGCATTTATGTTTAATAAAAATAACCATTTCCCACAAACATCCCAGGCATTAAATAATTCATAATCACATTTCATAATTAGACCTCATTTTCCCCAAACAGCCCCACATTCACTTAATAGCACACATTATAGTCATAAACTGTCCCCCACACACATTATAGTCATATACTGTTCCCACACACATTGGCCATTTTTATTTTCCCCCTCCTACAGCCATTGCCCCCCCTTGCAGACATTTTCAATCACCCCCTCTTCCCCCTGCAGACATTTTCACTCACCCCCCCCTTCCCCCTGCAGACATTTTCACTCACACCCCCCCTGCAGACATTTTCACTCATCCCCCCTTCCGCCTGCAGACATTTATTGCCCCTTTCCCCCCCTGGAGACATTTATTGCCCCCCTCCCCCCCTGCAGACATTTATTGCCCCTCTCCCCCCCTGCAGACATTTATTGCCCCTCTCCCCCCCGCAGACATTTATTGCCCCTCTCCCCCCCTGCACACATATTCCATTTCTCTCCCCCCCCCTCCCTGCACACATATTCCGTTTATCTCCCCCTCCTCCCTGCACACATATTCTGTTTGTCTCCCCCCTCCCTGCACACATATTCTGTTTGTCTCCCCCCCTCCACACATATTCCGTTTGTCTCCCCCCCCCTCCACACATATTCCGTTTGCCCCCCCCCTCCCTGCACACATATTCCGTTTGTCCCCCCCCTCCGTGCACACATATTCCGTTTGTCTCACCCCCTCCCTGCACACATATTTCGTTTGTCTCCCCCCCCCTCCCTGCACACATATTCCGTTTGTCTCCCCCCCTCCCTGCACACATATTCTGTTTGTCTCCCCCCCCTCCCTGCACACATATTCTCTACACTTACTTCAACACTGACAGCTGCCTCCACTGCAGCTCGTCCTACGCGGGAGCCGGGCCGGCGCACAGAGCCGTCATGACGTCACACAAAAAAATATATATTTTTTTTTATTTAATTGGGGTATCACAGGGAGCCGGACCGGCCCATACTGCCATCGGCCCTTCTGGCATTTGCCAGAAGTGCCAGATGGCCAGTCCGGCTCTAACACAAAGTATCTCCGGAACCTTGCGCGCATTTTGTTTAGCAGAAACTCTCTCAATGGGGCATATTCAATTGTCAGCGCTACTCGCAAAAGTAATGCGGCTTGCGCACTATTGGCGTTATTACGGTAATAGTGCGCATAATTACCAGTATTACGGTACCTTTAATGCCGGCTTTCAACTCACAGCTCAGCTGAATTCCGGCTGAGAATTACCGTAATACCGGTAATAGTCTTAACACTGCGTTACTTTTGCGAGTAACACGGACAATTGAATTCCCCCCAATGAGCGTTCATTTTTTACCGTAATACTGGTAAAAAATGTGCGGCCTAGATGTTCTGAGGAACATCGTGGCGAGTTGAATCTACCCCTAAATGTTAAAAACATTTGTCAGGACTCGCATATAACCTCCAAACTCACATTAGAGACTTAAGTTAAAAATATTACGGCAAGCAGATATTCCTAACACAAGTATGTACTGTATGTATAGGTAAGTACAAATATATTAATTGAACAGCTATCCAGCACTATTAAGGATCACAGAACATTGAAATAATTAATCATCTCCTTATCTTTCCAATTCATTAAATACATATTCCAACAATGTAGCAAACAAAATTCATTTACTGGATTCATCTAGGTATCTAGGTACCAAAACTGTACCTAGATCCAGGGGGCCGTGAACTGCGAGCTAATAAAACATGACTGCTTCAAGATTCTGTTTGACGTCTACTTATCTTCGGCAATTCCTGTGACCTACAGATTACATCAATTTAATCTGTTATCCAGCTGTTCTGAGATTGGAACCCAGCATTCCAGTACCAATGCTCTGCCTGCTACCTTGCAGCTCTGGCAAGTGTGATAGGCCAGGGGGAAACATCCACAGTAACCCTGATCCAAAGGAATAGGTCCAGGTGCCCAGCAAGGGGGTACACCAGCAGTGAGAGTTACCCATAAGGAAGCGGTTCTAGGCCCCTTTGTAGCAGCCTAGTGGTGGCAGCAGGCTCCTTCTACTGTTAAAGGAGGGGTGCATTTGGGATAAACAAAGGGGATGGTGCAAGGAAAGCCCAGTAGGTCCCCAGCAACACAGACAGGGTGACATAGGAGGTCCATCCTGTCACAATGTCCTATTCCCTGAGGTACCCCAGAAGCCTCCAATAGAGGACCAGCACTACTCATCAGCTACTGATACCAAAAATTCTTCTCAATCAGCAATACAGAAATAGAATTTGCTCAATCGATTTGTAGATTCACAGCAGGTGCTTGAAGGGTGAGATTATCCAGAAAGGAAGAACCAGAGGAAAAAAAAAACAGCAATACTGCTGTTAACCAGTAAAAGAGGTGCTATTTTACTTGTACATAAAAATGCAGAACTCTCAGTTACACACATTTGCAAATGTATGGTAAGCCACCCGCCCCGTCAAGGCACAACTTGCTAATCAGGTGGTCCTAACTCTAACCAATGAGAGTCCCTATTTGATTGCTAGTGGGGGAAATAATTATTTATGATGCAGACATGTACCACTACATATTGCCCCATAATATAATAATACAATAATATTGCCCCTTTAAAATAATGCAAAAATAAAATTTGACCCCATAAGTTATGCACATAAGTTTTGCACATAAGTTAAATACTGACTGTTTTTTCATGTACCACACAAATATCAACTTTAAATTTTAGTGTGCAAATAAGCTATCAAGTATTTGTGTGCTACATGAAAAAACAGTCAGTATTTAACTTATGTGCAAAACAGAAAACTCATTTACACCCCTTGCATTGTAACATGGTTTTTTCCAGGAGACTGAAATAAGAAGTTTCTCAAGTTAAGAGCCTTAATGAATCAGGCCCCAGATTCTGATTTGTTGCTATAGCCAACATCTCCACTTTTTTAAACCCGCAGCTTTATAAAATTACCCCTAAAAGTCTCTTTTTTGTTTAAAGTTCATAAAACTTCTTTTGATGAGTTTCCTTTCAATTTCATTGTTGTTGGTGAAAATGTATCTCAAAAATACTGAGAAAAATGTGTAAATGATAAGACTTATTGCAATGTCTAAAATCATATACACAATGTATTGCGCTCAATTACCAGAAGTGCATATGAACATGATCAAAATGTTAATGGTTAATAAACAGAAGACATACAATCCAGTCCTAATATTGGGTGATAATAAAATGCCAATATGTTAATAGTATTGTGATATATGGTCAAAAATTATATAATATAAAAACAATGTGTAAATAATGAGCTGATTATCCAACAACATTTGTAAGTGACCAGATGTTGAACATTATATATGTTATATAAATATTGGACCAAATATGTTGAAACCAGAAATTTATTAAATCGTTGCAGACTGAAAATACAATTATAACCACAAAATGAAAGGGGTGATCATTACAGAATAAACAATAATAAAGTCAATGATGAGTCCAAAAGGATTCCAGTTTAGAAACCTTGAGTGAAAATCCAATGGAATAGAAAGAAAAGCTACTGTCCAAATATCCCAATTATTTAAAAATTAATAAAATAAAAATAAAATCCAATGTTTGCAAAAATGCCTCTGATGAGGACTAAGTTTAAAACTGTACTCACAAAATCCGGGATCGCGGGATATGTGTATCAGAGTACCTGATCAGACATAAAAAGATCCGGGGACCGCGGTCCAGCTGTTAAGCAGACGGTGGGTCTCGATGTAGCTCACGGAGAAAGTGAGTGGAGAGAAATGCGGTAACCAGATCAGAGTGCGTTCCAAGGTGGAACGCAGAACCGGACGTCCTGTTGTGTCAATAATTGTGGGTGTGTCCAACGCGTTTCATCTGCATCGCAGATTTCTTCAGGAAATGTGAATAATAGGTGGGGCTTGATGAAGTCATTTTATAGTGCACTCATTGATTGGATAAAATGATTTCAATAGGATTTTGCATCCCATGATAGTAGGAAGTTTATGATCAAAAATTTCATCACATGTAGCACAAAGAATGTCATTTACATCATTCAATGCCCATGTGGCAAACAATATATTGGCCGCACCATTAGGCCTCTGAAGGTCAGAATTAGCGAGCACATCAGGAACATACGCAATGGTTTCGAGAAGCATCATCTCTCCAACCATTTCAAAATTGCTCATAAATGTGACCCAAAGGGGTTGACTTTTTTAGGCATCAAGAGTGTACATAACAACTGGCGAGGGGGAGATCAAATTAAAAACATCAATAGGGAAGAAACTAGACTCATTCTATTTTTTAACTCATTAACACCACGAGGACTTAATATGGAATATGACGTTTCATTATAACATGATGTTATTTCTATATACTGAAAATATCGCATTTAATCGGGAATAAGTTGATGATTTATAGTGCTTTTGTCTTCTTTGTCCCTTTGGGTATGGTATCTCCATATATACTACGGTCATACCACCCTGGAAATGCCCAACCCCGACCGAACTTGGAAGCCAAGCAGAATGGAGCTGGTCTAGTACTGGGATGGGTGACCTCCCGAGAACATCCGGTATAGTAGGATATATGTAGTAGATCCATCCCAATACGGTGATATTGAGCATCAAGGCACCTCATCTCTTATGTACCTATATATGCACACCTATGAATATTTAATTACTGTCTTTATAATATTGGTGAATGATGTTAATTATATATTCACTATTTAGACCTATGTTTCACCATCATGATAATGATTGTTGCAATATTTATACATGTATATGTATTTGGAATATAAACATATGTCAATCCAACACTAACCTTCTCCCATAGATTTAATATTGTTGGGTTAGATACATTCCATCTGTTTATTTTACACATCCTATAGAACATTATTATATACTTAAAGATTTTTATTTTCCGTTTAATTGGTAGAATGTGTAACAGCATTATGTCATTAGCGCTAAAATCTGTGCATACTTTGTAAGTAATACGTATATGCTTATTATGTATTATTGTATTTGCCAACCAAAACATACAAGCATACCTCGATATGAGTTAATTAAGGCTCACCAATGGATGCAAAATCCTATTGAAATCATTTTATCCAATCAATGAGTGCACTATAAAATGACTTCATCAAGCCCCACCTATTATTCACATTTCCTGAAGAAATCTGCGATGCAGATGAAACGCGTTGGACACACCCACAATTATTGACACAACAGGACGTCCGGTTCTGCGTTCCACCTTGGAACGCACTCTGATCTGGTTGCCGCATTTCTCTCCACTCACTTTCTCCGTGAGCTACATCGAGACCCACCGTCTGCTTAACAGCTGGACCGCGGTCCCCGGATCTTTTTATGTCTGATCAGGTACTCTGATACACATATCCCGCGATCCCGGATTTTGTGAGTACAGTTTTAAACTTAGTCCTCATCAGAGGCATTTTTGCAAACATTGGATTTTATTTTTATTTTATTAATTTTTAAATAATTGGGATATTTGGACAGTAGCTTTTCTTTCTATTCCATTGGATTTTCACTCAAGGTTTCTAAACTGGAATCCTTTTGGACTCATCATTGACTTTATTATTGTTTATTCTGTAATGATCACCCCTTTCATTTTGTGGTTATAATTGTATTTTCAGTCTGCAACGATTTAATAAATTTCTGGTTTCAACATATTTGGTCCAATATTTATATAACATATATAATGTTCAACATCTGGTCACTTACAAATGTTGTTGGATAATCAGCTCATTATTTACACATTGTTTTTATATTATATAATTTTTGACCATATATCACAATACTATTAACATATTGGCATTTTATTATCACCCAATATTAGGACTGGATTGTATGTCTTCTGTTTATTAACCATTAACATTTTGATCATGTTCATATGCACTTCTGGTAATTGAGCGCAATACATTGTGTATATGTATATGTTGTGACTTTCAGGAAGGGATTCCTGAGTATTGCTGCTCTTACCTGATTTGGGGTTGAGCGCAGCCCTTTTTATTGTATTAATGTCTAAAATCATAAATTAACACAACCAGTGTAATTGTGTGACAGGTGAAAAAATGTGATAACACCAATGTGTCTCATAAAATCATGCAGTGAACGCTTAATAAGCAAGCAAAACAAAACACTACTTACACTATTTACTACTAGTTTGGATACATCTTAAACAATATCCTCAAAATTAAGGAAAAATATAAAATAGTGTAATACTGTTTGATTCTGGGTTCATGTCTTGCCTGACAAATTTGCACTCACATAAGCGTAAGGGTAAATTGTCATATCAAATAATAAACCTTTTTGTAGAGATTTGTTTAGTCCTAAGAGAGTATTTTCAATCTCCAGCAACAAATAGCAAGAAGGATAAAAAAAATCCTCTAATGTGGTTTGTTTGAAACATGAACATCAGCGCCATCACTCCCCTCACTTTTTTATTGCTATTTTACCATTAATGCCTATATTATTAGCAGGTAACAATCATTTTTTTTTCTTTTGTGAATTTTTGATCCCAGTAGGCAATGGATGTATCCTGCAGCATCTTGTGTAGTAGAGTACAGTAGACCTGCCCCTGATTTTAAAAGCACAATTTTTTTGAGATCCGTGCCTTGATGAATTTGGGAGTAAGCAAAGCCTACAGACGTGCATATAATACTAAACCGGGGTTACGCTTGGAATATGTGCATTGAATAAGGCCTATTGTCTCCAGCAGTATTAACATACTCTTCGGAGACATTTAGATGTTAACACATCACAATCCCAATACGGAAAACAGCCCGCAGCGTGCACACGCTCATTTCAAGCGGGATCATTCAAACTCCTAACAAGAAGGAGAGGAGTCCTTTCTCGGGAACCAGGCTAATACCTATTGTCCTTGTTCATAATTGGAATCCTGTTGGGTGCCTCTCTACCATTGGATTTAGCGATTAGCTCACATCTAATATTATCAACATAGAATTTGGGACCGACACTGAGGGTTCGTTCATGCTCCGGACAGCCAGGCAATCCCGCCTCATGTGAGTAACGGCCTCAGATTGTCTTTTTGCTTTACCATTCATTAGTAACCATCAACACTGGACATTACATTTCTATGCTTGTTACTGTTACCATTACATCGTTAATCTTAGTACTTAGATGCTAATATCGCACCACAGCACCAAGCATTTCTGCGGCATCACTATGCGGTTGAACTGTACAATCATACGCATATGCTTAGAGTGCTCTGTGTCAATCAACATCGCTGAATATCTATCAATTCCAAGATAACTGTTTATACATCCTTTGTTGCGTGTATACTATATTAGCTCATAATATACCATAACCAATTAGAGCTTTATTTATTTATTCAGCACTGATTTTGGCATTGTTATTACATGTGCATATCCACTGTTTTAAATATATAATTGTCTTGTTCCGGCCGGAGCACATTTTTTATATGTATCCACAATAAATTGTTATACTTTCCTTTACAAGCGCCCAGAACCTGTCTATTTATATACGTTAACATGAAGCACATGCAGCAATGTAATACTCAGCAATGTGACAAAACAGTGGTATTAACTCTTGGTAAGAAATAGCACATCACAGTGATAAGACAAATGAGCAGGTTTACATTCTGGAACAAAGAGGGCTTTGAAGAATGCAATTCAGTAGTAAGAAGGTCACAACTGGTTTCAGGTTAGAATAAATAGTGTATTCTGTAGGAATATCTCTGCATCCTCATCTCTTCTGAGATGAGGACAATAGACCTGATTCATCAAGGATCTTAAATGGCGATTTTGTGCGTACAATCTACAAAATTACTCTGCACATGCCCAGAAACGGCTCATAGACCACAGAACGCAGCACCTGTCAATTTATCTTTAAGCGCAAAGGACACTTACTACAGCTTACAATTTCAGGGAGGGAGAAGGGCGGATAGGAGCGATAGCCCGTAGTCAAAGTACAGTAAAGGCGTGCCAATCTCTAGCGCACTCAGCAATGTCCGATCCAAGCTCTGGACATCTCAAAAGTGCCAATTACTAGTTGTCAGGATGAGAGCATGAATCTGATATGATGAAATAGAATATTGAATGTCAGGGGCCAAATAAAATATTGCATTGATACATAAATTAACCTGATTTTTAACTCAGATAAATGTTTGACCAAATGTTTTTAAAAAGGAAACAATTAGCCCAGTAGGAGGTAATTAGGTTGAGCAAACCCTTTTGTGAGGAGACCTGCTTAAGATATGCAGATCAAAGACATCCATTGTTTTGATCATATATGACCGGTTTATTGAAGAGGGAGTTATGTCTCTGGGATATATCTGAGAGAAGCTACCAAAGGTCAAAACTTTAGGAATCTTTTTGAACAAACCCTAGGTGACACCCAGGGGACATTTCCGCCCCCCACCTTAACATCCACACTGCCCCTATGAATGCCGTCCCATTTCATTTCATGTGTTGTAAAAGGACAGGTTGTCAGACTTTTTGGGAAATCAATTCACATTGATAAGCTGTCCATCTTCCAAGCCAATTTCCCTTCGCCAGAAAATGCAATTCATGTAAGTGTTACTCTGAATGTAACCCCTTTTATTTTAAACTGCTTTGCTTGTGTATGTTATCTCAATCTATTAATTGTTTATTAATTATTTTTTATATCTGTATGCCCTGTACTTTTGTATATTAAATCTATAATTTAATATGTTGCGTCCTTGATACTCTAACGCAGTGGATCCCAAACTTTCTCAGTTCGAGGCACCCTTAGGGTCTCCATAATTATTTCAAGGCACCCCTAAACCACAATAATTACCAAGTAGCCCCCCGCCTTGCTTACCACTGGCCCTGGCCACGGCCCCCCAATGAGCCACAGCGCACACTTTGGGAACTACTCCTCTAATTAATCCATTAGCCTGTTAAGAAGAAATAGCTCGACCAAGTTAACTCTTTGAATGCCAGTGTGTGATTTGTTGATACATTTTGATTAACAAGCTTAGTGTGTGCTTGCATTTACATTTGTGTAACAGTCTGGAGGTGTGAAGAGTTAACCCTTTGTTCACTGGTGTGGGTCTTCCTAGTCTGTGAGCAGCTAGAAGCCTTGTGTGCCAGTGTGGGACAGTATATTGGGTCTTATTGCCCGTAAACAATAAGTGGTGGCAAACCTGAAACGTGTGAGGTATGAGCAGTGTTTGGGGGTGATTCAGTAGGTATATAACCTGTGTAATAGGTAAAGAGAGACTGGGGGTTGGAATCGTGTGACCTCATACAGCAAAACTCACGAGATCCGACAACATCACAATGACTTTTTGCCTCGTTTTGGAATCCGAAAAAGCGCTAAAGCTCGGTACTCGGATCCCCTAAGTGTGTTCGGTTTCCGAGGTACCGAGCCTGAGCATCTCTAGTTTTGGCAAAACCGCCCTCATGTGTTTTGGTTTTGGATCTGTGTTTTTTTTAAAAAGAAAAATGGCAAAAAATGCTAAATTCACATAATTTGCCTCTTTTATTGTTCCTACATTATTATTAGCCTTAATAAAATTAATTTCAAGTCATTTCTAGTCAATTTTTATCAAGTGACAAGAACACTGCTACCCCTCCTGTTTCTGTATGAGCAATGGCACTGGTGAATTTAGAGTGACAAGAACACTGCTACCCCTGTTTCTGTGTGAGCAATGGCGCTGGATCTCCTGAGTAGGGCGGTACTTATAAAATCCAAAACTCGCGAGATCCCACAACGCAACAATGACGTCTTGCCTCATTTTCAGTTGTGAGGACGTGAAATCTACCGTGCCGTTTTGACTCGGTACTCGGATCTGCTAAGTTCGGGTGGACTCTAATTATAACATGGTTTGTCCAGGATCAAATTGACTCCTTTTTTTATCCTGCTCTCCTTAATGACTCAGGCCCTATGTGTGCCTTGTTGAATCAGGCCCAACAACGGTAATAGGTCCCTGTTTTAGTGAGTGTGAGGAAAGGGGTTAGGTGAGAATGTAGTTTGCTCAGTGTTTGAGGCAGACACACAGCTGTAACACTCCTATTGGTAGGTGTTGTTAGAGTGCAGTTCAGATCATACCTGGTCTCTGGATGTTCTTCTTTGGTTCATGACATGGCAGTGGGGCAGAGAACCCTCAGGTCCCCAATTAGGACACCAGAAATTAAGTAACGTTAAATTTATTATAGAGAAACAATATATTACTAAAATGTTTGTTTTGGAGGCAAATACTGATTAGCAATGCATTTCAAATAATTACAATTTTCTATTTATAAACAATGCTACCAATATTTTATTCTTAATCTAAATCAATATTTACTGCCTTTGAGTGTTTTGGCAACAGTTATTTAAATTGCACAACACATTCTTTTACATTTCTACATGTAGCATATTAAATAAAATAATTAAACTTTTCCTTTCTCTATGAACAATCAGTAGTCTTTATGGTAATAGATGTAGCTAGGCCAGGGTTTCCCAAACCCAGTCCTCAGGGCTCCCCAACAGTGCAGGTTTTCCATATCTCCTTGCTGGAGCACAGGTGTATTCATTACTGACTGACACATTGTAACAGATCCACAGGTGGTCCTAATTATGTCACATGTGATCCAGAAAACCTGCACTGTTGGGGAGCCCTGAGGACTGGGTTTTGGGTTTAGAGTAACTGTAACCAATACAGTTATAATGGAGGTTCTGTGTTACTGTGAGGTAAGATTCTATGTCACTGGACACACTTCACGCTTATCTGGTGATTAAACAACTTTCAGCCAAATGTTCAGTACATTTCTTCTTATAAATTGGGAGGAATAAATAATACTGATATTTTGATGAATATGTGAAACTATTTGCTGTTTTCCTGTCAGAGTAAATGTTACTTGTAAACAAGTAAATATATCTTACTGTCTCATCCTCTTATATTATCTCTTTCTATATCGTTATCAGTTTCTCTTTATAATGTTATCTCTCTCATACATTTTAATGTCTGTCTCAGATTTCTTTCTCACTGTGTCTCACCACCCCTGGTCACTGCTGCTCCTCTGTCACTCTATCAGTTTTTCTGGTCACTGCTGCTGTCACTCCAGTTCATTAGCTATCCTTTTTATCTCTTTTCTTCTACATTTTCTTGTCACAAGGCTCCTCAGCCCGCTCTCTGTTACTCTCCTTCTTTGAATCACTGTCTCTACAATCTCATCATTTTTCCTGTCACACAAAACATAGAACGTTCCAGCAGCCCTCACAGACTGGACTCTTCTGGGTCTTAAAGTCACTCCAGTATCATGCTGTGAGACAGTCCTGTTTCACTGGGTCCAAGTGCCCAACAGTTTCTAGGTATCACACAGGTAGGTATTAGAAATAAATAACTGATTGTCCAGTTCGATCCCTGTGGTTCCAAAGCACAAAAACTATTCATTAAGATGCAAGGAAATCACACTTAAAACAAACTTTACAATACTGATCAGATGCAGGAAAAAGGAGGAAAGTAAAAGAACAGAAATATATCACCAAGACCAGCCAGCACAAGAGCTTCTCTGGGATACTCTGACTTCCAATGGGCAGAGCAGTCCAATTATTAACTTGAGATAAGGTCATAAATTATATTAACGCCAACATAAGTTTCAAGTATACAGGTCATACAAGGACAGTGGTCATTGTTACAATGGTGATTTTAGAATAAGGCATACTTCTGGAATGTCTGGGAGACTCCCGAATTCCAGGTAGGTCTCCTCGACTCCCAGGAGAACAGGCAATTCTCCTGCATCCTGCCTGTCAGGAGCCTCAATGACGCGATTTGCTGTGAATCCTGTCATATTGGCCCAGTCCCCTACAACAAAATGGCGTTTTTGTTGTGGGGGCGGGGCCAAAGTTTTGCGATTTGTCGCCATGAGAGCCTACCTACTAATTTTTTGGACCTGCAGCTTCTTACCCATATACCTGAATGTATCATACATTTCGGTTAACAATCTATCTTGCCAGAGTCTGTGTATAATTAAAGTACAGGGTTCTCTGGGAAGTCCTGTTTATATCCAATTCTACTAGAAACTGAAACCCTGTAGACCCCGATATTAAATTTGTAGCTAGAGGTTCCTCCCCGGGTACCATGCTTCTTTAAAATCTGTGTTCGCACTGTTTGTGTACATATGGAGTCGAGATAGATCTGTGAATACCGAGCATCTTTTTATGTGATAAAGTCATGATTTCGGGGACTATGAAACATACTACCATGGAGTTTGGAGACAGCCATATATAAGCTTTATGCCCGCAGATATAATACACATCCTTGAGGAGAATATAGGATACAGAGTAACCTAGAATAGTGCTGCATAAAGTTCTATTAAATCTACCCAAGCCCAGAGTCCCCATCTGTTCAAAACAAGTATTTTCCTGGATAGTCACTAGAAAGTATTTGGTTTGCCCTTTACCAACAGACAGTCTTCTAGGCTTACTTACATATCCCGTTCTCTGGAAACCAGATGTATCTTTGATAAGATTTTACCAGTTAATATCACTTGGTTTCCCATCAGCCCTCATGAAGTAGGTCGCTGTCTGATTAAACCACTCTACTTCCTAATATTCCGTTTTTATGGTGTTGGTGAAATCTATACATATCAAAGAACTGTCTACTGAGTATTGTCAAAGTTTCAAACTATGGGATTTAGTAACATACTTTGCATCTGTTGGCCTTCCCTCCCATAATTCAAGAATCTCAGAGACATTTAATGGAATGGGGACTAATCCTACATTGTCTTTTTCCTGATGTTCATGAGAACATACCCAGGAATCACTTTAAAACCCTTTCCACTAAACTAAGCATGATAGTGATCTAGAGGGTGTCTGTCAAAATCAAGGTTACTGTTAGACTGATACCGCTGGATGCTCCTTTGTTCTAATACGGGGCTATGATATTTACAAATGCAGTACTCTTCAGTCAATCACATTAATTCTGGTTTACAGGGTGGGCAGATTGTTTATTGACCCCTTAGTTGAATAGAGAGTGGGGCTCAACTGAGTGAACTATTAATTCATCCTTGATCTCCACATCATCAATCCCATCCTCAGAACCAATCTCCTTGGCCTTGATGTCACTGTAACTCTTGCGGGGAACAAAACAGATGTACACAGATGTCCTACCTTGTTCACGATGGACCACCTACCATCTGCACAGACCCATCCCTACTGCTCTCCACCTCTGCACAGTCTTTAATGGGGCCTGACCTCTGGATCCTACAGGCGAATATACTAAAGGAGATAGACAGGTTACATCCAAAATAATAACATACAGTTTGATGTATTACCTGCCAGAGACCAGCTCACAAATGGCCACAGGCCTATTACACCTTGCAATACAGAGTATACACACACAAAACGGCTACCTTTTACTGCCCTGAGTCACCAGTGTCCTCAAGCACCTAGCTGCACTGCCTGCCAGTTTCTACGCCTGTCACTTTAGGAATTCAGGTACTTTGTGCTCTTCCGGACCTACTCAAGGGCCATGTGTTTCAATGCCCACACAGGGATCTGGTGCCTCCACATTCACAACAAGGGAACTGGTACCTCCACACTCACAGCCAGTGATCTCTCTTAGTGTCTTACCTTTACAAAGGGCGTAGTGCCCTCCTAATACACTCAAGGGCCTTGCACCCACCTAAACTCAGAGCATTGTGCCCAGCTAAACAAAGGACCTTGCGCCCAAATAACCACTGCTTATTCCATAACTGGCCAGGGCCTTGTGTCCACTACTTGTCTACGGGCCTAGTGCCTGACTCGTGCCACGGGCCTTGTGCCCGACCTAACTATGGGTATGGTACTTACTTGCTCACAGGATGCTCAGCTTATCACCAGCCTTTTTGGGTCTTCCAGATCCTACAGCCGACAATGCCTCTCCTCCTCTTTGGCGTGCTAACTTCAGCTGTCTTCTTGGCAGGGGCGCTCCTAGCCCTTACAAGGGATCTGGGCCACTGCCACCACCGTCTTCTTTTCTTCTTCCGGACGTTCCACAACGTCTTCTCTCCAGGGCTCCGCCGCCGGACTAACTGCCGTGTGCGGCAGCTAAAATAGCTAAAATAGCCGCCGGTGTGCTGATGTCATGCTCCCATGACACAATGAAACATGGGGACGTGGCGAGCCCTGATTGGCTCGTTGCAGCACCACAAATTCAAACGGCTGTAGGTGAGGCTGGATTGGCTAACCTTCCCAACCGTTGATTGGCCAACAGGAGAAAGTGAGCCCTGATTGGTTCACCTGCCTTCTGTTGATGGGACATGTCAAGAAGAAAAGAATCGACTTACCTGCGCTGGGTCCCAAGATTTGCATGTGTGATCCTCTGTTCTTGTCTTCTCTTCTCTCTTTGCCCTCTTGACAGGCACCTGGGCTGGGCACACTCTCACTTCACCCCAAAAATCCTGGGTACTGCAAAATAGAAAGATGAAAACGATGCTCCATGGTAGAGTAATAGAGTCAGTCCATTTTCGGCTCAGGCTACTCTCACTGCAATTCAAATCTCTTGAAACAGGTTCATTAGTGATGGTATTGTTTTATTAACCCTTGCCTCGTCCAGAACCTCTTCAGGATTGTTGACTTTCCTGCATTGAGTGAAATTGAGTGAAGTGTCTCTCTGCTACCTTCAAGGATGATGTGCTGGTCATCAACACTTGATATGGTCATCCAAATGGTCTACTAGACAACCTGACCGCAAAAAGTTTTGGATCATTGCATATTCCCCAGGTTCTATATCATGATAGTAAGTTCCAGGCATATCTGGAGACAGCAGTTTTAAACTTTTTGTCTAATGGTGATTGTTCCTGTAAGAGTGTTTCTCTTTTTCTAGTTCCTAGTTGTCTGTCCTGTTAAATCTGTAGGAGAGAGATGGGGAGGTGGAGAGACAAGTCTGGAGGCAATATACTTTGCTTTTAGTTTATAGTTAATTTTATTGGCGAGCAAGTAGTAAAGCTCTTTTGCGAGTTTGTAAATTGCTATTCTGGTATGTAGCTGTAGGCGAGATCGTGTAAATGAAAATAGCTCTGATGTTGTAGCTTTCTATGTTTATAGTCCTGAATGTCTGTAGTTCTCAGTGTTTATAGCTCTGATATTTTATGTTTTATTTTTCTGAGTGTATAGAGTTCTGAGTGTTAAAAGCTGAGAAAATCTGAAGTGCTAATTAGCAGAGTATCTGAGTGTTTGAAGCTCTTAGGGGCATGTTAAATTAGGTACTGGGAACGCGGTAACGCACCGCTACAGAGCGCAGAGGTAATTTGCGGCACTGCACTAAGGCTGATTTCCTTCGCACCCCATAGGGTTTTGAAGGAAAATCCGCGTTATTGCAGTACTGTATTACCTTCGGTAATGCGCACTCTGTGCGTTACTGCGATCACGGACCTGATTGAATATACCCTTTAATGTTTATAGCTCTTGTATCCTTATGTTAGTATGCTTAAGTTGTAAATAGCTTTAGAATGGTGTTTTTATGTGGTTTGGAGGTGTAGTATTTGGTGGGTTTGTTAGGGTGGGAAGCTAGATGTGTTAGGTATGGGTATTGTGGGGCTGTGGTGGCCAATCAGTAGGGAAAGAGGACACAATAATGTAATGGATTGGAATGCAATATTGGCATGATGTAATAGGGATAGGATAATATTAAAAAGAGCTGGAGAAGTAATTGTTGTCCAGCGTCGCATGCAAGTCCTAGGGGTAAATATATTAAGCTGTGGGAATGAACAAGTGGAGATTTTGCTTATAGCAACCAATCAGATTCTAATTATCAGGTATTCAGTACATTCTACAAAATGACAGCTAGAATCCGATTGGTTGCTATAGGCAACATCTCCACTTTTTCATACCTGCAGCTTGATAAATTTACCCCCTGGTGTCAGGTGCACAAGATCCAGTGCCAGATGCATATCTTCTAGTGCTGTGTGCATCAGGGATTTAGTACCTGGTAGAGCAAAATAGTCCCGACCGCTGATCTGTCTCACGCTGGATCTGCCCATCATCACCTAGGCTGCAAAAATACAAAGGTTTATATATAACATGCAGTTTGGAACCTTATTAACAAGTGGTATGATCGTGCCACAATAAGACAAGGCACAATCAATAAATATGTCATCTTCTTAACCAGATTGGCACTCCTTTCTTTCTTTATTTATGATCTTTGATTGATTGGTGGCACAAATAGGTTAATGATGAAGAGTAGAAGAATGATAATAAGAAATATAATAATGCTGTGTTTAGATTATTCTCTTACTGATATTTATTCCTGGGCTCAGATATAAAACAGCAATCTAATTAAAGGCAGATTTTTCCTTTAATCAAATTGCTGTTTTAAATCTTGTTGGCAATATCACCGAATATGGCAATTTGTCAGAATCGCACTGTGATTCATTTACCCCCAGATCTCATCCTTAGACCTCAAGCAGAAGCATTTTGCACCTTACAGTTGCACTTCTGCAGGAAAGTTTATTTCTAGATGAGTTTAATGTAATAAACTGTTATGTCCGTTACTATCATCACCAATAAAGATTGTCCAATGCGATTAATGTGGTTCCAAGGCACATAGATATTTAATAGCAAAATATAGCAGAATTTCAGCAAATTGTAATAAAGTATAAGAAAGTAAAACAAAATACAATAACGTATAACCGATACACTACGCTTGAGTACTGAATTCAGAAACAGCCAGTAATCCTGAAGTCTGCAGTCAAAGAGGCTGAGTGATCACGGTTGATTTCTAATGCATTGTGCCAGGTCAGAGGTTTATCTGTTTTGCTGATAGCAGGAAATGTTAAGTAAGACTTTTCATCTCTGAAGTGACAAACACCTGCTTTGGCCTAAAAGCCCGGCAAGAGGATGTTACCTCTAGTTAGAGAGACAGAAGGCCTCCTATCAATATAGACAGCACATTTAAGGAAAGCAGGTTGGTGTGAAAGTTAAACTGTGTTAGATGCAAGATTAGATTATATCCTGATGTTAAATTATTGAATGCTATTTTTCAGTCTTTGCAGAGCCATCTAGGATCAGGGAGTGGTGTTATCTCATGCTAACAATTGTGTCAGAATCTGTATAAAAAGGAGCTCTGTTTGACCGTGCATTATTGTTCCATCTGTCTTTCTGATCAGTAGTACCATAAACCACTTATTAGGACACTTGAACTAATAAAGATCTGTAGTGCCAGCAGACATGATGGCTCGCAGATGTGCACTAATGTCAGGGATTGATAAAGCTCTGTTCATAGTGACATCACAGAGACCAAGGGTACGAGGGAAAAGTGACAGTTAGGGGAAAGGAATGACTTTAAACTGGCAGTTGAAGTGTGGCAGTTGGTCCCTGTCAGTGGAGATACCTGTGAGCCTGTCATGTGGTCAGCAGAAGAAGCCCTGTGAGTTTCTGAAAGAAATGAGCCCAGGAAGAAACAGCCGGGTGGGACAGAAGAGTATCAGCTCTGACAGGAGGGAGAGCCCTGTCAGACTTGTCAACCCTGTCTTGTGAGTGGTCTGAGGAGAAAACCAAATCTAAATGGATAAGTAACCCTTGTTTATAATTTAATGGGACTGTGTATTGTGAATCTTGTTATTAGGTAGATAGGGACTTGGTGGGAAGGCCTGAAGATAATTTGTACAACCCTTTTGCAGGACTGTGATAAACTTTCAGGGGTAGTGATAGGGAAAGACAGTTAGAGATCAGAGACTGAGATATATTGTGAAAATATGCACTAAACAACAAAATGTATCTCTGACAAGTTACATTCACTGCAGTGAAATACAGGAGAGAGATACTTCACCTATTACACAGGTCTAGGCCTGTGTAATAGAATGAGACAAGGAGGAAAGTGTGTAGATGCCTGATTTCTTCAAGTCATATTCCGCCGGAATAAAGACAGACTAGAGATTGTGTCTATTAGAAAGGTGAGGGATACTACAAAGTGTCACCATTAAAAGAGATTTATGTTTGACAAATCTAAGGAAAACTAACACCAGTGATTTTATTTTGGAGCCTTTTCTACCAAAGTCTAGTATTTCTGGAATAGAGAAGTGGAGAGACATTTGAATGTCAAGTATTTCCTTATAAGACTACTTGAATGCATTTTATTGCTAAATATGCATTTGTTGATGTATAACTTGTTAAGTTAGTGGATATGTGTTTAGTTTAGAATGTACTATTGCTAGACATTATTACAGTTTGAGAATAATTGCAAGTATGCATTTAAGATAGAGGTACCTCTTGGCCAAGGTAAGAAGGGTTAAGTTATTGTAATGTATTCATTGTATTTTTGCACATGCATTATATTTCATCTGTTTTAAAGGGATACTTTTAAAATACAATTTATATAAGCGATATTCTATTTTAGTATATATAAAGTCTAATTAGACATGAAAATCCTTTGAGAGCACGCGCTCAATCAACAAAAGTGCCGGCGTGGCTTTCAAAGACCAGTTTGCCTATTGCTGTCTATTTCTGTGTGTGCATGTGGTTTTATTAGTAGGGGGCGGAGGGTTCCTTGGTCTCCCTCTGGTGTTGCTTGTCAAGAACACTACCCAACGTAGAGCCTACTGCACTCAGACCAAGGTGAAGGCACTGCGCTAACTGGGAATACAAGTAAAGGAAACACCACAGATCACAATATACTTTACATAGACACCCAGCTGATCTATGATAAAGGGGGTGCTACACATGATTTGCTTTAAGATCCTGCTTTAACAACTTCTTTCCTGATGTAATTCTTGTGACCTACAGATTAGAACCAACTCTTATCCATTACCCACCTGTTCTGAAGTTTGGACCAAGTGTCTTGTACCACCGCTCTGCTACCCAGCAGCTCTGGCTAGTGTGGTAGGCCAGGGGGGATACCATCCACAGCAACCCTGATCTACGGAAGAGGTCAGGTGCCCAGTGACGGGGTTCTGGATGCTGATAAGGAGTCCAGTGGTGGCAGCAGCGTAAGCCCCTCCCACTGTGGTTAGAGGGCGCATTTGGGAGAAAGAAAGCGAACAGAGGCAAGGCAAGCCCAACCGGTCCCCAGCAACACAACAGACAGGTTACCATAGCCAGTCCATCCTATCACAGCATACTAAAATAATAACAAAAACTTTTTAACACAAACACATCTGAATTGATACATTTGTTTATGCTACTTCAAACACGTTCGAAAACAACACTGTGCAATGCTTTGGATAACAATTCTATACTATTTTGATATGGCAGAGTGCTGAAAAAGACAGAAGACATTGATCAATTAATCATAAATTTTTTTATCAAACATAATAAAATGAATTGCGCTTACAGAGCCATAAAATGTAGCAAGCGTATCATAGGTTAACTCTTCATGTCATCTGCTATGTGCTTTCAATAAGAATCCTTTAGGGAATATGCGAACACAATGTGGTTGTGAGCGGAAAGGAAGTGTGTGAAGAGAGCGTAGGCAAGCCTCTCAAAAACCTTAGAGGGGCATAGGAGATCAGAGGTTTGAGTATAGGACTAGTAAATGCATGCTTGAATTATGATGGAAAGATTCCAAGAGAGACCGAGAGATTACAGAAGTTATCTAAGACTGGGGTAAGCACAGGGGACAGTCATCAACTTATTTGTGTGCTCATAGGATCAAGTGAACAGGTAGTAGTGTGTGAGGAGAAGAAGAAAGTAGATATATTCTCTTCATTTGTGTCATCAAATGAAGAGAAGGTACTAGTGGGTGCGAGAAAAGAATCCTGGAAACGAAAGGCTAGATGTTTGGGGAAGAGGTTACCATTTCATGTTTAATCTTGTCACTTGTGTCCTTGAAGTAGGAAGCAAGATCTTGAAAACTGAAAGCGGTAAGAGAGTATCACATGATGGGCTGGTGCTCTGCAATCTCTCCATCTTCTTCACGCTGTGCTGCTGGCTCTTCTCCCAAGCAGCGAGTGTTCAGGATCCAGGTCTAATTATAACTTGTTGTCAGTTGACCTCTAAATTCACTGGGAGAAGGTCATTCAAATTACCAACTTATTAAAAGCGGACTAAGCATTATTCAATGCCAGGGTATCAGGTATTCCCGCCTCTTGCTTTTCAAGTGTTTCTCTTGCTGGCAATTGCATTCTCCTGTGATTTTCTGGCATTGACTTTGGCTTGGCTTCAGACTACACCTCTTGGTTTTGATTTTGTTCCATGATTCTTGTCTTTGTTCCTGGCTCATAGACAGGTGTGTCAATTATAAAGACAAGGTTCCTAGTGATTGTGTTTGACCAATAGCTGCATGCATGGGCTGATGCAGCATTGACAAACCAAGTTTAACAAGCAGACAAAAGAAAATAGGATCAATTTGGATAAAGTATTGTTGTCCTGGCTCTATATAAAGAGTGGTATTGGGGATATTTGGTAAAAAATAAACTAAACAATTGCCCTATCCTGCTACCTGTCATGGCTACTTCAGAAAATAATAAAAATTAAAAACAGATGCAAAATTCTTTTATACTTCAGTATACATAAGTACGTAGATATAATAAAAATAGATTATTTTTTAAAACACTTCAATATAACCACAGCAGCCTTATCACACCAATAGGATAACCACTAATCAACAGATACAAGTAAAGAAAGATTAGTTAGACATATAGGCTCTAGATTCTGGAGCTCCGTGTGCTCCAGTTTCCTCCCACACTCCAAACACATAATGGTAGGTTAATTGGCAGCTAACAAATTGACCCTAGTGTGTCTGTGTGTGTGTGTGTGTATGTTAGGGAATTTAGACTGTAAGCTCCAATGGGGCAGGGACTGATGTGAGTGAGTTCTCTGTAGAGCGCTGCGGAATTAGTGGCGTTATATAAATAAATGGTGATGATGATAACTGTATGCTATCATCTTTGTTTCTCTTCCTTTCTTTTTCTTTTTTCTGCTTTATTTTCACCACTCCACAGTCATGGTAACTATGAAGATACCGGGTTTTCTGGCCCAATGCTAGCCACTTCATACTGGCTGGCTACCTACGGGTGCCTTACTAAGCCAGGGAAGTCTACCCAGTACCTTCTAAGGTTCTCAGTCACTCCGGCAAAATGCAGTTAGAAAGTAAAGCAATACATTTATTGTAATAAAAGCAATCACTAGATTATTATATACACACAGTAAATAAAGGCCAGGCAGGTTTATCATCTGTCTCTTACCCCACTTGCTTAAGGAGTTACAGTCACCTGGCTGTCCCAACTTGACGACCCATGGATCTCTCTCAGCTGGATATGTAGACACTGATAGAGAACAACAACTCACAGCCAGACCTTGCACCTTCCATGAATGAAATCCTCCCCCTGGATTGGCTGCTTATATCAACAGTCTAATTTCCACAGAGCTTTCCGCTCTCTGTCCAAACCCCTGGGCCTCTCTTTATTAAACATTGGTCAGTGCTGGACTAGGGAAGGTTGGAGAGGGGAATGGAGATGAGTTGTGCTTCCACAGAAACTCCCCTACTAGATGGCCTGTCTGGACTAGTATTCTGAGAACAATGGACACTAATTAGTTTTCCCCCTCACCTGTATCTTGCAACCTGATCCCTACCCATAACCCCCTTCGCTTCACTTTAAGGACAATGAATAACAACCTTACTGCCACATCACCAATATTAGAGATGGTCACTGACCCCCGTGTTTTGGTTTTGGATTCGGTTTTGGATCTGGATTACCGTCGTGTTTTGGTTTTGGTTTTGGTTTTGCAAAACCGCCATTGCGTGTTTTGGTTTTGGTTTTGGTTTTGTTTGGTTTTGTTTTGCTATTTTTTGGGAAAATCCATGTTTTTGGGCCTAAATTAACCCAATTTAGTGCTCCAACTGTTTTAGAGACAAGTAATCTAATTGTTGAGGTAATAAATCATCCAAAAAAACAGTTTAATTCTTCGTTGGTAGGCCTATTCTACACACAAAACAGATTGTCTTCCTCTCCATCTATGCATATTGGCAATGCAGCCATCGTCTTTGAATGTATATTACACCCTACACTTATAGTTAAATATGTAAAGAAATGGAAAAAGCCAGTTTGCTTTCTGTCTCTCAAGGCCCCCCTCCACTTGTATAAAATAGCAAAAAATTCAGCCATTATAGACTGTACAATATTAATTGACATGGAGAAAGCCAGTTTGGTTTCTGTCTCTCTAGGCCCCCCTCCACTTGTATAAAATACTAAAAAATTCAGCCATTATAGACTGTACAATATTAATTGACATGGAGAAAGACAGTTTGGGGTCACTCTGTCTCTCTAGGCCCCCCTCCACTTGTATAAAATACCAAAAAATTCAGCCATTATAGACTGTACAATATTAATTGACATGGAGAAAGCCAGTTTGGTTTCTGTCTCTCTAGCCCCCCCTCCACTTGTATAAAATACTAAAAAATTCAGCCATTATAGACTGTACAATATTAATTGACATGGAGAAAGACAGTTTGGGGTCACTCTGTCTCTCTAGGCCCCCCTCCACTTGTATAAAATACCAAAAAATTCAGCCATTATAGACTGTACAATATTAATTGACATGGAGAAAGCCAGTTTGGTTTCTGTCTCTCTAGGCCCCCCTCCACTTGTATAAAATACTAAAAAATTCAGCCATTATAGACTGTACAATATTAATTGACATGGAGAAAGACAGTTTGGGGTCACTCTGTCTCTCTAGGCCCCCCTCCACTTGTATAAAATACTAAAAAATTCAGCCATTATAGACTGTACAATATTAATTGACATGGAGAAAGACAGTTTGGGGTCACTCTGTCTCTCTAGGCCCCCCTCCACTTGTATAAAATACCAAAAAATTCAGCCATTATAGACTGTACAATATTAATTGACATGGAGAAAGCCAGTTTGGTTTCTGTCTCTCTAGGCCCCCCTCCACTTGTATAAAATACTAAAAAATTCAGCCATTATAGACTGTACAATATTATGAAAAATGGACAAAGCCAGTTTAGGGTCACTCTGTCTATGACACCCTACCCTTAAGGATAAATTGCCCTAACAGCAGCCTTTCAAGATGGTATGTGATATGGAAATGCCACAAGTCCCTTTCCTCTTTGGGGGTAGATTGCACCCTACACTTACATAGAAAGTTTTAAAAAGATGTTATCGGCATCATCTTCAGCTTCATCCTCACCCTCATCAGTGTGTACGTCATCATCACAGACTATCAATTCATCGCCGCTTGAATCCGCCATTAGAGAACAGTCAGTGCTTGGATGTCTTGGATGGTGAAGGCCTTCCTCGTGGAAGATGTAGTTCATTTTTATAAACATCATTTTCTCCACATTTTTGGGAAGTAACCTTCTACGGCGATCACTGACTAAGTTCCCTGCTGTGCTGAACACTCGTTCAGAGTACACACTGGAGGGTGGGCAGCTTAGGTATTGCAAAGCAAGTTTGTACATGGGTTTCCAAATGGCTTGCTTTTCTTCCCAGTAAGGAAAGGGACTGTCTGACATTTCCATATCAACTACCTCTTGAAAGTAATCCTCCACCATCCTTTGCATGTTTATACTCATATTGGATGGACTTATGGGCAAAGTGACACTTTTTTTTGAAAAATCCTTCAAACCAGCCCAGATGTTAAATTGTTCTCGTCTGCCCCCTGTGTCTTCCCTGCTTCTTTTTTGGAAATTTAATTTTTTACGAGCAACAGCTTGAGAAAGTGAAGGAGGACACGTCGTCAAGCCGAGGCCCAGTTCAGCGGCCAACTTGCTGAGCAATAGCTCCTTGCAAAAGTTCACATCTCGCTCATTTACAAGTAAAGACTCAATGTAGGTTTTAAACCTTGGATCAAGCACAGTGGCCAAAACGTACTGATCCGAGTTCAAGATCTTAATAACTCGAGGATCATTGTGAAGCGAATTAAGTACTTGATCGACAAGGCCAACATACTTTGCTGAATTGCTTGCTTTCAGCTCCTCCTTCATTTTCTCAAGCTGCTTTTCCAATAGTCTAATTAAAGGAATGACTTGGCTCAAACTAGCAGAGTCTGCACTGACCTCACATGTCACAACTTCAAATGGTTTCAGCACCTTGCACAGCACTGAAAGGATTCCCCACTGTGCAAGAGTGAAATACATCCCCCCTCCTTTCCCAATGTCATGACTTGTGCAATATGCTTGGATGGCTTTGCGCTGTTCCTCCATCCTCTGAAGCATGTACAGGGTGGAATTCCACCGAGTTACCACCTCTTGCTTAAGTTGGTGGCAGGGCAAGTTAAACTGCTCTTGGAGCTGCTGTAATCTCCTACATGCTGTGGCTGAATGCCTGAAATGGCCTGAAATTTTACGGGCCACCGAAAGCATCTCCTGCACCTCACGGTTATTTCGTAGGAAGCTCTGCACCACCAAGTTGATGGTGTGAGCAAAACAGGGAATATGTTGGAAATCACCCAGCTGTAATGCTCGCACTATATTGTTGGCGTTATCTGAAATGACATACCCTGGGGAGAGTCCGAGTGGTATAAGCCATGCATCAATCACATCTCTCAGTTTGCGTAACAAATTGTCAGCCGTATGCCTGTTAGTGAAGCCGGTGATACAAAGAGTGGCCTGCCTGTGACAAATGTTACGTAGTGGTGTACATGCTGCTGCTGTTCCTGCTGGTGAAGGTGAATGACCAACCCAGTGAGCTGTCACAGTCATATAGTCTTTGGTTTGGCCACTTCCACTTGTCCACATATCTGTGGTTAAGTGAACAGTGGGCAGAATGGCATTTTTCAGCGCAATCTCTACATTTTTACACACTTTTTGGTATAGTTGTGGAATAGCTTTACGGGAGAAATGGTGTCGCGATGGAATTCTGTAACGCGGACACAAAACCTCAATTAACTGTGAAAAACCAGCTGCGTTTATTGTGGAGATTGGACGCAGATCTAACACTAACATTGCAGCCATGGCGTCTGTGATTCGCTTGGCGACTGGGTGACTGCTGTCATATTTGCTTCCCCTCGCAAATGATTGTTTCACAGTTAATTGCTGAAATGTAGGACTGCTCATTTTATTCACCTGCCTCTGGGATGACGATTCACCCCCAGCAGCAGCAACAGCAGCAGCAGGACTAACGCTTTCTTCAGAGGAATCAATAATAGTGCCGGAGTCATCCAGCCTTAAGTGGGATGCCGGGCTAACTCCGAGCGCTACTGAGGATATTGATGAGGATGGTGTGGTGGGTGTATTTTGTAGCCGTCGGTATGTCGGTGAGCGGAGGGTCTTAGCTGATGAGGGAGTGCTTGTATTCTTTTGGGAAGAACTTTCAGCTTTTCCCAACACTTTGCCATGAACTCTCGTTAAATGGCGTAACATAGACGAGGTTCCAAGATGGTTAAGGTCCCTCCCTCGACTGACTGTGGCTTCACATACACTACAAATGGCTATACAATTGTTGTCTGGATTTGGGTAGAAATAATTCCACACATAAGAAGTGGATTTTTTTGTTTTATGCCCAGGCATGACAATGGCCTTTTTCTTGTCACGTGCCAGAACTGCTGCCACTGGTGCAGGACTTACACAAACAACCTCATCCTCATCAACATCCTCATTAGCGCCCTCGTCGCCTACACAAATCTCCCCCTCATCCTCTTCTAATTCCAAAGTGGCATCCTCAATTTGGGTATCACCGGCTACACTCGGGCTATTAAGGCACACATCAGCAGAATGCTCACGATTAGACATCCCACTGTTGGATGGACTCTCCACAGGGATTATTGTCATTTGTGAATCAGAGCAAATATTCTCCTGTAATGCCTCACTGGTATCTTGCAGCTCAGCTTTGACGCGTAACAGTAGTTGTGCACCAATTGTAGCCTGGGTAACTTTTTGGGATCTGCCACTAATAGCCAAAGGTGAAGGCCTCATTCTCTCTTTGCCACTGCGTGTGTAGAATGGCATGCTTGCAATTTTTTTTTTATCGTCACTTAACTTTTGCTCAGTTACACTTCTTTTTCGCTTCAATACAGTAAATTTTTTTTTGGTTTTTGTTTTTTGCACTAATTTGAAAACACTCTGTTGTTTGACATCGCCTTGGCCAGATGACGTACTGGGAACACTAACATCAGGACTGGTGACAGAACCTGGTTGCTCATTTAGATCATATGTGGACTGCTTTGAATCCATTCTGAGCGCAAACCACTGAGGAGTGCTAAAAATTATTGAGTAGATACTGCTGACAGATATGACTTTTGACAGCCAGAAATATTAATGCACAATTAGGGAGGACACCCCAAAAACACTGAGGAGTGCTAAAAATTATTGAGTAGATACTGCTGACAGATATGACTTTTGACAGCCAGAAATATTAATGCACAATTAGGGAGGACACCCCAAAAACACTGAGGAGTGCTAAAAATTATTGAGTAGATACTGCTGACAGATATGACTTTTGACAGCCAGAAATATTAATGCACAATTAGGGAGGACACCCCAAAAACACTGAGGAGTGCTACAAATTATTGAGTAGATACTGCTGACAGATATGACTTTTGACAGCCAGAAATATTAATGCACAATTAGGGAGGACACCCCAAAAACACTGAGGAGTGCTACAAATTATTGAGTAGATACTGCTGACAGATATGACTTTTGACAGCCAGAAATATTAATGCACAATTAGGGAGGACACCCCAAAAACACTGAGGAGTGCTACAAATTATTGAGTAGATACTGCTGACAGATATGACTTTTGACAGCCAGAAATATTAATGCACAATTAGGGAGGACACCCCAAAAACACTGAGGAGTGCTACAAATTATTGAGTAGATACTGCTGACAGATATGACTTTTGACAGCCAGAAATATTAATGCACAATTAGGGAGGACACCCCAAAAACACTGAGGAGTGCTAAAAATTATTGAGTAGATACTGCTGACAGATATGACTTTTGACAGCCAGAAATATTAATGCACAATTAGGGAGGACACCCCAAAAACACTGAGGAGTGCTACAAATTATTGAGTAGATACTGCTGACAGATATGACTTTTGACAGCCAGAAATATTAATGCACAATTAGGGAGGACACCCCAAAAACACTGAGGAGTGCTAAAAATTATTGAGTAGATACTGCTGACAGATATGACTTTTGACAGCCAGAAATATTAATGCACAATTAGGGAGGACACCCCAAAAACACTGAGGAGTGCTACAAATTATTGAGTAGATACTGCTGACAGATATGACTTTTGACAGCCAGAAATATTAATGCACAATTAGGGAGGACACCCCAAAAACACTGAGGAGTGCTAAAAATTATTGAGTAGATACTGCTGACAGATATGACTTTTGACAGCCAGAAATATTAATGCACAATTAGGGAGGACACCCCAAAAACACTGAGGAGTGCTACAAATTATTGAGTAGATACTGCTGACAGATATGACTTTTGACAGCCAGAAATATTAATGCACAATTAGGGAGGACACCCCAAAAACACTGAGGAGTGCTAAAAATTATTGAGTAGATACTGCTGACAGATATGACTTTTGACAGCCAGAAATATTAATGCACAATTAGGGAGGACACCCCAAAAACACTGAGGAGTGCTAAAAATTATTGAGTAGATACTGCTGACAGATATGACTTTTGACAGCCAGAAATATTAATGCACAATTAGGGAGGACACCCCAAAAACACTGAGGAGTGCTACAAATTATTGAGTAGATACTGCTGACAGATATGACTTTTGACAGCCAGAAATATTAATGCACAATTAGGGAGGACACCCCAAAAACACTGAGGAGTGCTAAAAATTATTGAGTAGATACTGCTGACAGATATGACTTTTGACAGCCAGAAATATTAATGCACAATTAGGGAGGACACCCCAAAAACACTGAGGTGTGCTACAAATTATTTAGTAGATAATGCTGACAGATATGACTTTTGACAGCCAGAAATATTAATGCACAATTATGGGGGACACCCCAAAAGCGCTGGGGAGTGCCAAATATGAAGAAAAAATAATAAACCTCTATCCTCCTCTCTGCACTAGCGATTTTGGTTAGAGCAATTGCAAGAACAATATGGTATTCTCTGTCCCTGCTCTAATTAGCCTATGACTACACCCTGCTCTCTCCCTCTGTCAAATGGCGATGGATTGCTGTGGAGGCGTGTATTTATAAAGTTGAAGTATCGCGAGAACCGAGTCCCGAGATCCGACGACGTCACAATGACGTTCGGCCTCGATTTGGATTCGGAATGGGCGGGAGAGTACCGAGCTGCTCAGCTCGGTACTCGGATACCCAAAGTTCGGGTGGGTTCGGTTCTCGGAGAACCGGACCCGCCCATCTCTAACCAATATACAATACACAATATATATATTTACAATGAGCTACAATGTCTCCTAATCCACATGTAATTAGACACTGCAGTGGTATTCTATTGGGTTGGGGAACAAAGGCAAGGGCTATAAAAAGTGCATGTTATAATCCACATTTTGTGAGAAATGAGGGACAGACTGGTTAGGGTGATATTAATACCTTGTTTCACCACAGTAACATTTCCACATAAAAAGAAAAATAGAGGTATAGTGAAGTAAGTCAATTAATTGCTATTCCCCTATGAAGACTTTCACTATGTGGGGAACTAGCAATATCACACTCTCTGTGTTATCACTCAATATATATGCAGTGACAGTGGAATTCCTTTACCCCAATGGTAATATGCTTACACTCATCAGAGGTAGAACATTAGCCTTAACATCAGCCTTAATATAAATTCCTCCTTGTTGCTTATCCTTTTCTTGACATTGTCCTCATATAGATACAGCTGGCAGAATAATCTTTAAAAAAAAGAATAAAGAAAAGAAAGGGCCAAATCTAGGTGAATTACCCTTAAAACTTGATAAACATTTATTTAAAAAACATAAAACATATACATTCCCCAAGAGAAGTGTGGTGATTGCTCCTACCGCAACATGATCTGGTAAGTGGTACAATGGCTTAACTTGGAGCTCCAGTATTACTAGTTTTCTTGGAAATTCATCAGTGCATGTGTAGATGGAGATTCAGTGGTTGGTGTGGGAGCGGGCGTTGGGGGTATCAATTGTCCTTGTAGGTATGTACCAGGTTTCCTTGAAGTATTATTTCCGTTTCTTTACTGCTTTAGTTTTTCTCTCTGCTCTCTCTCTCTTTCTTTTGGCTCTTTGTTTTCCTTTACTTCTTTTCAGTGTCACCAGATGGAAGGGAGAGCGAGAAAAGGGGGGTAGGAAATGGCTAGATTGCTAGTTTTAGTACAAGGAAAATGTTTATAGCCATGTTATTTAAGTGATTATAACTTAGAAGCTTATGTTTATAGCTATGGGTATATGTTTATAGCTGTGGGTATATGTTTATAGCTGTGGGTATATGTTTATAGCTATACGTATATGTTTATAGCTGTGGGTATATGTTTATAGCTGTGGGTATATGTTTATAGCTGTGGGTATATGTTTATAGCTATACGTATATATTTATAGCTGTGGATATATGTTTATAGCTGTGGGTATATGTTTATAGCTATACGTATATGTTTATAGCTGTGGGTATATGTTTATAGCTGTGGGTATATGTTTATAGCTGTGGGTATATGTTTATAGCTATACGTATATGTTTATA
Source organism: Mixophyes fleayi (assembly GCF_038048845.1). Lineage (NCBI taxonomy): Eukaryota > Metazoa > Chordata > Amphibia > Anura > Limnodynastidae > Mixophyes > Mixophyes fleayi. The sequence goes on from NC_134413.1 coordinate 26,717,272, forward strand.
GCTGTGGATATATGTTTATAGCTAAGGGTATATGTCTATAGCTGTGGAATGTAGTCCTCTGTAATGTTGCTGTATTTGACAATTTTACAGTTTATAGTTTAATGTTTATAGCAGAAATGTACACTGGAGATAGGGAGAGAGGACAGTCTGCAAGTGCCTAATGCGTTGATGGGGCTTGGAGCTGTAGTCACTAAGCCCTATGTTTAAAGCTCCCTTGCACTTAGTCATTTATAGCTCATATGCACAATGGAGGTGGGGAGAGAGGAGAGAATACAGGTGCAGGGTAGTATGTATATGCTCAGTAGGATTTAGTTATTTTGCTCTTAGAAGAGCATTTGTATTATTGTTGGACGAGGATGCAGCAGGAAATGTACTTTCCGTGCTCCAAGACAGCCGCTAAATTCAGTAACTGTATTGCACAGATATCTGCCTCCAGTTCTGTAGCCTTTTTTTGTTCTGGCGTCCTAACGAGTGTTTCGAGATTCTATAGGGTCTTGTACAGTAATAATCCAACATGATTTGTCTGGTGTGACTTCAGGGATTATCGTATCAGTGGTGGAAATGTTTACTTATAGAGCAATAAAGTGGGTGGAAAGGTGATTAACTGGAGGTGATTGCAATGTAGAGCCATGGTGCCCAGAGTAAGCGCATGCTACGGTGCCCATCCCTCAGGATAGGGGGTGCGACTAGCATGTGGGGGCAGGGGAGGCGGCATGGCCTTTAAATGGGGGCAAGTTGAAGTGAAATAAAATCCAGCAGAAGCAGTTTTGGACGGAGGCATCCAGGGCCTAATGGGAGAATGCATTTGTAAGTGACGATGAAACAGTGGTTGTGCACCATGTACCTGTTTTTTTTACAAGTGTAACCTACGGCTCTCCAGTTATTTTGAAACTACAAGTTCCAGCTTGCCTTCTGGCAGGACATGCTGTCTTTTCTAGTTCCACAAGACTGAAGAGGGCGAGAGGCACTGAAAGCCTACTTACCTTGCAGTTTGTATTCTGGCATGTCTGCTTCACCTCTGTAGCTTCTCCAGAGTAGTGCAGTGGAGCAAAGTTCATCCACGTGGGAAGCTTGTATTGCTATACAAAGTAAATATGTTATCTGATTGCAATTCTGGTATTTCAAGTTACTATACTAAAAAAGACACATCACAAGAACTACATTTAAAAAAATGATTTATCACTTATTTCTGTTTTTATAGTAACGTCACTTTGATACTGCTTTACTAAACTAGCTTTATCAAGATGGCCAAGGACCATGATAAACTGCATATCCTGGATGCCTTTTCTTCCCCTTCACAATAACCTTCTGTCACGAACATCCAGTCTGTCTCAGAGACAGCAATCTGGAACAGCTGGCTGTGACTGGAGTTACCTCGGTCACTTACCAATAAATATACACCTTTCCTGCCACCACAAAGAATTTACTGTGGAGTCCTTACGGTCACCAAAACCCCTTATTAATATTATACACTTAAATCACATACATATGCAGTAGGAGCCTTACTTGGCTTCGTAAATTCACAAAAAATCATGGAGAATATGCTAGATTAAATGTATTTAATCCGAAAAATATTTCCAAGGCTTAGTTACAAAACATTTAATAACAAAACATACAAAATAAGTTGCACAAATAAGTTTTAGAAATAAAATAGGAAATAAATCCAGAGTCACTAACTTACTTGTTAAGACTTTGAGAAGGATGGCACAGCTCTCCTCTTAGAAAATCTACACTTTTACCAGGTAAGGCAGCTGATTTAAACCTTTCTCACATAGCTCTCACCCCCACCTTTGGAAGTTAGCTCTCTCCCCAGAATGACACAGAGCTTTCGAAGTGAGTTATCTATCCTTGAGATATGTCTGGCATCACAGAGGGCATGATTCTTACCTCTGCTCATTCTGGCCAGCTGGTCATGTCCACATCCTCTATATAGACAAACTCCTCAGAGATGCTTATCTGTCCCTTGGCCTAGCTAATTTTAAAAGACTCTTTGTCAATTGCACAGGTCACTTAGGTCAGTCAGCAAAGCACACTTTGAAAGGTTACATACAATGTACACATTGTCATACATGAATATTAAGGGAAAATAACAATAATATATAATTGTCACACCTTCTATTGTCATACCTTAACTTAACTTATCTAAAATAAAGACACAGACCTTGTAAAGTGGCTAAATAGGACACAGCTTATTAATATTGAAACTTGGTGGAGGAGAAAGTGCACTGCGGGACAGCTAACCAACTGATTACCCAAACTAGGCGTGGATGGCGAACTGGCCCTGAATCCAATTAACACCAGGAACTAATCCTTTACTGCTTGGCCGGCACTAAATCTGGCGCCAGAGTGACTACTACCAGGGTCGGACTGGCCAGCCGGGGAGCCGGGCTATCTCCCGGTAGGCCCCTACCCTGATCGCTCCCCTTTTCATTAGTGGGGTGGAGCGGACACTTTAAAAACACAAAAACAAAACAAACCATACTCACGTGATTGCGGCGCTGGCTCCCCTCCTCCCTACTCTCTGCTCCGTCCACACTGAATGTCGGGTGTGACGTCATCACGCCCGACGTTCAGTGAAGAGCGGCGCAGAGAGGAGTCGCAAACAAAGAAGACAGAAGAAGAGAGAAATAGAGAAGAAGGAAGCCGATAGAAAAGGTAAGTGAAGGAATGGAAGCAAGGGGGGAGCAAAGACAGCATAGGCAGCATAGCAGAGTGTGAAGGGGGAGCAAAGATAGCATGGCAGAGTGTGAAGGGGGAGCAAAGGCAGCATGGCAGCGAGTGAAGGGGTAGCAAAGGCAGCATGGCACAGTATGAAGGGGGGCCAAAGCAGCATGGCACAGTGTGATGAAGGGGGGCCAGGAGAAGGGTGAGGCCAAAGCAGCATGGCACAGGGTGATGAAGGGGTGCCAGGAGAAGGGGGGAGCAATAGCAGCATGGCAGAGGGCAGGAGAAGGGGGGCATAAAAGCAGCATGGCACAGGGTGATAAAGGAGGCCAGGAGAAGAGGGGAGCAAAAGCAGCATGGCACAGAGTGATGAAGGGGGGCTAGGAGAAGAGGGGAGCAAAAGCAGCATGGCACAGAGTGATGAAGGGGGGCTAGGAGAAGGGGGGAGCAAAAGCAGCATGGCACAGGGTGATGAAGGGGGGCCAGGAGAAGGGGGGAGGAAAAGCAGCATGACACAGGGTTATGAAGGGGTGCCAGGAGAAGGAGGGAGCAAAAGCAGCATGGCACAGGGCAGGAGAAGGGGGGAGCAAAAGCAGCATGACACAGGGTGATGAAGGTGTGCCAGGAGAAGGAGGGAGCAAAAGCAGCATGGCACAGGGCAGGAAAAGGGGGGGTAAAAGCAGCATGGCACAGGGTGATGAAGGGGGGCCAGGAGAAGGGGGGAGCAATAGCAGCATGGCAGAGGGCAGGAGAAGGGGGGCATAAAAGCAGCATGGCACAGGGTGATAAAGGAGGCCAGGAGAAGAGGGGAGCAAAAGCAGCATGGCACAGAGTGATGAAGGGGGGCTAGGAGAAGAGGGGAGCAAAAGCAGCATGGCACAGAGTGATGAAGGGGGGCTAGGAGAAGGGGGGAGCAAAAGCAGCATGGCACAGGGCAGGAAAAGGGGGGGTAAAAGCAGCAAGGCACAGGGTGATGAAGGGGGGCCAGGAGAAGGGGGAGCAAAAGCAGCATGGAGGGTGCAGTATGATCATAAGGGGGCACAGCATGATGATGAAGGGGCACAGTAATGTGTGTGTGATGGCACAGTGGGCTTGTGACAATATAATGTGTGTGGTAGGTGGTAGCTAACTAATGGGTGCTATTTTGTTTGTGGGGTGATGGTGGGGCAATTTAATTTTAAAATGGGGACTATTAATTTAAGATGGGGTGGTTTGAGGGCTATTAATTGAATGTGTGGCTAAGTTTGAGGAGCATGAGGTCTATTTATTTAATGTGAATATAAATTATTATTGGCAGTAATGGTTGCGGGAAATAGGTATATTTATTATACGTAAATGCTATTAATCTATTGCTGGTGCTGTTTTAACGGAGGGAAATAGGTTTATTTATTAAATGGGAATACTATTACCTTAATGTTGGGGCTGGAGGAAGGCCTAAGTATTAATCGGTCCTAATTAATGAATGGGTCCTATTGATTTAACGCCGGAGCTGGTTGGAATTTTCAAAATGCATCCATTTTTTTTCCAAATAGGGCCCCCAACATTTCAGGATCCAGACAAGCCGCAACTAAAGAAACCAGCAGCCACAGGTGGTGAAAATGACAAGCTGATTCTAGTGGGACAATCCCAATTTTTGGTGACTGTTCTGCCCAATCTAAGTGGCAAGTCAAGACTGTGTACTCTTTATATAGACACTGCATTCTTTATATACTACACTATGGTGCTAGGTGTCCTTTGTGGGATGACCACTCCCCCTCTATTGTCTGGTCTTGTCTCTATGATGGCTGGCCACACCCCTTCTGTTGGGCCCCTAGCATTGCAGTCCCATGGTGGGCCCTTAATGCCCCAGTTCTAGACTGACTACAACCCCTCCAGACTCAGGAGAATGGTAAGTTTGCCTTTACAAGCCATCGCCCCTTTAAATTTGCCTTTACAAGCTTCCCTTTAAATTTTAGCTGCTAAGACGCCGATCTCCCGCGAGTTGAAAAAAACGGGGTATGATACATTTACCCCCTGGTGTTAGAAGCCTGAGCATAGATGAGAGATTGGAAGTATGTTTGTTTTGCAGTGTCCAGAGCATTTTTGATAGGAGTGGTAGATAGCAGTATTTGTGATGAAATCATTAGAGGTACAAGATGTTCTGATTTATGAGAAAGTTTTTCGAGAGTTCGCGTTACTATAGTGTGCCACGGTAGGCAACAATGTCTACGCAGAGTTTGATGACTCGCGGGAGCCACTTGATCAAGGGCAGTTGCTAGGGTTTGGTGAAAATGAGGTACTGCCCTATCAGGGGAGGTGAATGTAGAAATTGGGGAGAAAAGGTGTTGAAGAGAGGTGGAAAACCGTTGAAAATCAATAGCGTTAATATCCCTGTGGATGTGAGGAGGGGGCTTGGAAAAATTTGACAGCAGGGAGGGTAAACAACTGTGGGTGAGCGAGTAGCTAATAAGGTGATCCGAGAGGGGGAAAGGAGTCCTAAGAAAATGAGACACTGAGCATAGTCTAGAGAAAACAAGATCGAGACAGTGGCCATCCTTATGAGTAGCGGATTCAATCCACTGGGAGAGGAGGCTAGAGAGACTAGTTTGGAAGCAGCATTGGAACGTGGAATAGCAATAGGGATATTGAAATCACTCATGATGATGGTGGGGATGTCAGAGGATAAGAAGTGAGTGAGCCATGCGGCGAAGTGTTCAAGAAATTTTTGGTGTCATCCAGGGGGGCGATAGATGACAGCAACACGCATAGAGAATGTGTTAAAAATCCTAACAGTATGTACTTCAAAAGATGTGAATGTGAGTGATGGGACAATTGGTAGAACTGTGAACGTGCACTGTGGGGAGAGAAGTTGTCAGGATCTGCCTCTGCAATGCATGCTGCTTTGCATTGGCAGTTCCTGCCTCCTGGACTATAGGACTTTATATTTGTGTTTATTGTGTATATTCTGGCAGTACCTCTGTTCACCAGAGGTGCTGCTATTGAGCCTTTTCTCTTTGTTTTTACTAGGGGTTAACCTGTGTCACTAATTATCTCCTGCACCTGGGTGTTCCCTACTTATACCTACCTCTTTGCCTCTCCTATGCTGGTCATTGTTGTTTTGTTGCCTTTCCCTCTGGTCTGTCTCCTGGTTCTCCTGGACTTCACAGCATTACTCTGGATCCCTCTTCATCTACCATTCTCCTGCATCTGCTGTATTCTTTGCAACCAGTATCCAGTCATCTCTGATATTCCTGTGCAGTTTCAGCATTATTTGATTTGTACTATTTATCTGCATTTTGATCAATAATCACCTGTATTCTTTATCACATTCTGGGCTCCATAGGGGTTACTTCTTTCAAGCATGACAGAAGTAGTCCAACCCCACCTCCTTGTCTGCCTCCAGGTCTAATCAGGTCTTGATCCAGAAAAATCCATTCATGCCCTCGCATAAAAGCAACCAGCAGCAGAGCCCTGGGTTATGGAGTGAGGGGGTTGAAGAAAGAAGTAAGAAGTTAGTAAAGAAAAAACAGCAAGAATTCAAGCATCAGGCCAAATGTATTTCCATCGACAAAGTGTCTTTATGGCTGTTACCGATGAGCCATCCAAGGCAGCGGATGTAGCTGCCCAATCCAAAAGGAATGGGTGGCCTATTGGCTCGGATCTAAACACAGAAATTTTAAAGTTTTTTTAAATCCTGCTTTAAATTGATACCTCGTCAGAGGTGAACCATCCATATGTCCTAGAAACAAAAGGCAATTGGGAGGTCTCATCCATTATTTTTGTCTCTGTATCTATATTGGGTGTATGTGTATCTAACAGCCTCTGCCTGCTTGATCTGTTTTAGACTTGCTAACTTTGCATGTCAGTTTAGTTTCTTGTATTATGATGTGTCCTGCTAATAAACCTGATGATGTGTTTAGTTTGGACTGCGCAACAAGTTCAGGAATTCTAAAAGCCCCGAAAAAAGCAAGCGCAAATCTTTGCGAAATAGCAATAGTTCATACTTATCTGCATCACAGATTGCAGGGCCTGAGCTAATTGGCGCAAACTGTAGATCTATGGATTGACTTATATCCTCCAGAACTGATCTATACTGTGACCAACCTTTAAGAGCTTTAGATATTATAAACCTCTTTGTAACATCTGTCATGCCGTTCAGGTGTGCCATGAATGATATACCTGCGAGGGTGCAGCCATAGCTGTCTTGGATGTGCCCTCTCTATCGTTCCTACACGAATTACGACAAAGGCATCACTCTGACCTGATTCTGGAGTCCCCCTTATATTCAGGAAATGGGACCACTGCTGCCACCTAGCATGATATGCTCATCTCATAGATTGGGCCAGTGATCGTTCCACAAGTCCTATTATGCTGACATGATGATATACCAAACACAAGAGGGATCATGGTGTTCCTGTGAGGTTAGCATGCGGAGCCAATGCCCTAAAGCGTTAAATAAAACTTAAAATATAAATAAAATTAAAAAATAGTAAGAATATTAATAATAAAATATAATATATAGGGGTGGGGGGGTGGTTGGATGGCCATACTGAACAGCCACATTTCTTCTGGCTTCCTCTGATTCTTTCTGTAGCCTTTAGCCCACACTTAGTGATTGTAGTGACCATAGCACTTGAGTAGTAGTAGTTTCTATTCTTCTGTACACTGGGGGGATTGATTTAAAGGGTCTGTAGGTTTGTACATGAGTTCACTTTACGTTCAAGGTAGTTCCCAGCCTAATTTGTTTAACATTTATTCTTGTTTTGCCTTTCATTGTTATGTTATATTGCATTATTGTTTTTTTTTATACTGTTTGCCGCATGATGCATCTGTTGGAAATTATTGAATATTTCCGGGAAGCGCGTCATTGGCCCCACCCCTAAATTACATCACACTATTTTAGCCCCACCCCCTGCCATTAAACTAATTGTCAGCCAAGAACCGTGAGGTTTGCCTGCTCTCCCGGGAGTCCGGAAGGAGTCCCAGAAGTAGAGAGCCGGAGAGTATGCATCTATGGTCTAGTTACATGTGTGATAAGAGGACATTGTAGCCAGGCATACATAGGAGACTTTTTCATTCTATAATACCCATTGCAAAATGTGTTTGTTGTTATTGCAGTGATGCTGTTATGCATTGTTCTCAATTTGAAGCCAGGTGGGCTATTGGTAAGGATTAAAAAAGTTCTTTGTACAGCACTGCGGATTATGTTTCCACTATAAAATAATGTACAAATGTAAAAACATCTCCTTAAATAAAACATTCCCACAGCTAGATCAGAAAGAAAGGTTTCCCTGAATTATTTTAATACATACATGTGGAAAACATTTGTAAGCAGAGTATCACTCATTTTAAGAGGTATATAATCCCAATATAGAAAAGATGCAGACAAGCAAATATAAGATATATGCACTGTTGCATTTTAGGAAATACTTTGTATTTCCATTTCCTAGCAAAATAATCTTGAAAAGAGACATTTTTGTTTGTGTCCAGGAGATCCGACTGCCAACTCCCTGATCTAATAACTTATCAAATAATCAAACAGTTAAACAATATATCACCTTTGTATTGTCAGTACACCGCTCCTGACTACCTGTCATAAACCTCTCTCTGCGCACTCGTGATTTGAAAGTTTACTGTAAGGGGACACACAGAATCCCAGCAGTTTAATCTTGCAATTGTCACGAGTCGCGGCGGTACTCACAGCCGCCGCGACTCGCTTTCTATGCCTCCCGGCGTCCCGGCCGTCACCATGATGACCGGGACGTCACTTCCGCCCAACTGCCGACCATTGCCAAGGCAACGGTCGGACGCCTCTGCAGCGCGGCGCCCTGGCAGTATTGGAAGCCGGGCGCGCACGTGCATTCGTGAGGCCAATAATTAGATACCACCTAGGTTTAATTACAGGCATTAGGCTGCATCTGTAGTCCTCAGGGATAAGCCCTGATTGGCCTGTTGATATGGCTGGCAATTAGTCTGCAGCTGTGTATCTCCCAGAGGCAAGCCCTGATTGGTCTCTGTCTGTATTTAAGGCAATGAGGTCTGCTGCCTCATTGCCGGTTATAGCTTCTGTATCCAGTCTCCTGACCTGCTCTGTGCCTTGTTCCTGCCTGTTGAACTTTCTGTTGATTACCCGTGTATGACCCTTTGCCTGGATTTGGACTTTGCTTGTGTATCTCGTGACCCTGACCTCTGGCCTGTTTACCGATCTTCCTGTCTGCTCGTGACCCTTGACCTCGGCTTGTTAATTGGAATTGCTACCTGCTGCCGGCCCTTGACCTCTGCTTGGACTTCACTCTGCTTGCCTGGGTTCTCCCCAGCCACTACACACTTCACGACCCTCTGTCAGTCTGCAGCCCAGCCTGTCCCCACCATCAGGGGCTCCAGTGAACACCTGACTGGCAGAGTAGACTCCGGGTTGTGTTGTGCCGGCTGGAGGGGTTCCTAACAGCAATCACCTATCCCTAAAGGTTACCGATCTAACTGGTCCCTTCCCCCAACACAGGCACCCACTTCCACACCTCTCCTCTGCCCTTATCTACGTATAAGGCACGTAGAAAACCTATGACTTAACTACCCAATTGCACACACTCTCCAGTCTGATAGCTAAGAGCTAACACTTCCCACACTGGTATTTTAAGGGTTAACATAGGCAGGCACTCAGCCTCATCTAAACAGGCAGTGAATTCATTTATGGCAATACCAGCACTTATTAACTTTTTTAAATATATATCCGATATATGACATAATCTTTAAACATATGGCCGTTTTCTGAGGATTTTAATGAAAAAGCATAAATAGACAACTTCTACTGGTATTCCAAACAAAAGCCTTCTTGGGGCCTACCTTAACCTTGTTTCAGTAATTGCCTGGCAAAAGTTAAACATATTTGTTCTACACTTCTGAGCTCTGTGGAGATTGCTCTGTGACTACTTTCTCCTTACTATAGGTATGCAGATGTGTTCTGCAAGTGTAAAGCTGGGTACACACTACACAGTTTTCATCCAATAATCGTCTAAATCAGCCGACATACGACTGCTCGTTCAAAAGTCATGTCAGTGTGTGCAGTGACACAATGGACGAAAGTCTGCCCAAATGGACGATTGTCGCCTCATTTGGTTGGTCGTACCGTTAAATATTTTCGTTCCAATCTCGTTTCCGCTGTGCAGTGTGTATAAACTTCCGACCAATCCACAACAGTGAGTATGAAATTACAGTCATTGCTCACGACAACATGGCTGTAAAAAGGGACGTCCGCTCTTCCCTTTATCGTCCTAAACAAGGCTAGTGTGTATGCAGTCCATGGACCGAGTAATCGGAACATCGATCGCATGTAAAATCGCTCGGCATAAAAAGTTGGTTGAAATTTCTGTAGTGTGTACCCAGCTACAGGCTGAGACACTACACCCTATCTGCCTTATGATTGTGCTTGATATATGGTACTACTGTGCATCCCAAAAACTAAACACATCCAAATACCTAATGAGAATCTATAGAGGGGCTTTATCTGCAAATCTTCATCTCCTACCAGTGTAGACTTTTTCGTTGCGCAAACAAAGACCCCTCTCTCACTCCCTGCACTGCTATGTTCTTAACAAAATCAACATAAATATTGCTATCCATTTGCCCTACGTTCAGAGTGTTTTTGACCGAATCCGGAGTGTTGTGGTAAACTGAGACAATGGGATATATTTACTAAACTGTGGGTTTGAAAAAGTGGAGATGTTGCCTATAGCAACCAATCAGATTCTAGCTATCATTTATTTAGTACATTCTACAAAATGACAGATAGGATCTGATTGGTTGCTATAGGTTGTGCAGAAAACAAAGATATTTAAATTAGCTTAAATGGGTGGAGATTGAACAGTTTGGGATAGTTCCTTGGTTTGGAGGGTTGCTGCATTACCTTCTAACAAAATAATGTACAGAGTTTTTACACTTCCTTGGAAGCGGGTGTAATCGGGTGTCATGGGGTGCACTATGCACCATACACATGAAAATTATAGGGGAATTATACGGGAATGCCAAAACAATGAAACCTACAAATAAGAAACTTGAAATGAAAGCAATAATATTGATATGACTTAAGATTTAAATCCGTAGTATATGTATATGATTAAATTGGCTTGTGAGTGTGGAGAGACTGGTGTGCTTAAAACAAGTTCTTTGTACAGCACTACGGAATATGTTGATGCTATAAAATAATGGACAAAATGGCAAACAACCCCCTTAAATAAAACCTCCCCACAGCTAGTTCAGAAATAATGGTTTCAGTGAATTATTTTAAGATATACTTGTGGAAAACATTGGTAAACAGAGTCACTCATCTTAAGAGGTACATAATCCCAATGCAGACAAGCAACCAGCTGCCTCTGACGCTATCATGGACACAGCTAAATGCACTGTTGCACTTTGTATTTCCTAGCAAACTACAGGAAATATTGAAAAGCAACATTTTTGTTTGATCTTTTTTATTTTTAGACAAAGAACACAACTTTTAGGCTCTATTTATAATCGCATCTTTGTCACGTATATTAACATTCCTTATCGTCGCCTGTCGCGACAAGGAATGTGTTTTTGTGATTATTTATGAATCACCCCAATCCCAGACCGCTCCTCCAGTAAGGAGCTGCACATGCAAAGATGTAAGTTTCGCTGCTCCTTTACCTTCTCTGTGCAGAGTAGCAGAGGTTTCTTTTCTTCTGCTCATGCGCCATTTCCATTTTAGGCATGCGCAGTAAATTACATTTATATATTAATTACACTTAAAGATTTGCAATAAATAAAAAATGGCATGGAGTAACACATATTAATACCTATATACAAGTGTATATGTAATAGGTATATAATGAACAAATAATTGTATAGTAACAAACCATAACATAATTATTACTTATAAGGGCCACATGTTTGTATGATACACAAAAAGTAATATACACTGAGACACACAGTAGAGGCCCTTATATATATTACTTTAATTTATAGAAAATACAAACTGGGGAAAAAAAGATTCAATATAATATATATATATACTGAATATGAACCTAAAAATAAAATGACCTGATGGATGTTGTTTTTATTAGAGTGCAATAAAATCCATTATAGATAACTTACCTTGCTGGCACTATGGTGTATGCAAACATGTGCACAGGGGTTCGATAATGTGTGGACAAATCACAATGGAGCTGCGGTCAGAGAGGGGAGGGATCTACAAAGATTCCTCTGCCCCAGTGATGGGCAAACTACGGCCCGCGGGCCAGATCCGGCCCACAGAGGTTCTATCCGGCCCACCAATATTTTAAAAAATTTCATTAAAATATGCATAAAGTTATTAGGGACGAACCTGTGTGTCAGAACCTTCATTTTTATGCCTTCCCAGCTATTTCCTCCATTACACTTCATCCTCCTTCCGAAAAGGACACTTCGTATGTCAATCAGTCAAACACCTGCCCGCCCCCCTAATGACTGAAAGTCATGTGAGAAGAGATGGGCTGGGCCATATACTAAGGCGGATTTCAATTGGCTGCTGTGAGGCCTATTTATCAATATATTTTTACATCAAAATCCCCGGAAAAACAGCAGTTTTCAGGAACAGCCGCATCTTTAAGTAAAGTTGAAATTTATTAATAGGGCACTCCAAAGCATTTCCCAAAGATTTCTATGAAGATGGCGTTAGCCATTGAAGCCTATGGGGAGAGCACTGCAGTAGAGATCTTCGGATTACTCACTGCAACTTATGTGTTGTCCCTATTGCAAAGGTGACCACTTTGCAAGAGTGACCTTAGAGGACAAAGGAGATTGGTCTTTCAGGACTGCTGTCCCTAGTGAAGATTTTTAAGAAATAGCCACAATATTATCTTTGCGATAAGGATTGAAATGGATCATGTTGAAAATATGTTTAATAAAAAATATGCACCCAAACCTTTAAAACAGTAGCCAACTTATCCACCAGAATTACACATTTAAATTATTTGGTGCTCCTTTGATGCTACGTGGCTTCCATAATAATTGCCATTAAGTGGTATACATGGGGCTCTCATCTCAAGTTCTTCTACATCCTCTTTAATGAAAGGTGTCCAAAAGTGTACCCCATAATCGAGATATTGTCTAAATGGTCATCCACGGATTTATACAATTCTCAAATCAGCCAAAATATCTAGTTTATTTCATTTGCTCAGTACTAAAGATGTGCGGACCAGAACTTAGGAAAAAAAAGTAACCTGCAGTATATTACATAACATTTACACCTAAAGTTTCATAAGCAAAATGCAACTGTCTATTATGGAGAAATGCTTACAATATCTATTCTTAAGTGGTGTCACTCATTATAACAAATAAATCAACCCTGGATAAAAAATATTGATTATATAGTAGTAAATCATTTGAAATCAATATATACAGTAAATAGTAAATAAAAAGTAAATTACTGTCAATGAAAAACAAACAATAAAAAGCAACAACCCTTTAAGATACCTAGATCATGTGATAATAAACAATATTATGTCCACATTAAGTATTGTATTCTGATCTCACCAAGAAATCAACCGGGGAAAACGGTCTCTTTTCATATTGTAAAACACTTGTTGGTAGGTAACCTTGGCACAGATAAATTAGATCCCATATGGCAGACTAAACCATCTACCGTCTAAAGTGAATTCCTCGTTGTGTATTTTTCTTATTTCCGTTGGGACTGGAAATATTTTTTAGATATAAAGAAATGTTAGTAAATAACCATCATAGTTTATTTTCAATGTTTCATAAAATGTTAATAAGCTTTACACCTTCACTGAACCTCGTATGCAGTAAATACCATGGCTCATGTTGAGGTGGATGTACATCTTTCGTTTGCATAAGATACACATTTCCATATTGAGCATGCCCGCCACAAAAGTATGCAATCATCTGTATCTATATATTTGCGTTTCTTACACTGACCACTCTTTATGCCGGGACTAGTGGAATGAGGGATGGAAGGGGTCAAAAGTAGGCTGAGCAGACTAAAGTTGAATTCACGTAATTGTGATTCAAATAGACCTGGAGGCATCCCCAGATATGCCTTTTAGGATGCATAGCGCTTGTGGTCACTGGAGGACTGGTGCAATGATACACGGTGATGATAATGACCATCAACAGCACTGGCTAGCTGCTTCTGGTTGGATGTTTGACATCTATAATCAGCAGCAGTGCCAACAGCACCAGCAGCAAAGATGCAGGGAGTGTGTCTATAGGTTATGCATAAACCTCTTTGGGATGACTGGCAGAGGTGAGAAGCCGGTTTAAGCTCCCACCACAGGTCATGACCTCAGCATAGCACTATCTGTCATTGAGTTTGGAATAGATCTCGAAGCCCCGCTCTAGATAGACTTACTCCTAGAGAGGTGCGGAGTCTAACGGTAGAGAGGTATTCACCAGGGACCCCCGCAAGGGAAGATGTGCTTAGCTGCTCTCTAGCTGCAAGTAGCGGTTCTCTAAGAGGGATTAGAGCAGGGTGAGATGGAACCGCAGAATGGAGCAGGCCTGCCGGAAGATAAATGCAGAGGTCTTTAAAGAGCAAATAGCTGAGAACAGGACTGATTATGAGGCATGAGGTTCCTGCAACAATACCGCATGTCATGATTGCGGAACAGGTAACACAGGATACCAACTGAGAAGTGGTGAACTGCAGTGAACTGATGCACTGAAATCCCTGGAAAGCGAATAGCTTAAGAACGGGACTGATTATGAGTCACGAGGTCCTTGCAATAATACCACAGGTCTTGATCATGGAACAGGTAACACAGGATACCGAAGTACAGACAGGTGCCAGAGAGAACAGCGTCCTAACAGGTAAGGAGAACTGAAGATCTGGCAACTAGATAGAGAAGCAGGTGCTTTAAATAGACAGAGCTGACAGGCAATTAGCCAATTAAGAGAATGCAGGAAGTTTTGAAAAGACCAGGTGTGCACATGCTCAGTTCAGACCAGCAAGTGAATGCAGCGAGTGAGAACCAAGGGAAACAGGTAAGAACAGTGTCCACAATGCAGGTTATCTGGTGCAATGTGTGACACTACCACAGCTAAATTGTTGACTTTGTTACATTTCTGTGCATCTGGGTTATTCCAGTCCACAGTAGTTGTGGGGGCAGACCGCCTTTACTGCAGCAGGTCCTATTCCTGCTGTTCATCAACCAATTTACGTATTTGCCAATAAAAGAGCAATTTTATAATATTGCTAATTTTACTCCTTCAGTACATCATGTTATGGTCAAGCACCCATATTGCACACCATAATTCATTTTTCTTACTTAAAAATGTGTGATATTTACAACAAAAGCAGTAGATTACAAACATTGTCAATTGTCAAACTTAGGATAGGATTTGGTAATTTGTCTAAAATTGGATTTGTCCTTGAAGGAAACCCGGGGGTATACTCTTCCCTCCCTTTCGTGTCTGAAAATCTTCCCCATGTGTCTTAGAAAAACAGACAGACAACACAGGTATGACTATCCAGCTGCCCTGGAGTCTTTCAATGAAATACAATAAACGATAACCCTCAAAACCCCATGGCAGACATAACGTATGGGATGTATGACAAGGTTGGGTTACCATAATAAGACAGAGCCAGTATTGTAATAATAACAAAAACATTTTATTGAATTACTCTGACTGGTTGGGCTTACTTCTCCACCCGGTCTGTTGGGGGAAGAAGGATGAAGGGATGTTCTTCTTGCACAATTTATCTGTGTTTCTTCTTACCCTCAATAACCGACTGTTATTGACCACTCCTACTGGTGTCACCTTGCCACCAGACACTCGCCGACTGCGAATGCCAACTGCGCAATAGTTGTCTGAGAATCTCGCTGCCACCACTAGGCTCATGTCGTCTAGAACTGCTTACTTCTAGGGTAGCTTGTATAGATGCTACAGTGCCTCATTGCTGTGGGTTAGCTGGTACCTCCTGACCACTTATTATGGATCAGGGCTGCTGGGTAGTGGGCAGAGTGTTGACACAGACATTCTTGGCTCAACACAGGACAGCCGGGGAACAGATTAGAGTGTAAGCTCTTATCTGTTAACAGGCTACAGCACGCAATAGGCGTAAGACACAATCTTCAAGCTGTGATGTTTCTTTGCTCAAGGAGTCCTTACTGTGGGTTTCCTCCAGGTGCTCCGATTTCCTCCCACACTCCAAAAACATACTAGTAGGTTAATTGGCTGCTATCAAAATTGACCCTAGTCTGTCTCTCTCTCTGTGTGTATGTTGGGGAATTTAGACTGTAAGCCCCAATGGGGCAGGGACTGATGTGAATGAGTTCTCTGTACAGCGCTGCAGAATCAGTGGCGCTATATAAATAAATGGTGATGATGATGATGATAATATGTGCTTTACTTTAATTTACTGTAATGTACCATAATAATTTGAGATGGGTGGGCTCAGTTTCCAGAGATCCGAACCCACCCGAACCCCACCGACCCGAGCAGGCTCAGTACTCTCCCGCCCATTCGGAATCTAAATCGAGGCAAAACGTCATTGTGACGTATTCGGATTTCAAAGCTCGGTTCTCGCGAGATTTCAAAAGCATAAATACCCGCCTACACAGCAATCCATCGCCATTTGACAGAGGGAGAGAGCAGGGTTAGGTCACAGGCTGTATTAGAGCAGGGACAGAGCAATAATTGTACACCTTATTCTTTGTATTATTATTTCAATTCTAATCTATTCAATTCTATTATTATTACCAATTATATTAGCAATTGTTAGAGAAGGAAGAGAGGAGGATAGAGGAGGCTTTTTTTTTTCAATATTTTGCACTACAAGTGCTTTGGGGTGTCCCATCTTCCCCAGTGTGAAACAATAATTTTTCTGGCTGACAAAAGTGATATTTATCAGCAGTATCTATACAATTTTTTGTACTACAAGTGCTTTGGGGTGTCCCATATTCCCCATATTCAACTCTAAACTAGGAAGTAATATCCATGCATGCTAAAAGATAAACCTGTTTGCAACTCTTGCATTGTAACATGTTTTATCCAGGTAGATTTGATCCTAACTCTGAATTAGTCCCAATATCTCTCAAAGGAAAAGCCATGCCCTAAACTATAAGTATGTTATTTTTATCTAATATACTGGAGAACAAAACACGACACAGATTAAATCAAAACATTTTGGGTAAGAGAATATTCAGACTATATTTGAATTATAAAAGTATATATACTTTATTGATCAATTTTTAAAACATAGTTTATTGGTCTGTAGAAGTATGCATGTGTGGAAGACTGAAGTCACGTGAAGCACAATCAGCTGGTTAAACATTCCAGGCGTGGTTTCCTTTTCTAGGAAAAACATTCAACCAGATTGATCAGCAATATCTACAGGGAGTGGTTTAAAAGCATCTCTTTCCAAAGCTAAAAGCCAGCTGAAGGGTGTGTCTGTAATCAAACAGGGCACCTGCAAAGGACTCCTTTTTAAAGGCAAGGTGAGAGTATCATCTGTCCATCAAGTTAAGGCAGTGGAAGGAGGGTAAACTATGTAAACCTGTATTTTTCTTTTGTATAGCGTAACCGATGCCAGACAGTGGCCGGTGTCAAGGGAGCTGGTCTTTGTTACTTTAGCATTAGGGTCACAAGAAAGTGTGTGCAGCATTATGCCACCCTGACAATAAAAGCAAATTAAAAGCAAGGTTAAAGAATAAAAATCTCTGTAAATAATGGAATGATGTCGGGAAAATTCTGCACTTCTGTGTGTGCACTCACAACCACCAGTGCAGGCAGATCTCCATAGATCTCTATAGACTTTACAGAGTCACGATTTTCAGCTGATGGTTTTGACAGATTCAAAAGGTAAAACATAAAACGTTTATAGCGTGTACACATGAATCGGCATGCGGATGAGACATTCAGTCGTTGGTAAAATCGTTAACGATTCTGTAGTGTGTACCCAGCCTTAGTCATGTATCTTCTGTGTAAATAAATAGTTCTGCAAATGTGACTGTCTGCCACAAGTGGTGATCTGGATTAGCTGTCTGAATAGTTGCACACACACAGACCACGTGTAGTGAGGTGTAAATACTGTCTTTATTACATCTTTGTCTGTGTGAAGCTGTTTATTGCACTGCTCAGAGTGAGCTTAGAAATGTAGTTTTCAGCTGTGCAACACGGAAGCACAAAACAGAACCATTAACAGCACAGAATGAAAAGTGAAGACTCAAGTCCAGAGCATAAATGTCCTTACCTGGCACCACAAAGTCTGAGATATTACATTCAATGATTAGCATAAGTTCTATAAACTTGGATTTAAAAGCAATTTAAACTTAACAAAATTTACACCAATCTGTGATTTCCTAAATTACTTGTTGTTAGGTTTCCAATCTCTCTAAGACACAGGAGGAAAGTCTAACGACCCCCTCATGTGTATTCAGGCTAACCGATGTCTTGGTGACTCACAAATGAAAAGGCCTAATTAGCATGGGATTTCCGTTCTTAAAAACACATTTCCTTCAACATATGCCAACTGCATCAGAAACCAATACACTTCTAATACAAAAGTCAGTACATTTGCAGTAATATACATAGGCTCACTGCCCCACTAATTGCAATAAATGTATGCAATAAGTTATTTAGAAGTGATCCAGTCACAGACTCTTTGAAGAACTTTCCTTCCAAATTGAGCTTCAGAAGATGATGTCACATCCAGAACATACAGTCTGGTAAAGGTATAAAGTGATGACCACCCTGCTTCCTTGCATAAATCATCCGATGAGGCATGTGCTTTCCATGTCCAGGAGGTCACCACTGCCCTTGTAAAATGAGCTCTTATTATTAACCCAAGGTGCAATAAAAGGTTTGATATATAAGGTCTAATTATTTTCAGTGTTTGAAAAAAATAGAAAGATACATTGCTAACCCTGAGCCTAAAAGTGTAGACATTTAAGGGTAAATTTATCAAGCTGCAGGTTTGAAAAAGTGGAGACGTTGCCTATAGTAACCAATCAAATATTAGCTGTAATTTTGTAGAATGTACTAAATAAATGATAACTAGAATCTGATTGGTTGCTATAGGCACTTTTTCAAACCCGCAGCTTGATAAATTTACCCTTGGTCATTCAGAGTAGTGAGAGCAAGACCCTTGCCCAATACACCCTGAAGACAATCCAGAATTTGTGGAAAATTAGCTGAAGCTGGATCAAATGACTTAGGTTTGCACAACAGAATGAATATCTTCCAAATTCTATAATAAAACAGAGAAGGAATTTTGTTTTCTGGCTTTCAAAAGTACCTCAATGACTTTTTCTAAGACTCTTTGCTCAATTGCCATGCCATCAAAGACAAGGTCTATGGATTGGGTTTTAGAATTGGTCACTGATGGAGAAGGTCTGACCATGCTGGCAGAGGTCAAGGTTGTTCTCCAGGTCACTCCAAACCACAGAAGGCATGGCTAAACTAGAGGTACTGCTATTACTTCTACTGTTTCGTTATTGAATTCCCATAACGTGTGGGCAATGAGAGGAAAAAGTTGAAAGTCATACCCTTGCTGCAAGTTCCATGGAATTGATAGAGCATATATTCCCTTTGTTCTGGTATAGTTGTGATGAGAATAGAAGGGTGTTATCTTGCAGTTTGATTTTGTCTATTTGAGGGAGCCTACATTTCAGTACTGTCATTTGAAAAACCTCTTCATGCGAGGTTTATTGTGAGGATACAGAGTTTAGTTTTGGCCCACTTAACGCTGACTGGCAAACTGGAGGTACTTTGTGTGCAACGTGATGGTACCTAAGGGTTCTAAGTCACTCAGGCAGCAACAGTTAGACAATAAATAAACAAGATACATCTCTTTGAGAAGACTACTAGCTGAGGACCAGAGGATCACATCTCTCCTTTCAGATGATCATTTTAGATTGAGTGATGTACCATATTAGAGCGATTAAGTCCCACACAAGGGTATACTGATTTTAACCAACATCTTAAAATTGATAAGATTCAATATGAAACTTTATGTGGTTACTGGTAGATTAGAATAAAGTCACTCATTGGGTTTAATATATAAAAAATAAAGTACTCTTGCAATAAACTGAGTTTTCCAGGCCTATAGGACAATTATATATTCTATTGTAGAACATTATATAATATATAGGACTGCAAAAAGCAACCAGGCTTTGTTCATTAGATCACACAGCTTGTCCCCTGAGCCACTGAGAGCACTTAATCCCGGTGACAATTTCTTCCACATCCCATCTTTCACCTCCACTCTCGCCTTCATACCATAATATAACCAGACCATACCGAATGCTTTGCATCCTTAGAAATGAAACTGTTACAATTTAAATGCCTTAGTCAATATTTGCACAGGCTTACCTAGGGCGCAGAGTCTAACGGCCTTCTGGTTTTCACCAAGAACCACCGCAAGGTAGTGTGGGCTTTGCTGCCGAAGAGCGGCAGGTCGCAGCCCCCAGGTTAGCCTACTGATGTAAGGGAAAAGGTTCTAAGTGATGGATTGTCAGACAGGCAATATGATAAAGCGATGCAAGTATAGGCACTAACCGTGAATTCCAGGGTTTGTAGGTCTGGAGCAGTAACCGGTAGATGCACGGAGTCAAATGAGGGTGTAGCAGGAGATGGGTCCAGGAACACAGCCGGGTCGGTACACAGGAGATATCAGGTAGACGGTGCCAGAGGGAAATCCAGAGAGTAGTTGATAACACAGCCGGGTCGGTACACAGGAGATAGTCCAGTACGTGGTGCCAGGGATAAGCCAAAGAATAGTCAGGTCACAGCCAGGTTGGTACACAGGAGTAGGAAGAAATAGAGGGATATACAGGGAGCAGGTTCACAGGAGTCAGGAACACAGGAACTGTTAGCCAGGAACAGGAAACACATTGCTCGGACACAGGCAGCGTGTCAGAGCAGAGAAGATATAGCTGTTTGAATTCCCCGCCCAGGAGTCACATGATCAGCTGCAGGAAGAACCCGGAAGTGCGGGGGCGCCATCAGGAGAAGCGCTGCACGGATCAGATACCGCTGCTAGACCACGCTGACAGCGCAGCGGAACGGGGATCAGGTAAGCTCATAACAGAAACACTTCATAACAAGATAAGTGATGTAAAATAGATATTTATTTTTCAAGAGCAATTAGCTTTTGGTAATGTTGTTTGTTTTCTCTCTGTGGTGTTTCCGCCTCCTAACACTGTAAGCATAAAACCAGTCTGTAAACATTGCCCACACACCATACGATTGTCTCTGTCAAAATGACCCTCGTCATTATGGTAGAAAACAATATTTAATAAAGCATCAAAGCACAACAAATACAAATTACATGTCTTTTAGACCAATGAAGGGAAAACATTTCTTTAAATTACATATCACAAATACTGTGTTTTATTTTGTTGTAAAAGTCTTTGTCAATAGGGGAATGCCAGCTTCAGTAACTAACCTAAACAGGTGATTTTGTTTTTTGTCACCAGATGCTAGACACACTTAGAAGTAGTGATAAGAGACAAGATATGCAAATTACTTTATTTTTTGTGTTTAATCATACTTGCCAATTTATGGCAAGTATGATCCGGGAGCCTGCCGGGGAAGGTGGGCGTGCAGGGCGTGCAGTTTTTAACTGGTGTATACTATTTTTTAATAAATACATATGAAGTTTTAAGGGTAATGCACCCAGATTGGTCTTCTTTTTTTTCCCATTTCCGAGTTTATGGCATCATCTTATCCCAGTAAGAGGAGTTAGAGGATCGGAAGGAGAAATATTATGTGGTATATTTACAAAACTGCAGGTTTCAAAAAGTGGAGATGTTGTCTATAGCAACCAATTAGACACTAGCTTTCATTTAGTACATTCTACAAAGTGACATAATCTGATTGGTTACTTTAGGCAACATGTCCACTTTTCAAACCTGTAGTTTAGTAAATATACCCCCATGCGTTAAGGCTGAATTTCAAAGAATGGTGACTGTAAGCATACTACCACTAGGGGTGATCGAAGGATTGACCACCACTGCATGAAGCTTTATTGTATTTACACTGGGATTTTTCTTTGGGTGGAAGTTATATTCCGATAAGAAGAATTCAATTGTCTAAGCCTACTTCCAGGGCCGCTATCAGGGGGGTACTGTTGTACAGGGCCCGGGCTCACCAGGGGGCCCGGTACAACAGCTCAGCACAGACTTACCTGGGGCCCGCCGCTGCCTGTGACAGATCACATGATCGCAGGGGGAATGATTCCTCCACCCCTGCGATCGGATCCTGGTGCCTGGCTGTCACCGTTGGGATGTCTTGGAAAGGGAAATTCCCAACATGAATGTGCAGCCAACAAATCTGCAGCAACTACATGATGCTATTATGTCAACTTTGACCAGAATCACTAAGGAATGCTTGTTGAATCCATGTCAGACTGGAGGAAAAGTTAGTCCTGCCCAGTACTAGAAAGTTGTACCTAATAAAGTGGCCACTGGGTGTAAACACATATGCAGCGGATAAGATTTGAAGTTACAAAAGTGGAATTATGGCGATAACAGCTTCGTATGGAGCACTTTAAACATGTACAAGATGTTAAGAACCTGGGTGAGCAACTGGAGAAGACAAAAATGGAGAAACAGATCTTGGGAAAAGTCAACCAGGCCCTGGTCAATGAGGTAATGCTCTTCTAGCGCACAATGATGGCGGCCCCAAGAAAACAGCGTGGACTTGTTGCTCCCTTGAAACTGCCAAAGAAAATATTTGTTTTACAGAAATTCAGCAATTGCAGATGATCCTGATGTGTAGTTGCATAGAGTCCAGGGCCATCTTTTCCAATTGGCACGATGGGCAGGTGCCCGGGGGCCCCACGAACAAGGGGGCCCTATAGGCAGGGCTCCCCTCCTCCGTGTTGCGCTCACCATGAATGTCGGGTGTGATGACATCATGTCCAACATTTTCATTGAGGAGCGCAGCACAGAGGAGCCACGATGGATCAAAGACGGATTCAAAAATGCAGAAGACACAGAATAAGAGAAAAGAGGAGAAGAAGGGGGTGCAAGGGAGTGGCCCTGATGCACTGCTTTGCCCGGGGGCCCATAATGTTGTTAAGATGGCCCTGATGGAGTCTCCGAAAGAAAGTGCCAAAGAGACATAATGAAGTGGACCATGCTGGAGGTCCCGAAAGCTCTGAAGGATACCACTTGGTACGACACCATGTGGGATGAAGTACAGAAGATGGTCAGTACGAAGGCTGACCAGGATTGCTGTTTGATAACAAATAAGGTTATTTGTCAAGGAAAGAGGTTTATAATCTGTTTACCTCTGGTTGTGAATGTTGTATTCAAGTTGCAGTAACCAATAAGAAAGAAGCCACTAAGAAAAAAGCAAAAAGGAATAGAGAAAAACCAGAGAAGGTCTGCACAAAGGAATGAAACAATAAAGTTTCACAACCTGATGGAGAGATTATGAAAAAGATACAAGAGAGTTATATAAAAATTAAGCAATGGTGCCAAGTAATAAAAGTGGACAATCTATATGTTGACAGAAGACATAAAAGTGTCAGATACATCAGGCTTAAGAAACATAATCTCTTCTCATCTTTATGGTCAGAACTTCTCAAATTCCCATCTACAATTGTGCATAAGGTAAAATAAATGCATCACGCTGGCTTAGTGGTTAGCACTTCTGCCTTACAGCACTGGGGTCATGAGTTCAATTCACAATCATGGCCTTATCTGTGAGGAGTTTCTATGTTCTCCCCGTGTTTGCTTGGGTTTCTTCCAGGTGCTCCGGTTTCCTCCCACACTCCAAAAATATACTTGTAGGTTAATTGGCTGCTATCAAATTGGTGTATGTGTGTGTGGATTTAGACTTGGCGCCACATTTAACAGCAGAGATGTGAAAAAGGCACCCACGAGTTTGCATTGAAAGAATACTGTTCTAGTGCCAGCAACTGGGCTAAGTGGATTTGTTGCAGATATGTTCTCAATGTCCAAAACAAATGAAAGATATAGGAATATGGAGGATGAGACCACCGGGTGAGAGAAAAATCTGGAAGGCTTTGAAGGTACTTGAAATACCCTGATAAAGTCATGAGAGACTTCGGCATGAATACCCCTGTCCCAAAGTCACACAACCCCAGAGGTTGTGAGTTCGGGGGGTTATATTGGTTACAGACTGGGTGGCACTAGTTAGTCACCTGCTCAGGCCTTGGAGTCAAGGATTCTCCCCCACAAGATAAAAAAGGGGGTGTGACTACACATATGTGATTCCCACAACAGCCAAGTGAGGCAAGTTTGTGTGGGCCAAGCAGGAAATCTGAGAAGTGGCTCAGTCAGGTGTGATGAGATGGCTAAATGGAGGACTGTGGCCCAGTACGAACCATCAGGAGGCAGAGAAGCTGGGAAAACTCATGGAAGAACTTATGAAAGGGACTAGAAAGGACTACATATATCTGAAGAAAGGCAGCAGAGACTGAGAAGCAAGAGTGCAAAGAGAGGATGCCAAGCAGATTAGCTGCTCCTGTGTTGGAAAGCGCAGAAGAGGAGACTCAGCACTCCCTGTGGAGGTTAATTTTCATTGCAATTAAAAAGTACTGGTATGCTGAAAAGCTTTCCTGTCTGGAGAACAATAAATACATCCAAGTACACAGCACTGACTAAGGTACCAAACCCCCAAGCTCCTATTACTACAACAAAAGAGATCAATGCAATATGGTTCTTGGTTAAAAGAACTATTCTAAATTGAATTGAGCATAAACAGTGTCTTTTAAGGTGATGGATCCCTAAAACAACGTGCCCTACCATGTTAAGCACAAATAACAAGAGCGATGATATACAATCTAATTGTTACATTTATACAAAGACGTCTTTGTCACTGACAATAACACACACTTTATTAATTAACGCAATGTCACCACCTCCTAGGTAAACTAAGTGTTTAGTTTAATCAGCACAGTACGGAAACTTGCCATCTCTCCCATGATGGTGATGGAAGGAAGGAAAGGAAAGGAAGAGTGTGTTTCTTGAGATGTAAGAAAATAATACCTTATAAGCTAAATAAAAGTATCACTAGGTGTAAGTATGAACTATTAATTGCTTTTAATTTTGCTTCTAAGAATTTCTATGAATTATTATTTAAATACATTATTCCGGTTTGTTATTTTTACCAGTGCGGTATTGTAATTTTTCAAAGTGACGCGCTATTTTAAGTTTGATTTAATTGCTGCACACTAAGGGCCTGATTCATTAAGGATCTTAACTTGAGAAACTTCTTATTTCAGTCTCCTGGACAAAACCTGTTACAATGCAAGTTAAATACTGCCTGTTTTTTCATGAGGCACACAAATACTTGATAGTTTATTTGTACACAGAAATTTAAAGTTGATATGTGTGTGCTACATGAAAAAAACAGCCAGTATTTAACTTATGCGCAAAATAAACTAATTTGCACTCCATGCATTGTAACATGGTTTATCCAGTATCAAACTTACTCCTTTTTTATTTTTGTTTTGCTCTCCTTAATGACTCAGGCCCTAGGACTTCAATTTAAAAATTGAATAATAGGAGTTTTATTTTTTCTATTTAGAAATACACTTGTCAAAAAGCTCGAAAACCAATCATTAGTCATTAGATCCATCCGCATTAAGAATTGGCATCTGTCAAAACCCAGAGAGCTTTCACAATACAATACTGCAAACACTCCATTGTGAGCCGACTCGTTACACCTCTCCTCCACTACCCAGTAGATGTTGCCTAGCACCAACAGGATTTAGAGTTTGCCATTCCATCAGCTTTGTTGCCATCCTCTTCAAGCTCCGCTAGATTCAGTTCATCGTTGGATGCAATGCGCAAGACATCCAATTCCTTCTTATGTGCTAATAGTACCAGCTCTGTCAGTCGAGTGAATGACTGGGGGGAGCACAAGAGTATGAACAAAAATGTAACCATTAATAAATACAATAGAAATTTGAAATCAATACCCAAAGGGATATGTAGAACAGCAAATGATAGCAAACTGCACCACAAAATAAACCAAAACACCATGTTAAAGAGTCTTACTTAAGAAATGGTAATCCCTATGTGCAGGCCTGTGATTTCCATGTCCAGGAGGTCACCACTACCCTTGTAAAAAGAGCTCTTATTATTAACCCAAGGTGCAATAAAAGGTTTGATATAAGGTCTAATTATTTTCAGTGTTTGCAAAAAATAGAAAGATACATTGCTAACCCTGAGCCTAAAAGTATACACACTTAAGGGTAAATTTATCAAGCTGCAGGTTTGAAAAAGTGGAGATGTTGTACTAATGTACTAAATAAACAAAATTTTTCAGGGGTGTGGTCACACAATTGGGGGCGTGGCAATGCACCATTGGGGCGTGGCTAGCACATCAAAATCACTAGGTCCTGAATTCACCGGAGCGTGACATTTGTCCAAGCACTCCTGACTTTCAGGACATCTAGCACCCTTGTGTAGTATAGGAAGAATGTAGTGTGTACACAAAGAGTTCAGTCTTGGTCTACGCCCACTGGGCTCACCAAACACTCACCAAACATTGGCACTGTCCCTACTAGAATCACAACATTTCCCACACTATACTGCTCTCTCCTACCTGTTCTTCTCACTTTCTCCACCTGTGGCTGCTGGTTTCTTTAGTTGTGGCTTGTCTGCATCTTGGAATGTTGGAGGACCTATTTGGAAAAAAAATGGCTACATTTAGAAAATTACAGCCAGACGCAGCGTTAAATCAATAGCACCCATGATTAATAATTAGGCCTTCCTCCAGCCCCAACATTAAAATAATAGTATTCACATTTAATAACTAAACCTATTTCCCTTCATGCAAACAGCCTAGCAATACCTATTTCCCGCAACCATCACTGCCATTAAATAATTCATAGTCGCATTTAATAAATATACCTCATTCTCCCCAAACTCACCCCCACATTCAATAGCCCCTAAACCACCCCATCTTAAATTAATAACCCCCACTATTAAATTGCCTCACCATCACCCTACAAACAAAATAGCACCCATTAATTAGTCACCACCTACCTCACACACACACTACATTGCAACAAGCCCCTGTGCCATCACACACACATTACTGTGCAACTTCATCACAACTACACTGTGCCCCCTTATGCTCACACTGCGCCCTCCATGCTGCTTTCCCCCCTTTTTATTCACTCTGTGCCTCTCTCCCCTTTTTTTTAACTCTGTGCCTCTCTGCCCCTTTTTTTTAACTCTGTGCCTCTCTGCCCCTTTTTTTTATTCTGTGCCCTTTTATTTCCTCTGTGCCTCTTTGTCCCTTTTTTTTCTTTGTGCCGCTTTGCCCCTTTTTTTCCCTCTGTGCCTCTTTGCCCCTTTTTTTCCCTCTGTGCCTCTCTGCCCCTTTTTTTATTATGTGCCTCTCTGCCCTTTTTTTTATTCTGTGCCTCTGTGTCCCTTTTTTTCCTCTGTGCATCTCTGTGTCCCTTTTTTTCTCTGTGCCTCTTTGCCCCTTTTTTTTCCTCTGTGCCTGTGTCCCTTTTTTTCTCTGTGCCTCTGTGTCCCTTTTTTTCCTCTGTGCCTCTGTGTCCCTTTTTTCTCTGTGCCTCTGCGTCCCTTTTTTCCTCTGTGCCTCTTTGCCCCTTTTTTCCTCTGTGCCTCTGTGTCCCTTTTTTCCTCTATGCCCCTTCTTTATAGCACTGTCCCTTTCTGTTTTCCTCCCCTTGACTCTCCGTTTCTTTACTTACTTTTTGGTAGGTTCTTTTTTTACTTTTCTCTTCTTCTCTTCTGTCTTCTTTCTTCACGCTGCTGCGCTCCTCACTGACTGACTGTCGGGCGTAACTTGATGACGTCACGCCCGACAGTCAGTGTGAATGGAGAAGACAGGAGAGGAGGGACGCGGCGCCGCGATCACGTGATTATTGATTTTTTTACTTTTTTTATTTCTTATAGCGCCCCCACCAATGGACCCCCCCCCCCCCCCCCCCGGGAAAAAAAAAATGTAAAAAAAATAGCAGCGAGGGCCAGGCCCAGGCCCCCTGGCATGGCCGGGACCGGGTAAAATGTACCCACTCCCCCCCCCCCCTCTCGGCGGCCCCTATGGCTAAACTAGAGGTACTGCTGTTACTTCTACTGTTTCATTATTGAATTTCCATAACGTGTGGGCAATGAGAGGAAGAGATTGAAAGTCATACCCTTGCTGCAAGTTCCATGGAATTGATAGAGCATATATACCCTTTGTTCTGGTATAGTTGTGATGAGAATAGAAGGGTGTTATCTTGCAGTTTGATTTTGTCTATTTGAGGGAGCCTAAATTTCAGTACTGTCATTTGATAAACCTCTTCATGCGAGGTCCATTGTGAGGATACAGAGTTTAGTTTTGGCCCACTTAACGCTGACTGGCAAACTGGAGGTACCTTGTGTGCAACGTGATGGTACCTAAGGGTTCTAAGTCACTCAGGCAGCAACAGTTAGACAATAAACAAGATACATCTCTTTGAGAAGCCTACTAGCTGAGGATCACATCTCTCCTTTCAGATGATCATTTTAGATTGAGTGATGTACCATATTATAGCGATTAAGTCCCACACAAGGGTATACTGATTTTAACCAACATCTTAAAATTGATAAGATTCAATATGAAACTTTATGTGGTTACTGGAAGATTAGAATAAAGTCACTCATTGGGTTTAATATATAAAAAATAAAGTACTCTTGCAATAATCTGATTGAGCCTTCCAGGCCTATAGGACAACTATATATTCTATTGTAGAACATTATATAATACATAGGACTGCAGAAAGCAACCAGGCTTTGTTCATTAGATCACACAGCTTGTTCTCTGAGCCACTGAGAGCACTTAATCCTGGTGACGATTTCATCCACATCCCATCTTTCACCTCCACTCTCGCCTTCATACAATAATATAAACAGACCATACCGAATGCTTTGCATCTTAGAAATGAAACACTTCATAACAAGATAAGTGATGTAAAATAGATATTTATTTTTCAAGAGCAATTAGCTTTTGGTAATGTTGTTTGTTTTCTCTCTGTGGTGTTTCCGCCTCCTAACACTGTAAGCATAAAACCAGTCTGTAAACATTGCCCACACACCATACGATTGTCTCTGTTAAAATGACCTACGTCAATATGGTAGAAAACAATATTTAATAGAGCATCAAAGCACAACAAATACAAATTACATGTCTTTTAGACCAATGAAGGGAAAACATCTCTTTACATTACATATCACAAATACTGTATTTTATTTTGTTGTAAAAGTCTTTGTCAATAGGGGAATGCCAGCTTCAGTAACTAACCTAAACAGGTGATTTTGTTTTTTGCCACCAGATGCTAGACACACTTAGAAGTAGGGATAAGAGACAAGATATGCAAATTACTTTATTTTTGGTGTTTAATCATACTTGCCAATTTATGGCAAGTATGATCCGGGAGCCTGCCGGGGAAGGTGGGCGTGCAGGGGGCGGGGCAAGGAAATTGTGTAATTTTGGCCAAACGCCACAATTCACCAGGAATTGCGGCGCTTTGGACCTAATTCCTAGTGAAGTGGGCAGATCCGGAAGATTGCCACACTCTTCCGGGAGTCCGTGAGACACACGCGAAATGCGGGAGTCTCCTGGGCATTCCGGGAGAGTTGGCAAGTACGTGTTTAATAATAGACTACCACTAAATTCCAAAAAAAAAAAAAGTTTTGTATGAGTTGTGAACGAGTAGACCCTGCGTGAAACAGCATGTTGCCGTTGTATTATATTTTGATATTTTATAGGCTATATTCTTTTCATATCATATATGTCATACGTGAAGGTTTTCCTTTATATATATTTAAATCAATTTAAAACACTCCCAGTTTCAACATCTCAAATATGACCTCATGATGAGGTTAAAATACAATGTAAAAAGACTTTCTGCAAACCAGATTGAAGATTGCACAAAAAAAAGCCACATATAATTTGAAATATCCATTGTTCTTCAAGTAATGGGAATTTTTACATATGTATTTGTTATTGTTACAAAGCACTCTTTCACATAATAAAACTCACATTTAAACAAGTTTTTAAAATGGAAAACTATTGCAAAGCACACAAGCATTTTCTGGCTAGGGATGTCCACTGCTTGAAAAAATAAAAATAAAAAGTGCCATTAGAAATTTTTAACAATCAACAAATCACATTGGAGAACTCCATTTATTAACTAGTTAGCCGAGACTATAGGCACACACTGCTATTGTTTGACATGTATTTGTGTTAATAAGCTACCTACAGAAGGAGAGAAGATGAATGAATTTTATCATCTTAGGGTTGTCCACCTTCAGACAAACAATTATACATTAGTTTGTACGTGCCATCCTGCACCTTTTCCTACAATCCTCATTTCATTTTTCTAACTTGCTTCTGAGCTTTTCAGCAAGGCCGTTAAATCAGCGAGAGATGTTTATTATTGCTGCCCTTAGATATGACTTAGATATGGCTGCTCTGTGGCTAAAACTTTTTAAAATGCACATTGTAGATCAGCCCTTTGTCATGCCCAAGTGCAACGTAAAAATAAATAATAATAATTTGCCTGGCTGGTACAAAAGCTTGCAGAAAATAAAACCAAAACAGAATGATAATTGACGCTTTTAATGAGAAGTTGTAGCAGGGTATATACAAGGTTGGCAACTTATTTAATGAATGCATGGTAGGTATTACTGGGTGCACATGCATGGAAATCATAGTCACAAATCTGACGTGCAAAAGATAATGACTTGTTTGCACCTACATTTGTGTCTATTCCGCTTTAGTGCATCATTTTTCCATACCTCCCAGCACTTACTGATGATCCACCCAAACCCCACCTAGATCAGCCTGAACCATGCCCACATTCTCATGAGGCTGCACCCCTGGACAGTCCTACCAAAATAAAGACTGTGGTAGGTCTGCTTTCTATATGGTCTACTATCTTGATATGTGATATATCCTCGGCAGGATCTGGTGGGAATGATTGTCTAACTAGCCACCCTCCTAAGGGGATGTGTTTGTTTTTAACTGGTGTATACTATTTTTTAATAAATACATATGACGTTTTAAGGGTAATGCACCCAGATTGGTCTTTTTTTTTTCCCATTTCCGAGTTTATGGCATCATCTTATCCCAGTAAGAGGAGTTAGAGGATCGGAAGGAGAAATATTATGTGGTATATTTACTAAACTGCAGATTTGAAAAAGTGGAGATGTTGCCTATAGCAACCAATTAGACACTAGCTTTCATTTAGTACATTCTACAAAGTGATATAATCTGATTGGTTACTTTAGGCAACATGTCCACTTTTCAAACCCGTAGTTTAGTAAATATACCCCCATGCGTTAAGGCTGAATTTCAAAGAATGGTGACTGTAAGCATACTACCACTAGGGGTGATCGAAGGATTGACCACCACTGCATGAAGCTTTATTGTATTTACACTGGGATTTTTGTTTGGGTGGAAGTTATATTCCGATAAGAAGAATTTAATTGTCTAAGTCTACTTCCAGGGCCGCAATCAGGGGGGTACTGTTGTACAGGGCCCGGGCTCACCAGGGGGCCCGGTACAACAGCTCAGCACAGGACTTACCTGGGGCCTGCCGCTGCCTGTGACAGATCACATGATCGCAGGGGGAATGATTCCTCCACCCCTGCGATCGGATCCTGGTGCCTGGCTGTCACGGTGACAGCCAGGCTAAAGACAGAATTGCGGAGACCAGCGGCGGGCCCCCAAGTAAGTATGTGTTGCTCGGGGGGGGGGGGGGGCGCTCATGGGGGGGCCCACTCATGGGGGGGGCCCACTCATGGGGGGGGGCCCGGGTGTCACGGGGGGCCCGTACTGGGCCCGATTGTTTTTTTTTTTAGAAAAGCTAACCTTTCTTTTTGTGTTTGCACGTCTGTTCAATCTGAGCCTGAAATCTTATTCCAAAATCATCCATATCTGTTGCATTATCAAGGTCAGATTTTTCAAAGCAGCATTTCTGCACAGTGTTGCAAAGAGGACTTTCAGAAATAAAATGATCCATACTGCAACTTAGGGTTCTTAAAAGGCTTTTACACCAAAGCTACAATGATTCATCCAAATAATCTTAAGGCAACATTTCTAAAACGCACAGTATATGCAATTTTAAAGTACCCTGCAGAACAAAATATTTTTGCCATTGCGTATGATTTTATTCACAACAGAGCTGCCCATATACGCAGCAATTACAACATCCAGTTTGGTTGCGTTACGCTGCAAATTGCTGCATGTGAGGGCCTAAAATTCAGTTGTACAAGGACTGCCACGACAATGTGTGCAGTCATTGCCCAAAACACCATTGGGCCTCATTCGCACTGCCTGCCCTTGCCAGATTAGACTGACTTGGCAATATCCATAAGTATGGGGATTGTATGTGCAAACTGAGGTTTTTCAATTTCTTTTGCATGTACAAGCTAATAGTCTACACTGATCTATTATAAAAAAGGCCTATTGTATCATTCAATTTATAGATTAGGTGTTCTAGCCATTTAAAAACCCACTTTTCTCCCAACTTTAACGTTTTGTGAACATCACCATCTGATGTAAAATGTTTCTAACTTAATATAAGAAAATAAAAGGTTATTTGTATTTTCAGAGGGTAAAAAATTGGTCCTTTAAGTTGCTGTTTACAAGAAGTCATTTACTGCAGTATCTAAGTCATTTAGGGATTATTTATCAAAAAGGATGATGCCATTAGATACTAGGGTTACATAGCCACCAGCCCAAATATACATAGAAGGAAAGGAAAAGGGTTTAAAATTGTATTTATAAATAAAGGTTAGAAGGCTTTTTTGTGTTTGTTTTCATTAATCTACGGCAAAATCTAAAGTATTGAACCAGTGAAACACCCATAGTTGCCGCTTGTCCAGGGAGAGTTCAAGGACCACTAAATTTAAAATTGGGTGGTGGGCATTCATATCAGGTAGGATTTCAGTATAGGTTGGGTGCAATATTATATTCAAAGGTCACGAGTGCACAGTATCCAAAAGATAGGAATAAGTACAATGAACAGAAAATATTACTCAAAAGATTCATTAAAAAGTGAACTATGATAAATATATTCAGACCAAATACCAAACACCAGAGTGTGTGATCAAAGTGACTTTAACCATGGAATGATTATTGGTGGCAGACAAGGTGGTTTGAGTATCTTAGAAACTATTGATCTCCTGGGGTTCTCACGACCAACAGTCTCTAGAGTTTGTAGAGAATGACGCACTAAACAAAAGAACATCCAGTGAGCTGCAGTCCACTGGGCAAAAACAGATTGTTAATGAGAGAGGTCAGTGGAGAATGGCCAGACTGGTTCAAGCTGCCAGGAATGCGACAGTAACTCAAATAACCATACGTCACAGCAGTGGTATGCAGAAGAGCATCTCTGAATGCACAGCATGTGGATGAAGTGGATGGGCTACTACAGCAGAAGACCACACCAGGATCCACTGTCAGCAAAGAACAGGCAACTGAGGCTATAGTGGGCACATTTCAATATTGCTTGTTCTAGCAAATCTCAATTTCTGCATTAATATGTAGATGGTAGGGTCAGAATCTACATAAACCTCAATCCATCCAGCCTTATGCCAACATGCTGGTGGTGGTGGTGGTGATGTAGGGTGTGAGGAAAGTTTTCTTGGGATATATAAGGCCCCTTAATACCCACTGATAATTGTTTAAATGCCACAGCCTGAGTATTGTTGCTGCCCATGTGCATTCCTTTATGGCAACAGTCTATCTTCTCATTCCAGCAGAATAATGCGTAAGGTCATAAAGTACACGTGACAATGACTTTAGTGTACAATGGCCTCCACAGTCATCATATCGCCATTAAATAGAGCACCATTGGGATGTCTTGAAAAGGGAAATTCATAACATGAATGTGCAGCCAACAAATCTGCAGCAACTACATGATGCTATTATGTCAACTTTGACCAGAATCACTAAGGAATGTTTGTTAAATCCATGTCAGACTGGAGGAAAAGTTAGTCCTGCCCAGTACTAGAAAGTTGTACCTAATAAAGTGGCCACTGGGTGTAAACACATATGCAGCGGATAAGATTTGAAGTTGCAAAAGTGGAATTATGGCGATAACAGCTTCGTATGGAGCACTTTAAACATGTACAAGATGTTAAGAACCTGTGTGAGCAGCTGGAGAAGACAAAAATGGAGAATGAGAGCTTGGGAAAAGCCAAACAGGCCCTGGTCAATGAGGTGATGCTCTTCTTGCGGACAAGGATGGTGGCCCCAAGAAAACAGTGTGAACTTGTTGCTCCCTTGAAACTGCCAAAGAAAATATTGGTTTTACAGAAGATTCAGCAATTGCAGATGATCCTGATGTGTAGTTGCATAGAGTCCAGGGCCATCTTTTCCATTTGGCACAATGAGCAGGTGCCCGGGGGCCCCACGAACAAGGGGGCCCTATAGGCAGGGCTCCCCTCTTCCGTGCTGCGCTCACCATGAATGTCGGGTGTGATGACATCATGCCCAACATTTTCATTGAGGAGCGCAGCACAGAGGAGCCACGATGGATCAAAGACGGATTCAAAAATGCAGAAGACACAGAATAAGAGAAAAGAGGAGAAGAAGGGGGTGCAAGGTAGTGGCCCCGATGCACTGCTTTGCCCGGGGCCCATAATGTTGTTAAGATGGCCCTGATAGAGTCTCCGAAAGAAAGTGCCAAAGAGACATAATGAAGTGGACCATGCTGGAGGTCCCGAAAGCTCTGAAGGATACCACTTAGTACGACACCATGTGGGATGAAGTACAGAAGATGGTCAGTACGAAGGCTGACCAGGATTGCTGTTTGATAACAAATAAGGTTATTTGTCAAGGAAAGAGGTTTATAATCTGTTTACCTCTGGTTGTGGATGTTCTATACAGGTTGCAGTAACCAATAAGAAAGAAGCCACTAAGAAAAAAGAAAAAAGGAATAGAGAAAAACCAGAGAAGGTCTGCACAAAGGAATGAAACAATAAAGTTTCACAACCTGATGGAGAGATTATGAAAAAGATACATGAGAGTTATATAAAAATTAAGCAATGGTGCCAAGTAATAAAAGTGGACAATCTATATGTTGAGAGAAGACATAAAAGTGTCAGATACATCAGGCTTAAGAAACATAATCTCTTCTTATCTTTATGGTCAGAACTTCTCAAATTCCCATCTACAATTGTGCATAAGGTAAAATAAATGCATCACGCTGGCTTAGTGGTTAGCACTTCTGCCTTACAGCACTGGGGTCATGAGTTCAATTCACAATCATGGCCTTATCTGTGAGGAGTTTCTATGTTCTCCCCGTGTTTGCTTGGGTTTCTTCCAGGTGCTCCGGTTTCCTCCCACACTCCAAAAATATATTTGTAGGTTAATTGGCTGCTATCAAATTGGTGTGTGTGTGTGTGTGTGTGTGTGTATTTAGACTAAGCCCCAGGGACTGATTTGCGTGAGTTCTCTGTACAGCGCTGCAGAATTAGTGGCGCAATATAAATGGTGATGATGACATGCAGCCGATAATTACCATGCACCGTGAGGAATAGATATGTGTGGAGCAGTAAATTTAACAGCAGAGATGTGAAAAAGGCACCCACGAGTTTGCATTGAAAGAATACTGTTCTAGTGCCAGCAACTGGGCTAAGTGGATTTGTTGCAGATATGTTCTCAATGTCCAAAACAAAAGAAAGATATAGGAATATGGAGGATGAGACCACCGGGTGAGAGAAAAATTTGGATGGCTTTGAAGGTACTTGAAATACCCCGATAAAGTCATGAGAGACTTCGGCATGAATACCCCTGTCCCAAAGTCACACAACCCCAGAGGTTGTGAGTTTGGGGGGGTTATATTGGTTACAGACTGGGTGGCACTAGCTAGTCACCTGCTCAGGCCTTGGAGTCAAGGATTCTCCCCCACAAGATAAAAAAGGGGGTGACAACACATATGTGATTCCCACAACAGCCAAGTGAGGCAAGTTTGTGTGGGCCAAGCAGGAAATCTGAGAAGTGGCTCAGTCAGGTGTGATGAGATGGCTAAATGGAGGACTGTGGCCCAGTACAGACCATCAGGAGGCAGGGGAGCTGGGAGAGCTCATGGAAGAACTTATGAAAGGGACTAGAAAGGACTACATATATCTGAAGAAAGGCAGCAGAGACTGAGAAGCAAGAGTGCAAAGAGAGGATGCCAAGCAGATTAGCTGCTCCTGCGTTGGAAAGCGCAGAAGAGGAGACTCAGCACTCCCTGTGGAGGTTCATTTTCGTTGCAATTAAAAAGTACTGGTATGCTGAAAAGCTTTCCTGTCTGGAGAACAATAAATACATCCAAGTACACAGCACTGACTAAGGTACCAAACCCCCAAGCTCCTATTACTATAACAAAAGAGATCAATGCAATATGGTTCTTGGTTAAAAGAACTATTCTAAATTGAATTGAGCATAAACAGTGTCTTTTAAGGTGATGGATCCCTAAAACAACGTGCCCTACCATGTTAGGCACAAATAACAAGAGCTATGATATACAATGTAATTGTTACATTTATACAAAGACGTCTTTGTCACTGACAATAACACACACTTTATTAATTAACGCAATGTCACCACCTCCTAGGTAAACTAAGTGTTTAGTTTAATCAGCACAGTACGGAAACTGTTTTCTGAATAAATTAAAACTCAGTTTATCTAGGCATGTGCTGGCTTGTCAAACTGAAGACATAAGAAGGCAACTGGACAAATAAAAGACTAAAATATGACTGGATGTTTACACATTATTATGAAAGAAAGAGGACTGCTGGATATTTAGGATGAAGAGTCGTGCTCCACAGGGTTTGAACCATATGGTGAAACTCCATTCCATTTAGTAGGACTCTCATCTAATGCATTTGTTCTAGTTCACTATATGAGTCAGGGGCAGGCGGGCATCTGCCATAGTGGGCTACCTTGGGCTGGGGCATCTGCGTTTTTTCCCTTTAAAATGTTCCTGCTGAGTGGAGTCTTGTCCCCCGGGCTAAAATTTGCCATCTCTCCCATGATGGTGATGGTGATGGTGATGGTGATGGAAGGGGAAGGGGAAGGGAAAGGGAAAGGGAAAGGGAAAGGGAAAGGAAGAGTGTGTTTCTTGAGATGTAAGAAAATAATACCTTATAAGCTAAATAAAAGTATCACTAGGTGTAAATATGAACTATTAATTGCTTTTAATTTTGCTTCTAAGAATTTCTATGAATTATTATTTAAATACATTATTCCGGTTTGTTATTTTTACCACCGCGGTATTGTAATTTTTCAAAGTGACGCGCTATTTTTAATTTGATTTAATTGCTACACACTAAGGGCCTGATTCATTAAGGATCTTAACTTGAGAAACTTCTTATTTCAGTCTCCTGGACAAAACCATGTTACAATGCAAGTTAAATACTGCCTGTTTTTTCATGTAGCACGCAAATACTTGGTAGCTTATTTGTACACTGAAATTTAAAAGTTGATATTTCTGTGCTACATGAAAAAAACAGGCAGTGTTTAACTTATGTGCAAAACAGAATACTAATTTGCACCCCTTGCATTGTAACATGGTTTTGTCCAGGAGACTGAAATAAGAAGTTTCTCAAGTTAAGATCCTTAATGAATCAGGCCCTAAGAGTGAACACACTGGGCCCGATTCATCAAGCCACGAACACGGAGCATAACCTGTGTTTGTTTGAATGTGCACGTAAATCAGCGTTGCTCACTCCCGAGTTCAACATGGAACGGATCTGAAGGCTACATGTCCTGTTGAATTCAGGTGTCAGTCTCTTCAGCTCTACACAAGACGCTGTAGGATACATCCAATACCTCTCTGCATTATAAATTCGCAAAAGAAAAAAAAAATTCTATTCTATCTGGTAATATAGGCATTAATGAAAAACATTAAATAAAAAAATACCTTTATTAGGCTGTTCTTAATGTCTACTGAATAGGAAATAGTTTTACAGATGTTCCTGTTTGCAAACACATGCTATAGCATGCATAGAAAACGGTCATCACTACTGATCAGGACTTAGACTAGCCCTATAGCTGGAGCAAGAGATACAGCAGAACAACAAGTAACTGAGATGCCCAGAGCTTGATTCGGACGTGACTGCATGTGCTTGAGTTTGGCACGCCCTTACTGTACACGGACTATGGCTGAAAACCCCTTCCACACCCACTCCCCGAAATTGTAGGCTATAGTAAGTGTCCTTCGTGTACAATGACCGTTCTGGGCCTGCTTTTGCATACGATACGCTCAAAATTGGAAGATACGTGCCTTGATGAATCAGGCCCATCATCAGTAAATCATGTATCATTGTCCTGGCGGTCTATGTCTTGTAATATAAACATAAATTCTCTATTAGTCCCGGTTAGATAACAAAAAGATGAACTGCGTCTGAGACGCTTGATATCCATGACAACAAGCACAACTACTCATATACCATAGTGTGGAACTGCAACTAGTTGAGGCCACCGCAAAGAATATTGGGATTAGCGACGTGTCATAGGACATTCCATCACCACGACAACTGGAACAATAATGATTTGAATTATGTTAATGATATGAATTATGGTGATGCTGCCATATGATTGGCTAAGACCACTGTAAATAGTGACAAGGATTACTTGGATTTATTTCCTCTGACGAAGCTGCCATGTAGGGTGGGCCAAGAAACTAGTCAGGATGTCACACGCTGACATAGTTCAGAATCCGAGTGCTGAACTTTGATTGTTGTCGGCTGTGCTGTCAATCGTACAGCTTCAATACATTCTTATGCCTGACACAATCAGACCCACAGATAAAACCTGCTGTGTGAATAGATGGCTGCCAGTTCAGATCTGCGGCTTCAATTAACCCCTTATATCTGGAGGATATCTTCCACCAAGTATACTGTGCAGCTTGATTAAAGCAACTTCTCTTTGGGCAAATTTGGAACGCTTAACGCTAATACACTAATTTAAGATTGTGATAGCTGATCTACTAACAGAGATCGAGGGCTAGATTTACTAAACTGCGGGTTTGAAAAAGTGGAGATGTTGCCTATAGCAACCAATCAGCTTCTAGCTGTCATTTTGTAAAATGTACTAAATAGATAACTAGAATCTGATTGGTTGCTATAGGCAACAACCCGCAGTTTAATAAATAAACCCCCAAGACAGCAACTGTAAGAAATGTAGAAAAATGAGTGGCCACTTAAACAGTTCTCGTTGTGGATTTCTGTCACGTTCTATGATATATAATAGTGTGTAAATGTCTTAACAACATAGGATGCCAATTTTTATTTATAGCAATTGGAACTTGGACAGTTTTGATAAAAGCTGTTTTTCACAATAGTTAAAAGATTAGTCGTGACAATTAAATAGCAATTTTTAATTGAGTTGTGATGAATGAATCAGTAAAGCGTGAAGTATGGTCAGCGACAAATACGGTTTATTATTTTAAAAAAAATGTATATGTTGAATAAATTGTAACAATTACATTGTATATCAGCGCTCTTATTTTTGATTCCTATGACAATACATCTAATAAATATATAATTTTATGAGGGACTATTTGGGGCATAAGAAACTTGAGAAAGTTGTGATCATGAGGGGAGACCTTTTTTTGGGGTTAAAAACTGTAGGTAGACATCTCTTTCCCCAAAAAATAAAAAATAAAATCCTGAATAAAAAAGTGCTTGTCCTCAACTGCATGATTACAAAATGCAATTTCAAATATTTCAAGTTCTGTCATATGATATGATATACGATAGGATATGGAACCTTTTCAATATAGGAGATAACAGATATTTTACAGACGGTAAGTTTTGTTTTAAATTTAGAGATCCTTTAAAAGATCTGTGTCTGGATTATTTTTTCTTTTAAAAACCCAAACTGCAAAGTATCATGTTCTCAATGCTAAAGATACTTTTAGGAGGGGGGGGGGGGGGGGGGAGATTTAATTTGGGACAAGGTGTCTCTGGAACGTCCATGGAAACACCTGTATACCAATCACTATGTGAATTGAATTGAGAGGAGTTGGAAACTAGAGTCCCGAGTCATTAAGGAGAGCAAAGCAGAAAAAAGTAGTAACTTTGCACCTGGGCGAAACCATGCTGCATTGGAGGGGAGATGAATTAAAAATGTGGGGACAGATTTCTAGTTGGAGTGGAGCATGTCCTAGATCAACTTTAAATTTCAGTGTAAAGATAAAGCTATCAAGTATTTGTGTCCTACATGCAAAAAACAGCCAGTATTTAACTTATGCGCAAAATAAACTAATTTGCACTCCATGCATTGTAACATGGTTTATCCAGGATCAAACTTACTCCTTTTTTATTTTTGTTTTGCTCGCCTTAATGACTCAGGCCCTAGGATTTCAATTTAAAAATTGAATAATAGGAGTTTTATTTTTTCTATTTAGAAATACACTTGTCAAAAAGCTCGAAAATCAATCATTAGTCATTAGACCCATCCGCATTAAGAATTGGCATCTGTCAAAACCCAGAGAGCTTTCACAATACAATACTGCAAACACTCCATTGTGAGCCGACTCGTTACACCTCTCCTCCACTACCCAGTAGATGTTGCCTAGCACCAACAGGATTTAGAGTTTGCCATTCCATCAGCTTTGTTGCCATCCTCTTCAAGCTCCGCTAGATTCAGTTCATCGTTGGATGCAATGCGCAAGACATCCAATTCCTTCTTATGTGCTAATAGTACCAGCTCTGTCAGTCGAGTGAATGACTGGGGGGAGCACAAGAGTATGAACAAAAATGTAACCATTAATAAATACAATAGAAATTTGAAATCAATACCCAAAGGGATATGTAGAACAGCAAATGATAGCAAACTGCACCACAAAATAAACCAAAACACCATGTTAAAGAGTCTTACTTAAGAAATGGTAATCCCTATGTGCAGGCCTGTGATTTCCATGTCCAGGAGGTCACCACTACCCTTGTAAAAAGAGCTCTTATTATTAACCCAAGGTGCAATAAAAGGTTTGATATAAGGTCTAATTATTTTCAGTGTTTGCAAAAAATAGAAAGATACATTGCTAACCCTGAGCCTAAAAGTATACACACTTAAGGGTAAATTTATCAAGCTGCAGGTTTGAAAAAGTGGAGATGTTGTACTAATGTACTAAATAAACAAAATTTTTCAGGGGTGTGGTCACACAATTGGGGGCGTGGCAATGCACCATTGGGGCGTGGCTAGCACATCAAAATCACTAGGTCCTGAATTCACCGGAGCGTGACATTTGTCCAAGCACTCCTGACTTTCAGGACATCTAGCACCCTTGTGTAGTATAGGAAGAATGTAGTGTGTACACAAAGAGTTCAGTCTTGGTCTACGCCCACTGGGCTCACCAAACACTCACCAAACATTGGCACTGTCCCTACTAGAATCACAACATTTCCCACACTATACTGCTCTCTCCTACCTGTTCTTCTCACTTTCTCCACCTGTGGCTGCTGGTTTCTTTAGTTGTGGCTTGTCTGCATCTTGGAATGTTGGAGGACCTATTTGGAAAAAAAATGGCTACATTTAGAAAATTACAGCCAGACGCAGCGTTAAATCAATAGCACCCATGATTAATAATTAGGCCTTCCTCCAGCCCCAACATTAAAATAATAGTATTCACATTTAATAACTAAACCTATTTCCCTTCATGCAAACAGCCTAGCAATACCTATTTCCCGCAACCATCACTGCCATTAAATAATTCATAGTCGCATTTAATAAATATACCTCATTCTCCCCAAACTCACCCCCACATTCAATAGCCCCTAAACCACCCCATCTTAAATTAATAACCCCCACTATTAAATTGCCTCACCATCACCCTACAAACAAAATAGCACCCATTAATTAGTCACCACCTACCTCACACACACACTACATTGCAACAAGCCCCTGTGCCATCACACACACATTACTGTGCAACTTCATCACAACTACACTGTGCCCCCTTATGCTCACACTGCGCCCTCCATGCTGCTTTCCCCCCTTTTTATTCACTCTGTGCCTCTCTCCCCTTTTTTTTAACTCTGTGCCTCTCTGCCCCTTTTTTTTAACTCTGTGCCTCTCTGCCCCTTTTTTTTATTCTGTGCCCTTTTATTTCCTCTGTGCCTCTTTGTCCCTTTTTTTTCTTTGTGCCGCTTTGCCCCTTTTTTTCCCTCTGTGCCTCTTTGCCCCTTTTTTTCCCTCTGTGCCTCTCTGCCCCTTTTTTTATTATGTGCCTCTCTGCCCTTTTTTTTATTCTGTGCCTCTGTGTCCCTTTTTTTCCTCTGTGCATCTCTGTGTCCCTTTTTTTCTCTGTGCCTCTTTGCCCCTTTTTTTTCCTCTGTGCCTGTGTCCCTTTTTTTCTCTGTGCCTCTGTGTCCCTTTTTTTCCTCTGTGCCTCTGTGTCCCTTTTTTCTCTGTGCCTCTGCGTCCCTTTTTTCCTCTGTGCCTCTTTGCCCCTTTTTTCCTCTGTGCCTCTGTGTCCCTTTTTTCCTCTATGCCCCTTCTTTATAGCACTGTCCCTTTCTGTTTTCCTCCCCTTGACTCTCCGTTTCTTTACTTACTTTTTGGTAGGTTCTTTTTTTACTTTTCTCTTCTTCTCTTCTGTCTTCTTTCTTCACGCTGCTGCGCTCCTCACTGACTGACTGTCGGGCGTAACTTGATGACGTCACGCCCGACAGTCAGTGTGAATGGAGAAGACAGGAGAGGAGGGACGCGGCGCCGCGATCACGTGATTATTGATTTTTTTACTTTTTTATTTCCCCCCCCGGGAAAAAAAAAATGTAAAAAAAATAGCAGCGAGGGCCAGGCCCAGGCCCCCTGGCATGGCCGGGACCGGGTAAAATGTACCCGCTCCCCCCCCCCCTCTCGGCGGCCCCTATGGCTAAACTAGAGGTACTGCTGTTACTTCTACTGTTTCATTATTGAATTTCCATAACGTGTGGGCAATGAGAGGAAGAGATTGAAAGTCATACCCTTGCTGCAAGTTCCATGGAATTGATAGAGCATATATACCCTTTGTTCTGGTATAGTTGTGATGAGAATAGAAGGGTGTTATCTTGCAGTTTGATTTTGTCTATTTGAGGGAGCCTAAATTTCAGTACTGTCATTTGAAAAACCTCTTCATGCGAGGTCCATTGTGAGGATACAGAGTTTAGTTTTGGCCCACTTAACGCTGACTGGCAAACTGGAGGTACCTTGTGTGCAACGTGATGGTACCTAAGGGTTCTAAGTCACTCAGGCAGCAACAGTTAGACAATAAACAAGATACATCTCTTTGAGAAGCCTACTAGCTGAGGATCACATCTCTCCTTTCAGATGATCATTTTAGATTGAGTGATGTACCATATTATAGCGATTAAGTCCCACACAAGGGTATACTGATTTTAACCAACATCTTAAAATTGATAAGATTCAATATGAAACTTTATGTGGTTACTGGAAGATTAGAATAAAGTCACTCATTGGGTTTAATATATAAAAAATAAAGTACTCTTGCAATAATCTGATTGAGCCTTCCAGGCCTATAGGACAACTATATATTCTATTGTAGAACATTATATAATACATAGGACTGCAGAAAGCAACCAGGCTTTGTTCATTAGATCACACAGCTTGTTCTCTGAGCCACTGAGAGCACTTAATCCTGGTGACGATTTCATCCACATCCCATCTTTCACCTCCACTCTCGCCTTCATACAATAATATAAACAGACCATACCGAATGCTTTGCATCTTAGAAATGAAACACTTCATAACAAGATAAGTGATGTAAAATAGATATTTATTTTTCAAGAGCAATTAGCTTTTGGTAATGTTGTTTGTTTTCTCTCTGTGGTGTTTCCGCCTCCTAACACTGTAAGCATAAAACCAGTCTGTAAACATTGCCCACACACCATACGATTGTCTCTGTTAAAATGACCTACGTCAATATGGTAGAAAACAATATTTAATAGAGCATCAAAGCACAACAAATACAAATTACATGTCTTTTAGACCAATGAAGGGAAAACATCTCTTTACATTACATATCACAAATACTGTATTTTATTTTGTTGTAAAAGTCTTTGTCAATAGGGGAATGCCAGCTTCAGTAACTAACCTAAACAGGTGATTTTGTTTTTTGCCACCAGATGCTAGACACACTTAGAAGTAGGGATAAGAGACAAGATATGCAAATTACTTTATTTTTGGTGTTTAATCATACTTGCCAATTTATGGCAAGTATGATCCGGGAGCCTGCCGGGGAAGGTGGGCGTGCAGGGGGCGGGGCAAGGAAATTGTGTAATTTTGGCCAAACGCCACAATTCACCAGGAATTGCGGCGCTTTGGACCTAATTCCTAGTGAAGTGGGCAGATCCGGAAGATTGCCACACTCTTCCGGGAGTCCGTGAGACACACGCGAAATGCGGGAGTCTCCTGGGCATTCCGGGAGAGTTGGCAAGTACGTGTTTAATAATAGACTACCACTAAATTCCAAAAAAAAAAAAAGTTTTGTATGAGTTGTGAACGAGTAGACCCTGCGTGAAACAGCATGTTGCCGTTGTATTATATTTTGATATTTTATAGGCTATATTCTTTTCATTTCATATATGTCATACGTGAAGGTTTTCCTTTATATATATTTAAATCAATTTAAAACACTCCCAGTTTCAACATCTCAAATATGACCTCATGATGAGGTTAAAATACAATGTAAAAAGACTTTCTGCAAACCAGATTGAAGATTGCACAAAAAAAAGCCACATATAATTTGAAATATCCATTGTTCTTCAAGTAATGGGAATTTTTACATATGTATTTGTTATTGTTACAAAGCACTCTTTCACATAATAAAACTCACATTTAAACAAGTTTTTAAAATGGAAAACTATTGCAAAGCACACAAGCATTTTCTGGCTAGGGATGTCCACTGCTTGAAAAAATAAAAATAAAAAGTGCCATTAGAAATTTTTAACAATCAACAAATCACATTGGAGAACTCCATT
The DNA here is from genome assembly GCF_038048845.1 of Mixophyes fleayi. Lineage (NCBI taxonomy): Eukaryota > Metazoa > Chordata > Amphibia > Anura > Limnodynastidae > Mixophyes > Mixophyes fleayi. Next base: position 26,761,839 of record NC_134413.1, read on the forward strand.
TATTAACTAGTTAGCCGAGACTATAGGCACACACTGCTATTGTTTGACATGTATTTGTGTTAATAAGCTACCTACAGAAGGAGAGAAGATGAATGAATTTTATCATCTTAGGGTTGTCCACCTTCAGACAAACAATTATACATTAGTTTGTACGTGCCATCCTGCACCTTTTCCTACAATCCTCATTTCATTTTTCTAACTTGCTTCTGAGCTTTTCAGCAAGGCCGTTAAATCAGCGAGAGATGTTTATTATTGCTGCCCTTAGATATGACTTAGATATGGCTGCTCTGTGGCTAAAACTTTTTGAAATGCACATTGTAGATCAGCCCTTTGTCATGCCCAAGTGCAACGTAAAAATAAATAATAATAATTTGCCTGGCTGGTACAAAAGCTTGCAGAAAATAAAACCAAAACAGAATGATAATTGACGCTTTTAATGAGAAGTTGTAGCAGGGTATATACAAGGTTGGCAACTTATTTAATGAATGCATGGTAGGTATTACTGGGTGCACATGCAGGGAAATCATAGTCACAAATCTGACGTGCAAAAGATAATGACTTGTTTGCACCTACATTTGTGTCTATTCCGCTTTAGTGCATCATTTTTCCATACCTCCCAGCACTTACTGATGATCCACCCAAACCCCACCTAGATCAGCCTGAACCATGCCCACATTCTCATGAGGCTGCACCCCTGGACAGTCCTACCAAAATAAAGACTGTGGTAGGTCTGCTTTCTATATGGTCTACTATCTTGATATGTGATATATCCTCGGCAGGATCTGGTGGGAATGATTGTCTAACTAGCCACCCTCCTAAGGGGATGTGTTTGTTTTTAACTGGTGTATACTATTTTTTAATAAATACATATGACGTTTTAAGGGTAATGCACCCAGATTGGTCTTTTTTTTTTCCCATTTCCGAGTTTATGGCATCATCTTATCCCAGTAAGAGGAGTTAGAGGATCGGAAGGAGAAATATTATGTGGTATATTTACTAAACTGCAGATTTGAAAAAGTGGAGATGTTGCCTATAGCAACCAATTAGACACTAGCTTTCATTTAGTACATTCTACAAAGTGATATAATCTGATTGGTTACTTTAGGCAACATGTCCACTTTTCAAACCCGTAGTTTAGTAAATATACCCCCATGCGTTAAGGCTGAATTTCAAAGAATGGTGACTGTAAGCATACTACCACTAGGGGTGATCGAAGGATTGACCACCACTGCATGAAGCTTTATTGTATTTACACTGGGATTTTTGTTTGGGTGGAAGTTATATTCCGATAAGAAGAATTTAATTGTCTAAGTCTACTTCCAGGGCCGCAATCAGGGGGGTACTGTTGTACAGGGCCCGGGCTCACCAGGGGGCCCGGTACAACAGCTCAGCACAGGACTTACCTGGGGCCTGCCGCTGCCTGTGACAGATCACATGATCGCAGGGGGAATGATTCCTCCACCCCTGCGATCGGATCCTGGTGCCTGGCTGTCACGGTGACAGCCAGGCTAAAGACAGAATTGCGGAGACCAGCGGCGGGCCCCCAAGTAAGTATGTGTTGCTCGGGGGGGGGGGCGCTCATGGGGGGGCCCACTCATGGGGGGGGCCCACTCATGGGGGGGGGCCCGGGTGTCACGGGGGGCCCGTACTGGGCCCGATTGTTTTTTTTTTTAGAAAAGCTAACCTTTCTTTTTGTGTTTGCACGTCTGTTCAATCTGAGCCTGAAATCTTATTCCAAAATCATCCATATCTGTTGCATTATCAAGGTCAGATTTTTCAAAGCAGCATTTCTGCACAGTGTTGCAAAGAGGACTTTCAGAAATAAAATGATCCATACTGCAACTTAGGGTTCTTAAAAGGCTTTTACACCAAAGCTACAATGATTCATCCAAATAATCTTAAGGCAACATTTCTAAAACGCACAGTATATGCAATTTTAAAGTACCCTGCAGAACAAAATATTTTTGCCATTGCGTATGATTTTATTCACAACAGAGCTGCCCATATACGCAGCAATTACAACATCCAGTTTGGTTGCGTTACGCTGCAAATTGCTGCATGTGAGGGCCTAAAATTCAGTTGTACAAGGACTGCCACGACAATGTGTGCAGTCATTGCCCAAAACACCATTGGGCCTCATTCGCACTGCCTGCCCTTGCCAGATTAGACTGACTTGGCAATATCCATAAGTATGGGGATTGTATGTGCAAACTGAGGTTTTTCAATTTCTTTTGCATGTACAAGCTAATAGTCTACACTGATCTATTATAAAAAAGGCCTATTGTATCATTCAATTTATAGATTAGGTGTTCTAGCCATTTAAAAACCCACTTTTCTCCCAACTTTAACGTTTTGTGAACATCACCATCTGATGTAAAATGTTTCTAACTTAATATAAGAAAATAAAAGGTTATTTGTATTTTCAGAGGGTAAAAAATTGGTCCTGTTAAGTTGCTGTTTACAAGAAGTCATTTACTGCAGTATCTAAGTCATTTAGGGATTATTTATCAAAAAGGATGATGCCATTAGATACTAGGGTTACATAGCCACCAGCCCAAATATACATAGAAGGAAAGGAAAAGGGTTTAAAATTGTATTTATAAATAAAGGTTAGAAGGCTTTTTTGTGTTTGTTTTCATTAATCTACGGCAAAATCTAAAGTATTGAACCAGTGAAACACCCATAGTTGCCGCTTGTCCAGGGAGAGTTCAAGGACCACTAAATTTAAAATTGGGTGGTGGGCATTCATATCAGGTAGGATTTCAGTATAGGTTGGGTGCAATATTATATTCAAAGGTCACGAGTGCACAGTATCCAAAAGATAGGAATAAGTACAATGAACAGAAAATATTACTCAAAAGATTCATTAAAAAGTGAACTATGATAAATATATTCAGACCAAATACCAAACACCAGAGTGTGTGATCAAAGTGACTTTAACCATGGAATGATTATTGGTGGCAGACAAGGTGGTTTGAGTATCTTAGAAACTATTGATCTCCTTGGGTTCTCACGACCAACAGTCTCTAGAGTTTGTAGAGAATGACGCACTAAACAAAAGAACATCCAGTGAGCTGCAGTCCACTGGGCAAAAACAGATTGTTAATGAGAGAGGTCAGTGGAGAATGGCCAGACTGGTTCAAGCTGCCAGGAATGCGACAGTAACTCAAATAACCATACGTCACAGCAGTGGTATGCAGAAGAGCATCTCTGAATGCACAGCATGTGGATGAAGTGGATGGGCTACTACAGCAGAAGACCACACCAGGATCCACTGTCAGCAAAGAACAGGCAACTGAGGCTATAGTGGGCACATTTCAATATTGCTTGTTCTAGCAAATCTCAATTTCTGCATTAATATGTAGATGGTAGGGTCAGAAGCTACATAAACCTCAATCCATCCAGCCTTATGCCAACATGCTGGTGGTGGTGGTGGTGATGTAGGGTGTGAGGAAAGTTTTCTTGGGATATATAAGGCCCCTTAATACCCACTGATAATTGTTTAAATGCCACAGCCTGAGTATTGTTGCTGCCCATGTGCATTCCTTTATGGCAACAGTCTATCTTCTCATTCCAGCAGAATAATGCGTAAGGTCATAAAGTACACGTGACAATGACTTTAGTGTACAATGGCCTCCACAGTCATCATATCGCCATTAAATAGAGCACCATTGGGATGTCTTGAAAAGGGAAATTCATAACATGAATGTGCAGCCAACAAATCTGCAGCAACGACATGATGCTATTATGTCAACTTTGACCAGAATCACTAAGGAATGTTTGTTAAATCCATGTCAGACTGGAGGAAAAGTTAGTCCTACCCAGTACTAGAAAGTTGTACCTAATAAAGTGGCCACTGGGTGTAAACACATATGCAGCGGATAAGATTTGAAGTTGCAAAAGTGGAATTATGGCGATAACAGCTTCGTATAGAACACTTTAAACATGTACAAGATGTTAAGAACCTGTGTGAGCAGCTGGAGAAGACAAAAATGGAGAATGAGAGCTTGGGAAAAGCCAAACAGGCCCTGGTCAATGAGGTGATGCTCTTCTTGCGGACAAGGATGGTGGCCCCAAGAAAACAGTGTGAACTTGTTGCTCCCTTGAAACTGCCAAAGAAAATATTGGTTTTACAGAAGATTCAGCAATTGCAGATGATCCTGATGTGTAGTTGCATAGAGTCCAGGGCCATCTTTTCCATTTGGCACAATGAGCAGGTGCCCGGGGGCCCCACGAACAAGGGGGCCCTATAGGCAGGGCTCCCCTCTTCCGTGCTGCGCTCACCATGAATGTCGGGTGTGATGACATCATGCCCAACATTTTCATTGAGGAGCGCAGCACAGAGGAGCCACGATGGATCAAAGACGGATTCAAAAATGCAGAAGACACAGAATAAGAGAAAAGAGGAGAAGAAGGGGGTGCAAGGTAGTGGCCCCGATGCACTGCTTTGCCCGGGGCCCATAATGTTGTTAAGATGGCCCTGATAGAGTCTCCGAAAGAAAGTGCCAAAGAGACATAATGAAGTGGACCATGCTGGAGGTCCCGAAAGCTCTGAAGGATACCACTTAGTACGACACCATGTGGGATGAAGTACAGAAGATGGTCAGTACGAAGGCTGACCAGGATTGCTGTTTGATAACAAATAAGGTTATTTGTCAAGGAAAGAGGTTTATAATCTGTTTACCTCTGGTTGTGGATGTTCTATACAGGTTGCAGTAACCAATAAGAAAGAAGCTACTAAGAAAAAAGAAAAAAGGAATAGAGAAAAACCAGAGAAGGTCTGCACAAAGGAATGAAACAATAAAGTTTCACAACCTGATGGAGAGATTATGAAAAAGATACATGAGAGTTATATAAAAATTAAGCAATGGTGCCAAGTAATAAAAGTGGACAATCTATATGTTGAGAGAAGACATAAAAGTGTCAGATACATCAGGCTTAAGAAACATAATCTCTTCTTATCTTTATGGTCAGAACTTCTCAAATTCCCATCTACAATTGTGCATAAGGTAAAATAAATGCATCACGCTGGCTTAGTGGTTAGCACTTCTGCCTTACAGCACTGGGGTCATGAGTTCAATTCACAATCATGGCCTTATCTGTGAGGAGTTTCTATGTTCTCCCCGTGTTTGCTTGGGTTTCTTCCAGGTGCTCCGGTTTCCTCCCACACTCCAAAAATATATTTGTAGGTTAATTGGCTGCTATCAAATTGGTGTGTGTGTGTGTGTGTGTGTGTGTGTATTTAGACTAAGCCCCAGGGACTGATTTGCGTGAGTTCTCTGTACAGCGCTGCAGAATTAGTGGCGCAATATAAATGGTGATGATGACATGCAGCCGATAATTACCATGCACCGTGAGGAATAGATATGTGTGGAGCAGTAAATTTAACAGCAGAGATGTGAAAAAGGCACCCACGAGTTTGCATTGAAAGAATACTGTTCTAGTGCCAGCAACTGGGCTAAGTGGATTTGTTGCAGATATGTTCTCAATGTCCAAAACAAAAGAAAGATATAGGAATATGGAGGATGAGACCACCGGGTGAGAGAAAAATTTGGATGGCTTTGAAGGTACTTGAAATACCCCGATAAAGTCATGAGAGACTTCGGCATGAATACCCCTGTCCCAAAGTCACACAACCCCAGAGGTTGTGAGTTTGGGGGGGTTATATTGGTTACAGACTGGGTGGCACTAGCTAGTCACCTGCTCAGGCCTTGGAGTCAAGGATTCTCCCCCACAAGATAAAAAAGGGGGTGACAACACATATGTGATTCCCACAACAGCCAAGTGAGGCAAGTTTGTGTGGGCCAAGCAGGAAATCTGAGAAGTGGCTCAGTCAGGTGTGATGAGATGGCTAAATGGAGGACTGTGGCCCAGTACGAACCATCAGGAGGCAGAGAAGCTGGGAAAACTCATGGAAGAACTTATGAAAGGGACTAGAAAGGACTACATATATCTGAAGAAAGGCAGCAGAGACTGAGAAGCAAGAGTGCAAAGAGAGGATGCCAAGCAGATTAGCTGCTCCTGCGTTGGAAAGCGCAGAAGAGGAGACTCGGCACTCCCTGTGGAGGTTCATTTTCGTTGCAATTAAAAAGTACTGGTATGCTGAAAAGCTTTCCTGTCTGGAGAACCATAAATACATCCAAATACACAGCACTGACTAAGGTACCAAACCCCCAAGCTCCTATTACAATAACAAAAGAGATCAATGCAATATGGTTCTTGGTTAAAAGAACTATTCTAAATTGAATTGAGCATAAACAGTGTCTTTTAAGGTGATGGATCCCTAAAACAACGTGCCCTACCATGTTAGGCACAAATAACAAGAGCTATGATATACAATGTAATTGTTACATTTATACAAAGACGTCTTTGTCACTGACAATAACACACACTTTATTAATTAACGCAATGTCACCACCTCCTAGGTAAACTAAGTGTTTAGTTTAATCAGCACAGTACGGAAACTGTTTTCTGAATAAATTAAAACTCAGTTTATCTAGGCATGTGCTGGCTTGTCAAACTGAAGACATAAGAAGGCAACTGGACAAATAAAAGACTAAAATATGACTGGATGTTTACACATTATTATGAAAGAAAGAGGACTGCTGGATATTTAGGATGAAGAGTCGTGCTCCACAGGGTTTGAACCATATGGTGAAACTCCATTCCATTTAGTAGGACTCTCATCTAATGCATTTGTTCTAGTTCACTATATGAGTCAGGGGCAGGCGGGCATCTGCCATAGTGGGCTACCTTGGGCTGGGGCATCTGCGTTTTTTCCCTTTAAAATGTTCCTGCTGAGTGGAGTCTTGTCCCCCGGGCTAAAATTTGCCATCTCTCCCATGATGGTGATGGTGATGGTGATGGTGATGGTGATGGAAGGGGAAGGGGAAGGGAAAGGGAAAGGGAAAGGGAAAGGGAAAGGGAAAGGGAAAGGGAAAGGGAAAGGGAAAGGGAAAGGGAAAGGGAAAGGAAGAGTGTGTTTCTTGAGATGTAAGAAAATAATACCTTATAAGCTAAATAAAAGTATCACTAGGTGTAAATATGAACTATTAATTGCTTTTAATTTTGCTTCTAAGAATTTCTATGAATTATTATTTAAATACATTATTCCGGTTTGTTATTTTTACCACCGCGGTATTGTAATTTTTCAAAGTGACGCGCTATTTTTAATTTGATTTAATTGCTACACACTAAGGGCCTGATTCATTAAGGATCTTAACTTGAGAAACTTCTTATTTCAGTCTCCTGGACAAAACCATGTTACAATGCAAGTTAAATACTGCCTGTTTTTTCATGTAGCACGCAAATACTTGGTAGCTTATTTGTACACTGAAATTTAAAAGTTGATATTTCTGTGCTACATGAAAAAAACAGGCAGTGTTTAACTTATGTGCAAAACAGAATACTAATTTGCACCCCTTGCATTGTAACATGGTTTTGTCCAGGAGACTGAAATAAGAAGTTTCTCAAGTTAAGATCCTTAATGAATCAGGCCCTAAGAGTGAACACACTGGGCCCGATTCATCAAGCCACGAACACGGAGCATAACCTGTGTTTGTTTGAATGTGCACGTAAATCAGCGTTGCTCACTCCCGAGTTCAACATGGAACGGATCTGAAGGCTACATGTCCTGTTGAATTCAGGTGTCAGTCTCTTCAGCTCTACACAAGACGCTGTAGGATACATCCAATACCTCTCTGCATTATAAATTCGCAAAAGAAAAAAAAAAAATTATATTCTATCTGGTAATATAGGCATTAATGAAAAACATTAAATAAAAAAAATAGGTTTATTAGGCTGTTCTTAATGTCTACTGAATAGGAAATAGTTTTACAGATGTTCCTGTTTGCAAACACATGTTATAGCATGCATAGAAAACGGTCATCACTACTGATCAGGACTTAGACTAGCCCTATAGCTGGAGCAAGAGATACGGCAGAACAACAAGTAACTGAGATGCCCAGAGCTTGATTCGGACGTGACTGCATGTGCTTGAGTTTGGCACGCCCTTACTGTACACGGACTATGGCTGAAAACCCCTTCCACACCCACTCCCCGAAATTGTAGGCTATAGTAAGTGTCCTTCGTGTACAATGACCGTTCTGGGCCTGCTTTTGCATACGATACGCTCAAAATTGGAAGATACGTGCCTTGATGAATCAGGCCCATCATCAGTAAATCATGTATCATTGTCCTGGCGGTCTATGTCTTGTAATATAAACATAAATTCTCTATTAGTCCCGGTTAGATAACAAAAAGATGAACTGCGTCTGAGACGCTTGATATCCATGACAACAAGCACAACTACTCATATACCATAGTGTGGAACTGCAACTAGTTGAGGCCACCGCAAAGAATATTGGGATTAGCGACGTGTCATAGGACATTCCATCACCACGACAACTGGAACAATAATGATTTGAATTATGTTAATGATATGAATTATGGTGATGCTGCCATATGATTGGCTAAGACCACTGTAAATAGTGACAAGGATTACTTGGATTTATTTCCTCTGACGAAGCTGCCATGTAGGGTGGGCCAAGAAACTAGTCAGGATGTCACACGCTGACATAGTTCAGAATCCGTGTGCTGAACTTTGATTGTTGTCGGCTGTGCTGTCAATCGTACAGCTTCAATACATTCTTATGCCTGACACAATCAGACCCACAGATAAAACCTGCTGTGTGAATAGATGGCTGCCAGTTCAGATCTGCGGCTTCAATTAACCCCTTATATCTGGAGGATATCTTCCACCAAGTATACTGTGCAGCTTGATTAAAGCAACTTCTCTTTGGGCAAATTTGGAACGCTTAACGCTAATACACTAATTTAAGATTGTGATAGCTGATCTACTAACAGAGATCGAGGGCTAGATTTACTAAACTGCGGGTTTGAAAAAGTGGAGATGTTGCCTATAGCAACCAATCAGCTTCTAGCTGTCATTTTGTAAAATGTACTAAATAGATAACTAGAATCTGATTGGTTGCTATAGGCAACAACCCGCAGTTTAGTAAATAAACCCCCAAGACAGCAACTGTAAGAAATGTAGAAAAATGAGTGGCCACTTAAACAGTTCTCGTTGTGGATTTCTGTCACGTTCTATGATATATAATAGTGTGTAAATGTCTTAACAACATAGGATGCCAATTTTTATTTATAGCAATTGGAACTTGGACAGTTTTGATAAAAGCTGTTTTTCACAATAGTTAAAAGATTAGTCGTGACAATTAAATAGCAATTTTTAATTGAGTTGTGATGAATGAATCAGTAAAGTGTGAAGTATGGTCAGTGACAAATACGGTTTATTATTTTAAAAAAAAATGTATATGTTGTAATAAATTGTAACAATTACATTGTATCTCAGCGCTCTTATTTTTGATTCCTATGACAATACATCTAATAAATATATACTTTTATGAGGGACTATTTGGGGCATAAGAAACTTGAGAAAGTTGTGATCATGAGGGGAGACCTTTTTTTGGGGTTAAAAACTGTAGGTAGACATCTCTTTCCCCAAAAAATAAAAAATAAAATCCTGAATAAAAAAGTGCTTGTCCTCAACTGCATGATTACAAAATGCAATTTCAAATATTTCAAGTTCTGTCATGATATGATATACGATAGGATATGGAACCTTTTCAATATAGGAGATAACAGATATTTTACAGACGGTAAGTTTTGTCTTAAATTTAGAGATCCTTTAAAAGATCTGTGTCTGGATTTTTTTTTCTTTTAAAAACCCAAACTGCAAAGTATCATGTTCTCAATGCTAAAGATACTTTTAGGAGGGGGGGGGGGGGGGGGAGATTTAATTTGGGACAAGGTGTCTCTGGAACGTCCATGGAAACACCTGTATACCAATCACTATGTGAATTGAATTGAGAGGAGTTGGAAACTAGAGTCCCGAGTCATTAAGGAGAGCAAAGCAGAAAAAAGTAGTAACTTTGCACCTGGGCGAAACCATGCTGCATTGGAGGGGAGATGAATTAAAAATGTGGGGACAGATTTCTAGTTGGAGTGGAGCATGTCCTAGATCAACTTTAAATTTCAGTGTAAAGATAAAGCTATCAAGTATTTGTGTCCTACATGCAAAAAACAGCCAGTATTTAACTTATGCGCAAAATAAACTAATTTGCACTCCATGCATTGTAACATGGTTTATCCAGGATCAAACTTACTCCTTTTTTATTTTTGTTTTGCTCGCCTTAATGACTCAGGCCCTAGGATTTCAATTTAAAAATTGAATAATAGGAGTTTTATTTTTTCTATTTAGAAATACACTTGTCAAAAAGCTCGAAAATCAATCATTAGTCATTAGACCCATCCACATTAAGAATTGGCATCTGTCAGAACCCAGAGAGCTTTCACAATACAATACTGCAAACACTCCATTGTGAGCCGACTCGTTACACCTCTCCTCCACTACCCAGTAGATGTTGCCTAGCACCAACAGGATTTAGAGTTTGCCATTCCATCAGCTTTGTTGCCATCCTCTTCAAGCTCCGCTAGATTCAGTTCATCATTGGATGCAATGCGCAAGACATCCAATTCCTTCTTATGCGCCAATAGTACCAGCTCTGTCAGTCGAGTGAATGACTGGGGGGAGCACAAGAGTATGAACAAAAATGTAACCATTAATAAATACAATAGAAATTTGAAATAAATTCCCAAAGGGATATGTAGAACAGCAAATGATAGCAAACTGCACCAACAAAATAAACCAAAATACCATGTTAAAGAGTCTTACTTAAGAAATGGTAATCCCTATGTGCATATTTTTAAGCACAAAATGGGTACATCATAATATGATTATTTTCAGTGATCCACCAATACATAGCTGCAGAGGTGACCTACTGCCTATTAATGCACAGTCAACTGGAAAAAAACAGATTCACAAAATAAAAACAGTTATGGGGAGATCATCAATGGGTAATTGCGAGATCTCCCCATAAATGTTTTGTTTTGCAAATCTGTTTTTTACAGGTGACTGTGCATTAAGTAGCATGGGTGGGTGGCATGTGGCTAGTCTGCAGGGAGTTGTGGACTGCATATGGAATCAGAGGGCAAGCGGGAGGTTTGAGTGGCATTTTGGGCAAGTGCAGGCAGAGCCGGATTTACACCTCATGGGGCCCTAGGCAAGATATCAAGATATCAGTTTGGGCCCCCTCCCCCCTTCACACACACAGTGGCCCCTCACACACACACATAATACACGCACGCAGTGGCCCATCACACACAAACACATAATACACGCACGCAGTGGCCCCACACACACACATAATACACGCACGCAGTGGCCCCACACACACACATAATACACGCACGCAGTGGCCCCACACACACACATAGTACACGCACACAGTGGCCCCACATACACACATAATACACGCACACAGTGGCCCCTCACACAGACATAATATACACAGACAGTGGCCCCTCACACACACATAATACACACAAACAGTGGCCCCTCACACACACACACACGCACGCAGTGGCCACTCACACACATAATACACGCGCACAGTGGCCCCTCACACACACATACAATACACACACTATTAATATACTACCCTAACCCTCCCCCAAGTTACCTTTTTCCATCTAGGAGCTGTGGACTGGAGTCTTCATCCCCTTCACACATGGGACGGCACCTGTCATGTGGTGCACGTCCCATGTGACACAAAGCAGGCCACACAGAGGAGGGAGGGAGGAGACCAGCCACCACACTAGCCCCGTGAAGCCCCTCCCCCGACTCGCGGCACCCGAGTCGGGGGAGGGGGCGATTTTTTTTTTTATTATTATTTTTTTTCAATTTGCTCTTGTCCCCTCCCCCCCCCCCACAGCTGGGCCCCCCGAGAGCCGCTGGGTCCTAGGCAGGTGCCTAGCGGTAAATCCGGCCCTGAGTGCAGGTCTAAAAGGTATGTAAGGGTGCAGAGCCAACTTTAGCTTTTTTTTGCATTTTAGAAACAAAATATTTTTGGGGACAGTCAGGTGTACAGAGGGGAGAGGGAGAAAGATAGTAGCAACATAGAGTAAGTGAGTGTGGTTAGATGGATTTGCACATGCAGCCCTTGAAGTGCATCCGGTTGCCCATCACTGAACTAATTCCATATTCTATAGATCAGTGTATTATGTGGCACAGTAAAAATATGAGAAGTTATCAGATAAAACATATTGTTTATCTGCTTTCTTACCTCTTTTATGTTATAATTAGTGCAGGCACTTGTCTCAAAGAAGTCCATGCCATATTCTTCTGCAAGCTAAAAAGGCAAAACAATAAAAGGGAAATTTAACATCACAGCATTCTAATGGCAAAGACATAAGTAGACAAACACAATATTGTTCTGCCATCTCCTAAAGCTGTGGTTTTCAGACCAGTCAGGATGTCCCTTAACATATTATTATTATCTCTTATTTATAAGGCGCCACAAAACGTCTGCAGCGTCGTGCATGATATATACAGAGAGCAATGATCCAGGATACATGAAAAACAAAATACTAAAAGACCAGACATACTGAATACAAACATACAGATAACATGGTAATGCAGATCAAATTATTTACAGGACAGTGAATGAGAGTGATGGTAATGACCAGAGCTGCAGAAAACAGGGCTAAGGAAGCAGGCCAAGAGGTACAGAGGGTGATGGAATAGTAGATGGAAAACACAGGAAAAGAGGGCCCTACTTGTGAGAGCTTACATTCTAAAGGAAAGACACAAATAGGGTGGTATTGATTGGGGAAAATTCCATATTCCACAGCTATAAATACCCACCAGACAAAAATATGTTTTTACTATACACTGCAAATGCAGTGCTGGATTAAAAAGGATTTTCCACCTTCATAATATTTAAACCCACCTTTTCCTATGCCAGTTCCTTGGTTTGGGGTACTCTCTAGGACCGCTACCATTTCAGTTCAGTTTAGTAGAGTCCCAGTACCTAAGCTGGCTTCCAATTTTAGAGCTGATCACTTGTAGCATGATGTCTCAGTAGATTATAAAGACCACAATACTAACTAACTACCTAGACCCTGTGAACTGAGGAAAGGGTGGGCTTCGTGTGGGGGAGACACCCCATCAAAATACTAATGTGGAAACAAAGGTAAGTGGTTAAAAATGTTAGGGAAGTAGAACGCAACCAATAGTACTGTTCAAAGTAGCGATGCCATTGTACAGACTGACCTTATGCCTATGTAAGATCCAGTTAAAACTATTTAGGAGGAGAAGGAGGAAGGGATGTTGAACAGTTAGGTATAAACAGGAGGACAGAATTATCAGTTACTGGTATTTTCGTAAAACTAAGTTTAAATCAGTGATTTTCAACCCTAATGATGGGAAAGGTGTCCCCCCCCCCAGTGCTACACTTTACATATCACAGGGATTTAGCTGCAACAATTGAAGCCCCGACGGCGGCTCGTCTTCCTCCTTTGTTGTGCATCATGGCTGCTGCTGTGACAGCTGGTACTTCACTTCCGCTCCCTATGTAACTCCCCGCTGCGAGCACCATATCTGACAACCTGGTGCATGTGCACTGGATCCCTTCTGTCCACAGACTCCTAGGCTAATTAGGGAGTGCTGTACCAATTAGTTAGGCAGCCCCTGGGGCTAATTATGATGCCGGCCCCTCCTGTCCTCTGATTGGTTGTCTTGTGTATTTAAGGGCTTAGCCTCCCTGCAGGTTATAGCATCCTGGGTGCTGCACATTTTGCTGACCAGCTTTTGTTCCTGTGGACACTTCGATACCTTTAACCTGATTCTACGTGTGACCCTTGGCTTTGTTTTTGGACGGTGCTTGAACTTGTTACCCTGAACTCTGGTTTTGTTATTTGGTTACCCCTGCTTGCTGCCAGTCCTGACCCTTTGGCCTGTCCGTTACTCTGCTTGCTATGGACCCCTGACCTTCGACCTGCTTTGACCACCCACTCCATTCTTGCTACTGCCTCCTACTTTCCAGATCCAGTTTTGCATATAAGTTTACACTACGCGAGAGTTTAAGACCTGGGGGCATCCAAGTACCTGTGAGCACATAAAGCTCTACGGGAATGGCGGCTGCTAAAGGGGAAGGCCTCTGTGTCCTGTTCTGTAAGCTTATATCAATAACCGCGAGCAGTAACAATTAAATGTTATTTAGTTCCATGAATATTCCAGGAGCCTTTTGAGTGTTCCTATGAAAAATCCTCTTTTTGCTTTTAACACAATTGTTTATTTATCTTGCATTGCTTGCTTACAGGAATAATTCAGTTATTATGATTATAAATTAACAATTAGCAAGGTATAGGGCTCCCACTTCATATCATCCTAACCATGTACAACACACAATTCTATATACATGCCAGTTTATTGAGCTCGTCTCTGAAACTCAACTCTATATCCTGTACTTATTAGGTTTGACCCCTGGCTCTCAGATTACAATTCCGGGCCTCTCCGATGAAAGCTTTCCCTTTTGGAAGCCTATTTAACAATGATCATGGCAGTACAAATACTGATGTAATCTTCCTTACCGATTCAGCAGGATACAGGTTTTATTTAAATAAAGCAATTTTTCACATTGGAGTGCCTGCAAATTATTTTTCCAATATTTTTATATTTATTTTTTTTTGACATGTGGAACAGAAATCCCAAGTCAGGGTCTCCAGTTGCACTGGGCGAAGCTATAATATGTGATAACGGATTTTCTATTGCTGTAATAAGTGGGATTAGAAAATCTGTGTTATCCCCTTTTCATAACAAATAGCCCAAGACCCTTCGTGTCATTGGAATCCACCAATTAGTATCAGCCATACAAATACCGTAATTCTCAACAGCTTTGATCAAATGGAGTAATGTTTCTTAACTGGTGTTTGTAACAGATGCAGTGTCTTTGTTATACTGTACTGCCACCTAGTGCAGGATTTTAGAAATAAAGTCTAAGATTTTCATGTTACATAGACATATATCACCACTTTGTTTTCAGGGTTTTGTTTGTTTTTATAACCTCTTTTGTATATAGTGTGACCTAATTTGAGATAGTTTGGCATAACCCAACCTATAGCAAGATTAAAAATATTCACAACACAAAATATGCAGCTAGTCAATGTTTCAGAATTTTCAGTAAACGTGTCTCCCTTTACATAATAGACCCAATGTGCTGCTGAAGTTTAATAATTTGAAGAAGGTGGTAACCAATATTTTCTGTACACCAATATCAGTTGCGATGCAATTAGTATGCAATTAAATAATTATTACTTGCAAACAACAACATGCAAATAAGTTCAATCTATTTATTTTAGTTAATATAAAAAGTGTTAAAGAAGCTAATTAATGTTTCATAAACGAGTTTGGTATCACTATGTTCTCAATTGCATGAGAACGTTTCCAGTGTTCTTTATGTGTACCTAATAACCAGTACACAGGGATCATAAAACAGTGTATACAGGTCTAGAGGAGGGAAGGACACTTGGCAATCTCAAGGAGCCATGACTAGATTCCATGTTGAGTTCTTAAGAGAGGTCAAGACCCTTCAACCTATGAATGGAGACCTTAATACTGTAACTGTGTATCTTTATGATGTCACTGCTTTTTACAACTGTACTGTGTATAGATTTTTCACCTCTGGCTTTGGAAACCAGAGCGTTCTGATAGAAGCTTGTGTTAGTACTAACAAGCGCACACATATGCATACCAAACTTTGCCTTGTAATACTATTGCAAATAAAACCTATGTGCTTTGGAACCACAGCGATCACAATTGGAGAATCTTTATTGCAAATGATAGATACAGACATAACAGTGTGTTTTGGACATATAATCAATACTGTCAATCATTGGTTAGATATGGGCAGCACGGTGGCTAAGTGGCTAGCACTTCTGCCTCACAGCACTGGGGTCATGAGTTTGATTCCCGACCATTGCCTTATCTGTGTGGAGTTTGTATGTTCTCCCCGTGTTTGTGTGGGTTTCCTCCGGATGCTCCGGTTTCCTCCCACATTCCAAAAACATATTAGTAGGTTAATTGACTGCTATCAAATTGACCCTAGTCTCTCTTTCTCTCTCTCTCTGTCTATGTGTGTGTATATGTTAGGGAATTTAGACTGTAAGCTCCAATGGGGCAGGGACTGAAGTGAGCGAGTTCTCTGTACAGCGCTGCGGAATTAGTAGCGCTATATAAATAACTGATGATGATGATGATGCACATACTAAGAGTGTACAGGTACCTGTTATTGAAGTTTCTGCATTTTTGCATCATATGTCTAACATTATTACCCTTAATATATTATGCAGCATTGTAGAGAGAATGTTTATTCATTCATGTATGTTCCCAATACCAATCCCCTACCACACACAAAGGTCAATCTAGTAAGTTACCTTAGCAATAGACAGCTTTGAAGTGTGGGAGGAATCTGAAACGCCAGGAACAAAGTCTGGCAATTAGCACTCTAGTCTGAGTCTAACCCAGCGTTCATTGTCAATTAAAAATACTAAACATTGCGCCACCAACAGCAAATAATTAGTTATAACAGAGTATCTAACCAACAATTAAAGATAGGATAGATACTTGGGGTCCCGTATGGATATTTTAGGGTAAAAAAAAACAACAGCACAAAAATCAGACTTGTCTTTTAACGATCAATTAGAAGAGGTTTGCAGTATTGATGGGCTCTGTAAAAAAGAGTTACTCAAACCTACTCATAGGACGATTTTGACAGTAGAGGAAGACAGATATATATTTTTAGATGAAGTGCTCTTGCATTTGTTCCAATTATATTTACATTAAGAAAACAGCACTGTATTTGTTGAGACGTAATGGCAAGTTTATAAAAGCACTATTGCTGGCAAAATCGAATGTAGTCGATGGACAAAGTGAAAATAAGCCTTCATACTTTAAAGTGGTTACTGCCAGCAATACCTTTAGACAAAGAAGCCTATTTAACAGCAAGGCAATAACAGAACACTGGCATTAAAACAGGTTTATCTCTTAGAATACAGCATTTTTTCAATTAAATACAGTTTAAATATTTAAGATTTTCAAATTAATTGCATTTTGTACTTTGATTTTGACAATTTTGAAAAAAAATAAAAATATATAGAGAAAGTTTTTAAAATGGTCCTTCATAAGGAAAAATACAGTCTTCAATTCTTTTTTCCTGACTGATGTGGTATAGGACAGGTAAGGTGAACAGGTCTATGTTCACCTCTATATTCTCAACAAAAGATCTTTGAATTGTTTTATTATTAATTTATTTTTTACCTTTTTAAAACAGAAGAGCTGCAAAATGTATTCTGTTTTTAAAGGCAATGAGGTTATAAAACACTAGATGTGTGGTCACTTTTAGACGCACTAGGTACACCTCAGAAAATGTACCTAGCAGCTTAATTAAGTTAGGTTGACTTGCATTATACATTTGTAATGCCCACATGCAGCATGTGTTAGATGCTGAGTGGGAGGAGGTGCGAGAGAGAGGGTGCGAGTGGAAGTCAGGAATACATGAGGTTCCATAGCAGACAGAGAGAAATAAGAAGGATGCAGCATGTACCAACTAGTGGAGTGCAACTAGATTTGACTTTTGAGATCTTCGGATAGCGATACAATGGGTACACGTTACAAGAGACTTGTATGAGATCTATAAAGGGAGAAAGCACTAGTGTATCCTAGCAAGGGGACCACCAAATTCAGAGGAAAGATGCTTTTATACATAGACTAATTAACAGCATTAAAAAGTCATGTAGAGAGATAGCTCTGTTGGGAGATAGTAAATATACAGTGTCTGGATGAACACACTATGTAAAACTCCAAATAATGAATTGACAATCAGACCTGGCACCAGTTATTTTCACTAACTGTATTTGTGCACCATTTCACATCCATCATTTATAATTCACCTGTAGCACAAGTGTATGGGGTATATTTACTAAACTGCGCCTTTGAAAAAGTGGTGATGTTGCCTGTAGCAACCAATCAGATTCTAGCTGTCATTTTGTAAAATATACTAAATAAATGATAACTAGAATCTGATTGGTTGCTACAGGCAACATCCCCACTTTTTCAAACCCGCAGTTTAGTAAATATACCCCCATGTGCATATTCATTTCTGTTTGCCCACAATAATCCATATACTATGGGATGAGTTACAGCTGTGTGGCTGACTTAAGAGCATCTTGGAAGACCAGCTCCCATTTATAGACCATAAATTCAATGCAATGCAAATTTACAGCTTGGCATGGCGTTCCATGAGATGGAGGCGCAAAAGCAGAACTTTGATACTGTATCGCTGGACCTTCATAATAGCTTGTTCCACAAGATAGCCCTATTCGCACAGAATCTCGCTGCAATATTGCCAGGAAACAAGTGAAGTTTTAAAAATTAAAATCAAGTTACACTACTAGGCTACACTGGTCATGCAGTACACCAGTTTTTGGACTGGTGTAGTGATGCAAACCATTGCCAATTAGAATGCGAGATAAGGTATTTTAAAATACGCAATTTTCATTTTTGTTACACCTTACCTAAATATGTAGATTTTCAGAATAGCAGGGGGAAAAGGATTTGGCGGTTTAAAAACTGTACATCAATTTTTTATTCCACACTGGTGACTTTCTATATATGATCGCTAATTATTAACTTATTACGTGTATATTACTGAATGTCTTGTTTATGACTGTAGCAAGCCAGATGTTTTCTATATGGCAGCTGACAAGAAGGTATGTTTAAAGAGGTATAAAAACCATTAATTCTATGCACAAATATCAACAAGTCTTTACAATTCATACAAGACTTTAGCGCTATGAACACTATTTTAACAGAGTGTAATATAAAAGACAGCCATAAATGTCAATGTTTGCACATTAAATACGTCTTAAATATTAAACCACAGTATGTTAGTTAGCGGTGGGAAGTTCCTTATCTGCCGAGGATGGCAGGAGAACATATGTAAAGATAAGCTGAACACATTCACTAGCTGTTGCATTTAATCAGCTGCTCGACGTATTTACATAGGTATCAAAGTTTATTTTTAAACACAATGTTTACATAAAGGATTATACTTTCTTTACACATCAGGAATATTACGAAATTATGAGAACCATTATTTTGCTACTCTCCTGAAACACCATCTCCTCACATAAGGGGTTACATTTTTCATTGTAGCTTTTGTACTTTTAATAGCACTCAAATAAACCACCTAAGACCTAGCAGCTGTATCAGGAGGCTGCAAAACCTCACCTAAAAAGTCACCCCAAAAAAAACAAATATTATATATAATTTTTTTAATATATATATATATATATATATTTTTTTTTTTTAAGAGTTGCATTTTGTTAATTGATAAAAAAAATTCAAAGTGAATGAGCAGAGGAGAAATCTAAAATCAATATTGGTGTGTCCACCCTTTGCCTTCAAAACAGCATCAATTCTTCTATATACACTAGCATACAGTTTTTGAAGGAACTCGGCAGGGTGGTTGTTCCAAACATCTTGGAGAACTAACCACAGATCTTCTGTGGATGTAGCTTGCTCAAATCCTTCTGTCTCTTCATGCAATCCCAGACAGACTATGTTGAGATCAGCGTTCTGTGGGAGCCATATCGTCACTTCCAGGACCCCTTGTTCTTCTTTACGATGAAGATAGTTCTTAATGACGTTGGCTGTATGGTTGGGGGTCGTTGTCCTGGTGCAAAATAAATTTTGAGCCAATCAGACGCCTCCCTGCTGGTATTGCAAGATGGATAAGTACCTATCTGTATTTCTTAGCATTGAGGACACCATTAATTCTGACCAAATCCCCATTTCCATTTGCTGAAATGTAGTCCCAAACTTGCAAGGAACCTCCACCATGCTTCACTGTTGCAGACACCGATTATTGTATTGCTCGCTCTTATACCTCCCTATCTTCCCATCTTATCTGTCTTTTTGAGAGCCACCAACCAGGGGGCTCTGCTCTTTTCACCACCTCAGATCATATTCTGGACACTATGTCCAGAACTTTCTGACTTAATAATGGTGCTCGTCTCTTCATGGCTGGAGTTATGCGCTATGTTACATGGATAGGTCCAACAGTTCCTTTTGAGTGCCATCTGCCTAGTGGTTCTAACTGAGTAAAGACAGGAAGGGACCATAAAAGACACAGGGAAGCCAAAAGAGTCAACAACACAAGCAGCATTCCAACAGATGTTTGCCAACTCGCCCATTCTACATCCCTACTCACACTCGTACAACGAATGAGCAAGGGGGCACCCAATATGGCCCACACCTCTGAGTCTGCCCAGCAGGATTGCAGTGATCTAGGAGAAATCCTAAGCTACCTTAAGACTCTTCCAACTAAGCAGGATTTCCAAGCCTTGGCGCTCAAGATTCAAGAGACTTTGCAATCGCAGGTGACAATAATCCAAATCAGTTTTGGCATAAGTCACTGACTGAGTTCACTGTCTGGTCCATAACAAAGACGTCACTAACTCATTTAAACAAACTTCAAGACATTATTGTTCAGCAATCAAAGAGCTTTTGGAGGTCTGCCAAACCCCGGAAAGCCTAGATAACAGGTGCTGTCGCAATAACTTTAGAATTAGAGGCATTACGGAGGATGTTCTTCCACAAGAAATTATAGAACGATCTCACAAAATTTTCAGCTAACTTTTAGATAATGACCCAATCATTTTTGATAACCTCGGTGTCTGCAATCAGAGATCCTGTGTGATATCTGCAGACTTCATTACTTTACAGTTAAAGAAGCCATTCTCGTGAAAAGCTTGAGGCTTAGACGTCATTGAATTTAATAGCTACAAGATACAAATACACCAGGACCTGTCTTGGTCCACCCTACAGCAGCGAAAGATACTCACACCTCTTACTGACAAGATGAAGAAGAAAACCATCAGATTTTGTTGGGGTTTCCCATTGAGTATCCAAGTGAACCATGATGGCAAACTCCTCACACGAGGCCAGGCTCATGACAAGTTGGGGGTCCTTCTGTACAGCCCTCCATATCAACAAAGTTCAGTTGCCAGACTGGCAATAGTTTTTCCTCTAATCTGGAGGAACAGAATGTGACCCAAACTTTTCGACATGTCTCTCTTGTGGTTTTTCCTCTAAGTCTTTCCACACTTGAAGCACCCACCTGAGACTGATTAGTATAGCCTCTATTTACTTCAGTGCAGTAGTTCCCAAATTGTTCACCACGGCTCCCTGGGGTGCTGAAGCAATCTCACAGGGGTGTCGTTGCCAGGGCCAGTGGTAAGCAGGGTGGGGGACTACCTGGTAATTATTTTGGCTTAGGGGTGTCTTGAAAAAATGATGGAGACCCTAAGGGTGCCGCGAACTGAGAAAGTTTGGGAGTCACCACTTCATTGACATCTTGCACTTATTGGATGATGGAGGGGTGGGGGCGCTTGCTCTTTTTCCTTATAAGTTGGTGTTATAGTCACACTTGTTGCCTCTGCATGTCATGGACTGGTTTAGGCATTTAGGCTAATCATTTTTCTCTCATTCAGGACTTACAGCGTCCACTCTATTGTTTTTACTTCTCCTTCCCAATGTCCACTCTCATAACCTGCTACACTGCAGGGGTGACGAGGCCCACTTCCTTTTCCACTCCCCACAGTATCATTTTCATCTCCTCCTAATAGGTGCTCTAAAGGTGTTACCCCTCTCCCCATCCTACTTTATCTGACAGTTCTGATGGACGCCCTGGTGCTTAGACAAAGGAAATCTGTTTATGCAGATAGTGGTTATCCCCAGGGCCCTGAAGTCTGTCTCGTCACATTGATGGGAGAAGACATTGTTCTCATTGCATCTTAACCCATTCCTACCCTAGGCTACTCAATGCCTAATAGCCTTGTAACCGTTTCTACTGATTGTGTACTTATAGGTTCTCTTTTCTGACCACCCAGCTACAGCTGCTCTACCATATACCTTATCTCTATACCCTAAATCCACTCTGTATATATTGTCTTGGGGGGGGGGTTTTCACTCCCTCCCCCCCCCCTTGAACTTAGTAGCGGAAAGTTCCAAAGTTCATTTGAGTATACACATCGAATAATATTAATGTTTGTGATATTTTTGATGTTCCCCAATCCTCTTCCCTCCCCTACTGTTTTCCCCTCTTCCTCCCCCTCTACTTTGTTTGTGTCTCCCTCTTTCCTTAAGAGCCAAGGACCTCTGAGAACGTTCGACATAGTCAACGAGTGATTCCGAACCTATAACCTTTGTTGCGGACCGCCTCCAGTCGGACAAAAAATGTATACGTTTATTAGAAGAAGATTATTTCTATTAATAGGAGGAGAAACGCTCACGTCTTCTCCACAATCTACAAGAGACACACTTTAAAAAGGGTGCAGCCCCAAATCTAAAGCCACCCCTTCTTTCATAACTACTCGGTAGGGACATCTAGAGCGATTTCCAGATTCCAACCAGCTATTTACTTTAGTGAACTTGTATGCCCCCAATCAAGGTAAACCAGCTTTTTTGACAAAAGCACCAGACCAACTAGAGGATAAGCAGTAGGGAGCTGTGGTATTGGGGGTGATCTTAACTGACATCTGGTCCTTCAGATAGTCACCTCAATGGGAGAGTGTCACTAAAGGACTCCAATAAAGATTGAAGTGTGCTTCATGACCACCAGTTGACCAATGTTTATCATTGATTTCATCCGTCTGACAGGGACTACACCATTTATTCCCACCCCCACTCCAGTTACTACAGAATTGATTATTTGTTTCTTAGCCACAAACACTTGGACTTGATGGTAGACTCGTGGATAGGCCAGATAACTGGCTCTGATCAAACATCTACCTACATTTTACTTGCCTTGGCTGACTCCCCCCCCCCCACCTTCTCTGCACACACACATCCACGCCCACCCACCCAGACAATGGAGTTTGAGTCATACAAGAGCTGTTCATTGAATTTCCAAGTCAGAATTAGAGGATGCCCTTGGTGAATAGATTAGTCTTAATGACAACAGTGAAACATCTAAGATAACGGTTTGGGAGGTGCATAAGTGCATTGTTCATGGGAACTGTGTACAACTTGGATCATTCCAAAAGAAACAAAAAAGGAACAGGGAGGCTCTGTTGGTGAAGATTAAAGATCTAGAACCTAAACAAACTTTCTCTCTCTCTATGGAGGTCTTGGTTGAATTGCAGTCTACAAAATAGGCTCTCAATAACTTGTTAAATGATCAAATGAAATTGGCCGTGAGATGCTGCAGGAAGAGATACTTTCAATGGGGAGATAAACTGGGTAGGCTCCTTGCTAAAGCCCTCAGATCCCAGAGATCACTATCCTACATCAAGGATGGAGGAGGTGGGCTGAGACACACTGTCACGGGCACTAGGAGTCTTTGCCCAGGATATCACCAGATGATGTTCTTACCAGAGTAATATAGCTGGTACTATGGTCCTCTGGTAGCAGGGTGACAACGGAACAGGAGAATCAGCAGATGGTGAGAGAATGCTCAAGGAAAGTCTATGACTAGCAGCAACTGGTAATGACTTAGATGGATGTACACGAGGAACCAGATGGACAAGGAAACATGAGGAGAGTCAGTGGTCTGCATACAGCAAGTTGTACCACGGTCTATAGTGAAGGAATGGATTCCAGGTGCAAGTAGGTAACGGGGAAGTCAGTGGTCTGCGTCAGCAAGTTGTACCACTGCTATATATATATATATATATATATATATATATGTATATGTGAGGAGGGACACGAGGAGATGAATGTAATGCAGAAGATACACGTGGCACACGGAACTTGATCCCACGATGATATCCACAATACAATAATAACTGACAAGCGCTGCTTGAAGTATACAAAGTCACTATAGCGATCCAGGTAATAGGAAACAAAGTCAATAGTACAATAGCTTCAGTAGATAGAAGACTCCGGAGATGAACACAACACAGTCCAGACGGATATGCAATACAATAGCAAATTCAATGGAAAGTATGCATACTGCGGTTCAGAAGAGCAGGCTGTCAAGGAGACGTGCAGGGATACCTGAACGGCTGAACGCCGGCAGGAGGAGAGACCACTGGAGGATGGAAGCGGTAATCAGGTTGGTGCAGCGCACGGAAGGTAACCGGTGATCAACGGAGCAATACTCAGGAAGCAGTAGTAAGTAAAACTGGAAACATGATGAACACGGGAGAGTTGAGGCTGTCTGGAATCCGGCAGAAGTAATGGAGGCAGCGGTGAGCAGACACGCTGAACACAGGAGAGTTGAGGCGGACTGGAATCCGGCAGCAGTAGCAGATAGGAATCAGCTGAGTGCAGGCACGATGAACACAGGAGAGTTGTAGTGGTCTGGAAACCACAAACGTAGTAGACAGGAATCAGCTGGAGCTGAATACACGAGGAAACACAGGAACACCTTCAGAGGCTCATGGGGAATGAGACTCCAAGATCAAGCAACCAGGTAATGATCACTCAATTTCAATTAATTCAATTAATTTCAATCAATTAAAAGCAACAGGAACTGAAGGTTTCATAAGGGCTGCACATGCGCAGACCCTCAGGATGGCGGACGGCCACGGTTCCTGAACACAGGAGAAATAGCACTCACAGTCCGGTGAGTGACACAAACAAATTGTTGGTGCTTTCAATTCAAGCATATTATACCTTTCTTTAAAATTTGCGGACCTCACATTCCCCAGCGGACCCTCCAGAGAGAGAGAGAGAGAAATAGCTAAATAGCTATTTGCAAGATATAGTGTGACTGGATCACATATAAATAACTGATGGTATAAATTTATTTAAAGGAAATAGCGCAGGGCGCTTATGTATATAATTGCACATGCACTTATTTTTTATATTGTGTATATTTTGGTAAGGGAAATAGTTATTTCTGAGACAAGGGTAGAAAATTCGTTTTTTCTGTTTTAACCTTTCTAAAGCAAATGCCTATATCTGATACAATGAGCCTTAGTTTTGAAAGTCTGCTGTGTATTGTGATGTGGGGAAATTACTTGTTAGAACAAAAGGTCTAATGCTAATCATGCCTTTTGATGTGTGAGGTTTCACTTGGAGACAGGAAGGTTTAATTTAAAAATGTGCTGCTAGGTTTTCCTGTGTCTAAAGACAAGATGCAAGGCATCACTGGATTTGTAAGATATCACAGAAGTGTAAAGTTCGTTAGCTTTGCAATGCATGTAAATCTATGTTTTGGTAAGCAGGTTACATCCCGATGCTAAAAATAGCCTGTGTCCAAAACTGTATAAATGCACTGTCTTGAAATCCGTAAGATACATTTCAGTGTACATTTGACCTGAATGCTGGTACCTCCAAACAGTGTTTGAAGCAAGTGATGTTTATTTGCTCATAGACCTGCTTGAAAATATCTTCCATGCTGAAAATCCTGTGACCTACAGATTAGACCCAAACTCTAATCCGTTCTCCGGCTGATTCTGAGGTTGGACCCAGCTCTCCAGTACCACTGCTCTGCCTGCTACCCATGCAGCCATGGTCAGTGTGATAGGCCAGGGGGGATCCATCCACAGCAACCCTGTTCCATAGTAAGAGGTCAGGAGTACCAGCCCAGGTACACCAGCAACGAGGTACGCTAGCAGCGTCAGTTACCCAAAAGGAACGTGGTTCTGAGTGCCATAAAGGAGCTCAGTGGTGGCAGCAGGCTCCTCCCACTGTGGCAGGAGGGGCGTATTCGGAATAACGAAAGGGGACGAAGTAAGCCCAGCCGGTTCCCAGCAACAACAGGCAGGGTGGCAGGTCACACACAGAATTTCCTAAAATATCCCAAGAGGCTTGTAAGGCATCAGACTATGTCCAATTCTGCTAAAGTGAAGGGAAAGTCATTAAATCATCCCCCCTCAGTAAAGACTTTTTCAAAAAGAAAAAAAAATACTGCCACTCCTTCAATGGGATATCGTAAATGACGTTATTCTCATCCCAATTCTTGGAGGCCCACATCACTGTTATGCAGAAGGAGGGCAAGGACCCCTCCATGTGCTCTAGCTAGTGATCAATCACACTCCTTAATGTTGATATCAAATTATTCGCCAAAGTTATAGCCAACAGTCTCAAGCTTCTCCTGTCCACACTGATCAGGTGGATTTTGTGATTGGAAGGGAGGCACGAGACAACACCAAGTCATTGATATGATTCACTTAATTTCTACTACTAAAACCCCCACCATCCTCCTATGTACGGATGCTGAAAGGACTTTTGAAAAAGTAAATTGGTGTTTCATGAAGGGGTCCTTCCTGCTTCCATAGGATTTTAGCTCTTTATCAGTCCCTCTCAGCTAAGTTCAAAATTAATGATACTCTCTGAGATTGTATCTCTATTACTAATGGCACCCCCATCAGGGAGGATCCCTGTCCCCATTCATTTTCGTACTATGTATGGTGGCCCTGAAATTCAGAAAGTGGAATTCCGCAGGAATTACCAGACTGGGTCAGCTGGTGGTCAATGGGCAGCTTTGTTTTTTTATGGACTTTCAGGTCAAATATTCTCTAGATGACAAGGAGTTCTGGGGTTACCTTCAGTTGTAGCATTTCTTTAGATGAGGGGGAAGCAGTAAGAACTTTAGTATGGACCTATTTGAGACGCTTTGTACCTTATAGATGCCCGATATAGCATATGTGGGGGCAATCTGCAAGATTCTCTTGGACAAGCTTTTCTCCTCCTAGGTAACCTGCACAGCGTCCTGGTATAGGGACTTCTCTTCGGCTGCAGCCCTGGTATCTTGGCCTAAGGTCTTCCAAGCTGCACATAGATGCTCACATAGTGTATTGGTTGTAGAAACTCAATAAAAACAGTTATCCAGGTGGTATAGATGCTGGTCTTTCTTACATAAAATCCACCACACATTTCCTCTACACGTTGGACGTATAAAAGGGCACCTGGATCCTTATACCACATCTGATGGGACTGTGTAGACATCCTTCCATTTTGGGAGGAAACTATTCCAACATTTGGGAAAGATAGCTGGGTAAGAGCTCCCGTCTATTGTTGAATGGTTCCATAGGATAGACCTTTACATGTCAATGGACGATATTATTTTGTCGGTGACAGATAAATCGGATTTCATGTCTACATGGGCTAGTTGGATGGGGTTTAAGGAGTAATGATTAGAAGGAGAATATTTCCCTGTTAAAAAGTACCTAGACTATGGCACCTAACCCCATGGTCTCCATGGGTTCCCCTTTCTCTGGCATGTTCATTGAGGCTGCTTCCATGACACCCCTAACTCTCTGACTCTGGTCTCCCCAGTTCCGAGCCCTTGGCACTACTTCTCCATTTCACCTTCCTCACCTCTCCCCCTCTTTAGGCTATTACACTACTAAATTAAGAATATCTTAACAAAAAATAAATCAGGAACCTGATTTCTGTCCCACAACAGTCGTATACCAAAGAGACAAATTGCCTTACGCTTTTTTTTGTTTCTTAAAAGGTCTTTCTACAAAGTCCAATTTAGTTTTAGAGTCATTCCATGAACCCATATGAACATTGTGGTGATATATTTAATATTATTACCATTATCTCTTTCAGTATTGAAAAACAGTTTATATGTATTGGACAACATTTGTTTACAAACGTATTCCCATAAAGTACATCATAAACTTGAGCTTCCAATAACAAGGCACTTATGTACTTTCTAATACATGACAAGTGTACAAACTGTAAACATTTATCTGGAACATTGGACACCACCATGGTCCAAGGTCCTCTAGTTGATTTTACATCTACTAGGTTGAGATATACTTCTAGATTAAAAGTATTAATGTTTTAAAAGACACATTCTTTCAATTCTACAAAAAGTAATTCATATGTAAAAATGGTTGAAACTGACACTCTATTCCCTATTACTGTACAAAAATAGAAAGCACAATCATTACATGTCTATTCAGGAGATCTGTAATTATTGCGCTATTAGCACTATTTTGCACAAAAGCAGTAAATTACATACATGTTTATGTGAGTATTCATCCTTCCTCCTTATTTAAAAGCACTGAATAGGTAAAGTGTAGGGGGATGCAGGGGGTGGAACAATGGCTGCTTGGGAGTCTCCATCGCTTCCCTCCCAAAACTAATGTGACTGAATATCATGTGATGAGCTTCAGTCAATGTTGAGACTCTGTTAATAGTGAACTATTACACATGGTGGGACTGTGTGACACAAATCTAGGCTTGGTTGCACTAGCTAGACTACTGTGGGAGCATTCTCTACATTCTGTACTTTACTTATAAGGTATCTATGTTCTGCAGCTTTATTGTAGGAATAGGATCTATGTGCCACAAGCTGCGCATAGAGTTGCCTTAGTGCAAACTGCAGAGCTCTCTAATCTTTGGGTATATCACAGTAAAGGCAACAACGCTCACCCACCCCTTCCCTCCCAATCTGAAAATCTCTGCAAATAGAGGAGGAGATGTTGAACAGTGAGCTTCTCGTGTATGTGCCCTTGGAAGGGTCTCTACAGGTGGTGTGTGTTGTGGTTGGTTTATCAATGGTCTTGGGGCATGGCCATATCCATATATAGTATGTGCAGCACTGCAATAATATTGTGAATAGATGGCAAGTTTCTCCTTTACATACCGATATAATAAAGATGCCAACTGCCCTACCTTCCAGGTACAGGACTCGGTCTTTTAAATACAGATCAACTACAGTGCCTGCTCTAATGCTAATCACATGTTAATATTCAGTCACATGGACAGACTGCAGAGCAACTTGACCTCTGTCCAATCTGACTACACATGAATAAATCCAGAATCAGTGATCGGATGAAGCAATAAAGCTCAATCTGTGCATTTGACTAATGACAGCATAGACACACAGATTAGTCATTGGCCGGCTGTGTCCCTCATGCTTTCCCTCAAGACTTATGTAAAATCTGGATTTTTAGTAATCAGTCAAAACGGCAACATTAGTGCAAAAGTATGGACTTGCCGATGGTTCGGTGAATCAGACGTGCCATGCAAAGTAAGGCGTGGACACTAAAATGCACCTAGCTTTGCATCCAAATAAAAAAAAAAAAAAAAAAAAAAAAAGAGAACAGGATTATTTAAATGAGCTGGTGAGATGGAGAAGATGTATTGTGACATTTATGATGATGCTGCTCCCATTCATATTGGCAAATGGAAGCAGATTTCAACGCACATGACCGGAGACTGGTCATGTGCGTTGAAATGTGTTTGATGGTACACTTACTTGCATATGTAAAGAAGCAATGCATGTCTACATTATTTTGCAGCTAATAAAGGGACAATATTCTAGGACACAACAAAGCCGTAGCCCACGGCTATTAAAACCTCCGTCTACTACCAATCCGCATTGGATCTCCTGTGCTAAATGGATTAAGAATTATGAATTTGCTTTAAAACCGAGACATTAATCATCATCATTTATTTATAAAGTTTTACTATAGCAAACTTCAAGTGGTCAAGCATCAATCAAGTTTTTTATTGTCATCCAAACATTCATGTAAACCAGACATTAGTCCATGGGTCCAAAACTATCAAATGAACAGATCCAATCCCAATCTATATCCAATCAGGGTCAATCTGATTTTGATCGGGCACAGTGGAAAATGGAGCAGGCTGACAACGGAAGTGTGTGTGTGGGCAGCTTTAGTTTTCTAATACAAAGGTTTCATTTATCAGGACAACAAAATGACTTGACCAAGTGCACTGTGGTTAGAACACATGTGAATCATGCATAAAATATCAGATACAAAAAAAAAAAAACAAACAAATAACTCAAATTAATACATACTTATCTGTTTGTACATACATTTTCTCCTTAGTTCATGGTCCACTGAAAATGTTGTTCAATGTTTGAACATTGCCTGTAAAATAAAATAAAGGGTTACTATATATCTACGTTCACCAGACACTTCTTAGTGTTCAAAATGTGAAATCCTCTACAAAAAGTGAAAGGAAGGAATTTTGTAGGTTCTACAGCGACCTGGCTCTGATCATCTACCTCCCCAGTAATTAATAAAAGTATGTTTTCTGTATGTACTTGTTCAGGATTAGAAGCATATTTGTCCCAGACATACTACCCATTAGAGTAGCGACACGTAGATGTATCTTACGTCAAAACAGAAATCTTGCGTGTTTGTCAGATAAGGGCCTGCGTACACAAATTTTCTTTGAAGTGTAATTTTTTTTACTATTTTTTTTTTTTTGTTGTTGTTTTTAAAAAAGAGGAAAAAAAGAAAAGGCTAACCAAAAAAGCAGATGATGTTATCCAATAACAAAAGGAAGAATGATGCACACAGACTGTTTTATTTTGATTTTTTTTTTTGCTTCTGTCTTTTATTCAATTTTAAATATCAGTTTGTTGCAGTTTTGGTCCATTTTTTTTTTAACTTGGGAGTTTATGGGGACAAATCTAAAAACGCATAATATGCGTTCACTAATTTTTATCATACAGTTGGCATGCAAGAAAAAAAAAATGCATTAAAGAATTTACAAAAAAGGGGGAAAAAATAAAAAACATTTTATTAGCAAAATTTAAATTCTTTATCCATAGAGACTGGGAGACATGAATGGCGTCAGATGAAAAAAATACTTGCAGAAAAATAATACCCAGATTCTGAAGTCTATAATAGTAGTAATCCCCTTCTTGAAAGCACAGTTGCCAACTGTTAATTCCCAGAGTGTACCAGATTTTAAATTTTAAATTATTTGCTCCTGGAATTGCCCCTAATTATGAACATTCTTTTTGAAAACTACGTGAGAGTTTCCACTCAAAAGAGTTGTTTCAAAAACCAACCTTTTGCTTATTATAAAGAAAAATGGTTTCAGTGGAACAGGACTGTCATTAGAAAAATGGACACAAATACCTAGAATTGCCATACAATTTGCCAAATATAAACTAAAACACCTGCTTACTGTCAGCCTACTTTGCATACTCTTGTCTACATGACAGCACAAAAAAACTATGCTAGCTATGCCACACTGTCAACAGTGTCCACGTATATAGAGGGAACGAACTTCACTCTGGTAATCACCAATATCAAGGTCTGCATCACATAGTTTATAAACTATGCCAATTCAGCAAAGAAGATGCCACAAACTTGGATACATCATTAATGTCCCCTCACACCCTTTAGCCATCACGTAAAATAAAATTAAACATTTTAACATTGTTCTATATCACACTACTTCAATTCATTTATTTTTGCGAAACTAGTATGTCTGCAAACCTCTGGCAGAGTATTATGGGAAATGCAACTTGAAAAGAGCAGAATATCTTAAGGATGCAGTGATGCAAATTCACCCTCTGAAGATGAATACTCTCACGAAACAATACCTCCATTTACATCCCAAACTATCAAATAACTACACAAGTTAATGTAGTGCTTAAAAAAAAAAAAAAAAAAGTAAGGCTGGAATCAGCAGCAAGTTTTTGGGAGATTTGTGCACACACAGCTTCATGCTTTCAAACATCAATATTTGCATTACGTGGGTCAATCAATGGCTGAGATCCTCAGATAAATTTAATCTGCTATTAGGGACAATAAATATTTTTCACTGACTAAATACCATCTGCCAATCAACCAGTCCATTGGAATGTCGAAACAAAGGCTGCCCATTCTGGGGATGACACGCAAGTAAGATAAATAATCCTCTCCCAAGACATCACTCCCAATGGGATGATGAAATTATAGCTACACCATACACTCTCAGGAGTGATTGTATATAACCATGCAAAACGTTAAAATAAATTTAACACATACGATGAATGTACTCGAAAATACCTCCTAAACGTCCCATTTTTGGCAGTACAGTTTCATACCTTAAAAAAGGTGTGACAAACCATGACAGAAATGGGACTTCAGCCCAATGGGGGAGCACTTGGTTGGATCATGAGCCTGGCTTGGATGGTTGGTGGGCAGAGCTTAATTTTGTCATGTATTTTATGCTTTTGTAATGTTGGGATGTAAATGCAAGGTATAGATGGTGAAATTATTTATATTGCCTCTTTCTACAATATACAGGAAAACACACTTCAACCCCAAAATTATTATCCATTGGTGCAAATTTGCTATTTATTACCAGCTGAGATATTATTTACAACAAAGATTTGCATTCTGCAATGTCTGACAGGGGGCTTATCTAGATCTGCCTGCACACAGACATTTACCAAGTGTCTATAGAAGCGTCCTCTAGTTTTCATAATTCAGACAGATGTGAATGAATAGAAGTATCTTACTCTTATAGAGAATTCATATTTTGAACACCAAGATGCATCTTTAGGTCGATATGTAGATATATGTTAAGTATCCCTTTTATATTTTATTTTACAGGCATATGCTTAAAAACTAAACATTAGTACAGAATAATGGTATCACAAACAGATAAAAATAAAGATCACATTTTCAGCAAGAAAGATGAAAGATGCATTACACCAAAGTATAGTGTAAACTTCTGCAAAATATAAAGAAAACACAAGGACATTTTTCTTGTAGTAAAGTCTTGCATCATGCTTGGCCTTATTTCCTAGTATTGTATAAATACAATCTAAAACAAAAAAAACAAAAAAACAAAACAAGGAAAACAAACACATTATTGAAAGTTGTTATCGAAATTGGACATAATTCTAAATGTCAGAAATAAAATAATTGTGTTTATACTTTGGCAACACAGAAAAATATAATGTAACATAAGTATTACATTTATTTTCCAAAGATCTACCTTTTGGGCTCAAACATTAAAAAGTTACTCTCAGGACTTGCTACCCCTGACTGACCTTGGGGACTAGCCCAACTCGGTCCCCGATCCACTGCTGTAGCCGTAAAGAAATAAAGACTCACAAAGGCTACAGCAGATAGCAGTCCGCTCGGACTGCTGCACCCAACATCAACTTAAATGGACCTGTTGCAGCATTATGACAGAAACAGGAGGCGGGGCCTACAGAGGTCTGCAGCTTACGCCACATCAGGCTGTCTGTGGTGGGGGTTCAATTTCTTTATGGACCCTAACAGTGCAGAGCATGAGGGTTCCTAAAAAGGGACGTAAACAGTTGAAGTAAGGGTCAAAGCAAGTGGGTTGGTGGTTACTTTTTAAAGTTTTCCACAAAAAACAAAAAAAGGAATTATTTTTATATAAAAGAGGATGCCCACCTCTGGGGGGGTGCAGGGGTGGTTATTAAAATAATCTCTACCTTGCCAAAAAGCAGAATTACACGCCACCTCTGCCATCCCTGTTATTACCATGTACCAGTTAACCGAAATATATATTCTTTAGTCACTGGTCTATTAAGGAATTTTTAAAGGAGGCGGGACTATGAAAATGCCTTAGTTGCCCAACCAAAAAAATATTTAAAATTTAACGTTTGCTAAAAGCTACTTTATATGTAAGCGGAACATTAAATAAATAGGATTCTTCAAAATGTGTTTAAAAAGCATTTTCCCCCATCATATAAAAAAATAAAATGACAAAATGAGATTAGAAAAACACCCTTCTGGGGCAATAGGCAACAATGACATTGCAAATGTTACACGGTTTCCCCAAGTAAGGCTTTGCCACAGTATAGGGATATAATATCCCTGACCTTATGTTAGATACAGTACTGCAGCAACTTGATGAAGGGATTAAAAAAATATATGATTGATACAAAAGTCTAAATGTAGTGACATTTAGCTCATTGCTAAATATAATGCTTAAAAATAACAATACTTTTATTCTAATATGGGGTCATTTCAGATGCTGCCTCAGGTAGCAAAATTGTTAGACAAATCCTGCATAATGTATAAAGTTGACACTTGTACCTGCTGATAACACATTTACTAGAAAATTATCATATCAACATTTGCAAACAAATATATTTGGCTGCCATTATGTTATATAAAATTGTTTCAATTTTGATTTTAAACAGAAGTTTAATAGCCAATAGTAAGATTCAGCAATAAATAATTATGTCAAGGACGTATCTGAAGATTTATCTATGAATGCAGGGAAACATTTTATCAATGCACACCAGACTTCCTGTCTAAGCATTCTAAAGTACACAGAATGAAAAATTAAACATTTTTATTTTAAAACCTCCAAAAACCAATATAATTTCTCAATTATGTCTGTATGATATTAATGTGGATTCATTTACTCAGTTACCATATTACAGTAATAGGGGAAAGCAATCATGTGGCTTGCAATGGAACTAAAGCCATTAATCCCATTGAATTATTGTAAAAGGTTTATATACATTAATAAACTAAACTTTTGCTGGGCATGAGAATAATGTTCAATTATCTGGCTTCAATACATACAGAGGAAAGCAGAGCAATTAGTAAACCAATGTCAGAGGCACTACACACTAAACTCAACAATGTGTAAAGACCGTTTTCCTGAATTAGACCCAATGGCTTTTTATCACCTACTTTGTACTCAATGGGTAGAATGATTTCTCTTCTACTCCTGTCAGCTATAAAATGCACAGCAGTGAAGTTAATGCACATTCTGTCCCCTGAGGCGGAGGAGAGATTGTTGCCATGAGAACAGAATTCACTAATATAAGGATTTCAAGGATACTCCTGGAGCGTCACCACTAGACAGGTTAACCAATCTGATGCTGGCTACACAGTGCATTTATGATTTTTGTAGTGGAATTATTAAAAACCACATTTGGCAAGTTTTTTTGTTTGATTTTTAAAATTACAGATATAATCCAAAGGAGCCTGAATATACACTTTTTTTTGTTTACACATATTCTAGTGGAGTAAGGGTATACTAGAAAGTTAACCCTACAATGACATTTTTGGTTGCTTTTAGTTATGTGCTACTAGTGCAATGCTAAAGCTGGTATATGAGATCTCAGAACTCGGACACTCCTTCTCTATGGGGTACGTTGGTCCCTTTAACTGGCAAACCAAAAGCAAAGCTGAACCGTTCCAGCTGATTAATAGAATACAGCAATAGTCTGAGCACCATCCTCATCTTTAAAAAGGACAGAGAGGACGTCAAGGTGGAATAGGATAACACTGGAGTGTTGGGTAGGTTTGGGTCATAGCAGAGGGGTCTTTAAATGGGGACTTCTGCTTTTATATTTTTTATTTTGTTTTGTAATTGCTAGTTACATTTATTCTCACCCCTCCCTGTAATTATGCAGATCCAGCCTTAGCATCTCCACTGTTTCTGTGAAGCAGAGATGTGAATTCTCTTCCCTGCATCACTGGAACAGTTGGAATCCCAGGACTGGAACATCCACTAATGATCTCAAACATACAAGTACTAATCCCAGTGGTTAAAGCATTTTCTGTGCTGAACATACCTTCATCCCCTGGTGTTTCCCAACCTGTCTTTTCTGTTCTTCATCAGCTTTGTTTCCAATCAAAATCTTCTGGACTCCGTCAGGTGCATACTGGAAACACAAAAGTATATTTATCAAGGTCAGTTTGGGTGTGTCAAGGTTACACCCAATTAAAACAAACAATCAAACAGTCTTATAAAAATTATGGATTGTATTTAAAAGGTTTCTCGTTTATTTTGCCTTCCACATAGGTCTATATTTGGACAGTGCCAGATGATGCAAAAAAAAGAGAAAGTGAATATTTTAACATATCCATATAAGTAAAACCTTATGTTGAAGGACTACGATTAAATTTGGACCTCCCCCTTCAATGGAACGCTTCCTCCCCTGTCTCCTGCTTATAAACATACTAATATTTACTTATTATACAGCTCATGATAGTAACGGAACATAGAGGCTATCTTTACTTACAATTTTACATTTTGGGCTTTATTCATGAAAGGCAAGCAAATGAACGTATTGTGGGTTTTTTTTTGTTGGTTTGTTTTTTATTTATTTATTTTTATTTAATGCACGTAAATGGGGCATAGGCAGGCACCTCCGTATTCAACTAGAGGTAGATGTGAAGAAACGTCTCTTCTTGAATATGGGTCTAGGTCCGCTCTGCCCTGACAGACAATACACTGCAGAATATGTACAATATATGAGGAATATAAAGTCCCAGCAGAACACAGCAAAAATAAAAGTGTTCAGTTATTGTCACGTGTTAAAAAGTCATTAAAGAAAACACATTAAAAAAAATAAAAATGTTTTTTCCCCCATGAAATACATTTATCAGGATGTTATTAATGTCTACTGAACATAAAATGCAGTTTTACAGTTGCTACTGATTGCAAACACATCTTCTAGCATGCCTATGCGACAATCATCACTTTCACCTGACCTGTAGCTGATGCAAGTGATACGACAGCAAAAAAACCTGTACCTTAGAGAAGCCCAAAGCTTGAATTGGGCGCTGCTGCGCGTGCTCTAACTTGGCATGCCCTTTCTGTAAACGGACTATAGGACTACGTACATATGCCCCTTCCCCTCCCTGTTCCAGGGCAGGATTAACCATACGGCTAACTGGGCTACAGCCCAGGGGCCTCGGGCATCCAGGGGGCCCTTGAAAGTGCTCAGCAGCAGTATTGATCGGTCGGGGGCGGGGGCGCCCCCAGCCCGATCACTGCTGCTGAGCACTTTCCCTGCAGTACTTCCCCGGCGAGCTGTATTCTCCTTACTGAGGAGATCTCGTGAGTCTCACTCTCACGAGATCTCCTCAGTAAAGAGTGTACAGCGCGCTGGGGAAGGAGGAGAAGGAGGTAAGTGCCGGGGGGAGGGGCAGCTCGGATCACCGGGGGGGGGGGGGAGGGGCGGCTCGGATCACGGGGGGGGGCCCTCACGGGGGAATGGACCATCATTAGCAGCAGTGTAAGGCTCACTAAAGGAAACAGGTAAAGGAGGACCCGATGTGGTGTAGGCCGCAAACAGAGCCCTAGGTTGGCCCAGGTTCCGCTCCCGTGCAGTGACAACTAGAACTGGGACTCCGAATGCCAGTGGTCATAGAGAAGTGATAACAGGAGAAGACGATAGAGCCAACATAGTATTGCTCAGTCTACTCCTCATCAGTCCATCCTTTGAGACCGCCCAATTTCTTGTGGGTGATGGGAGTCTGAGAAATCAACCCCATATTTCAGGTTAGGGGAACTAATAGCAGTGGAGTTCTGTTTTGGAAAAAGTTCCCCTGCAAATATAGAATTGTTCTTTAAATTTGATCACTTAATGAAGCCTAGATTATCCAATAATCTGCCTTTACTTGTCAACATATTTATCAAAAGGTTTCTTTATCCCACATCCAGTGCTATTTTTGACTCTCTAATTGGTGTGCATATGAGAGGCTGCGGAAAAATATGTGCATAACAGGAAGAATTGTGGTTTACGCTACCGATTAGTAGTTTGTAAAATAACCTCTAATGTCATGACAAAACGTTTCCTCTGAACGCTGAAAAAAGTTAAAGAAACTGTTTTTTTTATTTTTTTTTACAAGATGCATAAAAAGAAAAATGCACTGTCGCACCAATTATACGTTGTCTTAAATAAATAGATTAACCAGTTCTAGGTCAGTAATACTAATGAAAATAAACACTTGATTGTGTTACAGTAAATTTGTGCTATTTGCACCTTGTTATTTAAAAGGTGTTGTCCTTCAGATGACCAATTTACTGTATTGTATGTACGAGCTCTTACAACTTTCATTACATACACTTACTGCTTTATATTTCTAGCTATCTTCTGCAATTTCTGCCACATATTTTATGTACTAAGCCTGGGCAAAGAAAATAAACCAAGTTCATGAAAGGGGTGGAAAAGGGGCCAAGTAGAAAAAGCAATTTGTTAAGTAAAAGGAGAATGTTAAATTCAGTTATCTGAAGGTGGAAACACCTCTTTAAAACAGCTTCTTACAAGAAATACATTGTTTCTGGTATTTAATTAACAATATAAATACCTCATCTACATCGCTGGCCCATTTCATTATATGCTGGTAGGAGCGCTCGCTTGTTATGTCATACACTAGAAATATGCCCTTAAAAGAAATATAGAAAAGATAAAAGGTTTATAACAATATATTTACACAAGATCTCAAAACACAAATCATCAGGGTCTCCCCATAAGAACATAAGCGGTATGTAAACTGATGGAGGAGAATCTCACAAAGTAGATGCTTAAAAACTCGTTAAAAATTTGAAGCTTGTCAGTCAAAAAAAAAAATGTTAAAATCAGACAAACGTAGACCCCCCCCCACTCCTTGTTTCAGCTGTGTCCTCTTGCAATTAGAAGCTCTCATGAGCAGGACCCTTCCTACCCTTAGTTGTCATATCTGCTTTTAGGTTGCCTACTTTTTATGTCCCTGTTTTTATGTGTGTCCTGTTTTCCCCCACTGTCTGGGGCTACAGAGCATTGTGGCACTTTACAAGTCAAGGATAGTATTATTCGTAACAATAATAATGTAGCAGGACAGTAAGAATCAAGGCAATCGTTAGTAGATATTTTTTCATTATTTTACAGTTTATGGGGAGAATTAAATTTGAACAACGCGGTCCGCGCACTATTACCATTACTACAGTAATAGTGTCCATTATTACCGCTACTACAGCAATCTCAACACTGATTTTTCATTGCAGTTCTGTGAGTCGCAAGCAAAAATCTGCATTAAAATGACAGCTCTAACGATAATAACGGGCATCTACTACCATAGTAACGGTAATAGTGTATAGCCCGCATTGTTCTAAAGAACAACCCAGGGAATTGAATCTGCCCCAATGTGTCAAATGTCTTATTGTTTCATGCAAGCGTGAAGTGTCGTTCCCTGATGTAATATTGTAACCCTTTGTTTAGTGTATCCAGCTAAATAGCTAATTCAGTCAAGCCATGCCATTGTATAATCAAGGTAACAGACAGTGGGGCAGATTCAATTTGGCCACGTTAGTCTAGGATTAATGCGGCGTTGGTACTATTACATTTAATACGGTAATTTTAACCCAGATTTTTACACGCGGCCCCGGGAGGTGCGAGCAAAAATCACCGTTAAATTTACCGTACAATCTGTTATAGCGCGCAGGCCGCATTATACCTAGAATAACATGGCCAAATTGAATTGGTCCCAGCATGTCTAAGGGTTAAATAATTTAAGTGTCCACTGATAGATCCCTACTGAAAGGGGGAGGATTGAGACATCTGACCCTACTCACTGTGTATACAGCCAAGTATAGCAGGAGGAGAGCAGAACGCCAAGAGAGCTATTCTAGCTTGGATGATCCTGTGTACAAGACCTCAGCAAAAAGGACTCTGGGCCAGGCATTGTAGTGCCGCTGGAGGAAACTCTAACAGGACAGGGTCTGTGTTGAAAATATCCCAGGCTGGGTGACATGGTAACTGTTTTACTAATTGGTAGTGGTAATATTGCGGGAGGATAAGACTCTGAAAGAGACTGAGATTACTACTTTGGAATCATGACTGTAAGAGGGTACACGCTACCATTTACCCTGTACCTTGTGAACGTCTTATGGTGTTGTGCTGTCGTAATAAAGCCTTATTTTGGATATATTCTGGTCTCTCTTTATCCCAAGGAGGGAAACCGCCATCCCAGCTAAGGGTAGTTTTCCTTACACTCTTGAACAGGACCCCCCTTCCACTTGAGACAAAATGCTCTGCTCCCAAAACTTCCCAATTTTTTTCTAACGTAGATACCTGGAGCTAAATTTATCAAGCTGCAGGTTTGAAAAAGTGGAGATGTTGCCTAGAGCAACCAATCAGATTCTACCTGTCATTTTATAGAATGTACTAAATAAATGATAGTAACCGATCTGATTCTAGTTATCGGCAACATCTGCATTTTTTTCAAACCCGCAGCTTGATAAATTTACCCCCTGGACATAATTAACAGAGGTTTTAAAAAAAACCTCACTCAGACAGTTGGTCTTGCAGCTATGTAGATAACTTTTTCCCCCCGAAGACTGTCTCAACCTTTCATTACTACATAATTAACCTAAATCATCCCCAAATATTTATGATGTGCTGTAACCAATAGCAATCAGATATTTACTTTTTGTCAGAGAAACGAAAACTCAAATGTACTGTGTGGTTCATCAAATCAGCTTCACTGACACACTGGTTCTTAGACTCATTTGGAAACAAAGTTCTCCAGCTGTTACAGCCTGGAGAGTAGCGGAGGCTAGGCGCCGATAGGGAGGAGCACCCAACAAATTGCTGGGCTCCTATCTGTGGGACTTAGCATTTTTACTTCTGTCACATCCCAACTGGCAGAGAAAGATGATGTAATGTCACTGGCCCTTCCCATGTAAAACCAATTCACACTGTGCATTTCTGCAAAGCAAGTTTGCAAGTCTGTCAGTCACAGAGTGCCTGCTCTGTTAGCACCTCCCTCCCAAAATGGAAACATGCTACAGGGAAGTATGATGGATATATTTAGTCAAGTATAAATATTCCAGTTATTTCATGTATATTATTTAGCTTAGCAATACACCAATAATACATTTTGCTAAGGGCACACGTTTTCATTCTTCACATTCTGTGTCTTCTGTCTAATTAAAAAAATATATTTATTTTTCCCCTTATATGAGATTCCATTTACAAATGTTCCTCACTTCTCTCCTATCCCTGCTTATACATATTAATTTCAGATTTGTTTCTTTTACTGTCCAGCCCACCTCCACCCACTTCATAAACTCAAATATTAAATCTTAAAATCACCTCCTATCACACCCTCTTCTCCTATTAGTAGCTGGTGAGATTTCTCCTGTTGTTACCTGATGACAAGGAGTTCGTGATACAGGAGTTAA
The DNA here is from genome assembly GCF_038048845.1 of Mixophyes fleayi. Taxonomy (NCBI): domain Eukaryota; kingdom Metazoa; phylum Chordata; class Amphibia; order Anura; family Limnodynastidae; genus Mixophyes; species Mixophyes fleayi. The sequence goes on from NC_134413.1 coordinate 26,802,433, forward strand.
ACTTTAGGAAACACTTCAGGACAGCAACTGCCTGAGCCAAATGGACTAAACTTTGGATCTCAGTTACTTTCAACCCTGTGCATATCGCAGTGAATAGTTTGCACCACAGTGTATTCTATGTTCAACTGTTGCGGTCCTCTCTTTTGAAGTGGGTGGGAATAGAACAAGCTGCACCCAATCAAATCATCAGAATGCTTAGTGCTGATTTTGCGGGAGGCAGTGACCTGTCCACTTCTGTGGTAATGTTATTGATGACAGGGCTGCATATGACAAACACAGTAGGATGATGTGAGGAGGGGAACAGAGGAAACCTATAAATACATATACTGCATTTACTGTACATAGTTTTGTTCTTATTTTTTCAACTCTCTCTGGATCTTTTATTTATTTTTGTGGGAAGCAGGCTTATTAGCAGTACTATTAGTTTATGTTTGACATTCGTTATGTGCGGAAACTCGGTACTTATAATCTCTCCTTTATCGTTCAGAATAAATATTTAAAGGAATGAGTTACCTACAAATTCTATCACAGCTAATATCTAACCGATATTTCTGACCTCACTCATTCTCTCCCCGTCCCCTTCTGCACACCCTATGGTCCTCTCCCAGGGGCTCACGCAGGATTTTTAGGGGGGGTTTCCCCCCTCCCACCCAAAAAAAAAACCAAAAAAAAACCCAAAAAAAACCCCCCAAAAAAGTGAGAGAGATGCTGCACCTGCGCATGCGCAGAAGCTCCGTTTCGGCAGCTCTGTACTATACAGCAGCCGCAGCGCTGTCAAAGAAGCATCCGCGGCGGTGCTGTATACAATACAGCACCGCCGCGGACGCTTCTTTGACAGCGCCGCGGCTGCTGTATAGTACAGAGCCGCTATGTGGGGCACTTTGTTAGCGGAGTGGAGGGGTTCCTGGAGACCCAGAAACCCCCCCCCCCCCCGTGTGCTCCCCTGTCTCCTATAGCTTCATCCCACTTACAGCTACATGAGATTTCTCATGCAACTGCAAACCTATAGGACTGTGTGCTCTTCAAAGCCTGTCAATCTTGTTTAGGAGTGTCATCTACTCACCCGAAGGGTAGCTACTCCAACCTCACAATGTTTCCTCCCCACATTTTTATATCTGGGGTTATCCACGAACCTTTTAAAATTTTAAGCTTGTTTGGGCAGGGCCTTTGCTACCTTCAATCATCATTTAATTGTAAGGCACCACAAAACTCTGCAGGACTGGACTGTCAGGATTACAAATCATAAAAATACAAATCGTACATAAAAACAGAACATACGAGGTTGACAAGAGAGAGACAAAGCCACGACAATAAGAGCTAGTAAGAAACAGACTGGACATGGGACTGTAGCATAGACCATGCAGAGGGAGTAGTATCTGATGGGGGTGTGATAATCTATAATGACCAGATGAGTTGTGAGAGAGCCTCTTAAAAGGTTTAATGTTGACGGATAGTCTGGTTAGATCAGGTAGGGAGTTCCATAAGTGGAGAGTGGGAGGTGTTGATCAGATGCAGATCGAAGAAAGAGCAGGAGTATATCTCATGAGGAGGACAGATGTATGAGGGGGGAGCAGAAGGTGTAGTCTCTGAAGGTGAGGGTAAGCAGCTTGAATTCAATTTTGGAGGCAATGGGAGCCAGTGTAGGGATTAGCAGAATGGTGCAGTAGCGAAAGAGGAAAATCAGTCTAGACTATGCATTTAGGATGAATATTAGAGGGTAAAGATCAGTGTGGGGAAGTCCAGACTGTAGGAGGTTGCAGTAGTCCAGGCAGGAGATAATGCAATTATGGGCAATGGTTTTGTTAATGTCCTGGGAAAGAAAGAGGCGTGTTTCTGCAATGTTAGGCGGAGGCAGAGACAGTACAGTGCAAAGGGCTGGATGTGTGAAGTAAAGCTTTCAGCAGAATCCAGGAACACACACAGGGGGAATTTATAAGGCCTGGACACCCCACTCTCAGCCTGGTGCACTGTATGCTTGAGGTGGCTGGAACCTGTCTCCCGGGACCAGCTACTTTGCAGCTTGTGTGCAGATAATTTCTGATTGCTTCTATCTGCACTGTCTCCCCCCTACAGTGTGTCCCCGTCCCTCTTCACACAGCTCTGCTCGAAAAGGTAGAGCTGCATGGACCCAACAGTAGTGCAGGAGGCATGGTCGTGTATATGTTGGGGATGGTAGGAGTTGGAACAAAGCACTCTCTAAAATTATAGCCACGCCCCCATGCATGCTGGTCACGCCCACTGGCAGCATGGAATGGAAACCGCTCTCTACATATACTGCGTTTTGCCCCTGGAGTCAATGACTCCAATCACAATATGCGATCATATGTAATAGGCCTGTGAGTACATTGTAATGCACTTTGTAATTTTTTTGTGCAATATAAAAACCACCACTATTATCTAACAAAAGGATCAAACTCTAGCTTACAATAACACTACCAACAATCCTGCAGGTTATTTATATATTACAAAACAAAAAGACAGTTGTCCATGCTTATCCTTAACGCTACTCATCTGTGTGTATCGAATAAAATGAAGACATGAGGTATTAATTCATATTTTGATCAAACATGTAAGCCTCCATCTCATTGTATGCAGGTCCTACACTGACCTATATGCTTCAAACTCCATTAACAAAACAGTTAAATCAGATGCGCTCACCCCCCAGGTATAGGGGCTTACATCCTGCAAGGGCTGACTTGTAAGCCACACCCTTAAATAGGCTTGATGGACAGCTGCTATGACAACATAAGGCAATATTTGGAAACATCAGGTGTAACTATGAATGCCCTGCATGGACGAATAGGTGCATCTGCGCACATGAATTACACATTAATGTGTAAATTGTAGTACATATACCTGTGCTCTTCTGTAGTACTGTTTTGTGATTGTCTGGTATCGCTCCTGACCAGCCGTGTCCCTAAGAAAACAAAATGTTCCATGGTTAATAGATCAAATAACATCAGTATCAAATCCCTGCTGTTGAAGCGTATGACATGGTCATAATTATGTCAGTGCTTCCAAGTCCTGCCAAAATGTTCCATCACATTGTGGTGATTCAGACACTAAGCTGTGGATGTTTATACGCTAGATGTCCTGAAATAAGCTACGGATGAGCATGAAGATTGATTTATTCATGTTTTCCATCTCATTGCTCCGTCTAGACAAACACTCGAGCACAGATGAGAATCTGCTTTCTTGTACGTTCCATTACCACACAGCTAGTATTCACTGGGTTGCCTGGAAATGTGTATTTGTGAATTCTGTACTTGCATGAATTACCAGCAAGCTGGATGGGCATCAACATCCAGTAATAAGACAGCTGATCAAGCGAGCATCCAAATCATATTTACTTAAAATATGTAATCCATGAAAGAAGGCAGAAAAAGGATATACAATGTCCAGATTAACGTTTGTTAATAGTGTTAAAGGTGTGAAACTACACAATACTAATGGCACAAAGTTATTTATAATAATGGTTTATGAACATATCCACTGGAGCTGACAAATTAGAAAGAACTTCCCACTAGTAAACCGGAATGTCAGCGCAGCTAACAGTTATTAAAAGAATACATTTTAGAAAGTTTGCGCTCATACTCCAAGGATCAGCTATACCATTAAATTGTCAAAAAGCAATCTAATGTCGCTCCCTAACTTAAGGGTGCCATTCCCTGAAAAGATAAATCCAATTACCATAATACAAAGAAAGGTGTGCCCTTAGACAGAAATTGTTGTAACCTTCAGCTTGAATAATGCAGAGTGTGTTTATTTTTATTAAAAAAAAAAAAAAAAAATTAGATGAAGAATATAAAAAAAAACAAACAATACACAATTAAAATGTATTTTTTTTTTTACCAATGATCAGGTCCAACTAGCAGGAATCTATAATTTTTGATCTTGGATTCTATACATTGCTGTCATATACGTAAAGAGGAACATTCGAGAGCTGTGCTGCTTACACATGGACCACCATGGAGAGGTTACAATGGAGAATCACCTTTGACTGTCTGGACTCTAAGAAGAGGAGAGTCTAGCTAACATCCGCCATCTCCTCCTGGATGTCTTCGCGCTTTCTTAACATCAATATGTCTAAAACTGAACTTATTGTCTTCCCTCCCGCCAGACTCCCCTCCCATCACAACCTCTCTATCGTTGTCAATAACACTACCATCTCCTCGGTCACCCAACTCTGATGCCTAGGTGTCACTCTTGACTCCTCTCTCTCCTACGCCCCCACATCCAATCCCTTGCCCAAGCCTGTCGCTTCCAACTGCGCAACATCGCCCGCATCCGGCCCTTCCTCTCTCAAGATGCCACCAAAACAATCATCCACTCTCTCATCATCTCCCGCTATCTAAAACTGAACTCATTGTCTTTCCTCCCCCCAGGCTCCCCTCCCACCATGACCTCTCCATCACCGTCAACAGCACCACCATCTCTTCTGTCACCCAACTTCGCTGCCTGGGCGTTACCTTTGACTCCTCTCTCTCTTTTGCACCCCACATTCAATCCCTCGCCCAAGCCTGTCGCTTCCAGCTTCGCAATGTTGCCCGCATCCGGCCCTTCTTCTCTCAGAATGCCACCAAAATCATCATCCACGCACTCATTATCTCCCGCCTCGATTATTGCAACCTCCTCCTCTCCGGCCTCCCCCTCTGCCACCTTGCCCCCCTCCGCTCCGTTCTTAATGCGGCTGCTCAACTCATCGTTCTCTCATGCCGCTCCTCCTCTACCTCCCCTCTCTACCACGCCCTTCACTGGCTCCCCTTCCCCTACAGGATCCTTTTCAAACTCCTCACCACCACTTACAAAGCTCTCTCCCAGTCTACTGCCCCCTATATCTTTAACCTCCTCACCACCTACACTTCGGTCCGCTCCCTGCGTCGCCTCTCCTCCACTCTGATCACCACTTCCCACTCTAGAATCCAGGACTTCTCCCGAGCTGCCCCCCTTCACTGGAATGACCTACCTCGTTCCATCCGTCTCTCTCCCAACCTGTGCTCCTTCAAACGGGCACTTAAAACCCACCTGTTCCTTAAAGCCTACCAACCAGCCACCTAACCCTCATCCACTCTTTTCGTTCTCCCTCTCTCCCCTGGCCCCTCTCTTCTCTCCCCCTGCTTCACTGGCTCCCTTTCGTGCCTGTTTTTGTTTCACCCTCCCTTAGGATGTAAGCTCTTATGAGCAGGGCCCCCTCTCCCCTCGTGTCTCCACACCTGTTCTTCCGCTCCGTCTTTACTCCATATGTCTTCCTGGAGTTCCTGAAGCATTGGTACTTTGTGTTTATTGTTCTGTACTTCGTCACCCTGTTTTGTACTACTGTTTGTACTGTGTACGGCGCTGCGGAAACCTTGTGGCGCCCAACAAATAAAGGATAATAATAATAATAATAATAATAACATCACTGCTTCTCATCAGGTGAGACTGCTCCTTAAATGCTCTTGCAATACAAGAGACTTTATTCTAATTTTTGACAGAGTCCCGTAAAGAAATGACATTTGAACAGGATCAGCACTGAAATAGGAAGCATATATAGACCACTTATATTAATTGTTATCAATCAAGTGAACTGGCATTCACTTTGTGACAGCATATTAATTACTTTTGACAGCATTTTATATGTTACTTGTCCTTCATTGGTGCGAGACTGTGGTTTTTCTATTACTTATTACAAGATCTGCCCACTTTTAGCAGAGTAACCACAGATCACATGATAATAATTACATGCATTCTGTTGATTCATTTTAGAATTATTACGGATATTGTTGTTTATTGCTAATTGTGTAATATGTATTGAGGGGGGAGAGGGGGAGAGAGATCTAAAATAAACAATGGCGCTCAGTTCAAAATTGTGAGTCACTTATATGTCCATACTCCATACACACCATAACCACTTCCTCCATACGAGGTGGCAGCCTTCCTTCAAAATTTCGGATGGAACCCATGAATGCAAACAATATGGAATATAAGCAGAATGAACAAGAGGGCTCCTAGTAGTGTAGTACGTTCCTGGGAAGTGTTCCCCCAAGCCCGTAGGTGTAATGTATATGCGTACCGCTGGATAAAGTAGTATAAAGGCTCATCGATCATCAATGGTGAGGGGCGGGAATTAACGCATTTGGTCTACCTGTGCCTTTTGACCCACTGAAGTGGCAATTTTCCGCAGACTACCATTGGAATTCAGCATTATGAGATACAGATAAGCCTATTATTTTTGTATGACATGTGAGTGTGCATTTTATATGTTTAATAAATTGCTGTTTTTATAAAATACTACACTGTATGGGAATTTTCCCCCTTCGTTCCAGAAATGAGCGCTGGAGTGACCAGGATGAATAGATGCTGAACTTACAGAGGATTTGATACAGATAAGCTGTTTTATACATTCTCTCTGGTGCACTGCTACACAGTGTTTTATAGAACATTCACTGGTGATATAACTATATTACACTAATCTTTGGTTTTTTCCTTCTGTTTCTATGTTCACATATGGTTGGAGATGATGTAAGATATATGTGGCATTAACACATCCAGCATACTATGAGCCTTAATACTTCTTTATGTAGTACGCATATATATTACACCTACGGACCTTGGGGGGGGATCACTTCCCAGGAACATATTACGCTATTAGGAGCCCTCTTGTTCCTTCTGAATATATATATATATATATATATATATATATATATATATATATATATATATATATATATATATATATATATATATATATATATATATATATATATATATATATACACACATATCTCAATTGCGTCATTTTGGTCCCACCCCCTGCTACAAAATGACGTGATTCAAGTCATTTTGACAAGTTGCAGTATGCGGGATACTTGCCTGCTCTCCCGGGACATTCCAGAAGAGTTGGCAAGTATGATTTACAGCCACACACACTCCACATTATTCAATCTGAATTTTAGAACAAATCAGTATAACAGCGCACCTTTCTCTGTATTGTGAACAATGAGTATACCATAAGTTTTACACGAAAGAGCTATGTGGCATTTTTACAAGGGCATATTTAAACGTTTCAGGAATTTGGCAAAAAAGAGATTTAAAAAGTCTTATTTAGTTTGAAACTTCTGCACATACATTTGTGAGCGTAAAAATAATAACTTCATATAAATGGTCAATCTATATTTTAGGTGTAGTGATACTTAAATTAAAATTCTGAATTAATAATGTATTTAAAATTTCCTTGAAAAATAAATCAACTATGGTTTAAAAAAAAAAAATTGAAAATCAAGTATTTGCTGTGCCCGTGACCAACTTAAAAAAATCTTAAATACAATTTTTTCTTACCATTATACATAGAACATTCCCATTTTTTAGTCTCAGATTTTGAGAGTGTGAAACGGTTAGTTTCAATAAAATAATCGGTGGAAAAATTCAATCCTGTCTAACAAAAACGTCAGTATCGCACTTGAGGTCACAGAAGATAGAGACATTCCTAGGGGGTTTCCCGAATATTAGATCACTTATAAATACTATAACTACAGGTTATAAGCCAGCTGTGAAGACAGCCATGCACATTCAATAAAATGTCACTTACCAGATCTGTATCCGCACTTTGATTCCATCAACGTCTATTGTTTTCATTTTAAAATCGACTCCTTAGATAAGAAAAAAAACAACAAGACAAGTTACGTTACAAGTGGTTGTAACTTTCATGGGTTTTATTTATTGGTTCCTAGAATAATATTTTAAATGTTTAATTGAACATTGTTTATCCTGACATTTTAACTGAAATTAATTCCAAAATGTTGAGGCTGGAGTGGTAGAAGATTATTGAATATTGTAAATGCAAACACATATGAAACTGGCTTACAGAGGAAGTCCCAGTGAAAAATTGGTGGAAGTTAAGAGTAATGACTAAAGTTATTGTAAAAACAGACTGATCGTCCTGTGCAGTGATAGTCTTTAAGAACATACGGATATACAGCAGTTTACTAAAGGAACTATTTACTATATTGCGCTTTACAGCAGATCTTTTTTTTAGCGGTTATAAAAAAAAAATAAACTATTGCTGTAATACATCATGGAACGTTAAGCGGTAATTCTGGGACAGGTTTCCTCCACCCTAAGATTGTAATAATGAAACTGGTATCATGGAGGTAAAAGCATCACTGTAATACTTATTAAATGTGCCATACGAAACCTTTCCCCAGCGAAAGGTGGCAAATCTTACCACCAGCAGGGTCACTGCTGCCCTCAGTGGTAGACGTGGGGGTGTATATGGTAGTATGCTATACCGTCACTTCACCTACTACCTTCATTTTACAACAAAGGCAGTAGGTACCATTACATTTTCCATACCGCCAGTTCTACACTTTCTACTCCAACCACTGATGCCCCAAATTCTTATGGGCAGTTTTCAAATGGCGCTCCTTACCAGTCTTCAATACAGAAAGCACAGTGACATAATAAGGACGCAACATCAGAAAGCATAAAGCTTCCATTCAAAGTCCATTAAACATACACAATCATTATTGACTGCTCTCCTGTATTGTCCAGAAGGCTCCTGAATTTCAGTTAGTCCTCCGGGATGTCCCGGAGGGGAGAAATTATTATTATTATTATTAATTTTTATTTATAGGGCGCCACAAAGTATCCGTAGCGCCGTACAAGGACAAACAATGGCACAGTACAAGGTGAAACAGCACAGTACAAGTAACAGTAAGCACTATATCTCTGGGGGCTCAGGCACAGCATGAAAGAGAGGGAGGGAGGGGAAAAGTGAGTACAGGCAGGTAACTATGGCCCAAGAGGGTGGGCACGGAAGACAGGTTGAGAGTCACTGAGGGGAGCGGAGAGAAGCGAGAGGAGACAGAGGGCAGAGGGACTGAGAGGAGGTGAGCTGAGTAGCTGGAGAGCGCAGTTAAAAGTGATGGAAACAGAAGGTAGGAGAGCCCTGCTCAAAGGAGCGAACAATCTAAAGGGAGGGGAAGACAGACAGACACATGGATGAGACGGATGAGAAATTAAAAGTTGTCAAGTATGTATACCATTTAAATGCACCCATTTTTCAACTACTGTATACAGCATGTAACATTAATGCACAGTAAAACAAACTTGTATATTCCTGAGCAATAAGGAACATACCTGAAAAAACTAAAAGTTTTACACTTCCTTAAAATAAATTCAGAATTGTATCTGTTCTATTCTGTTGCTGAAAGTATTCATGAAGGAAAGATGCCTTTAAAATATTGGTTAAATGAAATAGGGCTCCAAAAATCGAATTTAACAATCAGAAAGCAAGTTATCAATCTTGGTCTGTTTTACAATCTGAGCTTTTGGACTTATTCCAGAGTATTTTTAATCATTGCCTACATCTTTCCAAAAGATTTGAGGTTTTTTTTGGGATGTATATAAAACACAGCTTTTAAAACCATGGCTGTACAAATAAATGATTGATTTGAATAGGATGTCACAATTTAGATTGTAATCCATTGTTCATATGCTTTTGTCCCCACACACTGTATTTTATAAAACAATGGCATATATAAAACACTTTACAAATAAGAATTTAGCAATCCACAATTTAAAAAAAAAGAAAGAAAAACCCAGCCAGGTACATTATAAACTAAAATGGACTAGACAGGAACACCAAAAACTCTTGTAGAACTATAATAAAATTCATTTGATTTGCACTGTGCAAGAGACTCCAACGGACAAAACTAGTACAAAAATCTTCAAGAATCATAAGCAGATAACTTACTTACTGGTCAAATGGCCCAAATTAGAACTACTGGATATTATCTTTACTGATGGGTATTACTAGAACTGTAGTGTCCATCTTACTGGTCATTACTGAAGGATATTTTTCCCGGCTCACTCCCTTCATATTAACCTGCTTCTTTAGTGTTCCCACCGCTAGCACAGTCTCCCCTGCACTACCACTAACTGTTAGGATCCCACAAGGATCTGTTCTTTGCCCTTTATGTTTCTCACTATATACCTCTTCTCTTGGGGTACTAATTTACTCATTTGACCTCTCCTCCCCTGACCTCTCCCTTCTGTAACCAACAGTCTCTCTGCTATCTCCACATGGATGTACCAACACTACCTAAAGCTCAACATGTCCAAAACAGAACTTAGCTCCCTCCTTCCAGAGTCACCACCTCCCTTCAAATCTCCCTCACTGTCAATAACACCACAATCTCCTCAGTCTCCCAGACCCGCTGCCTTGGTGTCACATTGACTCCACCTTCTAATTTATTCCACACATTCATACTCTTACAGTTTTGTTGCCTCTACCTTAGAAATATTGCCAGAATACGCCCTTTTCCTACCCAAGATGTTAACAAAACTCTCAACCATTAGGTCATCTTCTCCCACCATGACTACTGAAACCTCCTGTTATCTGGCATTCCCCTCACCCATCTATCCTCACTTCAATCCAGGGTAAACGCCGCAGCAAGACTGATCTTCCTCTCTCACAGCTCTGCATCTTCTGCACCACTTTGCAAATCCCTACACTGGCTCCCTGTGTCCTCCAGAATCCAATTCAAATTACTCACCCTTACCTACAAAGCCCTCAACAAACACCCCTTCATACATCTCAAATCTCATATCAAAATAGACTCCCTATAAGGTATATCTCTGACATGTACCTCACCTTGTCTCTGGTAACCATATCTCACTCCCACCTACAAGACCTCTCCAATGCAGCTTCCCACTTAGGGAATTCCCTATCATACCCAATCAGGATTTCCCACAGCCTTCAAATCGTTAGACGCTCTCTGAAAACCCATGTATTTATTAGAGCTTACCGCACTCCCGCCGATACTACTCACACTAATTCCCCCTCACAACTGTCCCAATCTCCACTCCGAGCCACACTCCCTCCTCGTTTCAGCGGTGACCTCTTCCACTTAGAATGTAAGCTTTCATGAGCAGGGCCCTCCCTACTCTTTGTTTACAGGTCTGCATTTATTTTGCCTTCATTGTATATCCCTATACAACACATCAGAGCACTGTGGAGCTTTACAAATTAATATCATCTTATTGGGCACGACTTTTATGGCAGAGAATATTATTAAGCATTACTGCTAAGCGGCATCCTTCTGGCTACTGCTAATGGGCATCCTGGTGATCATTTCTGCTCCTGGTGGGTAGAACTACAACTAGTGGGTATCTTGCTGGGCATTATTATCCCCATAGTCTGCCTTGCATGCTGCATATTGTGATACTACCATGTCTAACCATGACTTTGTTTCCTGCCAGGGAAGTGCCCCCAGAAATCATAAGCATGTATGATAACTGCCATGAAAAGTTTTATTCCATCAGCATGGAAGTGATGTACTATAAGTTTATAAATCATCAACAGCCATCCCCCTTCACAGAAATCTGCTGCTACAAATTGGCTGTTGCCACATAAATAATGGCTCCTCTCTGTGCCTGTAGCCTTGTATCTATATCATCAGAGTTCAGATTGGATACAACAATCCACTGTTCTCTTTGCAGTAGGCCTCATACACAGAGGTGATAAAATCAAACATTGAACACTCTTCATTCCTACTAAGAACGTGCTTGAATACGACTAGTTGTAATGGGCCTGAATGCACACCAGCAAGCATTTCCTTCTTATCAAATGTAATGTAGCCTGCAGAAGTGCCAGTGGCACTTATGAAGTGCATTGTACTTTTGAGAACACGCCCTGAATGCTCTGCTAAAAGAAAACAATTGTACAAGGTTTTAGACAAGCAAGGTTTTCGAACGTCCCATATTTGGACCTTTAAATACAAAATGCATAAAAAAAAAAAAAAAAAAAAAAAGAAGAAGAGGGCAGCTCAGTCATATCCAAAAGCAACAAAACTTAAATTATGTATAGAACATACAAACACATAGCTAAAGAGCACAGAAAAATGGCAGAAAGATTAAGCAATGTAATAAAGGTTGCAGCAGGTTATGTACAGTAGACAGGTCCTGCCTGGGTTGTATGCTTTATAAGTTTTGTTTTGTTTTTAATTTGAGTGAATAGGAAGGAGGAGTACTTTCTTTCAAGACCACTTTTTAAAGTAAAACATCATTCAGATACTATTTTAAAGTGTCTTGTTTGCTGGTATCCCCTCACAAATGTGTCAAGACTCCAAATCTTTGCTTCGTTTTGCTGCAACAACTTTACACAAAACCTGTCATATACCCGCCAATCAGAGGCTTGGTTAGAGGTTACACGCCTAGAAATGTCTCCAACAAGGTGAAATACGTGTTTTCAATATCACCACTGATTTAGATGAATTCTGACAATGGAACAACGAGACCTTTCAGCTTTAATAAGAATATACAATTAAATTGAGGTCACGAGGCTCCCGGGGAAACCTGAAGTGCTTCCAGCAGGATGTAGCGGTGACAATAGGGATTTTACCATCCTGCTCTGAACAGAAGCAGGTCACTGCAAAATAGGTAGGACACCAAGGAATACTTTTTTTGTTAACACCTAGGCAATGGTAACCACAAGTTTGTGGATCCTTTCAAAATACCTGCTATACTTCATTTGGCCTAACATTTTCTCTGACTGTCACCTATCAATAATCCTCAAATCTGCAGTACTACCTACAATATATTTATTTATTTTTCCTTCGTTTTTTTAAACTAAAATGTTCCCTGCCCACTTGCCGGAGCCCTGGGGACTGCTACATGAAGCCGGTCTAACCGGGGTGGATTGTTCTGTATTCCAGAAGCAGCAAATCAGTTTAGTTCACCAACTTTATATGGTGGCTCTGGGGGGTGTTTAAGATTAATCACAAGACATAATCAAGAGCCTGCAACATGGGAGGGGGGAGATAAGACAGTATACCGGTGGGATCTGATAAAGCTAAAAATCAGAGACTTTGTTTCTGCGACATCATTGGCCCTACATCAACCAATCCACACAGTGGATGTCAGCAAAGAAAGTTTGCCTGGCTGTCAGTCATGGTCTGCTTATTTAGTCAGATAATCATCTCCCTCCTAATATGGCATCCTGCTGCAGAGCAATGAAAGAACTTTAGTCAAATATAAACCTTCAAGTTAGTTTATGTTTATTATTCTGCACAATAATACTCGGATTTTAATGTAGATAAAAATATGGCTACTTTTTTGTCTAGGTAGATAAATAATTTTATGAAAGCTGTTAGTAGGGAAGACACAAGACATTGCCTAGCTACAGGAATTATCCGTCCAATTTGTCTTGATAGAACCTGCTTGGTGCGTCTGTTTTTCCAACTCTAAAAAAAAAATGTGCTGACATTTATTGCTGAAATAATAAGAGTGTTTAATGCTTCACACACTGAATCACTTTGGGAAATCAAGGACATCTGTTTGTACAAGATCCTACATCTGACATAGGCGTGTGAATTTCAATTGCATCAGTTTTTAATGTACATTTTATGGATTATACTGCAGAAAGTTATTTTTTGGACTACTCCTGCACAAAGAAATAATTTCTATATGGATTTAGTAGATTAATACAATGGTAAAATAGAGCTTTTGGGAAGAGTCAATTAAAATACTTAAACAATTTGGTGTCTGTCTGCTTTGTTACGATTAGGGACTGTTGTAGAACTGCATGTGCCATAAGGCCCAAGCTGCCAGGGCATGCTGGTGGCTCCACAAACTTTGGCATGCTTTGGCAGCCACGGGCATGCTGGCAGGTGCAGAACCACAAGTACCAGCATGCCCAATGATTTAATGGGCTTGCTGGGACTTTTAGTTCCCCAGCAGTGCTTTAATTTTGAATGAACATTTACACCCACAACCAAAAGGTGTACCAAGAAGAGCCCCAGTGTTATTCAGCACAGGTCTGGTCTCCCTCTTTGTCCCCCCCTTCATTAACTGCAACCAACCCAGGCTATAGCATACCTCTTATCCATCCCAATTTAGCAGAAAGGGTCCTGCAAACAAGTTTACCATCTATAGGAAAAATGAAGTTTCATATACATGAGGTTCAGTGCCATCAAATGCATGGAAAAAAAACATGTTTATTGGAGATGTATGATCCATTCACACAGTAATGTTGATTTTGAGATCAGTGGTAAGCTTTTAAGGAACACATGAAGGTTTGAAGGCAAGAGGAAAAACTTGTAGGGGTGTGGGGGGGGGGGGTATTCATTATACAGAGTCCTGTATCTGGAAATGAGACAAAGGAAGAAATATATGTTGGTGCAGTAAGTGCCTTGTATTTTAGTATAAGTATTTTATATTGGATTTAGTAACATAAAGGCAATCAATGTTGGCTGAGAGCAGGAGCAGCGGTTTTGAATTAGTCTAGACACTGCATTCAAAATAGTTGTAGGGGTGGAAGTCGGATTAATGGAAGACCAATGAAAAGAGAATTGCAATAGTAAATACAGGTGCTTATGAGGGCAGTGTCATGTTTGAGATACGTACATATACCATACTTGCCAACTCTCCCGGAAAGTCCGGGAGACTCCCGAAATTCGGGTCAGTCTCCCGGGGGAGCTGGCATTTCTCCCGGATCCAAGATTTAATCGAGAATCGTGTCATTTGACGCGATTCTCTGTGAATTACGCCATTTTGGAGGGCGGGAGGGGGCAGGGCGAGGTCAATCATGTCATTTTGGCAGCGCCCCCCCGTGACGCACAGTACGGTTTCACGGGGGGCGGGACCAAAATGACGCGATTGGCCTTGCCCCCTCCAGTCACACCCCCAACTCCCAGAAGCAAGTTTCCAGGAGTTGGCAAGTATGACATATACTGGAAGTGTTTCTTAAATGCATGTAAAAGTCTTTGTCTATAGACTGGAAGCAGGAACAAGGACAATCAAAGATAGGCAGTCAGTTTGAGGGGTAGGGCTCATTGTGTTGTCAAACGAAATAGAGATGTGAGGTAGATAGCTTCTGTTAAATGTTGGGAAGATTATTAGCTCAGTTTTTGAGGAATTGAGTTGGCAAGAGGACATCCAAGATGAAATGACAGAATGACACTCAATAATGCATGCCAACACAGATGGTGAAAGTTTTGAAGAGGAGAAATAAATTTGGGCGTCATCAGCATAGAGGCGATACCGAAAATACAAGAGAGCTTAGTTTTCCTACACAGAAGAACAGGTGACCTAAGATCTAGCCTTGTTGTACTCAAAATGATAGAGGAAACAGACAGGAGGTGGTTTCAGAGAGCAAACACTGAAGGAGCGGTTTGGCAAGTAGGATGAGAAATGGCATAGTACACTGTCCTAAAGACCTAGAAAAATCAGCATTTGTATGACAAGTGAGCAGTTGACCATGTCAAGTGCACCAGAGAGGTCCAGGAGAAATAGAAGCAAGTAGTAGACTTTAGATTTTGCAAGTAGTAAATTAATTGACCACCTTGTAAGCTTGCAAGCAGGGCCCTCTTACCTCTCTGTATTATGTATGTATTACCCAGTATTGTTTTATCACTGTTTATTCCCAATTGTAAAGCGCTACAGAATCTGCTGGCACTATATAAATAAATGTTGATGATGATGTGTATTGAGGGAGTGTAGGGAAGCCTCAAGGAGCTTGGGAGTTGAGACACAGGATGGCAATCTGAAAGAGAGTTTGAGTCACAATTATTTTTCAGAATACGGACAATAACCGTATGCTTGAATAATGACAAAAAGCTATCAGTGGAGAAGGGAAGAGTGCAGATGTTAGTTGAAGATAGGATGAGATTTGCAGACAGTAAATTAGTAATTTGTTAGGGAATATGGCCAAGTGGACAGGATAGTGGTAGAGTGGGAGAGCAGATACTTCATTTGTGGGATCAACTGAAGAGACGGTGCAGGAAAGGAATTGGCCAGGTTCTTGCTTGGTGAACAGGCTACATTTTGGATATCGACAATCTTGTCCTTGAAATAGAAGAAGGCTCATGGCAATGATGGTGGCTGGAGGGGTTGAGAAGATATTTGTACTTATTAAAGATATGTTTGGGGTTGGAAACTAGAGTGGAGATGAGAGATTAGAAACAGACTTGTTAATCAGTGCCCAGAGTTTTTTGGTAGCAGTGGTAGATAGCATTATTTTTGAAGTAGTAAAGACTTCACCAATGCCATTCTACTTGCAGGGTTTGGTCATGGGCCGTTACCAAGACAGAACCCAAGATTTATTTATTTATATTATTTTTTTAGGCCATTCTCAACAATTTCCAGCTCTCCAGAGCCTGCTGCCGCCTCCGATTGTCCCATTAACGCAAGTACCAGGAGCAGTGTTCCATCTAAACTGAGCAATCTGGTAATTATAGAGTTAAACCTGTATCTTACTACAAAACATCCTGCAGATTGTGAATGCAAACCTTTCGGGTGGAGCCCTCATTAGAGTGACCTTTTAACTCTTTCCTTTCCAGATAGCTCAGCTTAGAGGGAACACTGACCAGGAGTAAAAGCCAATTCCAACAAAAACTAAACATTAAAAGGTAATGTCAGACATGAGTTTTAGAATGCGGACCAGGAAACACTGGCGTTCTAGACTGAGGATACACTGACAGTGGTCACTTATGGTGCGACAGGGGAATGGGCTTTGAGCACCGGCATGTACATTTTTTTTTTATTTTAGATCACCTAAGTACACCCAAAACAATGATTTCGGGTAGAGAATCTAGGAAGGCATTTACAACAGCGTTGATAAAAAAACAAAACATAAAAACACAACACATAACACTTTACTGACTACTTTATAAAAATGTAGTAATAGCAATTTTATTGACACAGTATTAGGCTAAACCCCAAAGTATCAACATGAAAGTACTGGCAGCCTGCAGTGAAAACAGAAATGATCCAAGAAGGCAAGAAAGGGTTTTATAAGAATACGTACAGTGTATGCTAGCTAAGTGTGTGGTACTTCTATAGCATTATATTAGCCAGGTTTTAACAGGCCTTAATGTTCTTTATTTGTTTCTTATTGGTGGATGAATAGATCACTACATTTGTACAGTCACTAAGTTTACTGGCAATCCTGCTTTGGAACAGCTATTTCTTAGAAGCTGCCTCCTTGAATAGTGATCTATTGTTTTTCCTCTGAACACACTCACTGCATAGTCAGTGCTACTCCTGCTGTTAGCAAGAGCTTCCAATGCTGGCGGATGAGAGAGGATGGCGATTGAGAGAGGTGTATTAATGCATCACTTGAGTGGATGGGTCAGAGCATGTGCCCAGTGCCATATTTTCTGTTGGTGCAGTTCAAGGCACTGTGAGTGAATAAGCCCTAAAATAGCAATTGAGCACTCCTCATGTATATGCCTTAATATCCAACCCCCTCCATCATTGTTACTAGGAAAAGGCGGTTGATAAAAAGAGATACAAGTAGTAAAAGGATCTCTATAAATAAAATGACCATAAAACAATTTCCTTGCTGTCCTAGTAATGGGCTCTATTCCTACTTGCCCTTGCCCACTCTCTTGGAATGTCCAGGAGACTCACGTGTTTCAGTTTCCATGACTCCCAGGACAGCAGGCTATTCTCCGGCATCCTGCCCACCTATGTTGCAAAATGACATGGTGGCTTAGTGGTTAGCACTTCTCTCTCACAGCACTGGGGTCATGAGTTCAATTTCCGACCATGGCCTTATCTGTGTGGAGTCTGTATGTTCTCCCCGTGTTTGCGTGGGTTTCCTGCAGGTGCTCTGGTTTCCTCCCACACTCCAAAAACATACACGTAGGTTAATTGGCTGCTATCAAATTGACGTGTGTGTGTGTGTGTGTGATATATATATATATATATATATATATATATATATATATATATATATATATATATATATATATATATATATATATATATATATATATATATATTTTAGGGAATTTAGACTAAGCCCCAATGGGGCAGGGACTGCTGTGAATGAGTTCTCTGTACAGCGCTGCGGAATTAGTGGCGCTATATAAATAAATGGTGATGATGATTTGGTGGTGCCACGCCCTCCTCCATACTTGAACTTCACTTCCTCTCAGGGATCTTCACAGAGAATAAAAAAGTTGGAAATGATTTGACATAAAGGCAAACCAGGCCCTCCACCTGCCAGTAAAAGGCTGCGTTCTCTTTTTATAATACTGGAAGTTCTTTTCAGTTAAAGAAGCAGTTTTGCTTTAAAAAAAAATAAAATGGTTGTTGTGCTATACTTACAAGGATTAAACACTAATACAATCTTGACATTTACGTCTATGTAGTCTCGTATATATATTTATGTATGAAGGGAGAATTAAGTTATACTTTGCACATGTCACACTGATACGCCTAAGGGAGTACAGTCCCCTTAATGAAGAGTTATTAGAGAGGATCTTTGTCATGCTCCCAATGATTCATTTTGAGCTTGGCAATAGGAGTTATATTTTATTGTAATCACACCCAACAAAGAGCACGTCATGCTACAGCTCCACAGCGGAGACTCATGTACAGATCTGAAAAGCTGTTAAGTGTTAGACGCTATTTTTTTTTTTTTTTTAAAGTACAGGCGAATTGATATCCAACGTAACCTGTAATGTTCCACGTTAGGGATTTAGGAGGGATAGTCCCGATTTGAGGGGGATGATGTTCCCCCCCCCCCCCCCTCGATTCCCAGGAGGAATTTCAAAGATGTTTTCAAGAGAGGAGAAGGGAGTTGGGGGGGGCTTAGGCCAAGTGCCTCTGAAGTGCTAAACACGCCCCATGTGGTATAGCAATGCCCCCATTTTGTGTGCACAGCTTGTCCGAATTTGCAGGGGGGCTATGTTGTGATATATGCATTCTGTATATTAGCATATCTTTCAGTTGCAGATTAAAATAAGTTGTTCCACGAGTTGTTGAAAGGAGAAGTACTCAAGAGCCCCTCATAAGTCATCGGCTTTCTATTTCTAAGGTCTAAGAGAATATTACCTCGCTAACCGCTCCTTCTCTGTATCCACGTCTGGCTCCCCTCTTCCTGTCGGATTCCCTCAGGGCTCTGTTCTCGGCCCTCTACTCTTTTCACTCTATACCTCCTCCCTTGGTGCTCTCATCTCCTCCTTCGGTCTTCAGTATCACCTTTCTGCCGATGACATCCAGCTGTACACCTCCTCGCCCGATCTCTTCCCCACCCTCCTCTCTCGTGTATCCGACTGCCTCTCTGCCATCTCCTCCTGGATGTCCTCCCGATTTATCAAAATTAACATATCTAAAACTGAACTCATTGTCTTTCCTCCCCCCAGGCTCCCCTCCCACCATGACCTCTCTATCAACGTCAACAGCACCACCATCTCTTCTGTCACCCAACTTTCGCTGCCTGGGCGTTACCTTCGACTCCTCCCTCTCTTTTGTGCCCCACATTCAATCCCTCGCCCATGCCTGTCGCTTCCAGCTTCGCAATGTTGCCCGCATCCGGCCCTTCTCTCAGGATGCCACCAAAATCATCATCCACGCACTCATTATCTCCCGCCTCGATTATTGCAACCTCCTCCTCTGCCACCTTGTCCCCCTCCGCTCTATTCTCAATGCGGCTGCAAGACTCATCTTCCTCTCTTGCCGCTCCTCCTCCACAACCCCCCTCTGCCTTGCCCTTCACTGGCTCCCCATCCCCTACAGAATCCTTTTCAAACTCCTGACCATCACGTTCAAGGCTCTTTCCCAGTCCACTCCCCCCTATATCTCTAACCTCCTCTCCATTCACACTCCTGCCCGCTCCCTGCGCTCGGCCAATGACCGTCGCCTCTCCTCCACCCTGGTCACATCTTCCCACTCCAGAATCCAGGACTTCTCCCGTGCAGCCCCCCTTCACTGGAACAACCTCCCTCGCTCCATCCGTCTCTCTCCCAATCTAAGCTCCTTCAAACGAGCACTTAAAACTCACCTCTTCCTTAAAGCCTACCATCCTTCCACCTAACCCATATTCCCCTCTCTCCTCCCGGTCCCTTCTCCCTCCCTTATGCATTAACTGACTCCCTTTGTGCCTGAGTCTTGTTCACCCTCCCTTAGGATGTAAGCTCACTTGAGCAGGGCCCTCTTCCCTCCTGTATCCATACCTGTTCTTCTGCTCCATCCTTACTGCATTAGCCTGCCTGGAGCCTCTGAAGTTTGATATTTATTGTTCAGTAATGTCTTACCCTGTATAGTCTACTGTTTGTACAGTGTACAGCGCTGCGGAACCCTTGTGGCGCCAAACAAATAAAGGATAATAATAATAACATTACAGTTCACTCCAATTATTTCTGGAAGGCAGTATGTAACAGGTTACATAAATGAACAATAGGCCACAGAAAGAGTTACATATATGGGACAGACTGATGACTGAATATTATGTCACCAGACAGCCAAGATGAAAGTTATATATGAAATTGAATGAGTAAACTGAAGATTAATTGGAGTACAGGAATGTACAGACTTTGAAATATATGAAGTATCATAGGGTTACTGTCTAAGTTTTATTTTGTTTTTGATAACTATATTCACCTCATACTTGCCAACTTTTCCTCGTTGGCTACAGGTAGATCCCGGGGGGAGGTGGGCGTGCAGGGGCCGGGCTTGACTAATTACATCATTTTGGCCCCACCTCCTAAACAATTGGCACAATTTTGGCCAATTACAGCAGGGGTGGGGCTACGATGATGCAATATTTTCACAATTAAGCCCCACCCCCACTTATCTATTGCAGGGTCGAGAACAGGGAGGTTGCCCTGCTCTCCTGGGCGCCCGGGAGGTCTACCAGAAATGCAGGAGTCTCCCGGACATTCTGGGAGAGTAGGCAACTATGCGTTAAAGAAAAACAGCTAATGAATCTCTACAGACTGAAGTGTCTTTTACATTTCTGAAGTCAAGGTGTCTTACCTGTCAGTCTTTGATTAAATCTTAGTCTCCATGAAAATGGCCACCTCCATAGGCATCAACACATGGACACAGGACACAATTTCTGAACTGTGTCATCATGCCACAGAAGCCAACCACGTATTGTACTAGCTCAGCATCAGGGAGGATGCCAGACTCTTCAGGGAGTAAGGGAGATCATCCCTATTTCAGGGAGTCTCCCTGACATTCAGGGAGAGTTGGCAAGTATGATTCACCTTATTACCAATATAGTAGTACACACACACACAGACAATCACATAAAAAAAAAATAATAAAAAAAAAATCTACCTCTATTGGTAGGAGAAGGTTTCAAGTGCTCGTCACCCCAAGAAGAGGTGGTGCGAGGTGCGCGATCTGCCGTAATGGGAGCTCGCTGCCTTCTCTATGGAATAAGCAGCATGTGGTCAATGATCTGAAGGAAAAGGGATTCCCCCTGTGACCTGTAAGAAGGTGGGGTCGTGCACTGCAGTAATAGGCTGCACACCCCTACAGGGACAGAAGGGGAGGGCTTAAAGGGGCAAAAAAAACTTCTACTAGTGGCCAGAATAAGGAGTTACTGATTTGACTATGGGGGGGGGGGGGAAATATGAGCAACTGGAAACCCGCCTAATTGTGCAACTGAGGAAGGCCCGCACCAGAAGCTCTCTTTATATTTTGTCAAATACAAACTTACTGCACTAAGATGAATGGGAATGGCATGGGCTGGGTCCTGACCCCGAAATGTCCCAGTTATAAAACATTTTTTAATTAAACTTTCCTGTCTTGTTTATAACACCCATATCCAGTAACTGAATGCCAATGCATTTTGTTTGAATAGTCAAGTATCTTGTCCTATGACTGCGATATTTTACCCTTAGTGTTTTGCGGCACTCTGCACATATATTATATTATACACCGTTCCAAAATCAGATTTTAAAAAGCAAGGAATTTTTAGCTTCACCTCATTCAACTCTTCCTTTGTCTATCCTGCAATTGAAAAGAAGTAAAAAATAAATAAATTTTCGTACCCGTATTATTTTCCCTATGTAAAGTATAGGCCAGGCACAGAAAGATGTATTCAATTCATTTCTCGCTCACAAATGCAATAAACCCCATTCAATTCTCTGCTTTCGCACAAGTGTAAAGAATGGTTATTGTCTAGATATGTTTGCCACGGAGTGGAAGAGGATTCAAGGACAGTGTAGACAGAGCTACATGTAGAGAACATTGTATATTTAGTGTAAATACACAATTCTGCAGCTGCTTTCTTTTGCCTTTCTACAATGTCCTCTTGCAGGGGCAGGGAAGTGCCCACCACCAGGGGCGTAAGACCGAAAATTTTCATGGGAGGGGCAAAAGGCCAATGGCTATTATAGGGCTTGGAGCCCCCTTTTCTTGCGTTTGTTATCTCGTTTTACGACAGTTGTAACAGTGACTGTAGATATACAAAGACTCCCAATCCTATGTTAGCATCTGTCAGTGTTTCAGGGGTTGGCCAAAAATGTATTTGTACATTCTTAAATATTATTAATATTAATTACCAATTCGTACAATAGCTGATAGAAAGATAGATAAATTCAATTGTTCATCTTCAAAATTTACATTTTTCATAGTCATTAACCTAGTTTTTATTCAGATGTATTTTACAGCCTAATCTCATTTGATTGGGAGTATTTTTAAATCTAGTCACTACCTCACTGGTTATGGTACATGCAATAAATTTAAATTGCTATATCTCATGCTTGTTACTGGACGCACCACACAAAATTCAGGATAAAAGTAAAATGAACAGCTAGTTGTTCATCATCAATACAGGTCATTTATTAAATGTTTATGAACGGAACACTTAGGAGTAAATTTATCAAGCTGCGAGTTTCCTGTGGGTTTGAAAAAGTGGAAATGTTGCCTGTAGCAACCAGATTCTAGCTATAATTTGATTGGGTTAGATTGGGCTATAGGCAACATCTTCACTTTTCAAACCCACTGGAAACTCGCAGCTTGATAAGTTTACCTCTTAGAGATTGTAAATAAAGTCAATCTGTACTAAATCTATTCTAAGGCAATCTATATTAAAGAACATGTGGTCATTATACTAAGACTAAGTGGTAAATGTATCAAGCTGAGAGTTTCCCGGTGGGTTTGAAAAGCCAATCAGATTCTAGCTATCATTTATTTAGCACATTCTACAAAATGATAGCTAGAATCTGATTGGTTGCTATAGGCAGCATCTCCACTTTTCAAACCCGCCGGAAAACTCTCAGCTTAAAACATTTACCCCGAAGTCTAAATTTAAAAAAGTTTCACTAGTTTAGGACAGATAACATAACCTCAGAAAGTAGCATGAAGGCTTTTGTGTAGAAGTTCATGGAGAGGGTGGGACAAAACACAGTCTTTGCCCACCCAAAAGAAATCATGGGGAAGCAGCCATACCCCCCCACCCATTCCTCTATCTCTGCCTTCCACCAATGAATGGAACTGCCCGGTGGGATGTCATCTATCTCATACTTGCCAACTTCTCCTGGTTGGCTTCAGGGAGATCCCGGGGGGGATTTGCATCATTTTGGCCCCAATTGTTACAATTTTGCCCAATTACAGCAGGGGGGGGGGGCTAAGACAGCGCAATATGCGGGAGTCTCCCGGACATTCCGGGAGAGTAGGCTAGTGAATCTCTAGAGTCTGAAGTGTCTTTTACATTTCTGTCTCCATTACTGAAGTCAGTCATGTTGTCTTACCTGTCAGTCTTTGATTGAATCTTGGTCTCCATGAAATGGCCACCTTCATAGGCATCAATACATGGAACACAATTTCTGAACTGTGTCATCATGCCACAGATGGCAAAGCCAACCACATCTTGTACTGGCTCAGCATCAGGGAGAATACCAGACTCTTCAGGGAGTGAGGGGGAGATCACCCCTATTTCAGGGAGTTGACAAGTATGATCTATCTGTCCTGCTAGGTCTGACAGGTGCCACCCTGTCAGGCACTTTGTATATTTGTTTATTGGTGGCAGTGATGCACTTAAAGCAGCTTTGTTGTGCTAAATACTGAGTCCCTGGAATTCCCTATCTCCCGCTAGCCATTGGCAAGTGACCAGTGCAGGAAACTCCTTGTGATTGGCTGGATGGGAAATAGGAGTTCCAGGAACTCCTTGCTTTGGTCATTTAGCACTAGTTTACACACGTGTGATTCATTTTCTCAAGTCCCCCCTATCCCCATTGGACAATGACTTGATCAAGATGAACATTTTCATTCATGTTTAATAAAGTGATAAACAAGAGATGCAGAGTCTGTTTTATGCAATCATGCAGTTTGTGTGTGTTTTGGGTTTTTCTTTGTTTTTTTCCCTTTTCACTATTTCTAGTAGGGACACCGGTCCCATATATTGGGAGCACTGGGGTGTCTTCATTACCACAGCCATCATATCCCAAAGGGATCAGCAAGAGCACCATTGCTTTTCAGCCAGGAGCTGGTTTTTCACTATGACAGAGGGGTCCTATGCACTTTTTCCTCCCTGCTATAACGGAAAATTGCTCAGATTGTCTGCCGCTGGGGGTAGTTGAAGATTTAGGGGGCAAGGAACACAAATATTTATTTATACAGTGGAATTCAATAACATGCAAGCTCGAATCCCTCTATTATACAGTCAGTTCTGCAGAAATCAGCTTGGGGCTCTGTGAACCCCACACTTTCTGTGCCAGAGCCAAGATTGGGCAATTTCTTTGAATTGTGGAACACGGATTTAAATTCTGTGCGAAATAGAATGTGCCTAACAAACTCCACTTATTGTGTCAAATTCAATCGTCCTAAGTGTTCACAATTGTTATAACACTAATGCCACAAGCTACAAACTTTTTCCTATCAGAATTCATTCTAGACTATTACAAACACAGCCTAGATTTTGTTTTGTTTTGTTACTTTTTCTTGTATTTCTTTTTATAGTACATCCCAACTCCTGGAAACATATAGTTCAGTTGTTTGGTACAACATTTGTATTGCTGAATTTTTCATTGGAAAAAAAATCATTAAAAAAAATTACTTTATAGCAAGATGAGGATGCACATATGCATTACAGAAATGCAAATCAGACAAAAATGACGTGTTCTACACTATTGACTTTAACAGAGTATGTTATGGGCAGCATGGTGGCCAAGTGGTTAGCACTTCTGCCTCACAGCTCTGGGGTCATGAATTCAATTCCCGACCATGGCCTTATCTGTGTGGAGTTTGTATGTTCTCCTCGTGTTTGTGTGGGTTTCCTCCGGGTGCTCCGGTTTCCTCCCACACGCCAAAAACATACTGGTAGGTTAATTAGCTGCTATCAAAATTGACCCTACTCTCTGTGTGTCTATATTAGGGAATTTAGACTGTAAGCTCCAATGGGGCAGGGACTAATGTGAGCACAGCGCTGCGGAATCAGTTGCGCTATATTAAAAGATGGTGATGATGATGTTTATATGCGTTACTATAGATTTAACACATTAAAAAAAAATCCACAGCTGTAACCAATGTCTGTGCAAGGTTTACTTCCTTTTGACAGTCTACACAGAAGAACAACTAAGATCATGGAGTTGAGAAGAGACGATTACTGTCTGGGCATGGTGCTATATGATACAGTGGTGAGATTGCATATGTTTGCAATTGGGCTTTTACCTGTTGGGCAAGGGAGCTGTACTCTATATGCTGGACAGTTGGATGTTTGTCACACTATGCCCGCAAATTTTATTTTTCTCTTCACTATGCTTTTTGTGGTTGTTGTGACATGTTAACAATTTTCCAACAAGTTGCTCCTCAGATGCATGGTGGGTGCCAAGTTTGGACAAAGGATCACACCATCAACAAAATGTTTTCAGTTATAAGGTCTGAAAGGATCACAGTCTACATGTGCAACGCTATATTATGCGCTTAAGCAAACAAAAAAAAAACAAAAAAAAACGCATGTAAATGGATTCTAGTGATGATACATAAAAATTACAGCAAGCATTTTTGCTAAAACTACTACTACAATGCTACATACAACCTCTTCCATACAAATCCCTTGTCTAATATTACTTCAAAAGAAAGCAAAAGTTATTTTTTTTTTTTTTTAGAAAACCAACTTAAAGAATCTGGGTTGCAAAACTGGTTTCTTAAACTCCTAAGGTTACACTGGGTGATGTCATTTGAGAAGGAATGCCCAGCTACAGGCAGGGAGACTGACCACCAAAACTGGGATATAGGAGTATTTAGTTCCTAAACAAAACCCCTACATTACTCTACATCGTTGTAAATATATTAATAAAACAAGCCTGGTCATTCAGAATATTCATATTTACCAGATGTTTAATACAACAGAACAGTAACAACAACAATAGGAACCAAAATATTATATATTTAAATGCTGAATATAAAAAAAAAAAAAACACCCAGAGGATTTAAAAACGTAATAGTCTGTCGACGTAATTCTGCAAACATATTCTCACTTAACAATGAAGCAATTACACCTATTCATAATAAACTGGGCTTTGGTTTTTCCCAGGTTAATAAACATTTGTTTTGGCTATTGCAATGAATAGGAGTAAACCCTATTAAATAAACCAACAGTTACATGTAATCTGCCAGACATCATGTACACGGCATCATGAAAAGGGAGCAGTCCTGTCTGTACAAATTAGAGACACATAACTATAGGTTGCTTTTAACTGAGATACAATAGTACAAATAGAATAATGAATGTTTTCTACACAATGACAGCATGTAAACACAGAGCACTATTCCTGGCCATTACAATGCCTATCACATAATTAAAAACATACAACAACAAAAAAAAAATTATCTTACCTATTGTAGAGATATGGGAAGGGTGAAATTCATTGTCTGTGAATCTGCACAGCAAACATGTTTTTCCAACTCCGGAGTCCCCTATGAGAAGTAATCTGAATAAAACATCATATTGCTTAGCCATTGTGTGTCCGCTTGCAGCCTGTTCACACAGACAGTGAACAGCACAGAAGGGAGGAGGTTGGAGACTAGTCAATCAGGAAGCACCCATATCCCCATCCATATCTCCTTCTGAAATGGATTATCCTTGGTGTCTCTGCTTAAGCCTTAATTAGAAGCAGGATGTGGATGATTGTATTCCTGCTTTTTCCTGGGATTTAAAACAGAAAAACAAAAGCTTGTGTGAAAAAGACCAGATGGTAGATCTCTTATCAAAATGGTCTTGTAGGAGGAGAGAGACAGGCTCCACCTTATGCAGTAGACTAGCCTAGGAGAGGTTGATCCATATACCTAGACCTCGTCACATAAGTAGCACACACACAGCCTCATACTATATACTGGGTGTGGAGGAAAGAAGCCGACAGGTGTTCTGCACAAGAGCCGGATTTCATCTCAACTAGAGTCTATTTGAGCACAGTTACAGTCATCTTGATAAAGTTGATAGTTGTCTGGTTCCTATTAACACATTCTTGGCCATTGCATCACAGGTTTCACTGACTGATGCGAATGGAGAACCTGTTGGACTTGTTTCTGTGGGCTAAAAAAATGACAAAACGAAATATTTTACAAATTTACTGTTAAAAGCAGTCACTGGATATACAGTGGGTAATACAAAAAGTGTCATTTGTTAAATGCTTCATTTGTATTATTTCTACATTTTTAATCTCTTGCCTGCAGTTTGATGACAGCTTTTCCCACACTTTATATAAATTTAGTGAGACTTTGTAGATAGTTTACAAAGATAATGTCCTGTTTCCTAACACTGTGGGTTTAAAGATGTACAAGAAAATGATACAACGTAAGTGCAACTAAGTAAATATAAATATTTTTCAATAATACATTCCCCCTTCCCACCTCTCTGAGCTATTCAAGTCCACCAGTGCCGATGAAAGTTTGAAGTACAAAAGGTGAAACTTAGGGCTAGATTTACTAAGCTGCTGGTTTGAAAAAGTGGGGATGTTGCCTATAGCAACCAATCAGATTCTAGCTTTCATTTATTTAGTACCTTCTACAAAATGACAGCTAGAATCTGATTGGTTGCCATAGGCAACATCCCCACTTTCTCAAACCCGCAGCTTAGTAAATCTAGCCCTTAATGTTGCTAAGGACCTTTACACACTGGTGTTTAAAAGCTTGTGTTTTCAAGTGTGAAGCATGCAAACATAAAAATAAAACCCATTTTATTCTGTATGACAGTTAGGGGAGTTTTTATTTCAATAAAACCTTATTTAATAATTGTGTCTATTTTATTTACATTTTATTGCAATTTTAGTATAGAGGAATGTGGTCTTACGAATCCCTTAACATTATACTGGGAACACTCATATTGGGTCCTAATATATCTCAGGAAAAGCCCAGCACAGGGATGGTAGTGTTTGGGAGGGTGCACACTACTTTTTTGCCTGGGCTGGTATTTGTCACAGAATAGTTTGGACTGAAGGTCACTTACTGGTGTTGGCGCTGCTAAACAAGGAGGCGTGCAGTGTAACACGCCTCTGGTCTTCGCCAGGGACCCCCGCAATGGAGTTTGGAGATCGCTGCAAGAGACATGCAGGTCGCAGCCCTCCAAGTTAGCCACTGGTGAAGTGGTAGGTGAACAAGCGAAGTCGTGCAGACTGAGGTCAATCCGTGCGGGCAATCGAGGTACCAGTGGAGCAGGCGAATTAGGCTTAGGAAGCCAGGAGTCAAAACCAGAAAGAGCAATCAGACCAAAGGGAATATCAGAAGCAGGGTCAGGAGAAGCCGAGTCGGTACACAGGAGGTCAGGCAGAAAGCAGGATGCACACATGTGCATAGGAGACCAAGATACTCTGGCACCCTAATGGCGCCAGAGTCGTCTATAAATAAACAAGAGATGGACCTCATTTGTGGGCAGTGGAATCGGCGGTAAGAGATCAGCTGACCATCAACAGAGCTAGGAGCAGCGTCCTCGTTGCCGAGCAGCAAGGACATGAAGGACCAGCGCCGGCCCGACAGGAAGGAGCAGGAGGCGTCCTGTTGCTTAGCAATGGGACATGCGGTCCGCACAGGAAGGCGACCGTCCCTGGCTGTATTGGAGGCAGCAGGAACGGCGCCTGATAGTACTGCTATAACATCTCCTTTGCTGCGAGTTTCCTGTTTAATAGTGGGAACAAGCCCAGGCTCTCTAGCCTGGGGCTAGTTTCCACTCTAGCAGGGGAACCACCTGCTTTTTGTTTCCATGTGTCACAACAAGGATCACCTGTACATGCGTGGCATGTGCGTGTGAAAGGGTTAATCAAAACAATACTACTTGGTCTGTCTGATGACTTCAATCCCCCAAAATTATATCTTACGAACACTATTAACCCAAAGTTCTGCCACCACTAAGATTTAGTTCAACAGCTGATATTCTTAGGCAGTCCCAAGTTATTTCACTGATCTCAAACCAAAATCACAACCAAATTTAATCAGAGATAATGTAAACAAAATAATTTCCTGCTTAAATGTAACATTATAAAAACCAAGCCTATATGAGACATGATTTTTTAAGAACACAAACACAGAACATTATTAAATGAAGCTTAATATGACAAATGTGACAGTCCTTATTGAACAAAATGGTGATAAAGTCATATACAGAAATATAATGCAAAAGTGTCATAGCACACTTACATATAATTTTTCATAATCTGTTGCCTGGGAAAGGATATAAGGTATAGACAATTTATCAGTAGAACGCTGAGCCCCAAAACCTGACAATTTCTAAAATAATTTCATTTCTTATAAACATTCTTCTTTGCCCATACCCCACTTCTCTGACATCCAATGCTATTCTAATCCGTTTTATATTTTTTTACTGGTCTGTGTTCAAAACCATTTCTAGTAATGAGTTCTATAAGTATTATAACTCTTACATCAACATATATCAAATACTTGTTTACTTACACCCCGTGATTTGTAGAACCCATATTATCTAAGACAGCTCTTTGAAGTGATCATAATCAAATTAATATATTATTTTGCAAATTATTCTGATTACGCTATAATCATGACACCCCATTTTAATTTTCACTTCATGCCAGTTGTCCCCTTGCTTTAGTGGAAACCAGCTCAGGTTATACAGTGGTGGGGCCATCTGAAGAATTTAGTGTAGGCCACAATGGTCAATTGTTTTTTTTTAACCCTTTCAGTGCTACAGATGATTGGGACGAAGGGCAAGCCACACTTGTCCTTAACACTGAAGGAGTTCAAATAGGGGAAAATAATATTTACCTGTGGGGGGTCATTGATCACCAGACAATAACATCCTGGTCCTGGCACCTAAACACTTGGGTACATGTGGCTGGATCACTTATAAATAACTTATTTGTGGCTGGATCATGTAGAAATAATTTATTGTAGAAATGTATTTAAATTATTGGTGCAGGCACCAATGTATAATTGCAAATGCACTTACCATGTTACATTGGAATGTATGCTGTATGGAAATGTCTTATTTGAGGTTTTGTAACTTTGCTAGAGGAAATCTCCAATTAGGCATATGTGGGGAGGGAATCTGTTTTGCTGATAGCAGGAAATGCTAACTAAGTCTTTTGATGTGAAGTGTCAAATGCCTGCTCTAGCCTGAAGGCCCAGCAGGGAGCCGTTACCTGTATCCTGGTTAAAGTGAAAGGAAATTTCTGATCAAAATGATTTAGGATATCACAGATTACTGTAAATTCTGTTAAGTATAAATTGCATTTAAATCCATGTTTGGGTAAACACTTTGCATTCTGATACTAAACATAACTCAGACATCAGGGGGTTGGTTTACCCCCTGCGACGCTGTGTCCAAAACTGTATAAAACAGCACTGGTTTGTACTGATATGTATCATTTTGTTTCTTCTAACCTCTTGATCACTGGTACCTTCAACTAGTGTGAACTGTCCTTCAAACATCACTTGCTTGACAACTTCTTCCATGCTGAAATTCCTGTGACCTACAGATTAGACCCAACTCAAATCCATTCCCGGCTGATCTGAGGTTTGGAACCAGCTTTCCGGTACCACCGCTCTGCCCGCTACCAAGCAGCTCTGCCCCGTGTGATAGGCCAGGGAGGATCCATCCACAGCAACCCTGATCTATAGGAAGAGGTCAGGGGTACCAGCCCAGTTGCACCAGCAAGGGGGTAAACTAGTATCGACAGTTACCCATAAGGAACCCGGTTCTGGGTGCCGGTAAGGAGTCCAGTGGTTAGAGAGCAAATTTGGGATAAAGAAAGGGAATGGTGGCACAGTAAGCCCAGCCGGTTCCCAGCAACAACAGACAGGGCGGCATAGGCTGTCCACAGGGCCGGATTAACACGAGGTCTAACTGGGCTATAGCCCAGGGGCCTCGGGCATCCAGGGGGCCCTTCAAACTCCTCAGCAGCATTATTGATCGGTCGGGGGCGGGGGCGCCCCCAGCCCAATCAATGCTGCTGAGTACTGTCAGTGCAGTCCTCCGTCCCGGCGCGCTGTAGTCTGCTTACTGAGGATATCTCGCGAGAGTTCATGAACTCTCGCGAGATCTCCTCAGTAAGGAGTTTACAGCGCGCCGGGATGGAGGACTGCACTGACAGGTAAGTGCTTGGGGGGGGTCCTCGCGGGGGGCGGCGGGGGGCTCACATTGGGGGCCTCAGGGGGAATGGAGGGCCCCTTAGCCCAGGGGCCTCCATTCCCTTAATCCGGCCCTGGCTGTCCATCCTGTCACAGTACCCTTGTTTGAAAGAGGGGAGTCCACCCTTTCAAACAATGTGTCCCTTAATAGTTATTGACTTGTGATCACCTGACAAGAACACCTTACACCACAGAAAGTGTTAAGAAGTCCAGAGGTGGGGTATTAAAATCCCCAGATCTTCCCAGCCTAGCTTTAATAAATTCAGGTGTGTCCAGGGGCCGGGGGGCATTAGCCCCCTGGGCCAGTCCCTTAGTGGGCAACCGTGGGCTTAGGTCACTGGGCCACCTGCATTTGTTTCCTTTAAAATTGTTTCTAATAGGCGGCTGAGTCGTGTCTTGTCCCCCAGGCTAAAATTTGCCAGCCCTTCCCTGGGTGTGCGCTCATTTGATGTGGTAGATTGTCTTGTTTTAAATATGATTTACCTTCCTGGGTTACCTTATTAATCCTAAATATTGTTGTTTCATTCAAAATGTTTAAAACCAGCAAAAAAATGCATTATCATTTTCAAGTGCAGATTTTATTATGAAAACCTATGTGTAGAATCCTGTTATTTTGCTGTCTTAGAATTACTTTGTAGTTCCTGCTTCAAACCACCTTTCATAGTGGTGGCTAGAAAAAAAACAACTACACCTTTTACTTTTAGTGTTGTAATTTCAATTAAAAAATCCCTAATTTTTGTCTATTTTGGGTAAATTTATTTGCTGTGTTAGGAGGTGTGAGCAATTGAATGTTATTTTAATGAAAATTCAACGTATTCTGAATTTTGTTTTAGAAATTGTGTAGTTACTGTATAAAAATATTACTCATACTGGGTTTGGAATGTGACAAGCCGGAAATGTGCCAAAATAGGCCCCACACAGGGGTGATAAAAGCCTCAGTGGCAAACGGGTTAATGTACAGAACTCCCATTTATTTCTATAGCCTATTCATTTTATTGTGGATTCTGCACATACTAGAGAGCCTTTTAAAATGATTAAGAGCTAATGGCTTTCTAGAAGGGAAGCACGGTGACTTGAGGTCAACACAGTGGCTTAGTGGTTAGCACTTCTGAATCACAGCACTGGGGTCATGAGTTTGATTCCGACCATGGCCTTATCTGTGTGGAGTTTGTATGTTCTCCTCGCGTTTGTGTGGGTTTCCTCTGGGTGCTCTGGTTTCCTCCCACGGTCCAAAAACATACAAGTAGGTGAATTGGCTGCTATTAAATTGCCCTTAATCTCTCTTGGTCTGTGTGTATGTATGTTAGGGGATTTAGATTGTAAGCTCCAATGGGGCAGGGACTGATGGACTGATGTGATTGAGTTCTCTGTACAGCGCTGCGAAATTAGTGGCGCTACATAGATGATGATGATGATAGACGCATTCAAATATGCCTATGAATGCATCCAGGGCATACCAACCATGGGTGTAGCGCATGTGAACCACACATCAAATGCATGCGTAAACAAATAGCATTCTCTTATTAGATTTATAGGCCTTTATACATGCGGTTTGCAGTTGCGTTTTACGCCGCACATACAGCATCAGTGGGTGACCGGACTAATGCAACTTAATGGATGGCTAATGTAACTTATGGCACTGGCAGGGGTGAATAGCTCCTGAACTACAGAGGAACTCAGCCGCTCTCCTAAATCATAGTGAACTAACCGTAAGAGTTTATTATTTGCTTGAGAAATCCAAATAAGATTTTGTGTGTCATTGATTGGTCTATTTTATCCACTCACCCTATTTTCTTTGCTTAAATGTAAAACATCCCTTGTTTATAGGCAATGTTTATATTTGCACACATGTTTTCTAGAAGTATTCAATAATACTGGCATTAGTTTCATGTGTTGCACGTTTTACTAGTATTTTTAGTGTATGGGGGTGGGAGGTGACAACGGTGTACTGATGCATTGCATTGAAAGCAGTCTTAACATATGGGCACACTGGGAAGTTGCCAGGGGGCCCACGCACATAGGGGCTCCATAGGCTAGCCATCTTTTCAGTATATTGATGATGGTGATTTTGTAAATGAATGTGAGCATCTCAAGCACTATATGGTTCTTGATGAAAATTGTGAGACTCTCGCTGCATTGTACAGAAAAATAATTTTGGACAACTTGAAATCTGTGTTTCCCAATGTTGAAATTGCACTCAGAGGGCCTGATTCATTAAGGAAAGTAAGACAGAATAAAGGAGTACGTTTTCTCCTGGACAAACCATGTTACAATGCAAGGAGTGCAAATGAATTAATTATTTTGCACATAAGTTAAATACTGGCTTCTTTTTCACAAATACCTGATAGCTTTGTGTTTGCAATGAACTTTAAAGTTGATCTATGAAATGCCCTACCCAAACTATAAATCTGTCCCCACATTTAAATTTACCTCCCCTTCCAATGCAACATGGCTTTGCCAAGGTGCAAAGTTGCTACCTTTTTTTCCTTACGTTCCTTAATGAATCAGGCCCCTAGTGCTTATGTGCCTGACGGTGACCAACTGTGCAGGAGAACGTCCATTTTCAAGACTGAAACGGATTAAAAAATAAATAAATCAGCATTTGCAGCACAACGAGGCAGCAGCGTTTGAACTGGCTTTTATTCATGTGTATGAAAATGATGTCCCAAAGACCATGGATTTCAAGCTAATTATAAAGTCATTCTCTGCAAATAAATTTTGCAAATGTTTGTGTTGAACACTTGGTTATTAATAAATAATTTATAGTAATTTAATACTGTGCCATCTCCGTCTGATTTAGTACCATTTTTATGTTGAATTTCTTGTTTTTCAACTTCATGGCTCATGTTATATTGTCCAAACATTTTTGTGGATTAATCTCTGCTATACAGCATGTTTTTTTTATTGTTGAAACACTGATTTTGTTGGCGTTACCAATAACTATAAGCTTAATTTTATCGACAAGTTAATTTTTTTTCCTGTGAGTGGTTGTGTAGGGAAGGTCCCAGTTCACTGCTTTGTCCAGGCGCCTATAATGCTGTTAAGACAGCCCTGATTGCATTTGTGTTTTTCTGAATTCATCTCGCTCTATCAATACGCGCTTATTACTGGTAAATCCATTTGGGAAGCTTACAGTGAGCTCTAAGTGCTAGTCAAAATATGAGAGAAAACACAAGTCAAATGCACTTTTATTAACAAAAATGTAAATGCAATGCCAGTTGGTATCTGGGCTAAGTATGTAGCAGTTTTAATGAATTCCAGAAGCCTTTAAGAGTAAAAGTATTTGGCAGTACCTTAAATCTATGTGATACTGACAAGGATAGCTTAAATGTGTCTTATAAAGAAATTAGCGATAAATGGATCTGATACCATTCATCCCTTTAACATAATGAAGGTTGCTAGCTACAGAGTATCAGAAAAGAAAAACAAAATCAAGATGTTGCTATATGGCATTATTACATGAAAAATATATTAGTACAAAACTGAATAAAACACGCAGATATAATACATATAAATAGCCTGACCTTTAAGCAAGTATTAGTCACTTATCTCCCAGGCAACAAGCGGGATATGTTGCTGTAGTATACATGAAAGTGGTGACAGATCATAGATTAAAGGATAGTAAATTTTAAATCAGGGTAATTTTTATCAGTTTTGGACCTCTTGCCAGATGTTTGGTACTTGCTCTTCTATTTCCTATAGTTTTAGCTGTTTTGGTCTTGATCTACTGCGGCCTTGATTTACACTATATGGGCCTTACTCATCAAGGAAAGTAAGTCCCATTGCCTGCTGTAGAGGGGTTACAGTCAGTCAGTTAATAACTGAGGGCAGTAGTGGTGCCCTAAGAGGCCATTAATAATCCACATCATGTTGTACCTTGTCACAGATATGAAAGAGCGTGATGAGCAAACAAATAAAAACTAGCACACAAGTGTTAGTTGGGCTTATGAAATATAATTACTAATTGATTGCTATATGTGCTATTTGTGGCCCGCTAAGGATTAAGTGAATTTTTACAGCCGATTATTAGAATTATGGCACAATTTGTGAAACAAAATGTAGTTCAAAGTATTAACTGCAGGTGGCACAATTACCCATTAAAAGGGTACTTACTGAACAGAAAACTACATGTATGCAGTTTTTTAAGAGCTAAAGTACTACATACTTACCAACTTTAGAAAGTTGGTTTCCGGGAGCCTGCCGGGGGAGGTGGGCGTGATGGGGGGCGGGGTTTCAAAATGTGTGTCATTTTGGACCCGCCCCGTGACGTAATGACGCAAACTCGTCATTTGACAGTGGGGGGCGGGGCCAAACGCTGCGATTCACCGGGAATCGCGGCATTTGGGACCTAATTCTGCCCACTTCACTAGGAAGTGGGTACTTACTAGTGAAGTGGGCAGATCCGGGAGATTGCCACACTCTCCTGGGAGTCCGGGAGACTCTCGCAAAATGCGGGAGTCTCCTGAACATTCCGAGAGAGTTAGCATGTATGAAGTACTACCATACAACAGGATAATCATGATCCCCCCTTTTTTCACTGTGTAACACCAGTGCAATATGTTGCATCTTTCACTGTGGTAAAAACACATTGGTAGGCAGTGTTGTGCAATTAATAAAACAAACAAGGCTAGAAAAGTGAGTGATTTTTCTCCCCTGCGTATACAGACAAACTATACCAATAAAACATGAAAATGTGCTTATGTGAGTTACCTGCGGAAGACCTGTGACATACCAACAGGTAAACTCCAGAAGTGCCCAAAGTCAAAATACAGCACGAAGGTGGCATTCCTACTACTGTTATTAGGAAGGGTAAGCATTAAGTCATGCTTAGGATCTTGGAAGTTGTAGTTTTGGTATGAAATTATTTTTATCTTAGCATCAGTATCTTATTTAAGTAATCAGTAAACTAAATAAAATCATTAATTATACAAATAACAGGATAAACACATACTGACACAACCCTAAATGCAACTAATGACTGGGAACCCCTTCACATGTGCATAAACAGTAGCAGTTTTTAACTATGTGCATTGTTAACCATGCACATTTGCTATAATAAAGAAGCATTTTCACATTACGGGCAATGTGCATCTGACAATACTATGCAATGTAAACTGCATGTTTTAGTTTACCATGCTTCCTTTGGGAAAGTAAGATTTCTATGGTTGGTAATCAAATTGATTAATATTGTTTTACCGTGCGATTGCGATCAGTACGCCACATGCTATGACGCAATCACATGATAAATAATGCACACATACACTTACACTCACACATTTACTTGTAAATAGTTCACCTTAATAAAGTTCCAACACACAGTTTTTTATAATCGAATGTTATTGATTAATAGTTTAATATAGTAATGTTAAACTTCTTTATTGATATCTAAGTTTCAGGATATAGGAAACATATCATGTTTAGTGTCATTCTGATCTTCTTTTCACCATCAGACTTCTGCTACTATCAGCTAAGCGACCGCATATTGCGTATGCAAGTTATGAATGATAGCGGAATAATGATCAGAATAATATTGTTTGTGTAATGCAAATAGACCAGTTTGAACCAGCTTTTCGGCGGGACGATATGATGTAGCTGTTGGAGAGCTGACCCCCACCCTTGGAGGGCATTGTTTGAACCGTCCTATGACCTGCATTATACTGGACTATCTTGAACCCTGAACAAATGGAAACATGCCAAGTCATCACTACTGTTTTCTATGTAATACCAACTGTATATATACTGGGCTCTGGAACTGTTATACAGTCTACTTGACCACAGACTTCAGGATTGAATGACTGTATGCTGGATCCAGGGTGCTTGCGTATCTATCGGCTGTACTTATTTTACTGAACTGTTATTCTTTGCATAATGCTATTAAATCTAATTGTGTGTTGGAACCACACAAATCGCAGTGGCCAATGTTTATTGGTAAGCTATAAAATGACTTTAATACTTTAAATATGCTCATTAAACCATTCACACATTTTTCATGCATATTTATGGACCAAAATTTAGGCTAAATATGTATTCTAGATGAACGTGTGAAATGGCTTTTAGATTCCATTTTCCCATTGGTGGGAGTGCCTTCACTTTCGTGCTGTAAGGGTCAATATTATCTCAATATAAGGAACAGAGGGGACATTTAAGATAAGCTGGAGTGCAGAAAATAGGTGCTGTAACCAATACCAACCGGTCAGGATATGGTTGATGACAGCTTCTTGCATCTGCATCATTATTTAAAGATATCCGTCATAGACACATCAGGAGTCCTCCCACACTGATTACACACTGATGTTATAAGGTAAGAGGCCATATTCTTAATTACAACCCAGGGTGCATTCAATCATGTGCATTTCAAACTCAGGCTTTTCTATACCCATTTCTTACTTAGCAACCCAACTGGTTGTATTAGCGAACAGTATAGAATAGCTAAAACAGCAATTTAGATACAGATACATAGAAAATGAAACGTGTTTTTGCACTTTCAGAAATATACAAAATATAAATGAAGCTTACAAAGGACTTGTCAGAATTTTTCTTTACAAATTGCTGAAGGAAGATTTGCTGTAAAGATTGCTATAATCATTGTTTATTTCTATAGCGCTATCATATCACATAGTATTTTCAGGGAATGTCGAATCATTCACATCAGTCCTTGCTTCAATGGCGCTTGGTTCTAAATTCCTGACCACAAACACGCAAAGCCATATCATCATCACCATTTATTTATATAGCGCTACTATTTCCGCAGCGCTGTACAGAGAACTCGTTCACATCAGCCCCATTGGAGCTTACAGTCTAAATTCCCTAACACACACACAGACATAGAGAGAGACTAGGGTCAGTTGGATAGCAGCCAATTAACCTACTAGTATGTTTTTGGAGTGTGGGAGGAAACCGGAGCACCCGGTGGAAACCCACGCAAACAATAGTTTTCGTGGGTATACCGTGAAATCACTATGTACTATTGAAGCATTGCAGCAGATATCTCAGATATCTGCTGCTTTGCATTTCCTATCGTTTTTCTGAGCACTCCCCATAACAGTGTATGGGAAGTGCTCAGAACCGCTATGTATGAAAGTTTAATTAGAGAAACTTTTCTCTTTTTTTACATGTTAATGTGCGCCATCTGAAGCTGGCTCCATCTGAAGCTGGCGTACATTAACATATCTGAAGAGCAGAGCTGGACAGCGCATGTGTGGAGGGATCATGTGATCCCTCCCTGTCAATCATCCTGCAGTTTGCCGGCCAGGATGTTACTGCGCATGCACCAACTATTCGGTCGGTGCATGCGCACTAACAAAAAAGAAAAAAAAAAAAAAGATCATCGCAGCCTTGAAAATTGAGAAGAGACTGTGATGATCAGGTGAGTCACTTCTCAGGGACAGCAGGTTATCGCCACTGCTGTCCCTGAGAAGTTTTTTTAATACATAGCCGTTACTTTTCAATCCTTATCAAGGAGATAAGGATTGAAAAGTATCAAGTCAAAAAAACGAAGGGTCATAAATAGACCCCTATATATGATGACTTAGGGGCATATTTAACAAGTAGTGCTATTAAAATTTCACACACTTACCGTAACTTAAAGTCCACTTGTAGTGTCCTGCATATTTATGATTGGTGCATCGCAGTAGATATCTGCTGCTTTGCATTCTGTTTAGTTTTTGGGAGCAGTCACCATTCAATAGTATGGTGACTGCTCCCTTCCGCAATCTAACAAGTTCCGAAAAAAAATTTCAGTGGCCAGCTGTACTCCGAAGAGCAGAGCTGGACAGCGCATGTGTGGACGGATCACATGATCCCTCCCTGTCACTCACCACTTGCTCTCTGCAACTATAGTTGCAGAGCGAGAGCAGAGATGTTTGTGCGCATACTCAGGTCTTCGAACTGCACATGCGCAATTGCAGTATGAAGAGGAACGAAGAGGACCATGAGGAGATCCAGAGGCAGCGCATTACGAAAAGGGTGGTAAGTATTGTTTTTCACAGCCAGCGGCGCACGGAGGATTGTCGGGGGGGGGGGTTTTCCCCCCGCCGACCCATAAAAAAAATAAAAAACGAGAGAGAGCATGCGCATGCGCAGCAGCTCCGCCAGCGCTGTCCTATACAGCAGCCGCGGCGCTGTCTAAGAAGCGTCTACGGCGGTGCTGTATACAATACAGCACCGCCGCGGACGCTTCTTTGACAGCGCCGCGGCTGCTGTATAGGACAGTGGCCACTTAGTTAGCGCAGGGGGGGGTTTCTAGAGACTCAGAAACCCCCCCTGCGCGCGCCACTGACAGCAGTTTATCGGAACTGCTGTATCTGTGTTGCGTTCTTCATAAATTTGAGAAATAGTTCAATCCTTATCAATGCGATAAGGATTGAAAACTATTTTTTACTTTCTGAGTACATTGATAAATGTGACCCTTAATTTTCCAGGCTGCAGTTATTCACAAAT
Source organism: Mixophyes fleayi (assembly GCF_038048845.1). Classification (NCBI taxonomy): domain Eukaryota; kingdom Metazoa; phylum Chordata; class Amphibia; order Anura; family Limnodynastidae; genus Mixophyes; species Mixophyes fleayi. The sequence continues at coordinate 26,842,189 of NC_134413.1, forward strand.
AACCGCTGGTACTGTCACTATAGCACGCCTAGATCTAGTATATACAGTGCACAGTGAGCAGGATCGCCCTGGCTGGCACTCTGACAGGTGGGCGTGGCTCTGTGCGGTGACAGGTGGGCGTGGCGCTGTTCGGTGACAGGTGGGCGTGGCTCTGTTCGCCGTTGACCTGTTCGTACCCTGCCGAGCCGCCGTAGCTGGTAGGTTTGCCAGTAGGCGTGCTGACAGCCAGACATGGCGGAGTCCGGGGAAGCTCTGCGGTGTACGCGGGAGAAGCACGCTCTGGAGAGGCTGCAGGATGACTCCGTGCGCACGGAGACCTCGGCGGAGCAGGTACCGGCATGCGGGGTATCACTTCTAGTGGGGCGTCCGGTCATCGCTGCGGTGTTGGGGGATGATGTATAACTTCTCTGCAAACTTCTCAATGGAGGCGGTGGTAATACATAGTTTAGCGCTGTCATTGGATGTATGTGTGTATTATTCCATAAGTCGTGTGTCTGATCTAGTAGTAATCACTGCCGGCTGTATGTTTGTGCTGACATACTGCTCTGGCTGATCCATCTGATGTCCGTGTTATTATAGTTATATGTCAGAGCAAATAGTCTCCCAACCACCTCCTCTGCTTTTCCTTTCTAATCTCCTGGGCCGGCAATGAATGGACCAGTGGATGGCCAGAGATAGGTGGTGACTTAATGATCCCTCAGCTTGGTCCTAGGAGGTATAGAAGTGTGGAGGACTGACTTGTTTTTATTACTCTTATTTTTGTTTTTGTTATTTAGATAGATTATCAACCTTATTGTCTTGGGGGTGACTAACACCATATCTGTAATTTAGCTCTATAATAAATGTGTTTGCTTATAGGGACTGTTCCACCTTAGGATGACTGTAGTTTCTCAGTTTGTAATCGTTCTCCATATGCTTTTACTAAATACATTATTACTATTACCATTTATATAGCGCCACTAATTTCGCAGCGCTGTACAGAGAACTCACTCACATCAGTTCCTGCACCATTGGGGCTTACAGTCTAAATTCCCTAACACACACACGGGAATTCAGTTCAGCGCGATGTGCCTCACTGCCTCCGGAACAGTGCGGTGGCACAAGAGGCAGTTTTTATACTTATGGGGCCTTTTTATTAATCATTTTAAATTCTCCGCAAAACAGCAGTTTTCCGGCATTAACCGAGATTTAACTATTGTTCAAATGTATGAACACTGCGTCGCGCTTTGCATTTTGTTTAGAAATACAGAACAGTCCCCCATAGATGTCTATGGGGACTGCTCTGTACCGCAATTTGATAAGGAATGAAAAGGCAATTACACATACGGTAATATACGCCAGCTCAGACGTTACCGTATGTGTACATTTTTAGGTCTGCTCTATGGGGAGAGCATTGCGGTAGAGGGATCTTCAGATCCCAAACCGCCACTTACTGCTCTCCCCTCCATTCAATATCGCAAAGGTGACCACTTTGCGATAGTGACCATAGGAAAGATAGGAGAGGGATATTCGCAGGAACAGCAGTTTTTCATGACGGCTGTTCTTGTTGAAGATTTTTAATAAATACACACAATCTTTCAATCCTTATCTTTGTGATAAGGATTGACAGTGTTCATGTTAAAAATGTGGTAATTAATAAATAGGGGCTATAATCCGCTAATTTCCCCCGTGTCGCATAGAGATGTGAGAAAAAATTGAGCAGAGATTCTGCACCGTATTGCGGTGATGTGTGGCGCACATCATTACTAACTGAACCCCCCACACACACATTGCCTTAAGATAGAAGTATAACACAGGGTGGCTTATTTTCATTGCCCTCCGTTCCGGTTTATTCCCTGCTTTGTGTGTCAAACAAGGACAATGAAAATAAAGAACTTTGATATCAAGACATGTCTAACATGCATAAAATAAAGTCAGAAAAATAAAGCAATGCAGCTATTTCGTTGATTTTCACACATCCGCTTGAAAATATTAAAGTCTGCTGTATGTAGAAAATTCCTTTGCATATGTAGAACGGTGTGCCTATGCTTAAGTGCATGTTTATAGAATATATAAATGTTACCACTGTTGTGCTAATGCTAGACTAATTGGATATTTGTTTTTATTAGACTTCCTTGCACTAGTGTAATGTTAGACAGGCCTTATAAAACGCCATAGTTGTCTGACCAGGAAAGCCGCAGTGTTTCGATATTGCTCTTGGGTGGACCAAAGTGAATTGCTTATAGGTTATTTGTACTGAGCCTGTGCACTGTATTCGTAAAGTAACTTCATAGTATAATCTGAAAAGATAATTCCGTCCCCAAACTGATTTTTCTGTTTTGGGTGGAATTTAATAGTGACAGATTTTACTAAGGTGCTCCACGCCTAGCCAGACCCAGGGGGAGGCTATATGCAGCCGTTTCTGTAATACAGAACAGACAAATTAATTTAGTTACCCAATTTAAAATGGCAACAGAGGGCTGTGTGAGAGGTATGGTGCAGTCCCCAAGGCTTTGGCTAGGATAATGGCACCTTTTAGAGTCTTTTACTAGGTGGTAGTACAGCTTTAAAAGATAAATGTGAAATACTTGCCTACTTTCCTGGAATGTTTGGGAGACTGTTGAATTTCAGAGAGTCCTGTGGGTATATTTACTAAACTGCGGGTTTGAAAAAAAAATATGGAGATGTTGCCTATAGCAACCAATCAGATTCTAGCTGTCATTTTGTAGAATGTACTAAATAAATACTAATTAGAATCTGATTGGTTGCTATAGGCAACATCTCCACTTTTTCACACCGGCAGTTTAGTAAATATACCCCTGGACTCATGGAAGAGATTGCCGTGCTACGCCATCCCGCCTAGTTGTGCAGAGCTGGGCGGAGAAGTGATTACTTGAATTACGACATCACGCCTCCTGCAGTTGCCACTTGACCCATCCCTGGAGGTCAAAAAAAGTTTTTAAATATGGTTTGCATTATGGTGATCCACCCGATCTGGTAGGCCCTCAATGTCTGTGGTAAATTGCAACTTAATACAAAGTGTTTCTTATGAGGGGATACTCATCTATTGTAGAACACTTTCAGAACGAGTCATATGACACAAGCTACCTCACTGCTCACCATATACAAAAAGATCATTTATACACGTTTGGCATTTGTATAGTATATGGTGATATTCATATCGGCTGCATTCAGACTAAAAGAATAGACTCTGTTAAAAGGACATTGTCCCAAAAATAAATCAACTAATAACTCTTATTGCTTAGAACAACACTAAATTGCTTTTCAATATTTGCTGGTCTGTTTGAATATTAAAGTATCTTGGTATATTTATTGAATAGATCACTATTTGTGATAATGCTGCTTATATCCCTGCACACACTTCCGCAATCTTTGTATTATCGCTATGCTGCCGTTGTTAGTGGGAACAATGGGCAGCTACACAAGAATGATATAAAGCGTGCACTGTTTACAGAGGGACACAGCACACCAGGCATGTCAAACTCAGAGCCCCAAGTGGGTCAAATCATCAAAGTCTAAGATTGTGTGGGCAGCAAGAAAAGGAGTCTCCTATGCAGTCTTGGAAGGTTTATTATTAAGAAAAATCAAAAATAAAGTTTAATGTTTTCTTCCCGATGTTTGACACTGCGCCCTTCATGCTGCCTTTGTTCCCCTTCTTCTGTTTCACACTGTGCCCTCCATGCTGCTTTTGTTCCCATTCACCTGTCTCCCGTTTCACACTGTGCCCCTTCATGCTGCTTTTGTTCCCCTTCACCTGTGTTCCTTGTTTCACACTGCGCCCTTCATGCTGCTTTAGTTCCCCTTCCCTTGTTTCACACTGTGCCCTTCATGCTGCTTTTGTTCCCATTCACCTGTGTCCCCTGTTTCACACTGCGCCCTTCATGCTGCTTTAGTTCCCCTTCCCTTGTTTCACATGTGCCCTCCATGCTGCTTTTATTCCCCTTCCCCTGGTTTACACTGTGCCCTACATGCTGTTTTTGCTCCCCTTCACTTGCCTTTCTATTGCATTCGTTCCTCTCTTCTGTTTCTCTGTGCGTTCCTCATTCCACATCAAATCAACATAATTTTAGAATTTTGTTACCTTACATTCTCTAATTTCAATTTAATTTGGTATAATGATGTCGTGTGTATAGAACCCCCCCCCCCCCCCAAATCTTAGTCTGATATGTGCACTGGTTTTGAAGTTATACACCTTTAAATCTGCTAAAAAAAAAATATGTAAATTTGGTTTTTACATTTTTTTAAACTGTATTTGTTGCTCACCTAACTGAGCTAGAGAGTTGGCCAATGTCTCATCTTAAACCTCATTTTATGGGCTTTCATATGATATATAACACAGCAGTATGATGTTTCAATAAAAACTGAAATTGAAAAATTTTCTAAATTTTGATTTTCTCATAAAGCCATATTTTTTTAATTTTTGAAAAATATTTTTAAAAAATGTTAATTAGTGTTGTTAATAAATACCCAAAATTGTATTTTGGGGTCATGGGGGGATTATCTGCTACAAAAGCTGCCATTTTTGAGTGATTGATGAATATTGTATTTATAGAGGCACTACACATCTGAGAAAATCAGCAAAACAATATATTTTCAAGTTCACTTTATTAGCGGAATGCACGTTCCTCTTCAGGTGTGTTTGGGGATGAGATTCTACAGACAGTGCTTACTCCCACTTCTGTGCAGGCGTGGAAAGACACTTCAATTGTGTTGAATAGGCTTGCCTTTTATCATCATCATTTATTTATATAGCGCCACTGATTCCGCAGTGCTGTACAGAGAACTCATTCACATTCACATCAGTTCCTGCCCCATTGGAGCTTGTAGTCTAAATTCCCTAACACACACACAGACAGACAGAGATACTAGGGTCAATTTGATAGCAGCCAATTAACCTACTAGTATGTTTTTGGAGTGTGGGAGGAAACCGGAGCACCCGGAGGAAACCCACGCAAACACGAGGAGAACATACAAACTCCACACAGATAAGGCCATGGTCGGGAATTGAACTCATGACCCCAGTGCTGTGAGGCAGAAGTGCTAACCACTTTGCCACCGTCCTTTTACAGGGACAGGTTAGGTTTGGGTGGACTTTAATTAGTGAAGAAAAGCCCATAGGTCACAAATTTAAGCCCACCCAACCCATTTTCTACTACTCGGATGGGTCAGCAGCACAATTTGAAAACAAGAAAAACTTTGCAAACTTATGCTCTCATAAAGATGGTTCTGGTATAGAAGCAGGGTGGCATTCTTCAGCAACTGCACATGGCAAAGGTCTTTGTGGTGGTCTAGGTGGCACAGTGATCCCGAGCAAGCCTGCAACGTCCATATGATAATCAGATTCTTACACCTCAACAAGTTTTTGACCGGTCAGAGGAAAACATGACCGGAATGTATTTTACTTTCTCAATGAAAGAAGATATTGAGACAGCAATATTTCTAGATGATCACTTTAAAAGCACAGTAACAATTCCTGGGAGCCTGAGATTCCATGCTTTCATACATAAAGCATCCACAACAAAAAACCTTTTGTGAAGACGTTTTCCTTCTCACAAATTGCATTGGAACAGACAGCGACAACATCCCAAGAAAAGCTCCCATTTGCTGACATCACAGGGTGTGTAACTGCTCTGGAAAAAGATGAAAACATTGATGAAGTCAAAGTGACATTCCTCCATCCAGCTGGTCCATCACTATCTTTTTTTCATACCCAAGGAAGCCGGATGTTTTATGGATTACTATGGTAGATGTTCTGTGTAAGGTGAATCCGTTAACTCCAACAGGTCAAATGTACACCCTTGCTGAAATGGAAATACTAAAAACATATGAAGCCTTCAGCCAGTTCCAACCCATCAAGTAGCACCATTTATCTAGAGCATCAGCACCAAATGGTAGTGATCTGTAGTAAGTGTTCTTAAAATTTGTGAAAGACAAAATTAAATATTTCAGTATTTTCCTAGACTTCTCCAAAAATGGTGAACTCTACTAAATGATGTTATGGGCCATGAACGCTAGATGTACAAGGTTAGAACTGCCGGTCATAAGTATTAGCGGGTATGGTTTTGCTGGTACAACTCCAAGTATAGAATATATTCTGGAGAGGCCCCTGACTAGTATAGTCACAGGCTTCTCTTTCTGGGTCCCTGGTTAGCATTGCCCTATGCATCCACCTGTTTGTGTTCTTCTGAGCTATATTATTAAATGTACAGAAATTCTGCTTTATATGCTCTGTTAGTTTATCCACCGACACAGCAATATACAGTATGTTTCAAATCTCTGTATTGGAGCAACTGCCATTATGTCAGCTCTTCATTAATAATTGTTTATATCCTATAGTTAACCATTTACCTTATTTTTTTACTATATTTTTAATCTGGATAACTAATTTCAATTCATTGACTAGATTAGCAAATGCTTGTTAGCATAACATGTCAGTTGTTTGTTTTTGTTTTTTTTGTTTGTTTTAATTTTTGTTTGTGATATAAAAATCTTCCAATAAACATTTATTAATTTTATTATTATTATTATTATTATTATTATTATTATTATTATTGCTCAATAGTGCTTTGCAAAAAAACAGCGGGTAGTAGTAGAGTGACAGGAAGCCTAGAGTAGAACACTTGGTAACCTGTAGCTTTTCAGCTGTTGTGAAACTACAACTACAGCTGAAGCTGCAGGTTGCTTGATGACAGGGCCGGACTGGCCATCTGGCACTTCTGGCAAATGCCAGAAGGGCCGATGGCCAGATGGGCCGTTTGCTAGCTGGCCGGCCCCATCGCTCAGCGCACAGACTGTCATGCCGGAATTCGGCATGACAGTCTGTGCGCTGAGCAATGGGGCCAGCACTACACTTACTGATTGCCGCGCGTCCCCTCCTCCCCTCTGATGAAATGAATGGATCTGCCGAAGACTGTCACATGGGACGTGCACCATGTGATAAGTGCCGTCCCATGTGATAGAAGACACTACAGAGCGCGCCGCGGAGTGCACAAGGTAAGGGGGGGGGTAGTTTGTGTACAGGGGATCTATGACAGATTTTGTGAGTGTGACAGGGGATCTATGACAGGTTTTGTGAGTGTGACAGGGGATCTATGACAGGTTTTATGAGTGTGACAGGGGATCTATGACAGGTTTTGTGAGTGTGACAGGGGATCTATGACAGGTTTTGTGAGTGTGACAGGGGATCTATGAAAGGTTTTGTGAGTGTGACAGGGGATCTATGACAGGTTTTGTGAGTGTGACAGGGGATCTATGACAGGTTTTGTGAGTGTGACAGGGGATCTATGACAGGTTTTGTGAGTGTGACAGGGGATCTATGACAGGTTTTGTGAGTGTGACAGGGGATCTATGACAGGTTTTGTGAGTGTGACAGGGGATCTATGACAGGTTTTGTGAATGTGACAGGAGATCTATGACAGGTTTTGTGAGTGTGACAGGGGATCTATGACAGGTTTTGTGAGTGTGACAGGGGATCTATGACAGGTTTTGTGTGTGTGACAGGGGATCTATGGTAGGTTTTGTGTGCGACAGGGGATCTATAGTATGTGTGCGACAGGGGATCTATAGTATGTGTGTGTTTGGGCCAGTGTATGACTAAAGTGTGTGTGTGGGCCAGTGTATGACTAAAGTGTGTGTGTGGGCCAGTGTATGACTAGAATGTGTGTGTTACAGTGTAACTATAGTATGTTTTGTGTGTGACAGGGTATGACTATAGAGTGTGTATGTGTGTGACAGGGTATGACTACTGTATGTGTGTGGGGGCCGGTGTATGACTATAATGTGTGAGGGGGGAGGGTCTTAATATAATGTGGGAGGTAGGCTATTAATCTAATGGTGAATTGCAGGTAGGGGCTAATCATTGGGTGCTATTTTTTTTGTGAGGTGATGGTGGGGCTATTTAATAGTGAGGCCTAACAATTTAAGATGGAGTGATTGGATTTTTAATTTAATGCTGGGGTGGTTTGGGAGCTATTAATTGAATGTGGGGCTGTTTGGGGAAAATGAGGTCTATTTATTAAATGTGATTATGAGTTAATGCCTGGGGGGGTTGTGGGAAATGGATATATTTATTAAAGGTAAATGCTATTTAATTTCTTGCTGGAGTTGTTTGGAGAGAGGTAAATAGTTTTATTTATTAAATGGGAATACTATTTAATGTCAGGGCTAGTTGGAGAGAAATTGATGTATTTATCAAATGTGAATACTAGTATTTTAATGTTGGGGCAGGAGTGAGGCCTAATTTTAAAACATGGATGCTATATTGATTTAACACCGGGGCTAAATTTCATGTACTCAATTTTTTTTTTAAATAGGGCATCCAACATTCCAGGATCCAGACAAGCAGCAACTGATCTAAAGACACCAGCAGCCACAAGTGGTGACCATGACAAGACAGGTAGGAGAGACCAGGACAGTCTGCCAACTGTTCTGAATTTGGTGGGTGACTGTCCCGCTTAGTCAGGATTTGGTCTGACTACAAGGACAGTTGGGAGGTATGTCCTGCTTCACACTGTACTGCTTGTGAATGCAGAACTGCGTGCACCTAACAGTAGTGCACACAGTATTGCCTGTGTATTTGTCAAAAATGTGTCTAATAGCCAAATTACATCATAGGAGCCCCCTGACTTAAGTACCCGGGCCCCCCGAGCCTTAATCCAGTTCTGGTCAGCAGGAGGAATCTGTGCTCCCAGTCCAGGACAGGACACAGCCTGCAGAGCAAGCCGAGGAGCTCTAAGTTGCATGAGCTTTATTAATCTCGTGAGACTAAGAGCTTCCCTGCTCACTCAACAGGAATGTCAGCAGCATCAGAAGCATAGATAAGTACAGTGGGCTAGGGGTGTCAAAATGTGTCTGGGGGGTGACGTAATGTGGATGGGGAGGGCCTGATAAATGTAATGTTTTATTATAATGTATGTATCAATGCACCATTTTGACCACGCCCTCAACATAATGTAGCCACGCCCTTGGCGGCGCACCAAATGCGCTGTGGCACGTGTTTTTTTTCCTGCTCATCAACAGAGGTGGGCCCGTGTGCTTTAAATGCCAGGGCTGATTTTTAGTCCCAGTCCGGCCCTGCTTGATGAGGAACCTCCTCCGGCTTTGGGTAGATTTCAGACTTCTCTGAATTCAAGACAACAATTTAGCCCTGGTAGGATTTATTTCAGTTTAGTATTTTCTCTTAAAAAAAATTTATGGGGAAGATTTTATAATGGAGCTGCTGAAAGAGAAGAATCTCGCCTTTGAAACAAGTGTTGTCTTATCTCCCATGTTCACAAGGGGTGTAGGATGTTTACTCTTTTAGGCACTCTACAGGCCAAACACCAAATATTTGAATGGTGACCCCCTTTCCATGTGAGCCCAAAACAAATTATTATTTTGCCTTTATTAAAACAGCCCTTGTTGGAAGCTACAGATCTGGTTAGCGTTAAATGGACACCTGGTGCGTCACATTACCAGTTGTGTAACTGTGGTGCCCTTAGGAAATACATCACATTGTCTAAAGTGGATTTCCTAAAGTCTTAAGTCTGTTCTATATATTTTTTTTATGATATATATTTTTTTATGTTTTTTTACATTCAGTAAATTTTTTCCTCTTCTAAAATCCTTAACCCATCACAGTGATACAGTCTTGACTGGGTCCACGTAAAACAGTCGGACAAATAGCATATGATGTCCCTGCTAAAGTGCAAACCAGCCTCCACCTATACCCTGCAATTTCCCGGGTTTTCAAGCTGAGTTTTTGCCGAGGCACAGAGCGTCCCAGCTCAGAGACCCCGTTCACATTGCACCTTGGACCCGAGAATTTCCGGGGTCGACCCCATTCATATTGAACACGGGTCTGCCCTGGCAATAAGTGTGAGTCATCACAAGAGGAGCTTTCATTGGCTGAAAAATACTGAGGTCATTTAAAGGGGAATATTTTTTTTGCACACAAAGATGATCAAAGTGGGTGATGACTGTTCACAGCATTGCTTTAATCATGGCCGACGAGTTACTTTTGTGTAGCTTGAAGTTCATGATGTCATCCTCAAGCGTTCGACACCCAATCAGCTGCTTTATGTGACACCCAGGTTGATAAACCCGGGTCTCGCCATTCGTACTGCAGGCCAACCAGGGCCGACACGGGAATTACCCAACCAAAAGTCCCGGGTCTATTTTTCTCTAACACCATTCATACTGCGCCTAAACCCGGGTCGTCTGGGCTTGCCCTGGCAAAAACCCGGGTTTTTCATGCAGTATGAATGGGGTACTAGACAGGCCTCATTGGTCACACTGTAATACCCCTTTCTCACCAAAATCCCAGGTCAGACACAGGATAATGTTGAAACCCAAACACTGCACTTTGGACCTGGGTATGTCTCAAGTCGCTGCCTTTCACACTGGACCAGTGTCTGCCCTACATTATCATTAAATGGGGATAGCAGAGGTTCGTGTAGATGACATAGCAGAGGCCAATGAGCTGCTTTTAACTGAACTCTGGTTGAGTATCCCGGGAACACCGTTCATACTGCAGCTTTTCCAGCTCCAACATGGGAACAACCCTGGTCGCAACCTGAGTTATTCCTGGCTCCATGCCTCTGTGTGAAAGGGGTTTAACAAAGAAGGGAAACCCCCAGTATCTGGTCCATGGGAACCAGAGCCAGCCTGGTCAGCATGGGGCTGGAGGCTTGGTCACGCAAAAAAAAAAAGCATCTCTCATACCAAAGATTACCGGCCTCATGCTGGTTTGCAGTGGGGCTCATCCTGGCACCATGAACTGTGGGTGCCAGGGTAATTGTTTTAAAAAAACAACAACCTCACCAATGGTCCCAATTTAATGAGACCAGGGTCACTAAGACCCTTCTCTCATAATATATAATAAATCACAAACATTTTTATTTTTTTACAGACTTCTTATAGCCCTTCTTTTACCACTTTATTAGAAATAAAAATCTTCTCATGACATGGTCCACTCGTAATCCTGGTAATCCAGAGGGAATAAAATGTAAAAAAAAAACAACTAACATATTAGACAAATGCACACTAGGAACACCTGGTGCTGAGTGACTGATTGGCTGAGCAGCGACGGCTGTCTGGGTAAACTCTGTTCACTGTCGGGAGCCAGGTGCTCCTAGCAAGCAATTTTCGTTTTGTTGTGTTTTTTTTGGTCTTTGTATTGGAATAAAGAGGTAAAAGACGGGATTCACAGACTATTTCAATTACATTTTTTAACCCTTTGTGTGCAGTGGTTTACTTTTTGCGTGTTAGTATAATTTGGTACCAATTTTACAATTTTCTTTTTGTAACTATTATCCTGGCACATCAGTATATAACATACACAAAGAGGAAAGAAGTATTTTTCAGATGCTATAAGCATTTCGTTATGCTTGGTGTCTATATCTACAGTCCATTGTGTACCCTATTTCATGGACTGCCGAGTATATTAATGATCAATCTTCTCGTCTTGCAGGTGTTCAGTGATGAATTTTCATATTAATATAGATAATGTGTATTTGCATGTTGTGACATGTACTGTTGCATTGTATTCCATATCAGTTTATCAGTGTGAAATTTGCCTCTGTCCAGCGCTTCACGTGTACCTTTGACCGTCGGTGCTTTAAAAATGTTATAATTGTTTTCTTTTCTATGTTCACAGAAAAAAGTGGAGAGTTCTGTAGGTGCCATTTTCACTGCTGTCAGAAACAGCCAAGGAGTCATTCAGTGAGTGATAGTTCCTTATGCTACAGTAACAATGTGTGTATATGTATATATGTGCGTGTATGTATATATATATGTATGTATGTATATATATATATGTATATATGTGTATATATATGTGTGTATATATGTGTATATATATGTGTATATATATGTGTATATATATATGTATATATGTGTATATATATATGTGTGTATATATATATATATATATATATATATATATATATATATATATATATATATATATATATACACACACACACATACACACACACACACGTTAACCCGTGCATGATACTCATGCATTCTAGTCAAATCAAGCTACTTAAGGTGTTAAAAAGGTTCTTGTCATGCATTTGGGCCTAGCCCAGGCCTCCTCAGGGGAAGAGCGTTACTTCCCGACGCAAGCGCCCTTTTTAACGTGGTTTTGTCCACATGTCACCACCTCATCATTTTTCTCCATCACCTCATCCTTCATCTTCATCGCCACATCCTTCATCAAGCTACTTAAGGTGTTAAAAACTCCCCACTGTCACCCCTGCAACCACCAACCACTCCCAACTGTCACTTCTTCAAGAAATATATAGGTCAGTGTATAACTCTGCCCAGCAGGTGGCGCTGCAGCTTGTTTTTTTTTTTTCACACACGCCACTAGGCATTTATATAGTAGATAATTTATTTATTTTGTCTTATATCAGTCTTCCATCACTCAATGTGGGATTTGCACGGAAGGATGAGAATAATCTGTATTACCATGGCAATATTGCTGTATAATTCTCTTTTTTTCTTTTTTTTTTTTTTCTTTTTCTTTTTCTTTTTTTTTTAAATTGACCCCACTCCCAGTTGGGTTTGTAGTTGAGTGTTTGTGGCACAATTTGGTCATAATCAATACCCTAATCATTGCTGTGGATAAACAAATAACATTGTGCAAATCAATTTTAATTCTTTGTGTAGCCAGACCAACTTTTTATGAGAGTATTTTCCATGGAAGCCTTTACAAAGTTTTAATTCTTGCTGTGCTACAACACACTATTGTAATTGATCATTTCTGTAGATTTTTACGTTGTTTATTTACCCACCTCGTTTGGATAAGAGGACCGTCATTTTAGGCAGCTTGCATTGAATTTGTGTAGTGTTATGCAAAGTGACTACATACCATAACATGTATATTACTTTGCTAGAAAATGTGCTGTTTTATGTTTAACAATATGTAACATACAGGATGTATGGTTTTTCAAGCAGCATTTGGTGGATGTGGGTAGTTTAGACGTATGAGAAGATATTTTAAATGTTATGGTGTGCAAGCAAATCACACGTTTGCTTTGAAAATATTTGTGGTGAGAAGATTTGACTTTATTTCCATCAGTGTTTGGGTTCACTGTAAGTCACTGGTAATATACAATGGGGGCTGCAGTCTGTGAATAGGTAATATACCAGATGTACGTGTGTATGTTGCTAAATCTTTCCATCCACTTGCTGAAAAGGCATTTTTATGAAATATCCCCTTAGAAGGGTGGAGCCCCTCTATCTTGCATCACTCTGGGATGGTGAAAAAGCCATGGGATGCATACAAGGCTGTCCATAGTCTCCTGTCAATTCATTGCTTTACTGTAATGGGGTGGATAATCGCCCTTAGATAGAGTGACAGTTTTTGGTCTAGTAATTCATAGAAGAACTAGTTGTATATCTAGGTGTTCTCTTCTGGAAGGCTGGACAAGTCCTAAGAGCCAGGATGCCAATGTGACCAAAAAATTGGTACTTTATCGAATCCCTTCTTTTTATGCCTATGAATACAGGTCTCCTGTCTTCTCATTCTGGTCATTTTGGATTCACACACTCTTCGATATCGGGTCATTAACCGTTATTTGCTGCAATATCACGGCTTGTGTTGTCCGCATTGATTAACAAAACTTAAGGGAAATGTGTTTTTGTTTTTTTTAAACTTTTACAGAAAGCATGAACACTAATTTCTTGACTTTAGTAAGCACAATGACTTAGTTAATTCCCCTATATGAGCTGTTTACATTGTTTTTGTGCTTTTTAGACTTCACCTAGAGAGAGAGCTCCACTCTCACTACCTGCGCAAAGGCTTACAGCAACTATCTGACTCCTACGAGGTAAACGCAGTTTAATGGAAAGTAAAGAGAGATATCTTCCTATAATGCAACACTGTAAAGGGTGTTTTCTGTTAGCCACATCTTTGTGCTCTTACTCTGAAGTTGTAACATAGATGAACAGATCTGTATTTTATTTCCACGTAATGTTTATGACCCCTTGTCTGTTTGTCTGAAACATGAACATGTCCCATTTGAACTTGCAGTTCCTTTGGGTGCACTAATTAAATTGGGTTCAGGAAATACTTTTAATCCATGTGGAATAATAGATGCAATGAAAGTAAAAAAATCCATACAGGTGATCGATTTAATTCCACAGGACTTGCTCATTAAAGTGTCATGTTAACTTAAAATTATACTTGTAATAAAGAATATTTTTATTTTATTTAACATAGTTTTTTATTTCTTTGGTAGAAGGGTTGACTGTGCTCAAACCAGCTTCTGTAGATTCATTGGTTAATGAAGAGAAGAGAAGCACATGTGTTGAACCTTATTTCATTATCATCATCAACACTTATTTATTTAGCGCCAGCAAATTCCGTAGCGCTTTACAATTAGGAACAAACACACTGATAAGACAATACTGGGTAATACATACATATGGGAAGGAGATTCACATTACTACCTTAGTGATACGACAATGTACATTAAACAGTTGCAATACTGTTGTCGTGGCCGTGTTCTCCCCAAATGTTGCCAGCCGGGTAGGGGCAGTTGTAATACTTTACATTAATAATAAAAAATGTTGGATGTTATTGCCACACCTGCCAGGACTGGTCAGACTGGTGGTCAGTGGTCTAACACACACTGCTGGCTGTAGTCCTCACATAGTGCCTGGTCTAACACACACTGCTGGCTGTAGTGCTCACATAGTGCCTGGTCTAACACACACTGCTGGCTGTAGTGCTCACATAGTGCCTGGTCTAACACACACTGCTGGCTGTAGTGCTCACATAGTGCCTGGTCTAACACACACTGCTGGCTGTAGTGCTCATATAGTGCCTGGTCTAACACACACTGCTGGCTGTAGTGCTCACATAGTGCCTGGTCTAACACACACTGCTGGCTGTAGTGCTCACATAGAGCCTGGTCTAACACACACTGCTGGCTGTAGTGCTCACATAGTGCCTGGTCTAACACACACTGCTGGCTGTAGTGCTCACATAGAGCCTGGTCTAACACACACTGCTGGCTGTAGTGCTCACATAGTGCCTGGTCTAACACACACTGCTGGCTGTAGTGCTCACATAGTGCCTGGTCTAACACACACTGCTGGCTGTAGTGCTCACATAGTGCCTGGTCTAACACACACTGCTGGCTGTAGGGCTCACATAGTGCCTGGTCTAACACACACTGCTGGCTGTAGTGCTCACATAGTGCCTGGTCTAACACACACTGCTGGCTGTAGTGCTCACATAGAGCCTGGTCTAACACACACTGCTGGCTGTAGTGCTCACATAGTGCCTGGTCTAACACACACTGCTGGCTGTAGTGCTCACATAGAGCCTGGTCTAACACACACTGCTGGCTGTAGTGCTCACATAGAGCCTGGTCTAACACACACTGCTGGCTGTAGTGCTCACATAGTGCCTGGTCTAACACACACTGCTGGTTGTAGTGCTCATATAGTGCCTGGTCTAACACACACTGCTGGCTGTAGTGCTCATATAGTGCCTGGTCTAACACACACTGCTGGCTGTAGTGCTCACATAGTGCCTGGTCTAATAGGAGAAACAATGGTGTATTCTATTATAATAGGACTCTGTTGGGCTCAAAGAGCCGAGTGGAGCACCTGGGAAATAGGTGCTGGGGAGAACACTGCTGGGTTGCCAAAATATAATTG
Source organism: Mixophyes fleayi (assembly GCF_038048845.1). NCBI lineage: Eukaryota > Metazoa > Chordata > Amphibia > Anura > Limnodynastidae > Mixophyes > Mixophyes fleayi. The sequence goes on from NC_134413.1 coordinate 26,857,846, forward strand.
ATTTCTTGAATATGCTACAATATTTAGTCTATTTTCACTAAAACAAGAAACATTAGGGGGACTTCCAAGTGTAGCACATGCAGTGTAAATGCTGGTTTTCCATGAAGTAGTCGTTGTGTATGCTAAGGTGCATTTCACTAGGGTTAGAGTCCATAAATATGACCTTCAAATTGTAGTGATCCAATGTCCACTGAGACGTATCGGCAAAGTTTCCCTTGGAAGTGTTTAACAATATCGGAAACTATGGGGTAAATTTATCAAGCTGCGAGTTTCTGGCGGGTTATCACTTATTTAGTATATTCTACAGAAGAATAGCTAGAATCTGAATGGTTGCTATGGGCAGCAACTCCACTTTTCAAACCCGCTGGAAACTTGCAGCTTGGTACATTTACCCCTATGAGTTGATTGCAGGAGAGTGTGCTGATCTTGGGCTCATTTAAAGTTAGAGGCAAATCCAGCCAAGGGTATAAATTTACACCTGAGCAAACCACGATGCAATAGAAGGGGTGCAAATGCAATATTTGTTTTATTTATTTTACATGTAGAACACACCTCAACTCTAAAGCAGTTTAAAAATAAAAGCTGCCCAGGAGGTATCATCTGTTCACCCACCCCCTAACAACTCTAAATCTTTTCCACAATTTAAATTTTCTCTACTGCAGCGCAGCATGGTTTTGCCAAAGTACAGAATTGCACCTGTTAGCTGCATTTCTTTCTCTTAAATAAGGCCCCATGTACGAGACAGTGGCCTGTCCACGGGTGTGATGGTTAGTGAGGTCAGTGCGGCATGTGACCGTGGCAGGGTTATGATGCGAGGAGGGGGGGTATGGGGAACCAGGAGGCCACAGTTTAAAGTGTAAAGAGCAGGGAGTGGTAGTACCAGGCTACTGTCAAATTCACGTACAAACATTGTGGCTTCAAACGCACCTTATACTTCTAACTTTGTTCTTTTGTCCCCTAAGTGCCTGGATGCCAGCCGTCCCTGGCTATGTTATTGGATTGTACATAGTCTAACCTTACTAGATGAGCCCATCCCTGAATCTGTGGCATCAAAGTGAGTATTTCTTTTTATCTTTTTGCACTTTGTGCACAGAGCCTGATATATCTGCATATTTGTATTAAAATGGGTACTGATCCCCTAATTGCTTGCTTAATGTAAAATGTAATACAAACTTTAGATTCCAGGATAATTGCTCATTAGAAATGAGCCACAGGTGTCTATAGACAATACACACAGTCACTACCCCTTGGTGGGGGTTCCAGTGGAGAGACCCCCACCTGGCTCCTAGATCTGGCTGACTTCACTCTTGTGCCCTCATTGATGGGTGCTTCCCTGCTATAGGTACCTTGTCCCTTTTGATATATTTAAAGTCGTAAGAAGAGCTGTTGATATTGCAACTTGTTTGCTCCCTGAGCTACTTTATTTTTGCTTTGCATATCATGGAGAATTTATTCCTCCCTGTCCGTGGGAGCGCCTATGAGTAATATAAACACTACCATCCACCGTGATTAAGATGCCTCTGTAAATACTGTGGTCAATGAGTGTTACAGAGAGTTACTCTCAGACAGGTAACACTTCTATGGAGCAGATTCAATTAGCTGCCAGGTGCCGGACTATACGGTAACAAACCTCCACAGCTTTTCTTCTTGCATCTCTATGGGACGCGCGGGAAAATGAGCAGAGATTGCTGAGACAGATCGCCTTGATGGTTTTTACTCCAAAGTGTTCCAGATGTCTTGTAGCCATCATCCAGCAGCCCCAGGCCCCTCATTGTTACCTTGTCACACAGGAATACAAATAGTTAAAAAGACAAGTTGCTGAAGGAATGGTAATTTGTCTCTTCACTCATCTGCCAGAGACAGAAAATACCCAATTTAAAAGACTTCGGGCAAGGCAAAACAGTGTTCCTTCCTAAATGAGTTATGTTTAGAATAATGTGAGTGGACCAAATTAATTACAATTCAACCAGACAGACCTAGCGGCCCAATTTAACATTTAAATCTGCGCTACCACCTAAATTGTTGACATTTTTGTTCACCACTGTAAAGCGGCAGTGATTGCAGCTTCTCATTGGTTCTCCTGCTCACCACCTCTTCCAAAAATGTCTGACGGACGTTTTTTGGTTTTTTTCTTCCTCTCCCACTAACAATGGGGTTTGGGGTAGTGCCAGAGCTATAATGATGGAGTAGTGCGACTTTAACATATAAGTAAATGATGAATTCACTTATATCATCATCATCCTCATCATTTATTTATAAAGCACCACTAATTACGCAGCGCTGTACAGAGAACTCATTCACATCAGTCTCTGCCCCATTGGAGTTTACAGTCTACACACACACACACACACACACACACACACACACACACAACCGGAGCACCCGGAGGAAACCCACGCAAACACAGGGAGAACATACAAACTCCACACAGATAAGGCCATGGTCGGGAATCGAAATCATGACCCCAGCGCTGTGAGGCAGAAGTGCTAACCACTAGGCCACTGTGCTGCACTTATATCTGTAGAAATATGTCTTGCAACAGTTTCCCCACGAAACAAATATGTGGGAGTACTAGATTCTATTTTAGATTAAAGTATTTTTTTATTTTTATTTTCTAAAGTACGTTTTATTAATAGTAACATCTTATCTTTAACAAAATTACAAAATTCTCAAAGGGTACATTAACAAGTACTTGTACATATAAAGATAGACACAATGTACAGCTTTTTCTCACCATGCTTTTACAATGTAAATTTGACTGCGTGTTGATCTTGTACCGTGAAGATGTTATTTTTTATTTTGAACAAAACAGAGAGAAAAATAATAGAAAGAAAAGAGGAGAAGGGGGGGATAAGTAAGGATAATGGGCAAGAAAAGGGGGGGGGAAAGAGAATTAGAGGGGTTAGGGGTAAGGAATTCACGCCTTTAACAAGAAGAAGTCAAACCCATTAATTTCAATAAGGGATTGGTCTCTACTAGAATTGAAGCAGGGGTTGATTAAGGTATGAAGCCCATGGAGACCAGACTTTATGGAAAGACACGGAGGAGCCCCTCAGCACACTAGTGACATGCTCCATTTGGTAAATATGCCACACCCGACCACAGACCATTTGGAGAGTAGGGGGTGTGGGATTTTTCCAGGAAGCAGCTATCTGACAAGTAGCCGCGCTGATTATGTGCCGGAGGAGCTTATGTGTGTGTGTGTGTAGGGATGTCTGGGAGAGGCAAGGGTAATGGTACATGCTTAGGGTCGGAGGGTATGGGAGTGTCGAGGACCGCTGTCCAATACGAGCGTATCCTGGGACAGTCCCACCAGATATGCATAAAGGTGCCAACTTGGCCACACTTTCTCCAACATGTGGGGTTTGTTTGTGGATATATAACGTGGAGCCCAGCAGGTACATAGTACCATCTATGGAGCAATTTTTGGGCATTTTCTTTGATACGGACATTTATGGAGCAATGCGCTGTCCACTCATAAATGTCCGACCATTCTTATGGATCTAGGGACGTTCCCAGGTCCGCTTCCCACTGCGCTTGGAATCGGTCCTTGACCTCTGTGGAGTTGGGGAGTAATGCATTGTATAGCGTGGAAATGAGACCTTTTGAAGATGCTCCAGAAAGGCATAGATTCTCAAACCCAGTGGGAGGCCTAGATGATAACTGAGCCTTGACCTTTTGGTGATAGTGTCTAATCTGTAAGTATTGGTGGAACTGTCCCATCACAAGCCCGCACCGGCCCGCTAAGTCTGAGAACTGAGGGAATGTTTGTGTCCTAGTGATATGATTTAGTAGCAATATTCCACCTTCCCCTGCCCATTTTGTGTGCATAGGGCATGCAAGACCAGGTGTAAAGGCTGGGTTTGTCCAGAGGGGTATAATTATCGAGGGTGTGGGAAACAGTCGCCATTCTATTACACCGGGTCCAGATTGAGAGGGAGAGGGCTATTACTAGGTGAGTTCGGGCGGGGGCTGGGCGCTGAGCAGTTGGAAGCCAAAGTGCAGAGCAAATCCGTGAGCCTCCCAGAAGATCCGATTCTATAACAACCCAGACCCTAGTTCCGGGCGGAGAGTGCCATTGTACACATTGAGCTAATCTAGCCGCATAATAATAATTACGAAAGTTAGGGATGCCGAGGCCACCTGCCATGGGAGGGCGTTGCAGAATACGAGCAGAGATCCTGGGTCTTCTGTTTGACCAGATGAATCGCCTTACAGAGGCTTCCAGCAATTTTAGGACAGAGGGGGGGAATTCTAATAGGGAGGGTGTGAAAAAGGTAAAGCAGTCTGGGGAGCAAGTTCATCTTCACTGATGTAATCCGCCCCACCCAAGATATCATGAGTTTGTCCCAGGAGACCATATCTTTTTTAAGAGAAGCTATAAGTTGGGGATAGTTTGCCCAGTAGAGATTTTCTACCTTTCTGGTAAGTCTAATACCCAGGTATTTAATACACTCGGAACTCCAGTGAAAGGGGAAGTTTTAGCTCCAGGAGCTGCTTTAGCTTAGAGGAGATATTGAGATCCAGGATATCTGTCTTAGCTGTATTGATCTTAAAATTCGATACTATGGAGAAATTGTCAAGTTCTTGGAATAAGTTTGGTAACGATGTTAGGAGATTGGTGATGGTAAGGAGGATATCATCTGCATAAAGTGCAGTCTTATATGTGCTGGAGGATAGTTGTATGCCGGAGATGTTAGGGTTCTGACGTATTTTCATAGCTAGAGGTTCTATAATTAATGCGAATAAGAGGGGGGAGAGGGGGCAATCCTGTCGGGTCCCATTTCAAATCTGAAAGGCCGATGAGGAACACCCGTTCACCTGGACAGAAGCAGTCGGATTGGCATACAAGGCAGAGACCCCTTCGAGAAAACGATCTTCGAAACCATAAACAGCGAGGGCTTTCATCATAAAGGGCCAGCCAACGCGGTCAAATGCAGATTAAAGTAATTTTCAGTTAAGAAGCATATAATATATTTTTTTTAGGACATGTGCAATGTTCCCTCTCAACCACCTACGTTATAAATACTTATCTTGATGTTTATGTATGAACTTTATTCCTTCAACGCTATGCCATGAAGTCATGGAAAGCAGGTGCTGTAGACTTGTATACTGCCAAGTGGCCTCCTGCTGAGTCCGTACAATGAGACTCTGGACTGCAGTGTACCTGGGAAGTATATGTTGGAAGATTGAATATCCTCATTGCTCATTTACTTAAGCTTCACTCTATGTGGATGTCACAGCAACATTTCATGTATAGCAACGTGGGTTGTGATAAGGATCTGCACTTTCAGTTTTGTGTTTGGTTCAATCAATTTATGTGAAAAAACAAAGTCTTGTCTTTCTTCTATAGCGTTTGCCAGTTCCTCGCACACTGTCAGGCTGACAGTGGTGGCTTTGCTGGTGGCCCAGGTCAGCAGGCTCATCTCGCACCCACATATGCAGCAGTGAATGCTCTATGCACCATCGGGACGGAAGAGGCGTATGACGTTATTAATAGGTATGTGCATGTTATGTAGAGCTGAGCAAAAGCTGGAAGGCCGCAATACTCAAACTGCAAAAAAAAGCTGCTTCTTCTGGATTGACTTTGACACTGAAGTTCCAATTCAATGGTAGTTAAATATATGCTTTATGGGGTTATCTATGATAATTGTACAGGTTTTGTGTATTACAACCTGTGCACATATTATCACTTTCATCGTTAAATAAGGGGCTCAACTGTAGTAATGATATTACAGACGGGGCCAGTGGTGGTCACTACGTACTTGCCAACATTTTTAATCCCCCTTCCGGGAGTTACTAGAGAGAAGTTCCTGCTGACAAGTCTAGGTGCTGTAAGTGTCCTTAAGCCCCACCCCCTAATTGTCAATGCTGCAATTTGCGGTTTAATACAGCAGGGGGCATGATGAGATTTCCAGTGAATGGAGTCATTAAGCCCCATCCACTTCACTAGGGAAGTGAGCATGACGTGGTAGGTTGCGCTTATCGTCCAGGAGATTTGAAATTTGGGGGTCTCTCAGAAGTTCCGGGAGAGTAGGAAACTATGGGTCACAAAACATACCCCTTTTGTAATTAAGTGTTGCAGTTAAGTGTCACAGTAGATAATAGTTTCTAGAAGCCAATTTTTTATTCAAGATGTAACTGCGTGTAAATATGCATATATTGATTTTCTAACCTGCAGTTATTCAAAGGAGTTAACCCGATTCACAGATTTAAAGCATTTCTCTTAATTGTAATTAGTTCATCTTAATTTGTTTCCAAGTCTGGTAAAACCCTCCTGCTTTCTCTCTATCCTAACAAATTATGATTAATCATGTCTTTTATATGTATTTTATACTGGATGTCTTCCTCTCTGTGCAGCACACTATATAGAATTTGGGAGGTCAATATGTGGCCATATTTTGAGGACACGAGTGCGGTCCCCACAAGGTGCCCCTTCATTGGTTTACAGTTGTCATTATATTTGGTTTTCTAGAAATGTTGTTCTTGCTTTTGTTTTAACAGGGAAAAACTACAGGGATTTCTCTACTCTTTAAAGCAGCCTGATGGTTCTTTCCACATGCACTTTGGTGGAGAAGTGGATGTCAGGTCAGATTCTGTACGATCTTAAATGGTTTTTTATCAAAATTGGTTTGTGTTTAATTTAAAAAGAATAATTTTCATAGAATCGGGCATATGTTCCTCTCTGCATCCCCCCCACCCCTTTAAAACACATTCGATGTATAAACTTTGTACTGTATTCTTAAACATAAAGAGCCTCATACCGGAGAACCTGCTTCTTCCACTATCACATTGTCTGGCTTCTTTTTTGCCCCATTTTCCTTACTCACTTCCCGACACGGCCCTATAATATGATGCACATTGATCAAAGATTGTATTTATTTAAAGGGGCTGCAGTAAAACTTGCCTAATTACCTATAAATGACTATAGGCAAAGAGGAATCTCTTTGTAGTTGTGCCATACCTAGCAACATTATTTAAAGGTTGCTGTTGGAATAGATTTGTGTGTGTCACCACAATGCTACGTAGGGGGCATGCTCGCGTCACTCCCTTCCCGACACCACCTCTCTCCTCTAACACATCCACCCCAGTTACAGGTCTTTCTCCTCCACCCCTCAGCTGTCGCACACACATCCCCTGCACATTACTTACCTGTCCTGTTCTGAAAAGGAGGTGGTTCCTAGACAGCAGCTTGGTCTCATGACATGATTTGCTGCCACAGCAACAGTGAGACCTGGTACGGTGTGAAACCTGGCAGATACAGGGAGACCCAGGCCACTGCTTGTCCTGGCATCCTGGGTCCCCCCTGTATCTGTCCTGCTCTCTGTGAGTTGTGCATCTGTGCTATAATTTTACAAGTTGATATATATTCTTACGGCATGGTTTATATTTTTATCCTAGGAGTGCTTATTGTGCTGCCTCTGTGGCATCATTAACCAATATTATGACCCCAAAGCTGTTTGATGGCACTGCTGAATGGATTGCCAGGTACGAGGTAGACCTGTGTTCATCAGAATATCATTTTCTTTTGTACAGTGATATTGGCTAAAGTAGTCATGTGTATGTAATTACAAGCCATGCTTTTTACTAGTAATAATCAATGCATATTACCTGATATACCAGTCTATCCTTCTGATACATTTGGGATAAATAAGCAAAGATTGGTTTAATTTAATACATACTAAAATACCAATATTTTTTTAGCTGTTTTACTTTTGTACAAGATTTTTTGCAAGTTGCTAGACCAACAATGTGACACAAGGTAGTGCCAATAATGTTAAATTAACCTCACTGTAGGTGGATTGAGACTGGCTTCTATTGTAGGACTTTAAGGTTTGTGCCATGTTACTATATCTTGTATCTCCACTGGATGTTATATGGATTGTTATTGCAGGTGCCAGCTTTGGGAAGGTGGCATTGGCGGTGTCCCAGGCATGGAAGCACATGGCGGATATACGTTTTGTGGATTGGCTGCCTTAGTTATTTTGAAGAGAATACACCTGTTAGATCTAAAGAGCTTGCTGGTGAGAGATGGCTTTATGTGTTTTGCATTAACTCAAGGGTTTGAAAACTTAATGTGGTTCAGCATAGATTGTAAACTCAGTCTCTGTGTGTTGTTGGAGACTATACAAAGAGTGATTGTACATTCATTGCTACTAATGAGACTGTCCAACGTGTGGCTTGTTTGCCAGATGTCGTCCATTTTTAATGTGTCTGTGTTTTGTTTTATTTCTTTGTCTTTCTGACCCTCGTCTTCCCTCACAAATTTCAGATGATAGTGTGGATTAATACTTAGCAACTGCGATGCATTTCTAAAATATATACTGCCCTTTTCATGTGGATACTTGTAGAGTACCCGCCTATAACATGAATGCTCTGGTGACCCGTTTCTATACACACAGGGACTTGACAGTATATGTAATGTATTGTAGTTACAGGATGTAATATGTTAATATGGAAATTCTGTAACAATTTCATCATACATACAGTATGATTTTTACCCATTTCTCTTTCATCACTGACTCCCATTATCTTACTTTATTAATACTCCACTTGTCATTTAAGTTTCACCCTTTTTTATTACGTTTTTTTTCAATGACGGCATTTATAGGCTTCAATTCTTCAAATCTTATTTGACTTTATACCATTCATATGGCTGGGTCGTCAGCTTTTGGGGGGTTTTTTTAGGTGTGGTTTTTGCCAGAAGCAAGAATTCTTGTGTGCTCTGCACAGAACATACACCCACTTCTGTTGCGCAATTCATTTCAGTAGTTTTCGTTAACAGTGATTTAGTCATTGGTGACAACACACCTGGATTCACCTTCAGTGTCCTTTTAAATCCATTAGTGGCCCCAGATCCCTTTCAGAAGACACAAGAAGAAACTTGTGGCTGTATCTCAAAAGAAGGGTATAGCAAGCTTTTCTGAGAGGTGATACCTTGTGTGGTTATTTTTAGCATGTGATTATTAAGATCCGTGATCTGTTAGGGCTCAGGATAGCTCGAGCCAGGTCTATGGTTAGACTTGACTTTGTCTCTGGTTGTGCTATGCCATTTTTTTATTATTATTTGACCGTTTTAACCTTACAATACAATTACAATAGACTCTCATCCTTTAAAACAAAGGGTCTCTTGATTTCCCAGGAGACTGGAGGATGCTGAAATTAGATTCTATTATGGCCTCTCCAATCCAGGCTTCATTACTTGTAAGTGCAATAGGCCCAGGGCAATTGCCCCTCATTAAAGCAACCCTTCATTACCTCTCACATGGATCAGGACCATCTGTGCATATTAAACATACAGGGAATTCTTTATTTTGTATTTTTTTACTATAAAGTGACATCCAGGTTTTATTCAAGTGAAAGAGAGTGAGTCCTGCTTATAATGAATTTCAAGGGCAAAAAAAGATTCTTTACAGTGTACATAAATATATTCTAGGGATTAGTATGGTTTTTATATCTTGCTATATGATGGTATTATTACAGTAATTATTATTATTGTGGTTTTTTTGGGATCCAGCGATGGGTTGCATTTAGACAAATGAGATTTGAAGGTGGATTCCAAGGCCGCTGCAACAAGCTGGTGGATGGCTGCTATTCCTTTTGGCAAGCTGGTTTGATGCCGCTGCTGCATAGAACCTTACATGGAGAAGGTAATAACATCATTATCTCCAATACCACTCAATTGGGTCTCTGGGATACTTAACTGTATTCTTTACTGTAATGAACAGAATATGAATGGGCTGTTTATGACACGTCTGTGAGTCTGAAACATGCTATGGACTGGTGACCTCTCTTTGTAGAGGGTAATTACAAGCCAGTCAGGAGCTGCACTGGAAAGACTCTGCCGTTCATTCATAGTAGCTGCATTAGCTTGGTAGATCATGGAGGTTAGTGGTGATCTTGGCTAAGTTGCAAGAGGTTTCCTAAACATGGGATAACGTAGCCAAAACTGAGCCAACCACTTTTGAATATATAAACTAATGAATCCAGTTGTTAATAATATCTTGTACCAATGATTTTACAGGGGATCCTGCTCTCAGCCTCACAAACTGGATGTTTGACCAGCAAGCACTGCAGGAATACATTCTCTTGTGCTGCCAGTGTCATACCGGTGGTTTACTAGATAAACCTGGAAAGTAAGTGCTTCCCAGTTTAATAAGTAGACATTGTTCAGATGAAATCTTTCTTCTTGCTTATATACATTTTTTATTCATGTGTTTAAAGATCGCGAGACTTCTACCATACCTGCTACTGTCTGAGCGGACTGTCTATAGCACAGCATTTTGGCAGCGGAGAAATCCTTCATGAAACCGTTATGGGAGTACCAGGAAATTCTTTGGTGAGTAGAACAATAAGGAGCCGTCATTGTTAGGATCTAGCCAGTAGGAGGAAGGCTGCAATTTAATTGGGTCAGCATACAGAGTACATATAACTAGAGTTAAAGATGTTTACACTAATAAGTTTCTAATTTAATTAGAACTGAACTTCTAATTTTGGTTTAGCAAAAGGTGTTGATTAATCCCCCCATACTTGATATATTGCAATCAAGTTCCTGGAGGTCAGTTAGTTCACCTCAGTTCAGCTCAGAACAAGATGTTCTGCAGTGGCAGTCTTGTAGACAAACCTTCCTTTCAGCCGAGTCAGAAGCAGATCTGGGCAGCCTTAATTAAGTAATTCATTTTAAATGTATTTTTGTGACTAGCACAGCAGAAAACCCAGTTATAGAAATGAGCAAAAGAAAAGGGAGCTGGCTGGATAAACCTGTGTCCCTGCCTTTCATTTGCAGAGTTTTTATGAGCGATACAAATAAACTATAATGTTACAACAGACCAGATGTTGTAAATGCCGGTATTTAAAGGGGAAGCGCTGTACCCATCCAAGTGGAAGGAATGGCATGCAGTTGTACATACTGAAAAGTGGTGTCGCTTTAAGATACTAGTCAACCTGATGACAAGTTGAACAGACCAATATGCTACAGTGAGATAAGTGGAATAGGCTATTGCAACAGAGATTTAAGAGTTCATGGGTTGTGCACAGGCATATGTCAGAGGGGCTGTAATACCATCTCCGACCACCAGCACAGTGAATGTTGTGGATGTATAGAGTAAATAGACCCCACTGTCTGGTTATAAATTACTAGCATAGTGCCCATTGGGAGCACATTTCATTGGTGTACATTGTTTATATTTTAGCGTACTACAGTCACTAAAACAGAGGAGTTTGTCATTTTGATCCCTGAAGCAGTTTTTATGAGAATGCGGCATATCTGTAACTAGGAGCTAGTGCTATCCCTGGGGCACGATGCCTTTAGGAAAATCAGTTGTCATTTTTGCCTCAGCAATGTCACCGGTTGTTTGTGCACCATGAATGTGTTCAGCCCACATAATGTATGTAACCTCCAATCAGTGTTCCATGGCACTATCTACACCTACATTCTATTGCATTTAGAGGCCTAATTGTATGTCTGGTTTACTGTATTTGATTTATAAATTACTCCGCAGAGGCTTAAGCAAGATCCTAAAACAGGGAACATTATACTGAAACACTGCGGACTTTCTCAAGCATGCAGGGCTCACGGAGAATACAGTTGGGCTGATCGCCTGTCTCAAAATACAGTAGTGTTTTGCCAAGAAGAAATTGTTTGGTAAACCTGACTTTGCAATTTACCATTTTAAACGAGAATGATTGAACCACTGGGAGTAGTCTTCATTTGGAAGTTGTACCCGAAGCTTCAGATGACTAACATACATCATTCTCTAGCGAGAACCTGTATTATTATACTACAGGGGTTTACTGGGCATTTATAGACTAGTTAAGGGGTTTAGGGTCTGTCTTTCCCCCATCTGTAACATAATTGTTATCTCCAAACCTTCTTCTTTTCCTCTGACAGAAACCTACACATCCGGTATATAACATTGGACCTGATAAGGTGGCTCATGCAGTCATGCATTTCATGCAGAAAGAAATTCCAGACATGACACACTCAAAGGAAAACTAGAAGAAATAGTGACAAGACAAATGACCCTGCACTTTGTGTAACACTGTATATGCTACAAGACCACATGGAGGAAGCCATTTTGCACTCTAGTAAAAGGGCTGTACATTATCTTAACATACCACGGTGTTCTTAGCCAGCAGAGAACCATCGTGTGCAACATGATATGGGCATCTCTAATGGCAGATCCATGGTCAGCTTAACCCAATAAACTGTTTTCTATTAATATGCATTAAACTTTAGCTCTCCTGAAACATCTCTCTCTATTGTCTGACCCAGAACTTCTGTTGCAGTGTATGAGGGGGATGACAGGATTTTATTATCCTTCGAACAGTGGTGTGTTAAGTACTATGGAAACCAAATATTCTACAAAATGGAACCGGGATGATAAAATAAGCAAATGCTCCCTTGACTATTTATTTCTATGGCTAAACACCTCATCTAACTAAACATACATCCCTCTTGGTGCAGGACAGTGATGGCTAACCTGTGACACTCCAGGTGTTGTGAAACTACAAGCCCCAGCATGCTTTGCCAGTAGATAACTAGCTGGCAAAGCATGCTGGGGCTTGTAGTTTCACAACACCTGGAGTGTCACAGGTTAGCCATCACTGGTGTAGGAGATGGGTACAGTGGAGTGGGGAGTAGAAGTCTGTTTAGTGTGAACCTACATGGTCTGATCAGTAAACCCATTTTTACCATTTCTACTCCATTAAAGGCTATTGGTGTGTGCACATATTATTTAATGTACTTTGTCTGCCCATGGTATTGTTGGATGTCTCATTGTCAATAAACCCCAGATTTTATTTATTGCCATTCCTGATAAAAGTTCAACTGCAGTCAGTGTTTTATTTAATCTGGGGAGGAAATGATTGGCCCTTTACATTATGCTCTTTTTAGTCTCCTATGTTTTTATCCAATTGATAGAACACTTTCCTGGTGTATTTACTGACCAGGACATAGCCAACCTGTCTAACATGATATGAACACTGTTCAGTCTTGGTCAGTTCAAGGAATATTTCATGTTCAAAACAGGTCTCAGGGCTTCATTGCTGAGTTCTTAAATAGAACTCAATTATTTTTTTTATATACCACAGTATATCTGCTGGCACTGCTTGTACGGGTCAGATATGTTAATCTATTTTCAGTTATTTAAATATTTTCTGATATATATATTTACACATACACACATTGCTGTACCAATGTAATACAGTTTATCGTGTGGTTTACAGGCAGCACAACGACTACTACAGCATGACTACCCAGCTCAGTTATACCATAGTACTTGGAGTACATTAATGCATTTTGTAAACATAAACGTGTTAACTTCAGTCAATATATATAGCTATACGTTGAATATTGTTTTTTCCCCAAAGAGTCTGCCTGCACTGTGTGTGGGCAGCACCTGTACTGTAACAGATGTGCATGAGAATGCATCTAACAAGTTTACTAGGAAACTGTGACATCAATAATGAATAATTAGGCTGTACTCTCAGGAATATTTGTTCAGCCTACAACTGGCTACCTCCCACTGACTGCACTGCATGGATTATTTAGTAACCTGGCACAAATAGCACACGTGCTGTAACTTGTAGCCGGATTTGATTAACATTAAGTGTCTGGTTGCGCTGGTTTACAGGACATGAGTGCAATTTATTAAGGCTTAAAGACTTATTTTTCTGTGGGGGAAAAACAAAGATTAGGAGGATCCCAAACTTTCTCAGTTTGAGGCACCCTTGGACTCTTCATAATTTTTTTTCAAGGCATCCCCAACTCAAAATAATTACCAAGTTGACCCCGTCTTGCTTACCACCAACCCTAGCTGTGGCACCCAGTTTGGGAACTACTGGGTTAGACTAAGAGGCTTCTTGTTTTTCCTGAAATGTCATTAAAATAATTGAATCAGTATAGGCTTCTTTTCACAGAAATTGAGGTCTGTTATCTCAAATGTGATTAAGCTGGTAACCTTCCCCAAGAGAGGGCTGGGCCCCTCGGTAAATAAGGGACAAAGTGCTTTTACCAATGCTCAAGATTACTCATTCACTTTAGTGTTACGTGTATGGAGCATGTTAACTCTTTTACCTGGTAAGAAAATTGCCCAGTATCCCTTAGCTCAGTGGTTCCCAAACTGTGCGCCGTAGCTCACTGGGGGCCTGTGGTAAGCAAGGCAGTGGATTACTTAGTAACTATTTTGGCTTAGGGGTGCCTTAAAATTTTTTTATGGAGAGCCTAAGGGTGCCTTGAACTGAGAAAGTTTGGGATCCACTGCCTTAGCTCATGGAACAGTCTTTCAAATCTCGCCAACTTCTGCATAGGACAGCACTTCTTATGCACTGAGTCTAGCAGCTGCAAAGTGTAACCAGAGCTTTGTGTGGCACATGAGTAGCATCTGATCAGAGTTGAATTGTAGGGAGAAACCATACATCTAGGCCTACACTAATAGCTTGCCGTGCAATTCTGATGTGAATAGGCAAAACATACTGCATTAAGCAAGCATATGTGGAATTGTTAAACTGTTTGAACTCATCATATGTCATGTGTTGCATTAGACATGGTTGGAAGACAAATTACTGTTCCTAGTCTATTTACGAACATATGTACATAATAATAAACCCATTTACTATCAGCGGCACTAAGTAATAACACATCAGGACTTTAATGGTCTCATTAGTAATTTGTTTGTATAGGAAATGCTTTAAGCCCCAGCCATATTGTCTGATAAAGATCCAATTCATTTATGGAAAAAGAGCAACGATCTGTATTAAAGATGGTTTATTCATTGCACATCCTAGAACCAATATTAAAATATTTCACTGTCAGAGTGGATGACAATTGGTCCTTATGTTTTGTCACAGACGATTGTTTTTTGTTTTTTTGGTGGTTTTTTTTTGTTTTTTTTGTGGTTTTTTTTTTTTTTTTAAACAGGAATGTATACAAAAGAAAAACAAACATTCTTCTGTGTCTGTAAATAGAGAGCCAAAGGAATTGGCACACTGGTTCTGGAGAAATGTTCAAAGTTCCAGCAGCGTAGACCTGACCCTACTACTGTACTTTTCAGTTACATAGGTCAGCTAATAACTATATACAAAAAGGCATTAAATAGCTCCATAACGGCAAAGTTTCTTGAGGTTGACGGTGTCACAGGTATGACTGCACCGCCCTCAGAAGGCAGGTAATTGCTAAAAAAGAAACTTGTAATAATCGTCTCGATAACTGTAGAGCACAAGCACTGGTACCCTGAAGAGACAAAACAACAAGTTATGTATAATACAGTCTGGAAATGGGCTGTAGGCAATATCTGTCATTACTAATGACTCCTTATCTTCCTTTGAAGTCCACACTGTCTATTTTATCCTCTCCACCTTCGTGTTGCTGTCACTTACCGCCCTCTCAATTGCCAAACAATTATTCAATCTCTAATATCCACCCAGTCTAACTCATGGAGACTCTTTGCCACCTTCAACTCACTTCTCTGCCCACCTGCACTTCCTCCCCCACAGCTCATGATTTTGCCACCTATTTCAAACATAAAATCACCACCACTTGACAAGACATTTCCTCATACCAAATTCCACCCACTCTACCTACACTCCCCAATCCACCCTTACTTCATTATCTCCAGTAACTGAAGACCGTCTCTGCACTCATCTCACCCTAGAACCTGTTCCCTCCTAACTTCTCCGCTCCCTCTCCTTCACTGCATGCCCACCTCTATCTCTCCACTGGCACATTTCCATCCTCTCTTAAACATGCGCTCATCTCACCAATTCTAAAGAAACCATCTCTCACTCCAGCCTCTCTCCAACTACCACCCTATTTCTCTCCTCCCCTTTGCCTCCAAACTACTTGAGCGATTAGTGTACTAGCGCCTGTCTCCCTTTCTCTCCCCTCATTCTTCACACTCTGCAATCAGGATTCTGCCCCCAACATTCCACCGAAACTGCTCTCACAAAAGTGATCAATGATCTATTACTGCAAAGTCTAAGGCTCATTTCTCCATACTCATTCTCCTGGACCTCTATGCTGCTTTTGACAATATTTATCATTCTCTTCTACACACCCTTCAGTACATTGGTCATTGTGACAGTTCTTTTCTAGTTCACTTCCTACCGATCAAACCACTCCTTTTAGTGTTTCTACTTCTAGCACATCCACTCCTGGGATCCACAAGGCTCTGTTCTTGCTTGGCCCTTTACTTTTTTTTTTTTATTGTAAACCTCTTCTCTTGGGGCACTAATTCGCTCATTCGGCCTCCAATACCACCTCTACACTGATGACACCCAAATCTATATCTCTCCCCCTGACCTCTCTCCGGTAACTGTCTTTCTGCTATCTCCTCATGGATGTCTCAAAGCTACCTAAAGCTCAACATGTCCAAAACAGAGCTTATTATCTTCTCTCCTACCAGAGTCACCACCTACCTCAAATCTCCCTCAATGTCAATAACACCACAATTTCCTCAGTCTAAACAGAACCCGCTCCCTTGGTGTCACCTGACTCCACCCTTTGCCTTATTCCTCACATCCAGACTCTCTCAGTCCTGTCGACTCCACCTTAAAAAAAAGCCAGAATTCACTCTTTACTTACTCAACATTCTACCAAAACTCTTATCCATTCTCTCATCATCTCTGTATTGACTATTGCAATCTGGCATTCCTGACACCCATATAGCCACACTTCAATCCATCCTAAATGCTGCTGCAAGACTGATATTCCGATCTCACCGCTCCACATCTACTGCACCACTTTGCAAATCCTTACACTGGCTCCCTGTGTTCTCCAGAATCAAATTCAAATTACTCACCCTTACCTACAAAGTCCTCAACAACACCACCCATTCAAATCTCATATCAAAATGCTCTGCCTTCTGCCCTCTTCGATCTACCTCAGAGTTGTGCCTTGACTCGTCTCTGGTAACCTCCTCTCAGTCCCACCTACAAGACTTCTCTCATGCTACTCCCTACTTATGGAATTCCCTACCACGCTCAAACTTTCCAACATCCTCCACATCTTTAGACAATTTGAAAACCTCTCTCTTTTTAGAGGAAACCTTATCACCGATAACACTAGTCACACTAATGCACCCTCACAACTGTTCCAATCTCCACTCTGAGCTACATTTGCTCCTCTTGTTTCAGCTGTGCCCTCTTCCAATGTAAGTTCTCTAATAAGTAGGGTCCTTCATGCCATTTGTTTTTCATGTCTATTTATTTTGTCTTCCTTGTATGTCTCTGTTTTTCCCCTGTAAGGCGTTTCAGAGCAGTGCGGTATCTTATAAATCTACTATAATAATTATTACTAAAGCTGCCCATACGCATTATACAGGATTTTCAGCACAACAGCAAAAACCCAGATCGATGAGTAATGCGTTTAGCTGCACTTCCATATATTCATTCAGACATCACAGAGCATGTATGGCTATATCTGTGGGTCAAACAATAACCACACCCAATGATGGCCATCATGCCACATCAAATACAGTTGGCCTTTGACTATACATAGACTAACACAATATTGAATTACTTAAAAAGCATCCACATTTGCAATGGGTGTAGAGAATGTAGTTTGTCAAGTGTCACAGTATACACAATATTTTTATGTGGTGTTTAATGGATGTTAAAACTAGCCAAACATGGACAGTCTAGATAACAGGACTTTTGTACTTTAGTTAAATCCTTTTCTTCTGCATCAGTTTGGGGACAATGACAATGTGTATAGAGGGTCGAGGTAGGAGTTTGACACTTTAAATGTAAATTTTCTTCACTCCTCCCCTTCCGATACTCATATTGTGGACAACATGAGAACCCAGAGATCAAGTCATATAAACATAAATATTCAGAGCCCTAACAAAGGAGTGAAGAAATCGCTCTTCCTCTGAAGATTGATCTTGGCATAATCCCATTTTTTACAATGTCCTGATTTAAGTGAAACTTAGAAAATACCTTTGAAAGGATGACTTAGTCCAAAGGACAGCTCTATCCTGGGGTGGGGTGGATATATGAAGATCTGTAATACCATGAAAACCAAGGATCCATAGGAGGGATATATAGAGGTTGTACATAAATAACTCTGAAACTCTGCACTTATAGTAAAGTGACACCCTCCTCTGAGAAGAGAATGCTGGAACATTTAGTTCCACTCTACACATGATTGTTGGTTTCTGCCAGCACAAGAGCTCTCCTTCTATGCTACTACTGTGGCATTGATTGACTGAGACTTTAGAGGATTTCCCTGCAACAGAAGATGTCCTCTGACTACAGCTTTAAGCACCACTCTTAGCTCTAGCTATCACCTTTAACGGGAAGCCTTGCTTTCACCTTGAAGCCGCATTAAAGTGACAGCATCTAAGGTTGGAATCCATGGTTCAATACGAAATGGCAAAGGAGCAACTGTTTACTCTAAGCTACCAAAGGATCAAGTGGCACAGACTATCTTCTACAGGATTTTTATGCCCAAATGCACAGATCCGTTTAGAGACTGATGGAGACTTTTCATTAGTCTGTGCAACTAGAGTATCTTGTCTTTGGGGAAGATTTGCTTTTGGGAGTCAAACAGCAGACCCAGATGATGTCTGTGTAAGAACTAGATTGGATTTATAATACCCGATGATCCACCCATGGGATTCTAGCATGTGTGCCATCTCTCACAAATGAGTATGAACCTAACCATGATCCCAATAAGGAATAATTGTAACCTCTTTGAATACCAGTAGAGCAGCCATGAACACCATTGATCTTTATGAACACCCGCAGGCGGACATGTCGAGACGCCAAGAGGAGGAGCCGAAATAGGAAATAAGGCTGAACTGTGAATTTAAGACATTGGATGTCCTTACTAGACAGGAACATTTAAATAAGCATCTATGTCCACGGATACCATGACCTCAGATAGTTGCAGGAGGTTCAAATTAGACCCAAAGGATCATCTGCCCTTTGGACTAAGCAGAGGTTGGACTAGAACACCATTCCCTTATTGTCTGATGGCACTGGGATCACCACCCCTGTCATAATTAATGTCCAAATAGCTTCCTATAGAGCCCTGTGTCTTACTAGGGCTCCAGGAAGGTCGATGTTGAGGGCTTGGAAGAAGCTGTCTGGCTGCCTAAGACTGCATTCTTCTCGGTTGTCAAAATGTTCACTAAGTTTGATGTTGTTATATTTTCAAGTGCGCCCCCCCTATTTTCTTCTTTTCATTTATCCCATTCATTGCATATTATATGCTGTGGTAGGCAATAGAAGAATCTGCTCACAAATATAATTGATATATCACAGATTAACAGTAATTATAGCTGCAACCAATGACCTCAGGGGGGGATATCCAACTTACTTTAGACCAGTTTTCTAAGTATTTGTTTGCTTTTTCTTTAAATTGAATACACTTTTAGGATGCTAAATAAACATTTTTACTCAATACTTATGTCAAATCAAACTATATAACTTAGTCAGGACCAAGGAGAGGCCTGTAATTAACACTCAATGTGCAGTTTAGAGGTAACAGTTGGGACCTGTTAACAGAAGAAAAGTGTCCTTGGACAAAAACAAAGGGAGAGGGCTTGGTCTGTTTAATTTGCACTGGGGCCCCACTATTTCTGATGGCAGCCCTACCTGAGAGCATCCACCTTGGGTGGGGATTCCCATTTATCACACTAGGACAAGGATAAAGAGTCTGTCATTTAGGCAATAGTTTCACCAGTAAGTTCTCTTACTGATAAGAATAAATTGTTTCTTCTTCGTTTTAAACAGGGTATTGATCTGCCAATGCCTAACGATCTTGAATGTTTAGTGCTTGCTATAATTATCCACATCCTGCTGCCTTGTGGAATCCTCCACAGTCAAGTCCACCACCACCTTGCACTGCTTCTGCGAGGGCACCTCTGAATCTAAACCCTTACAGGGTTGGATACCAGAGCAGTAGCTGTGGAGGAGGAATGTAGAATCCACTAAAGTAAAGAAAACCTTAAGGAGGGTTCTGGAGTGACCTCACTATACTTCAGGTCCTAAGCAGCTCATTGGGTGGAGTTGTCACACGGCTTGTGACTGAGATACCGCAGATGAACTGACTGGCTGGCTCGCTGAGGCGTAAGCAGAGGAGGCAGAAGGAAGGTTCCACAGACGATTCAGCCCAGGATGGTTTGGCCAGACTGGTGGTGGCAGCAGTGACAGAGAAGCTCTTGGAGCAGTTCCTCGTAGGGAGGGAGGTGGAGACACCAAATGGTAACATTTCAGCCCACTCCTGCCCTTGGACTCTTGCCATGAGGCCTTCTGGATGCAATTGGTGGTGAAAAGGTTAACTGAAGTAAATAAACCACCGCTGCCAGAGGCAGCCCTGATGACAAGCATCCTACTCCTGTGAGCACTCAGAGAAACTGCAGTTCCCTGCAGAGAGGGTATATCGAAGGGGAGTAGTTTCAGAAAATATAAATGCCAAACTCCTGCCTGGACCCTTTATACCCATCGTCAGAGACCGCCATAGAATACAAGAAATTATTTTTACATTGTTTAGAAATGTTTTTACCGAATCCCAATAAAATATTTATTCCCCAAAATAAAAACAAAAAAATGCAATACTCTTATTGATAACACCTTCCTAGAAACACAGTCTTCCCTGCATCACCTATTCGTTGGCTGTACTGTTGTCTGCCTTGGTCCCCAGGGAACCTGTATTGGGAAAGGCAGCCAGTTTGAACTCATATGTCATATGACGGTGTCCCCGTCCTATTACCTCAATATCACCAGGTGTCAGCGTGATGCTGCACGAGGAACATTTTTGTCAGTAACGGACAATACAAAATAAAAGGCATTCAAATTGTAAAGTAAATGCTATATCACAAAACAAGAACTTACCTCTTTTCTATTTTGATTGTGGAAATTTCATCAAGTATTAACTCTAGGTATCTCTGCTTTGGCAATTTAGACATTAGCTGCTTCACAGATGCATTGAATGTTTGCTTATCGGCACACTACAAGAGAAACAGATATAATTATCTGACGTTCATCTTACTGTGCTAATACAAAAAAGCAAAATACCTATAAAGAAAGCACTAACACTGGCCTGTAACAGGAGGCAGTAACTTGCCCCCTACAGTTCTTCACAAAACCTTAGGATACCTCTCGGCAATATATTAAACCTGCTGATGTTCATTATTTCATCTTGTTTTAATGGTTTTACGACAGTACTATTTTTATAGTTTAGAGCAATGCCTTGTTAAATAAAATATCCTGTTTGTTTTTAGTGATATAGCACCATTTTGCATATACACCCACGATGTCACCCTCTATAAGCAGCAGATTTTATCTAGATATATACACGTTGATTTGTTCAGTCACAGCATGTACCACAGACAGTCTGCTTGTGGAATTAGTGAACCAGCTCCATTACACAGGAGGCAAAGTCTCAAAGTCAAAAATTAGAAACAAGAAAATAAATCAAATAAAAACTAAAACAGAGGCTGCCTAGCAGTCCCCAAAGTGCCTACACGGAGGGCACTAAACTGAAACAGGAAGTGGGGTGTAGAAGAGGGGGCGCTAGGTATCAACACGCCTATCCCCACTACACTATACCCAATGTACCCAGTGCCCTCCAATGGACCAAGATAAATGGATTTAAAGTATAAAAGTCCTATTTTAAAGCATTGCTACATCAATAAACATTACTTACCTCCAATAACAATAAACTATGTATAGCTTCTTTTGGTAGATCTACCTAAAATAATAAGGAAAGGACCATTGTTTAGTGCTTACAATATGAAGTTTCTTTTTGCTGGTATTTTAAAGCAGAATTTGTTTTCAAACATCAATAAAAATGAGTTGATGGCACTCCTTGGTCTACGTCATACCTGATTAAACTATCCCTAGGAGCGACATTGAGAGTAGGAGAGAGACTTGTTGGCCATTACAGGAATGGGGAGCGTTGGGCCCTAGACATGTAGAATTTGATATTATAGCTAAATGAGAACTTCACCAAAAACTGAGAATTTTGAGAATTCTGCCTGTGGCTAAAAGCTCTTGAGATAGCAACATACTAAAGAAGGGGCCTGTACACATTAACATGCAGTCAGGCACCGGGAGTAATCGTTTTTACGATTACCACTATTCCGACATGGAGAAGCCCTACAAAGAAAATCTGAAATTATGAAAACCGATGTGAAAATAAACAGACTTACCTTCAACCAGACACTGGACATCTCCGATGGGAGCACCATGCTGACAGCAAGTGATTTCGATTGAAGGAGTGTTCGGCAGTGCAGGCTGACGTCATTGTGATGTCTGTCAATAGAAATTTAAAGGGGCAATGTGGGGACCCCTAAGGCTAAGTGTTTAAACACTTAACACGACATTACCGCTTTAAATTTGTATTGACAGACGTCACCCTGCAGTGTGGAACACTTCTCCAATCGGAATCACTTGCTGCCAGCATGATGCTCCCAGCGTCGGGTTGAAGGAAAGTCTGTTTATTTTCACATCGTTTTTTCAGAATTTTGGATTTTATTTGTAGGACTTCTCCATGTCGGAATACTGGTAATAGGTAAAGTGTACCCAACCCGTCAGGCACATCCTCATTTGATTATCCTTTTGATTGCATTTAGGGGAACTTTTGTAATGCCTTTTTGTATCCTTTAGCTAAAGTTGAGTGAGAGGGACCACCTTGCCATTCACACTATTACAAATGCCTGTTCCTACTTTCAAGTGAAGTACCCAGTGTTAATCACTGTCCCCCCAAATGGATCAACACAACAGACAATGATATGTAGGTATTGGTGGATTTCTATATATACAGAATGAAATGAGAAAGGGTAGTACATGGTAGCAGGGGTACATGATAAAGCCTATAAACCATATATATATACGAGACTGCGTAAAACATGTAGCACAGAGTTATAGAAACAAAACACTTACTGCCAAAATTTCTATTTCTCTATTTCTTTGTTGCAAGCTTATAATGGAGCTTTGAAGTTTTGAAATAATCTGCAAATAAAATATTACTTTCAATACAGTAGTAACAATAAATGGGCACTTGCAGAGTTATAATTTACACGTAGGAAGATTAGGATTTTATACATGAAATGGAAACATGCATTGAAAGTACACCAGTCGCTTAAGCTCAGGCAAGGCAGCAATTTTGAGAATTGAGTAGGAACCACTGACATCTCTGTGGCACCTTCCTGGTTGATGGTGAATAGATTCGGCTGTATCTTCATGTATAGATCACAAATTATCTTCCTCCAGTGTGTATGGGACAAATGTACTTTAAGGGGATGGGTTTCATTCCCTACTCGGAAATGTATTTTTGGTTTATGTAATTCGCAAGGTTTCGCATCGCTGATCCTCACCACTGACATTAATAATTCTATTTCACTGGATTAGTAATTACCAAACCTGCTCCCAAAGAGGAAAATATAACATGATCTGTGTGATTGAGATGAGTAATTCTGCCTTAATGTACACCCACTGGCAGCCATCAGAAAAGCTGCATGTACAGCTGGGAACTACCTCCATGCCAATCCCTACTGGCTGCAGAGGTCACAAGTTGGTGATGACATCACAAAGTAAGATTAGGGAGGGTGCAGTGGCGGATCCAGGGGAGGGCTAGCAGGGGCTTGCTGCCGGCGGCTGCACACTATGGGCAGGTCCGTTCGGCAGTGACAGGTAGGGACAGTGTGCTGCCCGGATGCTCTGATTGTGAAACACAATCAGAACATCCGGGCAGCACACTGTCCCTACCTGTCACTGCCGGACGGACCTGCCCATAGTGTGCAGCCGCCGGCAGCCTCAGGTGTCAAAAAGGGGGCGGGGCCTAAATCGCCCCGGGTAGAAGTATTCTCTAGATCCGCCCCTGGGAGGGTGGTGGTGGATAGGCGGTAATAAGTGTGAATCCCCTTAAACAGGAGGTGTCAAAGGGGAAATTCTCTGGATTCAACACAATAACATCAATGAAACCAAGCCAGTACTAGATGATTTAGTAGATGATAGAACTGTGACATATGCTCCTGCTGTTCATTCCATCTGCTTTGTGCAGTCTTTGGACTTGGCAGAAACAAGTTGGCAGTCTCATAGCCTGGCCATGGTGACATTGGGCAAGTAAACTGCAGCATCCAAAGTAAATGCATTAAGGAAAGAAAATATATAAGTAGGTATGATCCTTTATGGTGCATTTTAAAGTGTTTACTGGATTGTCATTGTACGTGTATACATTTTAAAATATAGCACAATTTTGAGGCTTTACTAGCTATAGTACTGGCTAGTGTGATGCACAAATCAGCTGATTACTGCATGCTAACTGTGAGCCCACCTGTAACCACCAGTCCGTTACTTGTGTCTAACTGTTGGATGACAAAATTATATTATTCCAACATAGGTGCTGTAGAGCGTTCGGAAAACTGCACGCACTGCATCTATATAGAAGTATCAGAAGTCATGTATCTGTGTCATGTATCTGTCATGTATCTGTCATGTATCTGTGTCATGTATATGTCATGTATCTGGTCCATTAGGGGACTGGAGGCTGCAGAATTTATCAACGAGGACACACATGATAAGATCACAGACACATCTTGTACTCATGACAGTGAAACTATTTTTGCACATACTGGCACACATGCATAATTAATGCATAGTTAAGACTTCTAAGTCCTATAAAATAACAATGGGAAAAAGTTGTTTATCCTCACAATACATCAGATCAAATACAGAGCGGTCACAAAATCGTGAACTTTAGCTTGAGTGCAACACATAAACCAAACATTGAATTGAATACAGGAAAACATTTGGTCTCTAGCCACAGCGGACGTTACCTGGGTTTCATAACGTCGTCTTATGCTGGCAGGTAACCTTTCTGGAGGGAGGATGCTGACACTTGGGACTATGGTACTGCTGTGCTGCTCAAACTGACCTGTCAAATAAAACCACAATGTAGTCAGAGACTATACAAAGCTTAAACAGAGCTGACCATCTGTGTCCTCTTCACGTCAACACATACAAAAGGAAATTTCAATGAAAAGATGAAGGTCAACATGCAGCCCGCAGGTCTCTAGTCGTTCTGCCGTCTATAGCTCATATATGTGCTCTCCATTCAGCTTAGTGATTTATCTTGGATGCATTTTACAGCCGCAAAAGGTAGAATTGTCCTCTCTTGGTTTTTAATAGATAAAAAAATTCCTTTATAAAATTTGTCACTCTTCAGAATCATCATCATTTATTTATATAGCCCCACTAACTCCACAGCGCTGTACAGAGAACGCACTCACATCAGTCCCTGCCCCATTGGAGCTTAGTCTAAATTTCCTAACACACACACACAGACTAGGGACAATTTGATAGTAGCCAATTAACCTTCCAGTATGTTTTTGGAGTTGGGCTCCAGACATGGGAGGAAACCGGAGCGCCCGGAGGAAAAGCCACGCAAACAAGGGAAGAACATACACACTCCACACAGATAAGGCCATGGTCGGGAAACAAACTCATGACCCCAGTGCTGTGAGACAGAAATGCTAACCACTAAGCCACCGTGCTGCCCTACACACTCTTCTCTGTTATTGCATAGGGCACTATCATCTACCTTGTGAGGGTACCATGAGAGGGTAGGTATTTGCAGAGAGCTGATTTTTATTTCTGAACTCTTATTTATATAGCGTCTACATATTCTGCCGTCCTTTACAGATAATATTTAATCATCATCATCATCATTTATTTATATAGCGCCAACATATTCCGTAGCGCTTTACAATTGGGGACAAACGTAATAAACTAATAAACAAACTGGGTAAAACAGACAAAGAGGTGAGAAGGCCCTGCTCGCAAGCTTACAATCTATGGGACAATGGGAGATTGACACATGAGGTTAAGTATACATTTTGCATCTTGGCCCAGCCAGACTGCAAAGGTAGGGTGACTCATAAGCTAAATGATCCTGTCACACAACAATGTTGGTCCGGGGGTAGTTGTCTTGTGTGAAATTGTGTAACAGGCTAAAGGTAGTGAGGTTAAGATGGTGGTTGAGGAATATTATAAGCTTGTCTGAATAGGTAGGTTTTCAGAGAACGCTTGAAAGTTTGTAGACCAGAGGAGAGTCTTATTGTGCGAGGGAGAGAGTTCCATAGAGTGGGTGCAGCCCGAAAAAAGTCCTGTAACCGGGAATGGGAGCATGTAATGAGGGTGGATGAGAGACGCAGATCTTTTGCAGAACGGAGTTGCCGAGTTGGGAGATATTTTGAGACAAGAGAGGAGATGTATGTTGGTGCAGCTTTGTTGATGGCCTTGTAGGTTAGTAAAAGTATTTTATATTGGATTCGGTAGAAGACAGGCAGCCAGTGTAGAGACATACAGAGTGATTCAACAGAGGAATAGCTATTTGCAAGGAAAATCAGTCTTGCCGAAGCATGCAAAATAGATTTTAGGGGTTTGAGTCTGTTTTTGGGAAGACCAGTAAGGAGGGAATTGCAATAGTCAATGCGGGAGATGATTAGTGCATGAATTAAGGTTTTAGCAGTGTCTTGTGTGAGATATGTGCAGATTCTGGAAATGTTCTTTAGATGTATGTAACATGATTTAGATATAGAGTCAATGTGGGGAACAAAGGATAGGCGTGAATCAAGGATTACACCTAGGCAGCGAGCTTGTGGGGTGGGATTTATGGTCATGTTATCAACAGAGATAGAAATGTCAGGTATGCTCTTGTTGGCGGGTGGGAATATTATTAACTCTGTTTTAGAAAGATTAAGTTTGAGTTGACGAGAGGACATCCAAGATGAAATGGCAGAAAGACAGTCAGTTACACGGGACAACACAGATGTCGAGATATCAGGAGAGGATAGATAGATTTGGGTATCATCCGCATAGAGATGATACTGAAGGCCAAAGGAACTTATTAGATTTCCAAGACAAGCGGTATAGATAGAGAACAGCAGAGGACCTAGCACCGAGCCTTGTGGTACTCCAACTGATAGGGGAAGCGGAGCAGAGGTGGCTCCAGAGAAATTAACAGTGAAAGAGCGATTAGAGAGGTAAGATGAGAACCAGGATAGAACTGTGTCTTGAAGACCTAGGGATTGCAGCGTTTGTATGAGAAGAGAGTGGTCAACGGTGTCAAATGCAGCCGAGAGATCAAGGAGAATTAGGAGAGAGTAATGGCGTTCAGTCTTAGCAGTGATCAGATCATTAACAACCTTGGTCAGCGCAGTCTCTGTGGAGTGTTGAGAACGAAAGCCAGACTGAAGAGGATCCAACAGGTTGTTTGCAGAAAGAAAGCGTGTGAGGCGAGTGTAGGCAAGTCTCTCTAGAAGCTTGGAGGGGCAAGGGAGCTGAGAGATGGGACGGTAATTTGAGAGAGAGTTTGGGTCAGAGTTTTGTTTTTTTAGAATAGGAGTAATCACTGCATGCTTGTATAGTGATGGAAAGATGCCAGTAGAGAGTGAGAGATTACAGATTTGAGTTAGAGGTGAAATGAGCACAGAAGACAGGGATCTACCAATTTGCGAGGGAATAGGATCAAGAGGACAGGAGGTAGAGTAGGAAGATAAGAAGAGCGTAGAAATTTCCTCTTCATTTGTGGGGTCAAATGAAGAAAGGGTGTCAGAGGGTAGAGGGAAGGAAATGAGCTGATGGCTTGTTGAGGAAGAGGATACCATTTCTAGTCTGATCTTGTCAATCTTGTCCTTGAAGTAGGAAGCAAGATCCTGAGCACTGATAGTAGATGGAGGGTTCGGGGTGGGAGGATTGAGAAGATGATTAAATGTATTGAAAAGGCGTTTGGGGTTAGAAGCCTGAGCATAGATAAGAGATTGAAAGTATGTTTGTTTTGCAGTGTCCAGAGCATTTCGATAGGAGTGGTAGACAGAAGTATATGTGAAGAAGTCATTAGAGCTTCGAGATTTACGCCAGTGACGTTCTGCTTTACGGGACAGTTGTTCAAGATTTCGTGTTGCTTTGGTGTGCCACGGTTGACATCGAAGTCGACGTGTAGTATGAAGTGTCGCTGGAGCCACTTGATCAAGGGCCGTTGCTAAGGTTAGGTGAAAATGAGGTACTGCCATCTCAGGGGATGAGAATGTAGAGATAGGGGAGAGAAGGTGTTGGAGAGAGGTGGAAAATTGTTGAAGATTAATAGAATTAAGATTTCTACGAGTATGAGGAGGCTTGGTTGAGTTAGACAGTAGAGAGGTTAGAGCAGTGGGGGTGAGAGTGTAGCTGATAAGGTGATGATCCGAGAGGGGGAAGGGTGTATTAATAAGATTAGAAACTGAGCATAGTCTAGAGAAAACAAGATCAAGGCAGTGGCCATCCTTATGAGTAGATGATTCAATCCACTGGGAGAGGTCAAGTGAGGATGTTAGAGAGAGTAGTTTGGAAGCAGCTTTGGAAGGTGGGTTATCAATGGGGATGTTGAAGTCACCCATGATGATGGTGGGGATGTCTGAAGATAAGAAGTGAGGGAGCCATGCAGAGAAATCCTCAATAAATTGTTGGTGTGCTCCAGGGGGACGATAGATCACCGCAACACGTAGGGAGAATGGATTAAAAATGCGAATAGCATGTACTTCAAAAGATGTGAACGTGAGTGATGGGACATTTGGTAGAACTGTGTATGTGCACTGTGGGGAGAGAAGTAGTCCAACCCCACCTCCTTGTCTGCCTTCAGGTCTGGAGGTGTGGGTGAGATGGAGGCCACCATGTGAAAGTGCTGCAGGTGAGGCAGTGTCTGATTGCATGAGCCATGTTTCTGTTATTGCCAGAAGGTTGAGGTTGTATGAGAGGAAGAGATCATGAACGGAGGTAAGTTTGTTACAAACAGAGCGTGCATTCCAAAGGGCACATTTAAAGGACTTTGGAAGAGAGGGGAGACAGGTGATGTGTTTGAGGTTTGCTATAGAACGGTAGTGTTCTGATGTATGTGTGTGTGAGGAGTGTGGGGGACCTGGATTAGGTGATATATCACCAGCTAATAGAAGCAGAGTGAGCGAAAGATAGGCAAGGGGATTGTAAGATGTGTGGCTTTTTATTTTCTGGCGACAGGTGGAGGCTGTACTTGTTAGAGATAATAAATAGGACAACAGTTCATGGGTGTTAAATAGAGGTGAGTGGAGTAATGCAGGTGCAATATGAACAAATTTGTGTGTTGGTGGAGGGGTGAAAGATGACACAGTCCTAAAGATCATGCCATGAAATGAGACTAAGAAAAGCAATTTGTGAAACATTGTGAAAAAAGGGGTAAAAGCAAGGGTATTTTAAGAATTACCTCTTAGCAGTATTCCATATAAATAGACAAGTAGTGCTGAAATAGGCTGTGGCAGATGTTGCTTATTGCTGGGAGTAAAATCCAGTCAAATGTAGTCCAATGTTTGTCCAACTGTGTTGTCTAACTGTGCATTTTCATCCACTTTGTGAGAAAATCCCACTTAGTGTAGAAATCACACACGTCTAACCCCACATACGTCTCCCCATAGAATGAAGCTAAGATGTAGTCAGTCTAATTTAGGAATACACTACAGATGTGCTAATTGGTCAGCTAATCAAAGGAAAAGAAAACATCATTCACATTAGTCCCTGCCCCAAACCTATATTCCCTATCTCCATACATAGGGTAATTTAGTCAGCAGCCAATTAACCTACCGGGATGGAGAACATACTAACTCCACACCGATAGGGCCCTGGTTGAATTCCAACCCATGTCCCCAGTGCGGAGATGCAGGAGAAACCCCACTTCCAACCCCAAACCTTATACTTTTTACGCCTGCCACACCTCTATTTTAGACCAGAGACCCACAACTCTGTGGGTCCCAAAACAACACCACACAGACACTGGTGGTGCTTAAACCAACGCCACACTGACATCCGGGGTTTCCCAAAATAGCAGCACGGTGACACTCGGGGGTCAGCTTTGAAAAAAAGAAAATAAGTGGAGCACCACTGTTTTAGATCAGTAATATATAAACAGTCACTGATCTTTCAGTAGAATTAACAATGGGTAAATGAGTAACTAGCATGTGGCCCAACATTAACCAAAATAAATCAGAAGAATGAATGGCTCTCGTTGTCTTGAACAGAGAACTATTGTTTGTAACAGGGAACAGCCGTCACCAGGAAGACTAATGTAATCATAGCCGTGCATACCAGAGAACTACCCACTGTTATAGATGCATAGTCTCATTTATTAGCATAATCTATACAAGCAATGCACCATTTTATTACTTACTCTGTGAGCTGCAGAAAGATCCCTTCATACTCTGCCCAGACAGTGTGTCCATCATCTCTCTAAATGATATAAACAATCAGTTATGACAATGCAACTCACATTCACAATGACATGAATACCAATACTAAACAACGGTGACGCACTTAAGCAGTCCATATATGGACTGTCTGGATCTATTTCCAATTTGGCCAAGTGTGTGTATCCGGCCGTTAGCCGTCTAGGCTAAATATAAATAAAAAAAATAAATGAAAAAGAAAAAACACCCTAGAACTTATGAAGCACTCTTAGTGCAGATGGTCGAAGATCGCACTTGAAGTCCCATGTGGTCATTGTCCGACCACGTTTTCCACCAATCCAAGATCCATATGTCTTTACTGAGAATGAGATCGGCATACCTCCTAATATTTGGGTTAGCGACCTCGGCACAAAATCTGTGAAGCTACTATAAATTCTCTACCTCGCTCTTCTGTCCCAAAAAAAACCAAAAAAACCTTAGGGCCAAATCTTATATATGGGGTAGCCGTTTATATAGACGCTCCAATGTAATGTTAAGAATATTGAGTTTTAAGCTATAACTATTATTTTTTTGTAAGGGTCACTTTTAAAATTATATTCAATTGTCGTCATCCCCCCCCCCCCCCAAAAAAAATACATATTATCCACACCTGTTATTTCTTTCATCCAGCACTTTGTTCCGCAGCTTTTGCAACAGGTGATCTATAAGATCTGACTCCAATATTCTCTTCTCACTCTGCCGTTCCTTCTCAAATGCCTTCAGCTGATTAAAGGAAAACAAACCGGCCGTGTTACTACCACCATGTATTCAGCACAGCTTGACGGAAAACATTAAAATTGCAGAATGATTATGGAAAATAAATCTATTTATATCCGTGTAGCCTGCTCCATTTTCACCAGAACTTTAAAGGGGAATTAAACATAAATCAGTTTTTCTGTTCCCCCACAATAAAGTCCCGCTTCCCAACTAGTAGCGCCCCCCCTCGCCTTCCACGCCAGGATAATACTCAGTAGGTAAAAATCTAACTTATCCTTAATTTAAAATCTGTCTTCCTGCACCAGTCCCCACCAATGTTTATGTTCCCATGTTTTTGAAACTCCGCTCCAACTAGCTTTTTAAAAAGGTCACGGCAATCTGTTTCACTCATCGTTTTAATTTATATCTCAACTGTATAGCAGAATGGAGTCATGAACGAGCGCTGCTGAGGGTAAAGATATGAACGTAGAGGGGGCGGTCACACCCATACCTGTTGTCATCTTCATCCTCAAGTGCCCCCCCCAAAGATGAATCAATGTCTTCAGCCTTTATGTCAAGATTAAAACCTTACTACATTCTTCTTTTATGTTTTCTTTTTACTTTGTAGAACAACTATTCTCTTCAGTTTATATCTCTCCCTGTAACAATTTTACAACCTCAAAAATGTTGCACCCCAAAAGCCTTGCGCCCTAGTCTGCAGCCTAGTCAGCCTATTGGATAATCAGGCCCTGCCCATTCCTCCAGTCTAACAGCTGGGAGAGCTTAGAGTGCAGCCTGTGGACATTGAATGATAAATGAAGGACCTGGCTGGACAATCTGCAGCAGTTGTCCCATTAGCACCATTGACATTATCCCAGCTGTTAACATTGCGTTACCACTGCTTATGATGTTTAATCAATTTATTGCAAATTATTTGTAAATATTTTTTTTTCTATGTATATAACTAAAACGCATAACTTAAACCCCTAATATATAAAAATCAGAGGAAAGGGGATATATGAATGTATTTTAGTGTAATAGACTTCTCTGGCTGAGGGACGTCATGACAATCTCTCTGGTAGGTGATACGGTACTGTATGACGGCAACTTTCTGCTCTGACCTTGAGAAAAATGGTCAAAGAGAGATATATTTTGTTCACTCATTTAAGGTGATGAGGTAAGGAGACTGATGGACTGGTCCGCAGGGAGGGATATGAATGACAGATACGTTAATGGTCTGTTTGTCTTTGTTTAATTTGGCAGTTATTACACTTACAGGATCTAGAGATGGACTTCTCACAACACATGCGATATAAGCATACATTTTAAACAAATTGCTTTTACTTCGTAATAATACAATTTGTATTGCTTAGATATTATGTCATAGCAAAAGCAATAACTGTTCTAATCCTGTAAATTTCATCTTCAATTTATTTATGATTAAAAAAAAAAAAAAAAGTGCATATATAACCTACACACAGTGGAGGGGCAACTTTGTGGTCTAAAGCAATATTAACGAGAAGGCAGCCTATCAATTATTTACTCCCTGTATGAAACAACTCTAGCACACGCAGCAGAACTAAAATAATAAAACAGGATTATGGGATATATTTACTAAACTGCGGGTTTGAAAAATTGGAGATGTTGCCTATAGCAACCAATCAGATTCTAGTTGTCATTTATTTAGTACATTCTACAAAATGACAGCTAGAATCTGATTGGTTGTTATAGGCAACATCTCCACTCTTTCAAACCCAGTTTAGTAAATCTAGCCCTGGGTATTAACAAACATATGGATCCTGCTCATGAGTTTTCCATTTACAGGACTCTACCAATCAAATTGATTGAAAGGCTGTATTCCCGTGACTATTGGTTCAGGCCATAAAATGGCTGCCAACACAGGGAGTAGTTAACTGATCCATTTTTAACTTTAGGTCAGTGACCTCATTTCTCTTAATCAAAAGTTGGTGATCCTTAAATGCCATCTAACTTCATAATGCTGAATGTTAACATATTCCAGAGGACTACACAGATTTACCTTGATATGATTTCCTTCTTTATCAGAGACAATAGCAGCTAATGTAATCCCAGACAGCCTGCAATATTCCTGCAGTTCATCTTGTGACTAAAGAAATAACAGAATTAAACATAGGATATCTTGTGACATCTCCACAGCGAAGAATGCTTCCAATAAACAGAGATCTATAGAAATGAACAGACATGGTATAACTAGCAGAAGTGAATCAAGTCCTACTGCTATCAGACTCAACTAATAGTATTATTATTATTACTTTTATTATTGTTATTTGGACGTTAGCTTTTTAACCATGTAAATGTTGCACTAAAACAAACTTTTACTAAATAAATAAAAATAATTTGTTTCATTTCTTATATGTTTGTAACAATGTAAAGTTTACCTCACATTCCTGAAACAAAATGGCTGATACTTACCTCTGACCAGTCATACATTATCTCGGCTGTAATGCCAGCAGCCCACAGCTTCTGAATGATGCCAATTGCCCTGTTGACGGACATTTGCCCAGCACTTACAACAAGCAGGTCACAGCTGCTCACCTGGAATTAAGAAAAAGAAAAAAAAAATTAATGAACTACAGACATATGCATTTGGGAGCAGCAATGTTCTCTGGCATTAATGTAACTGGATCGAAAATAGTCAAAACAATAAAACTTTGCACAAGTAAGCTTTGGTGAGGTGTTGTTGCATTTATCATGTGTAAAATTGGATCCCATAGATTGTAAGCTTGCGAGCAGGGCCCTCTTACCTCTCTGTCTGTATGTATAACCCAGTATTGTCTTATTAATGTTTGTTCCCAATTGTAAAGTGCTACGGAATTTGTTGGTGCTATATAAATAAATGTTGATTATGATGATTATGCATGCAACAATATGCAAAGAAAACATAATTGTGAAATCATGTAATGTTTAATTTGTTATGCCAGGTGAATCCCCAAAAGCATCAATGAGCCTTGGGCGCCTATGACCCTGTCGCCTGCGCCCTTCCTTGGAACACTTTTGGTATGTACTAACCACTGCATACCAGGAACACCACACAAGACCTGACGTTTTGGAGAATCAAACACATCAACCTCAAGAACTGACTGTTCACTTGCTGCCTAATATATGTCACCCCTTGACAGGTGTCATTGTAAAGAGATAATCATTGTTATTCACTTGTCAGTGGTTTTAATGTTGTGACTGATAGGTGTATACAAATGAAAACCCCGCAAGTTCATAACGTACTGTGAGAATCACCTGCTATCTACAACTGCTGAACTTAAAGGATACATCATTTATTTTGACAATAAGAAATTTCCTACATAGTCATTCACTTTCTGAAGACTTATGCAGGGGTCTATCACAGCCCCTTATGCTGCCTGAGGCACTCCCAAAACACTACCCCCCCACCCCTCACCTGCAGCCTACAATCACAGGTAACACGAGCAATGACTGCAAGTGGAAGCACGCGCTACATATCTCCATACACTGCTGTTCTTTTATGAATAGTGCGGAGACTGTCATCCAGAATAAAGGGGATGCGGAGGACAGAGGGGACGTCTCCTCCCATCACTGAATCTTCTGTACTGTGACATCAACCTACAGTCATTGCTTGTTGAAGTCAGGCAATGGGGCGACAAGAAGAGGTATGCCGTTCTGGTGGGCATGCTTAACACCTCATCTCTACCACCTCTAAAATTTGGCACAGGAGCGGTGGTGAATCAAGAAACAGGCTTTGTCTTATGGTTAATAAAAACATTTTAGCTTCCCTGTAGCAATAAGGGTTAAATGTCTTGCAGACTGCAGCAACATTGTATCAAGAAAATAAAAAGTAACAGTTAGCTGCTGCCAAGTCCTAATGTAGCAGACTATTTTTTTTTTCAAACTCATTTGGGACAAACTAAAGTCAGCTCACAAGTAGATAGGTTAGAAGGAAAGAAAAGGGAGAAAATTTAAATATTGGCTTATTTTTGCACCAGAAAGCTTCAGATAAGTGATATCATCAAGTGTAGAATGTAAACATAACGACAGGAGGAATAATATGCACTGTGATTTAAATTAATCACATTTCAAGTGAATTTTGTAGCAAGGTTATTACAATTATACATATGATTTATACATACAGTTTATTAAAGGGGAATGTTTCAAAAATATATAGAAAACTGTTCTATTATGATGCAGTTTGGGGAATAAGAAGCTTAAGCTGGGTACACACCTATGCAATCTTACGTCAGATCTAAAGGTAAATTGTGTAGGTGCGGACTTTCAATCACTGGTGAAATTGTTACGGAAATTGCATCTGTGATCTTCATCTCTCATAACCATCTGCTAAGACGATCGTGACTGTGCACACTCTACAGATATCTGCCTACACTGCTGGTCCTGAGTGCGTACACACTACCACATTTGTCCAACATTGTCTCATCGTTGATTCTGATTTTTGGGAAGTTTAAAAAAAAACCAAACAGATGCCATGTGTTTTAGTAAAATAATGATCGCGGGAGCGTACACACACTTCCAATATCTGAACAAATGGCCGTGAAACATGTGATCTGCACGATAATTGCACAGATGTGTACCCAGCTTTACAGTCGAGTCTAGGTCTATAACATCTTTCATCATTTATACCATATTCACAAGAAACTTACATATTCATCAGCACTAGAAAGTGCAGCAGAGATCTTGTCTATAGCTATGCTAACGCCAACAGCACAGGGCAGAATCATGGATCCAGTCTGAGGCCCTCTGAACTGTGAAATCTAAACACAAAACAATGCATGGTCTTAATAAAAGAAATACAAAGAGAAAAAAAAGAAAAGAGCACCCATAAGACTGTACATTCCCAACAGTGTTTCTAATTTTAATAGAGCTGGACAAAGCAGGTAATACTGACATATTGCCCTGACATTATCACGAGTGTGATATCCATGAATCATCCAATTGTAGACCATGCCTAGAAATCTGCTCTGCAGATGACTGCTGTCATTTCCCAACCTTCATGTGATCGGTCTTTTCAATTTGGCCACCCACACGTGTCATCAATAGATATTGCCGTACAGCAGTTGCTGCATGCGTGTAGCCAATATATCACTTATTTCTTAAGTTCGATGGATGTATTGCAACAATCTGTCCACATAAAGGACTTTGTTACTTATCTAAACTAATCATTCATTTATTAGTTCAAATTTCAATGTTAAGCATAATTGTTTAACCTTTTCTATGCTTAATTAACTTTGTGTGATTTTACTACACCTGAATAAAAGCTGAACACTCTTAATGAACGCAGACACATCATTATGTAATTTACCTTCAAATTCCTGGTGAGCATGACAATGTAGAGAAGTGGATGGAGCTCACATGTATTACTAAGGCGATTGTTCCATGTTTGGAGATGGCTATAAGAATTGGCTACACAAATAGACTCAACACATTCACATGATGTGAGTGAGTTCTCTGTACAGCGCTGCGGAATTAGTGGCGCTATATAAATAGCTGATGATGATGACATAAGAAATGTGTGTGCTCCTGAGACAGCGAGGGCAAGTGGTGGCTGTCAGGTGGGAGAGAAACAAAGGGTGGAAGTAGATCAAAAAGGTGGAAAGTATGCAAACATCGGCCTTTAAATTAAATAATTACATTGTGTTACAGATAGGAGAGGGGACACTGCTTTGTTTATTAACCAGACCTTGTTCCTCTTTCCCGTAGCGCTCGCTCGCTATGGTCAGTGGAGTTCAGAGCAGGAAATAAATGACAGGTAAGGAACAGATGATAATAAGTATATGCTGTAATGTGTTCTGCTCAGTACAGTACAAAGGATCATTTGCTCAGCAGCTGTACGCACTGTCCGAT
The DNA here is from genome assembly GCF_038048845.1 of Mixophyes fleayi. Lineage (NCBI taxonomy): Eukaryota > Metazoa > Chordata > Amphibia > Anura > Limnodynastidae > Mixophyes > Mixophyes fleayi. The sequence continues at coordinate 26,894,643 of NC_134413.1, forward strand.
CCTGTGGTAATTGCGTTATTACAGCCAAGGCTTACCAGATGGTCATATCTCCCCCCGGCTGCCAGGATGTCAGGGACGGTTCTTTGCCGCCGTTTGATGAATGCAACAAACTGAAAAACTATCCCATTGTGTTGCTGCATCTTGTACACAAGGCCGAAGTTCACAACCACCTAAACGACAAACACACACATTTTAAGGACCACTAAACTTAAAATAAAAGTCCACTTATAGATATGTTATAACATATAAAAACAATGAAATATACATGGAAATGTTTCAGGAGTCTATCAGACCGGAAAATATAGTATAAAAGTTTGTGATCTCGGAGGGGGATATTATTATATAGACACCATACTAAGGCTGGGTACACACTACAGAATTTTCCGACCAATGTGTTATCTACAACGATTTTACTAACGGCTGGAAAAGAAAAGTCCTGATCAGCAGCCGATTCATGCGTACGCACTATATATGTTTTACAAGATTTACCCTCAGATCTGTGCTCTTCATCTGTCATTACCATCGGCTGAAAAGATTGTGACTCTGTAAACTCTATGGAGATCCTGATTTGGAGTGTGTACACACTGCGGGATTGTAAGGTGGTTGTAATGAGATTTTTAAACAGTACGACCAATCAATTAAAACGACATTTGGGTGGAGTTATCCATTAAATGGGTTCTACCACTCTGCTGACAAACTTTATTAACTATGTTGTTTTCTGGAAATCCTCCTCTCCTACAACTCTAAAAGAATGGCTCACCGGTGTTGGATTTTATAGATATATGGACGATCTGATTCTATGTTCTTCGGATCGTTTTAATGACTATTGTGCCACATGGTTGTACTGGCTGGAATTCCAGGGCACCGAAAAATATTCTGCCTTATCCAAATAGTCTCCTTCTGTGGAGCTTCTTGATGGGAACTAGCTTTCTTTTCGGTCTTCAACATTTGCCCCTTATCTAGCAATAATTGAAGACTGGGATTTTGTTCGTAAGGACCCCTCCCTCCCCCCTTCCATCCATCCCCTGTTTTCCTACCCCTGCCTTCCTTTGTATGCTTAATTTTATTTGGTTTATTCCTTTTAAATACTCAATATTTAGCCAACTAGGGCTTTTAATCCCATGTTCCTCATACTTAGATCAGATGATCTACGGTTGGAATCTAGAACTTGTTCTTTACGGGATTTTGTGAGAATTAATTTTGCAAAACTCTCCTTACATTCATATTGCATGACGATTTGTTGGATTGCCCTTTATTTATATATTTGTATATTTTGAGTAATTTTTCCTAATAAAAAGTGGTTGTACAACAGAACAAAAAAGTTGTTTTTTAGTAAGAAAATAAATTAGGCAATCAAAAGTGTCCTATAATGGACATTTCAAAAATAAGAAAAAAAAACTGATGGAATGGCTAGAAACGGTACAGGTATGATACAAAACTTATATTTCTAAAAGTAATAAACAGAACTTTTTTTTTTCCATTTATGTGTATGTTCTGGGCTTGAAGTTATACGCAGTGGTCCTGTAATCAAAGTTACATAATGTGTTAATGCACACCCAACGAGTCTCTACAAAAGAGATCCCTAGTCTATCTCATCTGGTGATATCTATTGCTGTATTCAAGTCATCTGCACAAAATGAAATTTTAGTTTAAATATTAGACACAATTTTGATTAATGTCCCTTTAAAGGTCTAGATACAGGCTGAAACATGTGTAATTATCTCAGATCCCAGTATGGAGGGTTCTAAACTTGATTCTGGGAAATTCTTCCTTGGAGGCCTGGAATGAACGCAGGCATCATTTCTCATGTACGTATAATGTTTTATTTTAGGCTCATTAAATACTGTGGGTTCTAACCTGAAGTTTTACACTCATTCTCTTCATTAATCCTATAACTTCCTCCAGGTCCTTCAGGCCTTGTTTGGCCAAAACACCGACTCCTGATTTCTGCTTTGTCAGTAAGGACATCATTGGTTCTACTTCTTGAAGGTCTCCTTTCTGCTCAATAAACTTATAAAGGCGGTTCAACTGAAACTGAAAGAAGAATATTGATTATATGGTAATATAAGAATAATATTGGTCCATCATTAACCTAAAGTGCTTTAATCTCAATAGGTCAGTTTATAAGCTGATGATTTGTGCTCTGCTAAACCATCTAGTTTTGGAATGTACCATATTTCCCCATGTATATGACGCACCTTTTTCCCAAAAATTTTGGGTCTAAAACCTGGGTGCGTCTTATACAGGGGTAGCGGGGATGCAGGGGGGGAGGCAGCGTTACAGGGGCATAGGGCGGGGGGATCGAGGGGGAGCGGGGCAGCTTTACAGTGGCAGCGTGGGTGGGATTCAGGAGGAGGGGGGACAGGCAGAGAGTGGCAGCGGGGATCCAGCAGGCGGGGGACAGGCAGAGAGTGGTAGCGGGGATCCAGCAGGCCGGGGACAGGCAGAGAGTGGTAGCGGGGATCCAGCAGGCGGGGGACAGGCAGAGTGGTAGCGGGGATCCAGCAGGCGGGGGACAGGCAGAGAGTGGTAGCGGGGATCCAGCAGGTGGGGGACAGGCAGAGTGGTAGCGGGGATCCAGCAGGCGGGGGACAGGCAGAGAGTGGTAGCGGGGATCCAGCAGGCGGGGGACAGGCAGAGAGTGGTAGCGGGGATCCAGCAGGCGGGGGACAGGCAGAGTGGTAGCGGGGATCCAGCAGGCGGGGGACAGGCAGAGAGTGGTAGCGGGGATCCAGCAGGTGGGGGACAGGCAGAGTGGTAGCGGGGATCCAGCAGGCGGGGGACAGGCAGAGAGTGGTAGCGGGGATCCAGCAGGCGGGGGACAGGCAGAGAGTGGTAGCGGGGATCCAGCAGGCGGGGGACAGGCAGAGAGTGGTAGCGGGGATCCAGCAGCCGGCCATTACACTCTCCCTGCCTTTTTTGACAGCTACCGTAATATTTTTTTTTTCAAATTTTGGGGCCAAAATTAAGGTGCGTATTATACATGGGAGCGCCTTATACATGGGGAAATACATATCTATCTATCACAATACACAGACTTATATTATTATTATTAATTTTTATAAGCACAGTAACTCAGTGAGCTCAAAGCATAGCTAGGGGCGGGGGAGGAAAGAGGGGAAGGTCCGCATACGACGGAACCCAAGAGGGAGGGTACCGATGACAGGGAGACCCCAGAGGGGAGAGGAGGGAGCGAGAGGGGAGAGGAGGAGGGCTAGGTAGCTGGAGAGCAGAGTTAAAAGTGGTGAAGACAGGAGGAGAGATGACCCTGCTCAAAGGAGCGTACAATCTAAGGTATCAGGTTGGCTCAGATAGAGTAATGATGTCAAATGCTTTATGAACAGGGTTAGCAATCTGCGCTGGAACAGGTCTATTATCAAGAAGCAAAATCATCGACCATACTAAAAAGGGTGCAATTAGTAATACGTTTTGGGTAGAGAAACCCTTTGTATTAGGCTTTAAATCAAACAGAGGGGTGAAAGGAGTGGGTAAAACTCATTGAAGGTGAATTAAGTCTAATGAATTGCTGACCTGTAACAATCGTATAAAAGGGAGTAAATTCACATAAACTCCAGGACATCCATTCATCAGGGGTTAACCATAGTATAAGTTCGGAGCGTACCTGTTACACAATTTCTGATCCTTGGAAATGGTTCCATTTAACAAGAATGGGAATGTTTGCTCATTATTCGGATATACTTACATTGTTATCCGACAGCGAGAGGTTACAAAATTTGGCTTCCACTTCTCTTTTAGTAAGTTTTTCAATCTAAAAGGGGAAAAAAAAAATGTTAAGTTTAGGGGTTGTCCACCTGCAGATAACATTTAGCGTCTGCGCATATCGTCCTCTGACATTTACATGGCTTTTTGTAGCTTCATTCCTGCATTTATATCAGTTTATTTGTGTTGCTATAGAATACGACAGAGCTCTGCAGTATATATAATCATACATAGCACCAGGTCCAGTGCAAGTCTGGGTTTTGGCCCCCTTCCCTCTCCATTTGTCAAGAACACCTCATAAACACGGGTTAGGGTATTCTGGGCTCCTCAGTGTCCAATGGAGCTTAGGCGGAAGCAGAGGGCAAAAATGTATAGAACTCTGTCTGATGATAATACATGGCTATAAGGAGTAAAAGCAATGCATGTATCAAGAGTTGTAGAAGGACAAGTACATGCCATAGACATTGTGTGACTCTGCCCTCTAGTGTCTATCTATGATAAGACACTTATCTGGTAAGCACTAATGCTATTGTTTTCTGTTTTCAACAGTTGGTTTACAGAACAATAAGTTGTAGACAAAGCATTTGTGACCAGGTTCCATAAAATAAATGAATGGGGAGGACTATTACTGGTTTGCCTTGAATGATCAGATGCTGGGGAGATAGTTTGGCTATAAGATAAAGGCTGTCACTACTAGCACTATAAAAGGAAAAAGTATGTGGTCACCCCTTCTAATGAATGTGTTTGGCCATTTCAGCCACACCCATTGACCATAGGTGCATACAATCAAGCATACAGCCATGCAATCTCCGTAGTCAAACATTAGCACTAGTGGTCATACTGACAGACTCAGTGCCTTTCAACGTGGCACAGTCATGAGATGCAAACCTTTCAACAAGTCCATTTGTCAAATTTCTGCCCTGCTAGAGGTGCCCCAGTCAACTGTAAGCGCTGCTCTTGTGAACGTCTAGGAGCAACAGCTCGACCGCGAAGCTGTAGGCCACACAAGCTCATAGAACAGGACCGCTGAAGCTCATAGCACGTAAAAGTAGTCTGTCCTTAGTTTCAACACTCACTACAGAGTTCCGAACTGCCTCTGGAAGCCACAGAACAGTTAGTCAGGAGCTTCATGGGTTGTTTTTCCATGGCAGAGCAGTCACACTCAAGCCTCATATCACTATGTGCAATGCCAAACATCAACTGGAGTGGTGTAAAGCACCATGCCATTAGACTCTGGGGCAGTAGAAACATCTGGCAGTCTGATGGATGTCAGGAGAAAGCTTCCTACCCAAATGCATACTGCCAACTGTAAAGCTTGTGGAGGCGCAATAAAGGCCTTGGGCCCCTTAGTCCCAAGGAGCGGAAATATTAATGATACAGCATACAATGACATTGTAGAGAATCGTGTGCTCCAACTTTGTGGCACCAGTTTGAGGATGCCCCTTTCCTGTTTCACTATGACAATAACCTTGTGCAGAAACCAAAGTCCATAAAAAAAATGGCTTCCCGAATTTAGTATGGAAAAACTTCTCTATCCTTTACAGAGCCCTGACCTCAACACCATTGTGATCATCTGGAATGCCGACTGTGAGATAGGCCTCACGCCCAACATCAGTCTCCAACCTCACTAATGCTCTTGTGGCTGAATAGATGTATATTCCTATAGCCATGTTCCAAGGTCTAATGGAACACCTCCCCAGAAGAGTGAGGCTATTATATTAGCAAAGGGGACACCAACTCCCTATTAACGCCCGTAGTTTTTGGAAACTGACATTAAACCATCCCATGGATGCGATGTGCTGGTGTCCATATATATCTTTGGCCGTGTAGTGTATATGAATGCCGGCAGCAACGCAGTCAAGGGCGAGAGAAGGAACCAACATAGATACAGAAAATTATATGTGCTGAATTTTTCCTTCATGATCCCTTAAGATTGTACATTATATTCTACACAGGTATATATTTGTGTCCACTGGGTGAAAAATAAACCCTTAGTCTGACAGACTGGCTTGGAGCATTAATTCACGGGAAAATGTAATTTCATTCAGTGGAGAATACTTACCATAGCATCATAAAGAATATTGTACACTTGAATGAGTTTATCCTCTGGCACACCGCAATGAAGTAGAATGGCTTTCAATAAAGATGTGTGGTTTACATAAATACTGTAATTTCTTTCCTATTAAAACAAATATTACTTGTTAGAATTAACCCACAGAGCAACAAGAAAGGCAGCCATTTTGTGAGCTGTGGCAATATTCCTGAGATTGCAGCCAATCAATTCACTGGGTACTAGTGATGTCTTTGTGCCGCATACCTTAATGATGTCACTAGTTTCTAGTGAACCGATTGGCTGAATATTAATTTAAACAAAATAATGGCTGCTGCTACTGTGTGAAGTAGAGTTTCTGACTAAATCTGACTGAATTTAAATCTTTCAGTATCCAAGCAGTTCTGAAACCCAATATTATGGAAAAAACATTTATTACTTTAATAACGTTAAGAAACAAACGCTGAAATTGATGTCACCCTGTCTCCGAGTCCAAATAATAAAGAAGTGGTTAGTTGTTAATTTCAATGGATGTGCTTAGACCGGCGGTTCCCAAACTGTGCGCCGCGGCTCCCAGGGGTGCCGCGAGCCAGACATAAAAAAAAAAAAACAAAGAACACATAAACTTACCAATCCGCTGGGCGCCAGGACCCAGCAGCCTCCTCTCTCCCGCAGCAGCTTGTTACCGACGTCGATATTCAGTGACAGCTGCGGGAGAGAGGAGGCTGCTGGGTCCCGGCACCCGGCGGATTGGTAAGTTTATGTGTTCTTTGGGTTTTTTTTATGTCTGACGCGGTGCAGAGGAGTGAGAGGGAGTGTGACAGGGGCAGACAGCGGGGCAGAGGAGAGTGACAGCGGGGCAGAGGAGAGTGACAGTGGGACACAGGAGAGTGACAGCGGGGCACAGGAGAGTGACAGCGGGGCAGACAGCAGGGCAGCCAGAGGGGCACAGGAGAGTGTCAGCGGGGCAGCCAGAAGGGCACAGGAGAGTGACAGCGGGGCACAGGAGAGTGACAGCGGGGCACAGGAGAGTGACAGCGGGGCACAGGAGAGTGACAGCGGGGCACAGGAGGGGGGACACAGCGTGAGAGAGGGCAGAGGAGGGGGGACATCGTGAGAGAGGGCAGAGGAGGGGGGACATCGTGAGAGAGGGCAGAGGAGGGGGGACATCGTGAGAGAGGGCAGAGGAGGGGGGACATCGTGAGAGAGGGCAGAGGAGGGGGGACATCGTGAGAGAGGGCAGAGGAGGGGGGACATCGTGAGAGAGGGCAGAGGAGGGGGGACATCGTGAGAGAGGGCAGAGGAGGGGGGACATCGTGAGAGAGGGCAGAGGAGGGGGGACATCGTGAGAGAGGGCAGAGGAGGGGGGACATCGTGAGAGAGGGCAGAGGAGGGGGGGACATCGTGAGAGAGGGCAGAGGAGGGGGGACATCGTTAGAGAGGGCAGAGGAGGGGGGACATCGTTAGAGAGGGCAGAGGAGGGGGGACATCGTTAGAGAGGGCAGAGGAGGGGGGACATCGTTAGAGAGGGCAGAGGAGGGGGGGACATAGTGAGAGAGGGCAGAGGAGGGGGGGACATAGTGAGAGAGGGCAGAGGAGGGGGGACATCGTGAGAGAGGGCAGAGGAGGGGGGGACATCGTGAGAGAGGGCAGAGGAGGGGGGACATCGTTAGAGAGGGCAGAGGAGGGGGGACATCGTTAGAGAGGGCAGAGGAGGGGGGACATCGTGAGAGAGGGCAGAGGAGGGGGGACAGGGTGACAGGGGGCAGTGTGAGAGAGAGCAGTGTGTCTGGATACAGAGGGGGCAGTGTGTTTGGATGCAGAGGGGACAGTGTGTCTGGATGCAGAGGGGGCATTTTTGCATACAACTAAATAAGTATTTCTGTCCTGACCTAAATACTTATTATAATTTTTGGACCCAACTACTTCTAAAACACGACTGCTCAATAATTATTTTGGAGGGGTGCCTTAAAAAAATTTGGAGACTGTAAGGGTGCCGCGAACTGCAAAAGTTTGGGAACCACTGGCTTAGACTGTTATATAGCTTACTGGATAAATAACCATTTCACTGTGCTACTTTACCAAGACGTGCTGCATTCAACTAATATATATATATAATATAGTACGAGCTAATCGTTGATTCACCCTGCACTTTGTGAGCACCAGATGTACACCACTTTCCTTTAGATGGGCATATACATTACATTCTCCAGAACCATACGCAATCACAACATCAAAGTGCATATATAATAAAGCAATCGGTATGTACCGGGACAGTCTCAGTGACGTCAATGAGAAACCATCAGTAACTGAACTAATTCCAAAGAGTATTAATGCTTTATAGATTGCAATAAATTTTAATAGATCATATAATCTAGAAATAGAATATATTACTACATGGGTGCCTTGAAGAGAAATATTAATGGAATTTTTCAAAGCAATAGACATCTGCTGTTTTTAAATGAGACTTTTATCAACCCTTAATTGTAAACTATACACTAAAATGAAATGAGAAAAAACATAAAAAGAAAATCTACACAACATCACTCCCAACTAAAATTATTGTACTACTTACGTCAAATCTCTTTCTCCGAATCCATCTGGGGGAGACTGATACCATGAGGTTGTATGAGGGGCACTCGAAGTTGGCACTTAAATAGTTAACTAACTGCTGCTGACTCCTCCCCTCTGCAACTCCCGCTAGCCTCAGTAGAATACAAAAGCCCCAAGGAAGGAACCAAACAAACATCCAGCAGAAGAGCAAAAGGAGGAGAATGCAGTGTCCCCCACATGAATTCAGAGTATGAGATTTGACGTAAGTTCCAAAATCATCTTTCTCAGTCATCCAATATGGGGGACACTGCTACCACGGGGACCTTCTAAAGTAGCCCCCCTAAGGGAGGATGTGCTCGGGAACCCCTGCGCAAAAAATACTGCAGCCAAAGGTAGTATCCGAAGTAGCAAAAACATTAAACTGGTAAAATTTGGTAAAGGTGTGACCAGAGGACCAGCCCTGCACATCGAATGATGAACCCTCGCGGAAAACAGGAATTAGTATATCCTGGTTCACGTGGAAACCAGACAACTTTAGGAAGAAAAGACGGCACCCTCCTCAAGACCGCCCTGTCTTCATGAACAATCAGGTAGGGAGCTATGCATGATAAGGCCCCAAGTTCTGACATCCTGAATGCCAAAGCGATAGCCAACAAGAAAACTACCTTCCTGGTCAAAAATCTGAGTTCAGCCGAACGCAAGGAGGCTTCTGGAGAATACCCAGGACCAAATTGAGATCCCACGGCGCTATCGGAGGAATGTAAGTAGACAATGCGCAACACTCCCTGGAAAGAGATATGAACTTCAAGAAGAATAGCCAGACGGCGTTGGAAAAACACAGATAATGCCGAGACCCGGGCCGTTTGAATATTGGCGTACCAAACCCTCCTGGGCCAGTTTGGCGCAACTAGAATAACTGGAAGGTCCCCCAGAGCCACCCAACAAAGTACTCTCTGAATCATGGGAAAGGGAGGAAACAAGTACCCCAGTTGGAAGTCCCAATGCATGGCCATTACATTAACTGCCAAAGGGTCCCTGGACTTTGCGCATTACCTTGGTACACGGCAATTGCGATGAAAGGCCATCAAGTCTTTGCCGGGGAGGCCCCATCTGGCAACTAGATCCTGCAAAACCTGATGCAAGGATCATTCCCCTGGGAGGATTGCTTGCCTGCTAAAGTAATCGGCCTCCCAGTTGTCCACCCCTGGAATGAACACTGCGGATATGGCTGGAACCGCCTTGGTGATTAACGTAGGCCACTGCCGTGGTGTTGTCTGATTGAATTCGGGCCGGCATTGCTCTGAAAAGAGACTGCGCCCCTTGAAGAGCCAGGAGGATCTCCTTTAATTTGAGGACATTTATTGGCAAGGAGGCCTCCCTGCTTGACCACATACCCTGTAGGCGAAGATGGAGAACCACTGCCCCCACCCCCTCAAACTGGCATCCGTGGATCCATGACCATGGAATGACCAACTGACCCATCACTAAGTTCTCCCCGGGTTTGCCCACCACTGAAGGGAGAGACGGGCTATCCTGGACAACTGGAACTCGAGATGGAAGGGAGATCTCGACCATTGGCATAAGAGGTCCCACTGAAATACCAGTGAATAAAACCGGCCATAAGGAAGGGTCTCGAAAGAACCAGGAGCTTCATTGCCCAGCAACATGAAGGTTCGAGGAGACTGGAGAAGGTTCTGCACCGATGTACTGATCGCAGAAACGTTGTTTTCCCAAAGAAACTTTCTTTAGAATGGTGTCCAAGAGAAGACCTAAGAACTCTGGGAGGAAACCTACTGGGACGTCGGGTAATTTATCACCCACCCGTGTTGACAAACCAAAAGAAAGAGCCCTGAACTGAAAATGGTCCCTCCCTATCATGAACCGAAGGAGAGACTGATGTCCCTCCCAGATGGGAACATGGAGATAGGCGTCTTGATGTCTATCGACGCTAAAAACTCCTGGGGAAAGAAGAGAATCGACTGCCTGAGTCATGGCCTTTCACTTCAGAGTGAAGAGGAGGATTTCAGGAGTGTCGCGAAGAGGAGGAGCGATAGACCCAACAGGTCCATCACGTATCCTCTGGATATGATCCACGTAATCCAGCTATCTCATGAAGACACCGCCCACTGGTCCCTGAAGAGTTGCAGACGACCTCCCACCCCAGCAGCCACAAGGAGAGGGATGTTCCCGTTATGCTGATGAGCCCTTTCCACTGTGAGACTGTCCTTGGGACGAAAAAGGTCCACCTCTCACTGACGCCTGATCCCTGCCAGAGGTGTGGCCCCGATAGGACTGCCAAAAGGAACTGAACCTAGGTGGTCTGGCCCTAGGAGCATTCACCGCCAAAATTACTCTTTCCACTAGTGGACTGTGAAATCATAGCATCCAGTTCTAGACCAAATAAGACCGACCCAGAGTAAGGCAATGCTCCAGCAACATCTCTGATTCTGCATCTGCATCCCAAGAGCGCAGCCAAAGGGCCCTTCGAGCCGTGGCCGAAATAGAAGGAGCCACCGAAGCCGCTTCATAAAAATAGCCTGAGGCTTCCTTCAAATATACAGCTAAAGGAAGGAGATCAGAATCTTGTAAACCTGCTGCCAATTGGTCAGCCTAGGTTTCTATGGCTCTGGCTTCTCAATGCTGATGAGAACTTGGGCTGAAACAAAGCGCCTGCTGCCGAAAACATGTTCTGAAGTAATCTCTCAGTCTATCTGTGGGGTCTTGCAAGCTAGGCACCTGCGAGGGGTATGACGGGCTAACCTAGCTACTGGCGTATCCACCTTGGGAATCCCGTCCCAGCACAAAGCATCCTGGTCCTGCAGTGGAAAAAGGTGAAGGAACTTGTGAGGGAAGGAAAATCTCTGGTCTGGAGCTTTCGATGCAGACTCCGCAATCTCAGACAGTTCTGAAGAGGAAGGAACACACACAGTCTTTGGCTTTTTTCATTGAAAAAGACCCTGAACTGAACTGCTCTGCTCTTCTGATTCCACGAAGTCCAAAGCCTGGCGTACCGCTAACACGAGGTCCTACACCCCTTGGTTTCTTGCATTGTCCTCCCAGTCACACCACTGGGTGGAGTCAGAATCCTCTACTAGCTCCCCTTCTTCCTCAGAGGACCCCTCTGAGCCGGAAGCCGAAAACAGAGCATGGTATAATCTAGCCCGCTTGGCCCTAGGGGTAAGCAACCCAGGGGAATCCAGAAAGCGATTTAAACGGTCTAATCTTCTCCCCAAGGAAAAAGACCAAGCCGGCTCTCCCTGGGAAGTTTGGGGGGGGCAGGGAAAATCCCTGGGAAGATGCACCCGTGTTAACCGCTGAAGCTAGGTTAAATTATACGGAACGGAACCCGGGGCCTGTGCCTCTGTCTGTCTGGCAATGAGCTGTGCAAGCAAAGAGACCGATTGGGCCAGTGAAGACGCCCAAGTCGGCTCCCCGCAGACAGCGAGGACGCCCCCTGCACCCACTCGTCCCAAACCCTGGCTACACACTGCAGACAGAGCACATACTGTTCCGTCTGTCCCACCGAAAGTTTAGCAGAACATTTTGAACAGACATTTTTACACTGGCATATTTACCCTTATCTGACATGACAATTTTCAGAAAAACAAATACACCAAAAAGTAGTAGCAAGCACACCAAACCACACCCACACCCACACCCACACCCACACCCACACCCACACCCACGGTGAACAGAAACAGGGACGGAGTTTTGCTAGGATCTCAACCTCAAAAAAACCATGTCCAGCAATAAATTAAGTATCACTATGTATTAGCTTTACTCTCTCCTTTAAGACATATGTCTTTTTTTTTTTCTTTTTTTTTTTTATAGAGTAAACTTAAAAAGCCTACCAGGGCAGACTAGCCCTCTAAAGATATGTAGCCTCAAATTTAACTTCCCTGATGGAGAAAATACACTAAACAAGTAAATTGTGTGCGTTACACAGATAACCAACTAATAAACAGTTACTTAGGGCTATGTTGACTAAACTGTGGTGTACTAAATAAGTGAGAACTAGAATCTTAATAGTTGCAATAGGCAACATCTCCACTTTTTAAAATCCGCAGTTTAGTAATTATACCCCTTAGCTGGGTCCTAGGGTAAGGAAGGAAGGAGTCAGTGACAGCACACTTCTTTCTTCTCACAAAGCCACTTGAGGAACATCCGACCTCTGCTGCAATCGCAAGAAACTTCCATGCTCCTGGGATATACCAACAGGCAGGGGGGAGGCCTCCACCGCCCCTCCTACCAGATTCTCACTGACAGCCGACCGCAGCGCGGTACACACCTTCCGTGTCCTCCGGTAGCGGTCCAGCAACAAAACGTACCCAGCATTTCTGCAGACAGACCTAGTCAGGCACTGCTGTGGACTGATCCCGAGACCAGAGATCAAGGTTCCCCCTCTGCCTTAGCGGGGAACATGGTATCTCCCAACATGTCCAGCTTCCTCCTGATTGTGCGCTCTCTGCCTTTTGGCAGCGCCAGTCCCGGAGTAGCGCCGCAGCGAGCGGCTGCTGTCACCCTAATAACAAGCCCCAAGCTTGTCTGTATGGGCAGTTCAGGACAAAAGGTTCCTTCATCCGTCTGTCCGGACTGCTGACCTAACCGATAACAGGTAGCCTGCAGCACCTGAATCCGTCTACACATACCATATAAAACTAAAAACAAAAGAAAACAACCAAATTATCCAACAGCACAAAAACAACAGGCCAACTCCTTGGGTACTTAAATTAAACTGATGCCACCAAGGGTTGCAGAGGGGTGGAGTAAGCAGCAGTTAGTTAGCTATTTAAGTGCCAACTCCGAGAGCAGATTGGATGACTGCGAAATATATATATCTGAATTTGATCCCCCATACAATACAACCAGTTCCCCCTTTTTAGAATCTCCCTCATACCAGATATGACAGTGTGTGGAAGTGGTTTCATTTGTTAAATGATATCTAAGTTCATGTTAAAAAATGTTAAGCTCATATTATACCATGATAGCACAAGCCCTTTGGACAATGTTTCACTGGTGGTCCAATGAGAGGTACACTAGTACACTATTCTGTACATAGTCAGGTTGGTAGCAGTCTCCTTCCAACCACATTTTCCAATGATTATCAATTGTCTCTGGATTCAGTTCAGAAAATGTGCTAATTTTAGAGTCGCACACACTGCAATATTGGTATGTGTTATTATTCAACATTTTTTCCATACATCAGTTTGTGACAAATGTACCTGTAGAACTGGAAATTCCTGGATAATTTCATAAATAGTGTAGATTGTCTCTACAATTGGCAAGTAGCTGCTAACGGATGAGGTAATTACATCGAATGCACATTCTATGAGTTCCTTTGGGTGACATCGGTTGAGCTTCCGAGGCCTAAATACTCGCGCAATACAGTACCTGTTAAATACAAAGGAAGGTTTGTTAGAATCACAAGTCATAGGCTAGATGCACAATACATAATAGAAGGAAAATGTGCACTTGTCACCTATACAAAATGGAGGCAGCCATATGTGGTCTGATCCAATATTGAAGAGAATTTTTTCTATCGATGGACTAGGAACCGGCATGACTGATTCCTAGTGAATTAATAAGCTGCGATCTCATTAATAATGAATCAACCCTCAACTAAAACAAAATGCTAACCTTGTAATACACATATGTACCACTCAACACATGACACCATATGCCTAATGCCACATCATTTTCCAGCAAGCCATGCCTCTTAACTGACAGAACACAAACTGTTCCACAAAATTAGGACTGTTGGCAGGTATGAGTACATTAGAAATATACTAAAGTGCTGCTTCCACTTCTAATAATATACTATAATGCTACACAAGATGGTTAAACAAGTAGTTTATCAATCACATAAAATATCACTTCAAGGATCTTTTTGCTTAAAGAATCTCCTCATAATATATATGTATGGGAAAACAACATATAACTATAGATAATAACTAATTCAGGTCAACAAACAAGAGTAGAGAATTTGAGCAGGGACCACTCAACCCCTCTCAGCATTTCCTGTCACTGAAGTTGGCAAATTCCAGCATCCCTGTTGAGAGAGAGCGCGTGTCAGACAGAGGCACAGAGAGGGTGCGTGTCTCCGTTTCCTATGAGAGGTCCCTGCTCAAATCATCTACAGCTGTTTATTGCTTTGTAAGAGCCATTATTTTATAGGCACACTAATAATGATCAGTTGTTAATCCACATGTATTGTGATAAATGAAAGATTGTATTTTACAACAAGGGCTGAGAACAGGCTCTGTTAAGTTTATGTTTTATTTAATTTTTATTAAATTTCATTTGCCAGCTGCTGTCTGCATGTGGGAGCCACATCGGCGGCTCAGTGGAGCCGCGTACACAGCACCCCCACCCCACCCCGGATCCAGCGCCACCAATACAAACACACTGTGTCTGCAGCGTTACCATTGCTCTCCGTCGCTCGTCTGTGTGGTTGTGGCTGGAGAAGTTTTGACAACTTGCCGGCAGCATAGGTTGGAGGCAGCCATTAGTATACTCTCTTTAAAAGGCGATGTCTGCTCTAGACATCAAGAATACCTAACTACATGTTCCCATCTGGGAGGGTCATCAGCATCCTCCTCAGGTTTGTTGTTCAGTCAGATCACTGCCAATTCCAGGCACTTCCCTTTGGTCTGGCCATGATCTTCACACCCAGATCATGGCTATTGCAGTCCAAGGGGATTGCGATCATCCCTTACCTGGACGATCTTCTAAAAGGCAGCGTCCACAGTGGTGCTCCTGTCTCATATCCAGGTAATGATCCACAATCTGAGTCCCACACTTTACAGTGTGCTACATTAAAAAATAAATGTGTAGCATCTCACTCATGGGCAGACTTGGAGGCTGCCTATCTCTCCATACCTGGTTTATCTAGCCTTTGTGGAATTCCTTCTGATATTCAGAACGCGCTAACTAAATGTTTTCCAACCCTGGAATTTGCTACCCGGATCTGGGAGACCTGCAAGAGCCATCTTTCTGTCTTTCCTAACCTTCTACATATTATACCCCTCTGGCATAATCCCACCTTCCCCCCGGGTATGTCCCGATCTTTTTCCTGGTTGTGGACCAGGGCGGGATTTCGATTTGCAGGAAGCCTGCTTGAACATGGAAGACCTATACCCTATGATGCTCTCTGTTCTAGAGTTCCTAACTTTCATCCGCCTTTCTACCAATACTTGCAGGTCAGGCATTTCCTCCTGTCGGACAGTACGCCCCACCTCCCCTGCCAATTTGAATCTCTTTGCCTCTCTTTCCCCCTGCGAAGAGGTATGATCTCCTCCCTGTATAGTCTCCTATTAGAGAAATTGGTGAAGGCTGGGAATATACATGAGAGGGAGTGGGAGAGGGAGTGGGAGAGGGATCTGGGCCCTCCCCCGGAGGAGGACTGCATCTGGCCTCTAGTTCGATCTCCACACTTATCAAGGAAAACGCATATAAAGTATATTATAGGTGGTATCTTACAGCTGATAGGCTTGCAAAAAAATATCAGTCGGCTTCTCCTGATTGCTGGAGAAACTGTGGTCACCGAGGCACTTTCGTACATATTTGGTGGTCATGCCCTGTCATTTCCTCCTTCTGGGACAGGGTCGTGAGACTTCTCTCCTCCCTTCTCCAATGCCCTATTAGGAAGAACCCGTGGTCCTTCTTACTCTGCTATCCTATACAAGACCTTGATACCCACTCTGCGAAGCTAGCTTCACACGTGCTGGCGGCCGCCAAATGCCTGATAGCTAAATCATGGAAGCGGATGGAGCCTCCTCGTATCTCTTCTTTAAGATCATACATATGGTTTATAGCCAACATGTTCGCAAATCTGCTTTGTAGTTTTACAGGCAAGTCTGTATTATAGTCATGTAGTTTTTACAAATATCAGACTTTTTTGTAGGTCTCATCGTTGTCGGTGTATTTGTGTTGGGAAAAGGAATGCAACCGGGTGTGTCGCCTGTCTTCAAACCCAGTTTCAGTGACCTGGACTCTGGGAGAATCCAAACTTCCAATCAATGTATTGTTACGTCAAGAACCAGTTTATCATCTCTGTTTCAAACTGCTAGCTTTAATGGCGTGACTGTTGAAGCCATGATCCTTCGAACAAAGTGATTGTCTGAGCGCCTGGGTCAACCCATGCTTTGAGCTCTCGAACCAGATTCGGCTAAAATATATCATCATGTCTGGAGGACATATATTGCCTGGTGTGAAAAGAAGGGATATCCTACCTCTTCTTTTCAGTTGTCCAGGTTGCTTAATTTCTGGCAGGATGGATGCTGGTTTGTGCCTTAGTTCACTTGAGGTTCAGGTATCATCATCATCATCATTTATTTATATGGCGCCAGCAAATTCCGTAGCGCTTTACAATTGGGAACAAACATTAATAATACAATACTGGGTAATACATACAGACAGAGAGGTAAGAGAACCCTGCTCTCAAGCTTACAATCTATAGGTATCTGCTCTTTCAGTCTTCTTTCAAAGAAGACTTGCTCTCATGCCTGATGTTCAAACATTCATTCAGGGGTACTAACTGTACAGCCTCCAAAAGTTCCTCCGGTAGCGCCTTGGGATTTAAACTGAAGTTTTTGACTTTGAAAATTGTTTTCCTCTTAGCCATCTCGTCTGCTAGAAGAGTTTCCGAGCTTGCAGCATTATCATCCTCTTCTTATTTTTCATGAAGATAGAGCAGACCTTCGAACTAAGCCTTCTTTCCTCCCTAAGGTGGTGCCAAAATTCCACATAAATCAAGACATTGTCATCCCTGCTTTGACTGAATGTCGGTCTTCAGAGGATGAAGTTTCTTTTCGCTCTCTAGATGTAGTTTGTGTTTTGCGTATGTATGTCTGTAGAAATCAAGATGTGCGCAAAATGGAGGCTCTTTTGGTCTCTTATGATGCACACAAAGAGAGGCTGACCAGCCTCTAAGGTGTCTACTGCTCCGTGGATTACAGCTATAATCTGTCCGGCATATAATGGGGCTGGACAGCCTGTTCCCGATATTCTTCAGGCTCGTTCCATGAGGTTGTTGAGTGCTTCTTGGGCAGTATGGCATGGTGCCTTGACTGAGAAGCTGTGTTTGGTGGCCACCTGGTCCTCTGTTCACACGTTTCCTCGGTTTTACAAGTTTAATGTGTTTGCATCAGGGGAAGTTTTGGGAGAATGGTGCATCGCACTGTTTCTTCTGAGAGTTCCTATCTGTAATTGTGGCATTGGTATGTCCCCGGTGTGCCCCAATTAGATGTGGGAGAAAACTGGATTTTTAATGACATAAAATCCATTTTTCCATCGGGGGACACCGGGTGTCCACCCTTGACGCTCTAGTTTGTCTTTTTGTTTGATATATTGTCTTTTTTGTTCAAGAGACTACAATTGTTTTTGTCTTTCTCTGTTTTTTTTCTTTAGTGTCTTCTTTACCTGTGGGGCTTTGTTAAACATAAACTGTAAGCTAAACAGGAAGGGAGATAGAGGGGGAGGAGCTAGGGCTATCTAACAACTTAAAGTGCCACAAACCTATCTCACCTACTCTAAAGCCCCAATGTCCCCAAATGGACTAAGAGAAACGGATTTTACGTAAAGTATAAAAATCTTATTATTTAGGCTTGTTCACAACTATGGGCAGATAATGCATATTTTATCCACCAACAAAAGCCTTAAGTGTATTAAAATAAGATGAATGGTGTCTTATAACTTTCTACTATAATGTTTAAAAATAATTAGCACCACATTGAAAATTTTTGAATGCAGCACAGCTTGTCTCTCATGTGATAATACACACTACTGGTACAACGTATTGTAATTGTAAAAGCACAACACAAGTAAGGATTGTGGAAAATGCATCACTGAAGCACAGAGTTTTCATTTATTTATTGTATCTGAAAAAGTTATTTTTATTCATTTTATTTTAATTCATTTTTACACATTTTCCCAGTACATCAGTGTGAAAGAGCCCTTAATCTATTGCTGGGGTAATTACTACATTTTTACATGACACATTCTTTCAAAAAATAGTGACATCTTTTAATAATACTTTGTTACCTTTTAAAATTGGTTACATTATTTCTTGCAACAAATCGTGCAAAAGGTATCTATAAAAAGACAGAAAAAGTTAGCTCCAGAGAGGTCATTAAATATTTTACATAAATAGATTTTTCAGAAAATAAACCTCTTGTCTTGTCGATTCTGACAGATGGATTCTGCTCTCTGGTAGTTTAGTTTACACAGCCCTGCTCCACTTGTGCCTTATAAAATATTTAAATGGGAGCTTTCATGAAAAACAGAATGTATGACACTTTAGATACGTTAATACATAGAAATACACTTTAAATAATAGTGTTGATAATGCCCTGGGCTGGAGGTCCAGCTTTATTGGATTTCAGAATGTGGCCTTTCAAATCATTTATACGACCCTCCTCTATCCATGGAATATATTTGTAGACTACATCGTATTAGACGGTCGTTAGAGTTTGTTCTGCAAGCTTGTGATCAAAAGATAATTCCTCTTTATAATAAATCATAATCCAGTAACCTTGCTGTACATACAGCATGATATTAAGAAAATGTTAGATGGTAACATCTTGGTAACATCACTGAAACAGGTTAAACTGTATACTAGAAGCACAATGACAGATCAGCATTCCCAAAACACATAAAACTACCCCAAAACACAAAGACATAAATATGGATTTGCTTTGACACTTCCAATTCAATTTACAAAAAGTACATCTTTTGCACCTTGTTGATTACCTAGTTTGCTTTCAGTAATGTTGCCACGCTACCTACCCTGAGATTGTATGGAAGGGTTACTAGCATTCCACTGTGGTCCATAAAACACGCAGATTCACCGCTGTCAGACATTTTACTTCGAGGCATTAACAACGGTGTATTTAATTTCACAGCTCCTAAACCGCAGCAAAGGAGGAAGAAGAAAACGTGGCTCTTAAAACAGGATCTGTACTTGCAACATCCGAATTTCATTCCATCTAATTTTTCACTGCAAGATCTCTATTTAGATTGCACACAATCGTCTTCCAATATGACTTTTAGTCCTAGTTATACTGTCGCCTTTAATTGTTCCAGTGTACAGTCTGTGGCAATACACAAACACATATCTACATGGCCTGTCTACTGTACGAGAAACTGTGACATGTTCTATTACAAGGCAAAGTGATTCCAGACACTACAGAGGGAAACGTAACTCACGAATCTGCAAAATACAGTTATTCTATAAATAAATATAGCTTGCATCATCATATTTGGCATTTTAGGGTTTGTGAGGGGCAGCACATTTTACAAAGTATTGTCACAAAAGTAGTGCCAGGACAGGGCCACATCAGCTTATCAGAAGATCACTACGTGCTGCCGGCTGAGGATGGACTTCCTCTATGTGACAATACTGCTGGTTGCTGAATCATGCACAAATATACCATGTGAACATTATATGTACGAGGCCCTAAACATTTCAACAACTAACCATCGGTGAAAAGGAGATCTAATCTGATAAAAGGACAGGAATGCTCTGTGTCACCACACTGTAGAAACAACAATGTGTGAGTTTCATTTCAAATCTCACAATTAATGTTTTTTGTGCTTGCAAAGTCACCTATGAAATGCACAAGAAGGCCTCTGGAAAATTCATGTGGTTTGGAACTTACCGTGTCTTTTAAAGACTCGACAGACCGTCTCACACACATGGTGGTGGATTCTAGCCGAGCGGGCAGAGAAACTACCCTGAAAAACACAAACGAAAAAAAAATAAAAAAAATAACACTGAACCCTCCTTATACATCTTAGAACATGTTTATTTACCCTGTGGTAGGGATTGTGGGTATAAAAAGGCTGGTGGAATGAGAAACAATAAGTGAGAAGCTCTGTGCTCATGGACATGTTTGCTCTACAAGGCATTTTACTAAATGGGACAAAGGAATTTTTTAATGGACATGGACTCCCTTTTAATCTCATTTCATTCGTCTCCAACTGACCGCTTGGGCACCAGGTGTTATAATCACTGGAAAGTGATCATTATTGTATGAGCCTATCCCATTCAATGCAGTTATGTATGCTCTTATGCTATATTAAATGTGCTAGTGGCATCCAATTGTAAAACGCTACGGAATTTTCTGGCGCTATATAAATAAATGTTAATGATGATTATGGCTTCTGGATTTACAAGTGGAATATGAACATTATTCTTTGACAGTTGTCTTTGTAACTGTAATAGATGTCCATGTTGGATGGTGTTCAGTTTATGGATCAGCTTAGTACAGTATATGAACCACCACTTTTCAAGAGCAAATAATGATGTCTTTTCATAAAACATTTCGACAACATGTTGGAATCCTGTTTATCACAAAGACTATTCTCACAAATTACACAACCTATTTAAGACCTCATATTATGAGGTGGTTAGGGGGAGAAGATGACATGGAAATGAGCGCATTCATCATCAGTATAAAGTGTTCAAACTGTACTTTAAATATATCACTATCGTAGGTGTAGTCCACAGCAGGAGAAATGCGTTGTGAAAATATTTGGTTGATCATGGTGCGATAAGCTTTTCCATCTATATTTGCCAAGGTGTGGTGGAGCACTTCATGGAGTTCAGACTCTTCCATCTGTGGTGGGGGCAGGAGGTCACATTTCAGCAGCTCCATGGCCGTGGGCCGGGAGGCAGGGTCATGGTTCAAGAGCCAAGTAATAACTTTTCTCTGCAAAAATAATAGGTTTTGTTAAAATGCCATACATGAGTTCACATGGTTGAGTGACTACTCATCTGACTGTTACGACTCCACCTATATTTTGTATACAGCAGCAGTATCTCAAATCCACCAGAGGTGCTGCTGTTCTTTTCCTGTGTGTGGATACCTAATCAGCATAGCGCAGTGGGGACCAGAACTCCTGGACTCAAGCAATCCAACAGCCTCAGCCTCCCATGGAGCTGGGCACTGTAGTGTGTGTCTGTATTCCCAGCTCCATGGGAGGCTGATTAGGTATCCATACTTAGTTCAATATCAATATGGTGACCCTAGGGGAGCTCAGAGCCACCAGGTTGTCCTAAGAAGTGTTGAACCGGCCCAGGTTGGAAACAGAGCACAGATTGAGGGAGGTATTTGGAGCTGTGAGACAGGTGCAGTTCTAATTAGGCATCAGATAATTAAATTAACTCCTACAGGCATGGTGAAAAGTTCAGGAACAGAACAGCAGCACCTCTGGTGGATTTGAGGTACTGCTGCTATATACAAAATATAGGCAGAGTCGTAACAGTTACTTCTATTTGCAATGATAACTCAATAAGATTTCCTCTATTTTGTTAGGCTGACTACACATACACACAGTCATCCTAACACTGCGTAGCTGCATATTTTTCCAGTGTCACTGCACCATGGTATATGGGTAGGAACAAGACCACACACACACAGTCCGATAGTGGTAATTTTCCAACTACATTTACTAAAATGCACAATAAATGCACTATAGATATCTATAAGATCCTTACAAGGCAACACAATAGAAACACACCCGGCAATATCTGGTCTATTGACTGCTATCGCCTGCAAGATCATAGCAGGTGTGGCCGGAATTACACAATCACAAATTTGCGTTGTCATTTATGTATTCAATTTGCATCAATATATTGCTCTCTTAGAAGCAATTTATCCAACCCCAGCTACTGACTCTCACATGTATAGTATGAAGAAGTGGTTATTGTCACCATCCTCTACTTATTAATTCTGTTGTCATATACAATAAAGGAGAGAAACGGAGCATAAAATAAACTATACAAGGATACTTAATTGAAAGCAGAATGGCTGTTACAGCTTACAATTCAATTCAAACTGTGAGAAATGAGAGAACCATCACTAATGATTGTCTTATAGAGTGGATCAGCCACAGCAGATATTAGTTGAGGATTGAGCAGGAGGGTGAGAGAGGTGTATAATGATGTGGCATTAAGGTGCAGGAATACCCATTGAGGCCTTACTTTACCAAGCACTCAGCATTTAGGGAGGGGAGTTTCTCTTAAGACCCTGGACTTGACAGGCCCACTTTAAACAAACTGTTCACCTATATAATGATGAATAAATACTTTACCTGCTTCTCAGTTTCTGGTTTCTCAAAGTCATTTGGAAAAACTATGGAAGGCTACAGGGGGAAAAAAAAAATGTCAAAAATACTTTACACTTAATACAATAATAAGTATGTAGACCTTGTGAGAAGGAAATTCACAAGAACTTCTTTAAGTTGCCGAGACATTTGCTCTACTAAGCAAAATATTTACTATCGAACATACAAGTGTGTATAAGCACTTTTGCTGTGTTTTACTATATAGACACAAGCAAGAATTAATGTGATGCAGGCTCCTATTAAGACAGAAATACTAAGTGGTCTATGAACACTAAGCTTACACTATGTATCGGGGAGATGACCTATCCTTCTGTATCAGACACTTCATTTGCTTTCATGAAAAGAGCGTACACAGCAGCCTATGACATCATACAGGAAGCGTCAAGAGCAAAAAAAAAAGCTGGTGCACAATACAGCTAAACATAATTAAGGACATTTATAAAAGTTAGCTAGAATATTGTGTTCTAATCAGAGTATGTCAATTTCTAGTGCAATTTAGTAAATTAAAACAAGAATCTGATTAGTTAAATGTTACAGCAACTGTTTTCTGCAAACTTGTTTTCATATATGCCAATCACAAGATTCTGATATTTCATTTTGCATCAGATGTTAGGACCTTTTTTTTTGGTTCCCTTAAAAAAAAATCCCCTTTCAGAGAGCTGTAAAAGATCAGTGTCTAACATGTGAATATATTTAGTGGTCACCAGTAATCTTTGCTGCCCCTTTTCGGTAGAAACCAATTAATCATGTGTGTATCACATATGTCCACAGCATTCTAAGCAATAAATAGATGTACCTGTCTAAGCATGCTCAACACTGAAATCCTTTCTGAGCTTGTGTCCATATGTCTGTAAGACATCTCGAACAACATTATTCCCAGACTGAAGAGGTCCACTTTCTAGACATAGAACAGGAAAACACATCCATGTATTAGAATTAGATTCATGTACTAAATTCGTAAATACAGAACAATTGTGTTAACTTATTAGCATTGTAAAGTATACTGGATGTCATGGTCTGACCCCTATCCCCAATAGTATTAGGAGTCAAAGGCTGGACTTATAGAGCTAGAGATGAGGTCTAAAAATATTTGAGTGTGGTTGGAAGGACCCACAGAATGACCAATTTTGGTCCTGATTTTTATGGCCATGGAATCTTGGGAGTTATGTAGACAGAACTGCCGTTTCACATTCTCATCACCTGGTTATAGGAAGCTTTGGTGTTTCCCTGGACCTCTGGGCTGACGTACAAAGCTGTGCCCACCATGCCAGTGAGCTTTCCTGGGGAAAAAAGTTTTATTCAGTACAACTGTCGCAAAAAAAACAAAACATCTAGAGCTCAACTTTAAAAGGAAGAAGAGGGGTAGTGTATGCTGAGAAGTGACATATGAGCAATAAACCACAGCTCAGAATTGGGGGCAGAGCACAGCCTCTCGTGCCCGGGAGGGCGGGGCAGAGCACAGCCCCTCGCGCCCGCGAGGGCGGGGCAGATCACTCCTACTAGTTCCTTGTATGGTGGGACAGATCATTCCCATTAGTTCATAGTGTTACAAGAGGCTGAAGCAGTGCAATCTGTGTAGCTTACATTATAAACTTCTGCTTTCATACTGTGAATGAACAACTAAAACTATATACTCTGCCTCGGAAACATATGAAGGGTATAGTGTACATATGTGGTTAGGAAAGAATGGAGGTGGTGTACTGAATCAAAACTGGGGTTGCACAAGGAATACACTGATGATGTTACAAACATTAATATGGTACCTTGTCAGTCACTTCTAAATGGCAAAAGAAAGACACACAGGAACTATGTACAGGTGACGTACAATATTTGTTAGATCACTTGCTGATTTAAGTAAATAAAAATTACCTTCAGGATCAACTTTAACAAAGTCACTACGACTTTGGTCCTCTTCTTCTGTTGACTGCAAAAGAGGGGGGGAAACCCTTAACACTGTGCAATCTCATTTGTTAAATGACTAGTGCAGGAAAATTGGAATGTTCTGTTCTTCTGAATCTCACAAATAAATATTACAACCAAGTCAGATGACATGCCAGTATGTACAGCCGTATCGCCCATTTTTTAGCCTTCTGGGATACAACAGAGGAACAGCAATTCGAGAGAAGGGCTCAGATTTGGACCTGCCATGGGTTTCCCAATTGGAGGCAGGAGAGTACTCACACACCGCTTCAGCCACCAATGATATTGTGGTCTTAATCTCTGTACAGCTTTCAGATCCGCCTGGTTCACACACGATGCAGATAGAAATATCCCATTCACACTTAACCACAACAGCTTTAGAGATCTCCTTTGCATTCAAGCAGCCTAACAGCTCAGTTAACACAAGGGACCTAGGAGTAGAGCTAGATATTAGACAATGCCCTAAGTCACTGCCTACTAGTACAGTCACATTGCAAAGATATTGAGAAAGTGAGATCATATTCAAAATGTGCAGGATTAAGATCAACTGAGAACAAACAGTCTCACTCCACACTGGAACATATAGTTCCTTACAAAAGGCAGTGGAGAAGCAATAACACATCATACAATCTAAAACGTTATACACACAGCTTAGGCAATTGATGTTTCACTTTACGCAAGGAAGCGATTTCATCATTCCGCAAACCTAGGGTCATGCACGATAATCAAATCAACGGGGCTAATGAACCAGGAGTACACACATATGCCTGGATGTATTGGGAATGATACACAGTAGTTCAGTGGAGAGCTTGCGATCCTGGTGAAATAATCGCAGAACAATACGAAAAAATTTAACTGACAGTGGAGCAATAAAACCCTATAAAAGCTAGATACAAAAGTGGTACATCTGACACGAAAACTAGATGAATAAAGTTGAACACCCAGTACAAAATCACATACATGCTGCAAAGCCAAGAAAACTAGTACTACAAACAAGGAGACTGCTGAGAATGATTCAATCTCACATTAACATTAAATAATAGAGCTAGGCACTAAAATAGCCATAACCCATACTTGCCAACATTTCACTGTGAAGTACCAGGAGATGCTGGACAAGGAGCATGGTGGAAGAGCGGAAAGGGGCGGGGCACGGTCAATCGCATCATTTTGGCCCCACCAAATCGATATTTTGTCGCAGAGGGTGTCGCTAAAATGACGCAATTCACATCGAATCCCGTCATTGAGGCTACCATCCTGCCCACTTCACTAGAAAGTGAGCAGGAAGCTGGAGAATTGCCTGCTCTCCCGGGAGTCCGGAAGACCTACCCGGATTCTGGGAGTCTCCTGGACATTCCGGGAGAGTTGCCAAGTATGCCATAACCTGATTGAGAAATATAGCCATCTAGGATAGAGAATTGCAAATCCAACATAGTGACAATTTGTCTTATTAAACATAAGTTGAATAAAATAGTAGTAAGAACCATGGAATAATAGCAATCTAATTGTAAGTACTGTACCTACATGAGAACATCAAGGGCGCACAGGGGGATTTTATACAACCCCCCTTCCCCCCACACACGCGCCTTTTTTTTTAAATCTATTTAACATTTTTTCACAATCTTTGATCACTTAAATAATTTTATCCTTATATTTCGCTCTGGACATTCTAGTAGCGAATTAAAAATAAATTTTAAGTATATAAATTAATAAAGAATATTTTTTAAAAAATCCAAACACCAAAAAAAAAAAAAACAATCTTTGTTCTAGTACAGGTAATAAATTCAAAGTGCCTCCAATACCAGAACTTTATTGTTTATTTATATTTAGTCAATATAATGATTTTGTATCAGTGTTAAGAGAAAATATTCTGGATAACTTGGGTGATTTCTGGCTATTGCCTCTACGCCCTGTAAACCTCCTACAGGCCATTCATAGATGTTAAAAGAACGTGATACTAGTATGGATGAAGTGGCTTCCCTGAGGTCTACTAGTCTTTCAAATCAATCATTCCCCCCTCTTCTTCAGGAATGCAGCCATTACTCACTTCTCTAAAGGATCCCTGATGAAGAGTATATAAGTAATCTATTATTTTATATCTCATTTTATAACACACACACACAATGGCTTGTATATTTATATAACAGGCAATAAATGTAATGTATTGCACCAAAATCTATACTTTTACTGTGTAAAATATTGTTACACTGTTTACTGTTTTATAACATATGCATCAGTTTTACAATTAGAATGTTAATAATACAACACGTTTTAAATGAAACTATATTTTGTGTAGTTTTTTTAAAGATATAAGCAGAAGTTATTATATGAATATTGATTATGTGGATTTAAGGGAAAAGAAGAATTATATTTATCATGTTAAATCCGAATTTCCTTTGGGAGGAGTTGGTTGACGGTAAGTCATATATTATGGTATTAAATGGCCATCCATACATTTGCCAGAATATTAGGGAGATTAAAACCCCAGTCACCCTAAAAATTATTTTACAATCCCCTTTCCTAGCTTAGTCATCTTTAAAATGATGAAGCCATGCAATAGACAAAGTGTTAAAACTATATACTCTACATTAATGTTTTATCATTGTCTGTTACATAAATTAAAATCAAGTTATTCAGGAAGTAACTGCAAACTAAACAGTAAGTATACTTAAGACAAATTATAGGCACTTACTACATACGCTGGGTGATCTGTAGCCAGACCAAAATCCCCTATTTTCACATGATCTTCTGAATCTAAGAAGATATTGACAGGCTTTAAATCTCTGTGAATCATCCCCTGTAAGTCAGAGCGGAAAATATTCACTTACAAACCAATGGCTCCATTAAAAAACAAAACATAAAATAAGCTTATGTATAATAATTGGCTTTTGCCATGTCACAGTGAAGAACTATTAGTATGGTATTTGTTATATTCTCTGACTCAACCCCACAGATAAGATTTTACCTTTTCAATCAATTCAAGATGTTTCTCTGGATTTTCAACAATATTTTTTTCTTTGCCATTTGAAGACATATATTCGAAGGCTGGAACCTTGTGTGCGTCATTTGCATAGGTGACAAAGTGAATACTTAAACCTGTGCTTTTATGCAGGAGATAAATAGTGACCCAAAGCAATATACTGCAATTTTAAAATGGGATTTTTTTTAAAGAACAATGTTTACACTTATTAAATCATTTTCATTGAAGCTGACACACTAAGGGATTTAAGGAGAAAATTGCAAAAATACATGTAGGCTATCCATCACATTCGCAGGGCCTCTGTTAATCAGATGGTCCCAATGCTAAGGAAAAGTATGTGCCAGCAGAGCCTTGTGTGTTAGGACCATACTTGTAAACTTTGACAAGTTGACCTCCGGGAGGTATGGGGGGGGGGGAAGGGGAATGGTAAAATTACATCATTTGGCCCGCCCCCTAAACAGTCATCACAATTTCTAGACCTATTACAACAAGGGGTGGGGCCACGATGACATGTGAATCACGTCCTAAGCCCCACCCCTACCACTTAACTAATGAAGTGGCCAGGAACTGAGGGTTTGCCCTGCTCTCCCGGGAATCCGGGGGTACTCTCAGAAATCCAGAAATCTCCCATACATTCCGGGAGGGTAAGGAACTATGGATAAGACTCTGCAACGATGTCCAGCCTGAAATCTCTGCTCTTTTCTGATCACA
Organism: Mixophyes fleayi; assembly: GCF_038048845.1. Lineage (NCBI taxonomy): Eukaryota > Metazoa > Chordata > Amphibia > Anura > Limnodynastidae > Mixophyes > Mixophyes fleayi. The sequence continues at coordinate 26,922,701 of NC_134413.1, forward strand.
TCTCTGACATGTGAGCAAAAAAAAAGAGCAGAGATTCCTCTACCATAATAAAAGGAAGTGTGCACAGAAGCACATTGCACCAGGCTCCAGCAACATTTCACTGTTAATTGAATTCCCCCTTTTATTACTTTCTTAAATTCAGGTTTTAAATTAAATCTTTAATGCAGTCTGGCAAATGACCATAGGGGGTATATTATTTGAGCACTAGTTTTGTATTGTCTATTTTTTTGCCTACAAATTGAGTAACTTTATATATTTTAGCCCCCAGTGGGATGGATTGCATTTTCAAGGGTTACAGTAACTTTTTGGTAAATTATAAATGTACATGTGAGCCAACATTAATACTCTCATTGATTAGAGTTAAGACCATATGATTAGCAGGAACACTTTGAAAGTTAGTAGTGGCTTACATAGCATTTTTGTGAGTGAATTGATACGTAGAGTAGCTCCATTTTAGCAGGGCGTCTCTTCAATTATAGCTAACATTGTACTTGCCTGTTCATGAATGTAGGCTAATCCATCCAAGATCTCTCGAAACAGTCTCCAAAGACGACTGATGTCCAGATACAATCCTTGATCTATAGTGTCCCGTAAAGTGCTTTTCTCACAATATTCCATCTTAAAACAAGAGATATTACTATTTAACAATCAAATGAATCTTGAAGACAAGACCCCTTTAGTCACTCTTCTCAAACCCATTCTGTCTGCACCCATGGTGTTATTAATAAAGAGTTGGTTATCATTTTCCTTTATACTACACCAGTCCCCTACACAGTAGAAGCAGCTATTACATAGGCTAAGCCAATGTTCATGAGCATGCAGCCAATGACATCACGGAGACCCCCCAGCATTTATTTTTGACTGGACAAGTAGTGTGGCCTATAGGGATGGGAGCAGTATAACATAGAAGCCAACACGTGGTATACCCGAGGTCTCCTCCCCCTTATCACACTATACTCTACATAACCCGCCCCTCCCTCACCCTTCCTTGTTTACGTAGATCATGCTGCTACTTCTAAAGAGATTTGTACCAGAATGTTTTATTGTTTGAAATACTTAAAAATAATAATAAAAAAAAAAAAAAGGTACAGCATATAAAGCGAAAAGAAAGGGCTAATAAATGCAAATAATCAGGTTCTTTGTGCGGATTCTTTTGTATATATCTGTTAGTTGTAATTTTCATACAAGGATACTATAAAGAGATTCAAATCAGAATTAAAGATTCCCTGTTTTACTATTTTTGCTCTCTAAGTAATGAAAACATTTAATCCATTTTCTAGGTCCCCTTTAGACCAAAAAGTAATCCCACTATCTTGATGGTGGCGCCGCTGGTTGCAAGAATACTCATTAAGCGCACTGTGGTTTCAGCATCTAGCGCTTGTGAATACCCACTGTTACTATGTACCAGTGAGCACGGTAAGTACCCATTTAGTTCTGGGATCACAAGATTTCACAGCTGAATAGGAGAGAGAAGACAACTCAATTATTAGAATTTATTTATAGAGCGCAGCTCTTTATAATTGGTGCACTATTAAAGAGAACTTAATAGTTTTAATTTGCTTCGCAGACTGTTTATAATCTTGTAATAATTTGTACAATTCCAGGACACTGTTGCCCTCACATTGCTATGAAATAATGAGATGGACGATTAGTGTTGACATCAAAATATTCCAATTCCAGACACATTATAGCCCAAAATCAAGGATACTGTTGAGCTCAGAGGGATAGAAAAATTTACTTTAAAGAAAAAAAAAACCCCATTGTCCACCAACACTATTGCACAGTGTGAAGTCCACATACCATGGTATGGTTGAAAAGTAAACAATCAAAAATATCACGTTATTAAACATTCCCACTTGCACAATACGACCCTACCTGAATGTACAGGTAATGCACCGTCTGAATGGCCACTTCAGAGATGGATTTTATGAGCTCTTCTGCTTTGTTCTCAGCACACTCTTCCTGTTTGAATAAACAAAGTGATAAATACAATCAGCGTGTGTATAACACGTCAGGGTAAGCTGAGCAACAAAAACAACAAAATGATTGGTCAGTTATAGGGCTATAAACCTTCAGGTGTCAAATATAACCTTGACATAGGTGCACAAGCTCTCTATGGGTCTGTCCATCTCTATGCAGCTTCCTAGTAGTTTATGTGCCCAAGAAGTACATCTCAATTCTAGTGGCTCCATTCAAATCTTGTGTTGACCACAGTGATGGGGTGTGGGAACAGTATTAAAATATAGACAAAAAGGAATTTGAATCTCAAGTAAGTATTAGATACTCTACTAGAAAGTAGCCACTTATAGCAGCTAGGATAGGAACTGTGTAACCTGAAATGATCAGAAGTGGGTCTCGGATAGACTTCATGATTGTTCCCGTTACCCATGTAATGTTGAGTAGATCGTATAACGGTGCTTGCTCTAGTTAAAGTGACCGTTGAGGCCTCTAGTCAGCCACTGTGCAATGTCCATTACTCTGACACTTCCAGATATACTACCTGGCTTTATATGTGGCTGGAGATTTAAGTTAACAACATAATTAAAACAAATAAAACAGAAACACTTGGCCTTACATGTATGTAGTCTTTACCTGATCAGGACTGTTCCCATCTTCAAAAATAATCTCACTATCAGAGTCCGTTCCTGGCCTGCGTGAAAGAGAGAAATTACTGAAAGTACATTTGTAAGAGCTTGTTAACACTAAATACCTGCCGTCTGCACTAAAACTCAATTCAACCAATTAACTCTTGAATATTCTAACAACCTGTAAGTTGGCCACACACATGGCCGATGTTGACAGTTGGCCATAGCTCCCAACCACAGGAACACCGTCCAATTCAGCCACAAACGTGGGTGGTCACAATGGATGAAATCCAGTTGTTCAGCCGATGGACAGGATGCCTTACAAGTGACACTGGAAGATGACCGCACATGCAGGCCAATAATTGCAATTTTCTGACCACACTGTAATCTAATAGATATCAATCAGATATTTATTGGGCATCCATCTCTTTTGGGTCAACACACTGCAATAGGCGGGGAAAAAGCCGGATATCTCCCACAATATCACAGTGTGCACTGGAAGCTGAAATCATTAAATTAGGAACCACTAAGTAATTTAGCTTTTTCTTAAAATTAAATATTATACTTCCTACTTACACATATCCGGAAAGGCCAAATTCTCTTAGTGAAGAGGAATTTATGATAACTGTCTAAATGTTACCTCTTTGTATGCTGTATTTAGTAAAACCACACGCACAAAATACAAAATAACAAAACACACAAGAAAATAAAATCACAGGAGAGTTGTAATAATCTGAGCAAACACAACATGACCTCTCCAAATAGGGATCATTGAACCATACAAAGAAGTATTTGGATGAATAGAAGCCAATAGAACAAGCTGCATCTATAGTCCATCTAGTGTTCACTCTGAACACACTTTGGTAGATTCCTGGTAGGGTTTAATGATCCCTTTTAACAGTGACATATAAGCAGCAGTCACAAAGTGGCGAGAAATGGTTCAGATAGAAAAAGCATTGTGCGTCAGTAGGTCAGATTTGTAGCTCAGTTTTTAGTTCATAATGTCCTGTCTTTTCATTGCTTTACGGTTCTCAACAAATTCTGTATATGGTTGGTGACAAATATAAATCCTGCTCCATAGAAGTGTATATAACACATTGCCTTGCACAGAGGAGCTACTGCAAAGATATGAATAAAAACAGCCCTATTAGTATTACTGGTCGTAAGGGGAATTCCAAACATTTGTGCTCACACCCCCCTGCATTGATCCATAAAATGAAAATATTCTGGGAGTACAGCGACTGATGATTATTTAAAATTGTATTCACTAAAGTGCAAGATGACTTCAAATGATGATATGTGCCCTCCTGCGACTTTCACAACACACACCTTTTTTCGTTTTTAACTTCTTCATATAATGACATGGCTAAAGACTCAGCATCAGGTCAAGTTGCTTGCTCCACCCCCCGAGTCATGTAACACAAAGCTGCTCTGTGGCTGTAGGTGTATATATATCATCATCACCAATTATTTATATAACGTCACTAATTCCGCAGCGCTGTACAGAGAACCCATTCACATCAGTCCCTGCCCCATTGGGGCTAAATTCCTTAACACACACACACACAGACAGAGAGAGAGACTAGGGTCAATTTAATAGCAGCCAATTAACCTACCAGTATGTTTTTGGAGTGTGGGAGAAAACCGGAGCACCCGGAGGAAACCCACGCAAACACGGGGAGCACCCGGAGGAAACCCACGCAAACACGGGGAGAACATACAAACTCTACACAGATAAGGCCATGGTGGGGAATTTAACTCATGACCCCAGCGCTGTGAGGCAGAAATGCTAACCCCTACGCCACTGTGCTGCCCCATATATATCAAATATAAATTGACCCCAGTGTCTTTCTCTGTCTCTGTGTGTGTGTGTGTGTGTGTGTGTGTGTGTGTGTGTGTGTGTGTGTGTGTGTTAGGGAATTTAGACTGTAAGCTCTAGTGGGGCAGGGACTGATGTGAGCGAGTTCTATGTACAGCGCTGCAGAATTAGTGGCGCTATATAAATAGATCATGATAATATCCAGGGTCAACAAAAATAAATAAATCTAGTCGCTTATACACATACACACAGGTGACAGAAAAGCTTACAGATAAACCATATAGAATAAAAAATATATTTAGTAATCGTTGTAGGAGGTTACATACAAAGCAATAAATTAAAGTTGTCCAATAGTGGGCAGTCTGTTTTACTATGCTGTCCTGGAAAGCCACATGCTCAACTCATTAAACCTCTATTATAATTTAACTTCAAAATATGCACAGGCTCTCTTGCAAAACAGAAGAATAATAAAACAACAACAACAAAAATCTGAGATAAGTCATGATTAATATTTTGATTTTTTTAAGCAACTTACAAAAATGATGGTGAAAACACCCCCTCTTCATCTTCATCCTCCTCATCGTCATCTTCATCACCTGAATCCTGATCTGAACTTTTACAGTGCGCACTTGACGATCGTTCACAAGACGTGCTCCACTCAACTGAACTGGCCATGATTGGGGCGGGAGCGTTGGCCTCCACGTCATCCAGCAACCCCAGCTCGTTCTTCACAACCTGCTCCGGCTTCACTGCCACCTTCTTCTCTCCGGGAGTCCCGGGTCTAGGGACAGTAGAAGGTGGAAGCTCGTGTTTCTCTATCCAGGCATTGTAGTACCTCACTATGTTTTCATGGTTTAGTCGAGACAGCAATGTAACTTCACCTTTAATTCTCCTAAACTGTTTGCTGGCAGGATTAATATGTACTCGTTTTACTGCATAATAGCAGCCATCCAGCTTGTTCTGAACCTAAATACAAAAAATACATAAGACAATGAATTATGAATGCTAAAAAAACAAACAAAAAAACAACAAGTAAAGCCAGTTTACTGGTTATAAAAACATAACACTGTCAACACAATCCTTATAAATTACACTAGAGGTTGACAATCTAAAACACGAATATTTTTGGCTAGTGCCATCTGTGCAAACTTGCAATTTTCATAACCAAGGCTCTGACCACTATATTGAGAAATACATGATCCCTGGTTTACGTTCCGTATCTGGAGTTCATCCTGCTATCAATGCATTCAAAACAATTTCACGATGCCACAAATGAGAGGAACTCATAAATATATAATGGGACAATGGTCATATGAGACATCCCAAGAAGGAAAGTATGGGTCTCCAGGATGGAGTCCAGCGGACTCTCATAGAGGATACATAGTACGGAGACCTGCATCTTCAGATAGACTTGAGCCAGAACTTTGTCTAGGTAACCATAGAGAACAGACAAATGAAAGGCATCATGAGGAAAGTGTTGATCCACGGACCACTGAATAAGTGGTTCAGAGTGGATTTCTAGCCCACAGTATTGTTTCTGAAACAACTTTGCATATCAGACTTAAGAGTCTCAAAAGCCACTAATCTTCTGATTACGGAAAGGGTCCTTGAAAAGAAGACCCAAGCGAAGCAGCAGTCCCTTGAACCAAAGATTTACATATCAACCTGGCAGTTCCAATACGAAGCAAAGAGAATCACAGTGATACTTCCTATCTGACCTTCAAAATCTTGGGAAGTGGAGCCAAGGGAGCAAATATAACCCAGAAAAGGACCAAGGAATCACCATTACATCCATTAGAACACCTGTAGATCATGTGCGTGCAGTAACGGAGAACCGTATGGTTTAGTCTGCAGCCATGAAGTCCACATACATGAGCTCCCAGCAACTTAAAAGCCGTTTCAAGATTTACAGATACTACCGAGTCTGCAGGGACTGCCAACTGAGACAATCAACCTCTCAATTCTCTACTGCCAAGATGTAAATGACCAATAAGATGTAAACCAACACCTCTTCCCAGTTGAAGATAAGCAAAGCTTCTGCAATGACCAGGGCACACAGTTGTCAAATTTGTGGTTTACATAGGCATCAGGTAAGGATATCACCCATGAAGGGCCAAGGAAAATCAATGAGTTGTTGTGTTGATTGGCAGCAGAGCTTCCAGGGGAAATCACAGGCCTTTCAAACGAGCCTCAGGATTGGAAGGTGATCACCACCATCAATCCTGGGCCAACATTAGTTGACCAGTGTGTAGATGAGAGGAGTCCAACCACCTGGCTAGCAACTTTCTGTACTTCCAGACACAGCTTTAGAGTATGCAACAGGTGAGATAAATATGTGCCTCACCATGACAACTAGCTACCACTGGAAAACACACTAATGTGTGAGAAGGCAACAGCCTCCATGATAGTCACCATGAAACCATTAAGGTGAGGACAGTCAGGGAAGGGTTCTTCAAGAGGGAAAAGACCAGGACTTTCAGCTCTTGAATCTCCTCCAGGACGTGGAACAAATCGGTAATGATAGGTGTCATAAAGGAGCTCAAGAAAGCACATGCTCGTGGTAGGGAAGACTTCGGGAAGTTCATTATCCAAATGTGATGTCAGAGTTCTTGAAAAGTGATCTGCACATGTGCTTCTGTGGTTCCCCAAGAGCAAGCCTTCATCATTAGGTCGTCCATGTAGGGAAGAATGGTAAATATACTGTATATCTCAAAGGTGAACTGCAAATCGTGGTCATTACTTGTCTAACCTTCCATGAAAAACTTGACCAGGCTGTGGTTGGCTCACATTATGACAGAAGGTCCCACACTGTAGGTGTGACCAGAACTGTCAGTCATAGGCGCTGGTTGTAGCTTTTGTACTGGGACTTTACACTGTCATCACCCTTCTAAGCCCATGCTATTAACATATATAGAATAGATACACTTAGGTTTAAGAAGCAGATACACTTGTAAGATCCAGTATGACCCAATAACCACCAATAGAGAGAGCATAAAATCAAAGTTTAAAGGGCTAATGTGATTTTGAACCAAGAAAGGCAAACTGGGTTAAGTAATTTCCCTGCCTTAACAATTATAAGGATTACCTTAATAACAGCTCCAAATGCACCTCTGCCGAGCATCTGTAACTCCTCAAATTCATTGAAATAACGGGAAAACTGCCTCTGTGATTCTATATGGAATGTGGCATTAGATAATAAAGTGCGGGGTATGACCGTCTCTGTGCAGTCCACTCCTGTGTAATCTGGAAATAGCAATAGATCAATTACTTGACAAGTGCCTGCAGACTGAGAAAGAGCATTCACCAGTCCCCAGTCTCCTCTTTTTTTCTGAAAAGTTCAGTGAATCAATAAATTATTGTACAACCTGTTACATACGGACACCAAACATCCCACCCTCTAACGTGGGCCACACCATTACTAGATTGCAGCCATGGACCACCAGCGCATAGGTTCACTGAAAGTCATCACGCAGCACATATGTAGTAAATGCTCCAATTCTGGAGCCATGTCCCATACAATAGGATGGGTTGTTTCTAGAGCTATTCTCAGTATAACTAGACAAACTATGACCTCACCAACTACAGACATGGAAAAATACTGCAGCCCAAAAGTTTAACATTTCAGTGACCCATCTTCTGAAACTTGGTATATATTTTATGCAAATGTGAAAAGTTATGAAATATAGGTTTATACATAAACTCACAAATACTTTTTAAAGTAATAACAAAATAATAAATAAGATCTAAAATACAGATTACAGAGCTGACCCTGTTAGTTCATCAGTCCTCACCCTCTGGACTTTCCTCACTCTCAGAACACTTCTGCGGTGGGGGATTGATGAAGCTGTGAGCCAACAACTGCTGAGCACTCCAACGTTCTTTGTCTTCCAAGCAGACACAACTGATAAGAGACATGTAAGTAACCATAAGCCATCAGGTCATGCATAGGCATAAATGAAAGTGCATACTCAGCACACAATCTAGGAGGAGTTCCATATTTAAATGGCTTATATGTGCCCTCCTGCTACTTCTACTAAAGTGCGCTGCTTTATTATTCTGGATTCCTTCTGCAGTTATTAGGCATTTATTTAGATCATCAAAGAGGAGGAGATTATTTTCAATGCCCTGGTTTATGACACAGCCATGTTGTGCACTCTGCCCGTAATAATAAAAAAAAACAAAAAACTACCCCCCCACCAAAAAAAAACTGTATTGTGGGTGTGTGGACAATCTGCTGTGCATGGTGGATGTGCGTTAAATATAAATATATGTTTCAGTTTACTTTACATAATTTATTCCACATTAGGGCTTTTTATTGTTTTTCTTCTAATTATTAAGTTCTCTATTATTATCTCTACTGTATTTGTATCAAGATCCTTTTCATATGCTACTATCTTGGCCATCTTTTCCATTGGGCACGATGGGCAGCTGCCCGGGGGCCCCACGGGCAAGGGGGCCCCATAGGCAGGGCTCTTAATGAGAATAAATAATCCTGCAAAAGAAAAAAACCTGCAAAAAAAACCTTGAAGGGTCACTGAGCAAGTACATCTATCTATCTCTATATCTGTATCCATCTATATATCTATATCTAGGGGCCCCGGTGCACTGCTTTGCCCGGGGGCCCATAATGTTGTTAAGATGGCCCTGATCTTGGCTCTCTCTTGCTTCCTATCTCCACCCTACCTGATTCATCTTTTTCCAACCTTACATATTTCTTGACCCCCACCCTTTCCCTCAAGTTCTATCCACTCTGTCTCATCCCTACTTTACCCTATTTCCCATCGAACCACCACCAGGTTAAGAATGCACCAAATTCAGGATTTGGAATAAAGCCTGAAATATGTACTTTGATGAGCACAATACATACTTTGCGTTAGGGAAGAACATTCTTTTCATGTGTCCTCTGCACAAGTTCCAAGTTTACACTTATTCTAGTTTTATGAACACTTTCAGTCCTGCAATTTGGCTTCATCCTTTTATTTTTGTACCTATAAGTATTCTATTATGAACATATATTTACATAAATTAAAATAACAACAAGTAAATGGGAGAAGGTTTGAGTGAGCATCTTGTGGGCTGAGACCCTAACTGGGGTTCCAGAATCGGTTTTATGAGGTCCTCGGATTGTCAGATATGTACTACATTCATTTGGGAACCTCGTCTTCTGGGGTCCCAGAACAATGGCACCCAGCTGAAAAAATTAAGCTGTGCACAAGTGGCTAGAGGGCTTCAATGTAATTTTTCACTCAGTAAATAGAATGAGACAAAAATATTTATGGGTTTAGCGTAGCTTTCAATAGTAATGCATGGAACTTTCCCCAAGCACAGGAACTATGTAATTAGATGTTATGCTCCGTGAATAAATGCAGATTATTTAATGCAGTTAACCATATGATGAATGTAAAACTCCCCTTACTTTTTCAGAAAATCCTGGAAATCTGCAGGCAGCCCACTGGGTACTTTTACGGGAAACTCTTTTGTTACCTTCCCCTGACTAAGTGATAGCAGCAAGAGACCAAGATTCCATATGTCCCCCTTCTTGCCGGTCTTGCTTGGTAGAGCATCCTCGCTGAAACGGACCTTGGTCTGTTCAAAAACATCCTCTCTGCAGATGTCTGCCAGCCGTTTGGAAAGACTATAGTCTGTCAATTTGACTTTCCCATCGCTGGTCACTAATACAACAGAAGCGCATAATACTTTATGTACAACTGAATTACTGTGCAAATAATCCAGGGCAGACAGAAGCTGAGATGCATAGTCCCGAAGCTGATCCACAGTAACTGGAACTTCCTGCTCAAGGAACCTGGAAAGCTTAGAACCGTTCACATGTTCTACCACGACTCCGACAGAAGTGGAATCTTTGTTCTCTTTCACTCGCATGGCGAGATAGTGTACAATATTTGGGTGACTTAGTTTGATGAGGGAATTAAATTCCGTTTCCGTACCTTGAATCTATTGAAAAAAAATATATATGAGTATTTAGGAACCTAAAAATACTTCAGAAATTAACTTCCAATGATCTTTACTCAAAACAAACTTAAATGACGTGATCCCATGTGACAGGCCTATCAAAATGGCCACTGAGCTCAATTATGTTGTTTGTATACTTTTCTGTTTGTGTTGTAAAATGCTTATCTGATCGAAGGCTGGGCCGAGATATTGCCACATATTATGCCAGGGCGGTGTCTCAGGTGCTTTCTGCACATGTGCGAGAATATATTCTCTTATCAGTAATACACCAATAGAGAGTCTGAAATTATATTCATAGCCTTAAATGTAAGTTGATTCTAAGACCCCTTTGTTCTCCGAGTATAAAAGCTGGAATGCAGCCAGAGATCCCCACCTCATGACTGGTCCTTGACGCAGAAAGGTGCCTATTGTTTTTCCAGTTTTCGTGTGAAAGAAAAGGGGTCCTGGAAATTGACTGTTACTTGAACATATTGGAAGCTAAGCATTTAATTTACTTTCACTTCTATATTATCTTTATTGTGAAAATAAAGGTAAACTTCACAATAAATCTTACATTCATAAGTCATTAAACTCTTTGAAACCGAAAGAACCTCATTCAACCTAGAAAACACCCCAATACCTAGTACTGTTTAAGATTCCACTGTGGCACACTTAGGAGCTGCAAGCATGAAGAGCATTAAGCGATCCTGGAATTTGGCAATAACAAGTAACAAACAAGAAAGCGAACATCTCATACTTCTTATTGTGGAGCACAATCCACTATGCAAAGCAAAACAGTTATATCGTGCAAGAAGGAGGGATGTGGATTATAAATTCCACATATGAGGTGGGGGCAAACAGTGACATTTTAAGTTTGCCCCTACGGAAATACATAAAAATTTAAACCATTTCTATTCATGTATTTTATGTGCCACGTTTCTTGTTTCAACACCTTACCTGTTTTTTACACTTGTCAACCTTTTCTTTTTCCTGGGTAGTAAGAAATTGACCCATCTTCTTCTGCCACTGAAGAACCCATTCATACATGATGACAAATTGTCCAGAGGTAATGTCTAAGCCATTGTAAATGGATTTACCCAGCTGCTCATCCTTCTCTGTAAATAATCCAAAAATTGATTAATCTGAATATAAAAGATACACAAAGTTAATTGGCTGAAGCTATATCTGAATACAAATATACATTATATAATAAGTCGAATTGCAGAGTTAACATTGTTTATCTTCCCCATAATCCCTTTGTATCCTGAATTTTATTCATCTATGATAAATATCTCACAATACAATATTTTATGGATGTGGCCTTGTGGGGGGGAAGGGGTTGTTACACTGTTTGGAGTAGGATATGACATCAATGTGTTTGTGATGTGGCCCACTTCAGTAAGAAGCCCAAGAGGTAGTGACACCCGTTTTAAAATGAATTTCAGTTTATACCTCTCTCTGTCACAATTTTGAACCTCCCCCCAAAAGTCGTGCACTCTAGACTGCAGCCTAGTCAGCCTATTGAATAACCAGACCCTACTTTAAGTGGGGGTACACTTAACGCTGTAACATATTTCTTACATTTTTATTAGCTGTTGATAACCATAGTATACATAGCAGTGGCTCCTGTTTGCAGTCATTAACTCACCCAGACACTTTCCTCTGTGGACAACTAACTGACCACTGCAGCCGATGTCAAACGTCAACGCTTCATAAGCCGCTGGGCTGTCATCACTGCACACAGAATGCTGTCGGTCTCGCCTTTAAAAAAAAACGGTTCATAATATCATGACAAAACACAGTGTAAATGATAACACCTTACACAGGCTGTGTCCAGCAGCATGCCCTGGGCCTGTAGATTGGGGAAGTCACAAAGTTAGATATTGTTGTAGAGGATGGAATGAAGCAGAAGATCAGATGACCACATTATTATTCTCACAACTACGAGCTGTGCCACATGCATCTCGTAGGCAAAACCGACAGATGCCTTGAAAGAGTGATCATACAAGCACACTGAAAAGGAATGTACTGGCAAAGTAGCCCAAGGTAGAATTATTTAGTAAATTGATGGAAGTAAATAAAAATGATCATCTCCATGCGCCAACTGTTAAATGGGAAAACTAAAGTAGTATTTAATGGTAAATAGGCAGCTACAACTTTTAGACATTATTCACCAACTATTATTTTAATTTGCTATTTTAAAAAAGTAGTTTGTTTGTTTTTTTTACTTTGATCTGCCAGCAGAAGTTGGGCGAGCTCTGTGATTTCCTCCATGATCAGCAAAACCTCCATTAGTTGTTAGCGTTTTAGCCCCTATGCTATTACTTCGTTTGATGGAATTTTCCTGGCAAGCTTGGTTGGCACTTTCAAGACGTTCCTGCAAAAACCACAATATAAAAATCCCGTAATCTACAAGATAGATTAATGTGCTTGTTAAATGGTTTATTCAAATATTACCAGTTTTGCAATTTCTTGCCTCCTTTTCTCCTCTTTTTTCTCTTCTTCCCTCCTTTGGATTTCATCAAGGATTTCACGCTTCTGACACACAAGAGACAAGGTAGAAACTTAGTCGAGTAGAGAAAATCATAATGGCTCATGGATATTGTATCACACAGACAGATATACCGTATTTCCCCATGTATAGGACGCTCCACTGTATAAGACGCACCTATATAAATCATGTGAAAAAATTGAGGCTAAACATTATCCTCAATTTTTTCACAGAGTATTTGTGCAGCTTATACAGAGGAGAGACAACGCTATAGTGAATTCTGACTTACCCTGTCAGATGATTCCTCTGTCTGGTAAAGTCTTCCGTCTTCTCTCTGTCTGATCCTGATGCTGGAAACCCGATTAAGGTCCTCTCTGCGATGTCCGGATGTCCTTTCAGGACCTTGACAATCCTTTCAGGACCTTGGTCCTGAAAGGATGCCTTTCAGGACCTTGTCAAGGTCCTGAAAGGACATCCGGACATCGCAGAGAGGACCTTAATCAGGTTTCCAGCATCAGGATCAGACAGAGAGAAGACTTTACCGTACAGAGGAGTCATCTGACAGGGTAAGTGCTACTACCCCTGTATAAGACGCACCCAGTTATTAGACCCAAAATTTTGGGGAAAAAGGTCCGTCTTATACATGGGGAAATACGGTAATAGCACAATTATGCAGTAAACCATAGTGAAAAAATAAATTAGTTACAGTATTGCAGAAGCTCGTTCCCGACGCCAGTTCTAGAGTGTGACATGATGCGTCTAGCCCAAAGAATAGTGCAAAATAGAAAGGTTTGTAATTTTAGAAGAAATATTCCTTCTTTAGTGTTAGCCATCATGCTGCCCTAATAAATGTAATACATAATGTAACTAAGTGGTTAGCACTTCTGCTTTACAGCACTGGGGTCATGAGTTCAATTCCCGACCATAGCCTTATCTGTGTGGAGTTTGTATGTTCTCCCCGTGTTTGAGTGGGTTCCTCCCGGTGCTCCGGTTTAGTCTCTCACGGTTTGTGTCTGTGTGTATATTAGGGAATTTAGACTGTAATCTCCAATGGGGCAGGGACTGATGTGAGCGAGTTCTCTGTACAGCGCTGCGGAATTAGTAGCGCTATATAAATAGCTGGTGGTGATGATGATTGGGCTAATTCGCTGTGCATACCCCCAAAACAGAACATTGTCAGCCCTCCCCAATATGAGATTAATAGAGATAACTATTGATAACAATAACAAATATGACAATATAGGTACTTTGCTCAGATCCAGCATCTCTTTTTTCCACCTTTGCGCCCCCACTTACCATCTGCTCCTCCCTCATCATTATCTCTTGATTTTTCTTTTCCTCTTCCAAAGCCATTTTCTCCTGCTGTTTCTGCAGGTTCTTCAACATCTCCTCATGGAACGACTTGGGAGGAGGGTGATTATGTTCCGTTAGGAAACATTGCACATGGTCTGCGAGCTGATAAATCATCACCTATACAAGAGAAGAAGTCACTTCTATCATACAGAACACGAACATCCTGCATTGTATAGAACATCTAACACACACAGAACAGAGACCAGTGCCTGCACAGACAGGGGTGTCTCAGGTACCCTCTGAAGTCAGAATTGCAGGTTTTACTTGGATAGGTAAAAAAAAAAAACATTGTCTGGAAAATTTGCATCTGTGAGGTTCAAATGGACTAAGAACAATATCCAGAATTGCTTTGTTCTGTATCCGGCACATCTACAAGAAGATAGTGACTACCTATCAAAGTGGCAACTGGAAAATTATAATAAAGCCTTGTTGGGGTGGTGGCCCAGGATCTAAAGATGGAGGACAGTCCTTGTCCAAGCAGTGTAATCTGGGGAATTATAGTAGCGTTAAGTTGCTTATACACAGTACGATTCTAATGTCCAATTGCAGTGTAGAAATGCCTAAGATTTAACGGCAGCCTGAGTATCTTACTACCAAAGGCAGCCTCCGCAGATGAGCCATGACCAGGTGGCCGTCAACACCCCATGAATACTGCCAAAGAAGGCCCAACTGCCCTCATCCAGTGTATCATAAACGTAAAGTAAATCAGATCCCAATCTCAGAATAAGCGTGAGATTGACCAGAAGGATGTACTGCATCCCTTCCTTTGTTCCTTGTAATGGACAAACAGGGCATTCTGAACGACGGAATTCTAACGATCAGGACAGATCCAAAGAAAACCCACCACATGCAAGGAGTGAAGTACTGCTTCCTTTGTGTTGCAAAAGGATGGCACTACCAACTCCCGGTCTATGTGGAAACTAGAGCGAGAAGTGAAGACATTTGTTAAGTCTCATATGACACGCTAGTGAGTGGGTAAAGTACATGAATGATGCGTTTATCCTTTATATCACTAGTATTCACGACAGTGCCATTTACATTACAAATGAACACATTACATTTTCTGAATGCACTTATCACGAAAGATAATAGTTTACTGGTTACTAATTTGGATTTAAAACCTACAGATAATTATAGGACTAGCTATCATGCAAATTTCTTAGGACAAAAAGGATTATTAAAAACTTGAAACATAGAACAATAAGACTCTGAATTTGGAATGACCAAAGTGATACCTTTATTTTTCTACCGAAAAGGGTAAAACTGTTGCAAATTCTTTAATAAGAGCAGATTTTTTTTTTCACTGGTTAAACCATCCAGACTGATTCCATAGAGCTAGAATAATGGAACATTTTATATTTTTTTAGCTTTAGTTGTCAATAGCATCATAGGAGACCGTCAAACCACACCAAGAGTAACCAGATTTTCATTTGAAGCCTCTTTACTTGTAGCACTGAAACAGAAGCCTATGTACTGAAATGTCCATGTGAACTTTATGTTGGCCAAACTAGCCACACTGCACTAATTCCCATCTGGCAGAGTTTTGCTGTGTTTTACAAACAAGCTGTGATGGTTAAGGAGTCCAAGAAAAGTATTAGAACTTTCAGGAGTGATCATCCACTATCTCAGGGAGACAACCACAATGTTCCACAAATGCAGAAGTAGTAATG
This sequence comes from Mixophyes fleayi, assembly GCF_038048845.1. Classification (NCBI taxonomy): domain Eukaryota; kingdom Metazoa; phylum Chordata; class Amphibia; order Anura; family Limnodynastidae; genus Mixophyes; species Mixophyes fleayi. The sequence continues at coordinate 26,938,568 of NC_134413.1, forward strand.
CATCTCCAGGGTAGAAACCACAGTCCCCCAACCTCATGCAGAACACATGGTACTATGCAGGAGATATTAATGCCTGGAGAGAGCAAATCCTGGAAAAGGAACATGGAAGTATATAAGAAACAGAGGAGGAGGAACAGAGGAATATAGGGGCAGCACAGTGGCTAAGTGGTTAGTACTTCTGCCTCACAGCACTGGGGTCATGAGTTCAATTTCCAACCATGGCCTTATCTGTGGAGTTTGTATGTTCTCCCCGTGTTTGCGTGGGTTTCCTCCGGGTGCTTCGGTTTTCTCCCACACTCCAAACATACTAGCAGGTTAATTGGCTGCTATCAAAATTGACCCTAGTCTATGTGTGTGTGTGTGTGTGTGTGTGTGTGTGTGTGTGTGTGTGTGTGTTAGGGAATTTAGACTAAGCTCCAATGGGGCAGGGACTGATGTGAATGAGTTCTCTCTACAGTGCTGCGCAATCAGTGGCGCTATATAAATAAATGGTGGTGATGATGATGATGAATATAGGGAGTAAGAGGAGTTATTTCTCCTGCCATCCAGGATTAAATATAACACAACACCTGTGTCCCACTACTGCTGATGAAACAAGGAAGCATATATTCCCGAAAAGGAAAGAAAAACATGCGATATACAACTGGATTAATAACATTACCTCTCCACAAAGCTGTTTAGCGAGTTCCTCCAGACTACATGTCAGAGAAATCACATTTTCATTTGACAAACCCTTCACATTTTTCAGCTTTATTTCAGGTGGACTGTGGAAAGAAAGCACAAACAGTTTTTAAAGATATAACAAACATTCTTTAATACTATTGTAGACAGCAGGAAATACAAAAAAAACAACACAACATTCTAAAAAAGGCAAATCAGGACGCTGATTAATTTTATTGTTAATGTTTAGTAAGACGCCACCAGGCAGGGAGGGTCTTAGAGCTTACACTCTAGCGGAGAGAGGACGAGCGAATGGGCCTCAGAGTGGAGATTGGGACAGTTGTGTTTGTCTCAGTGGAGAGGGTTTACCAGTGGGAGTAATTGTGTTTTTTCGGTGGTCAGTAGCGAATGTAATATGTGTAAGAAACAAATAAGAGATAATTCAGGAAGACGATGCTGCAAGTACTGTTTATACAGCTACATAGAAAATACAGTGCGCACATAAGTGTACAGTAGTCTGGGCTACTAGTAGCCACAGAGAGCATCTACAGACCTTTCCCCCAGTACAATCCAGGAAGACTGTGTCAGTAGAGCTGTAAGTGCCTTCCATAAGTCTACAGTCACATGACATTGGTCGATTGGCTAATTCTGGCAAATTGGCATTGATTCACAAATTAGCCGAAGGTGAATTTGTGATATTCAGGCAAGATCAACCGATCTACTACAAAACATCTTACCACATCAAAGGTCAGCAGCAATGTGGCAAGTTTAATTGTGGGAACAATGTTTCACATTTATATGCAATTGTCATTTACTTTAAATTCACCAACAATCAAAGTAAAACGAACTTTCACCTTAAGTCTGTAGTATTTATTTTATTGCAGCCCTGGGCAAGTCAGACTATTCAGTACTATGTTTCTGCTCCTACACCAACCACTTTACAGCAGGCATAGTAAAATCAGAAGACAAAGGGGCTGAGGTCACTGGGAAAAGCACCTGCACACGCTTTTGTCTGAAGAAATGTTATATATAACATTCTCTGTATATCTGATCACAATATAAAAAAACACAGAAAACAACTGACCACTTGTACAATAATGCAAGATGGATCTATACATTTTGTTTTATATACAGTGGACACCAGTTTTCCTTTCCCCTTCACATTTCATGGCTCTGCCCCTGTCACATGATGCCCTGTCCTCACTGCCATGATCCCACCAATCAGCTGTGAGCATCCTGATCATGTGATGTGCAGACAAAACCACGTGTAGCCAACTTCAAAACTAGCTACATCCTGGGGAACAGGAGATGAAGATTAAGTGCTCAAACCAAAGTCAGACTGACCTTATTAACTAAAGCTAGAGACATAGAACAGGTTTTAAAAAAGGAGTAATCACATATAATGGAAAACAACACGGGCCTTGCACTAGGATAGAAAAATGATCCATATGTGACCCCTTCAAACATCAGTTTGGCAAACCAGCACTTGGATTTAATTTTAAGTCACAGAAAGTGGTTTCTAACTTGCAACCACTATCCAATGACCTATTCAGGGACAGCAACCAATCAGAAGCTCCAAGGTATTGCTGTACTACAATCCCCAGCATGTTCTGCTAGCCAGTATAGATAACGTACTACTATAAATATGTATACTGTACTAGTACAATCTACTTTATAGTCATACTACTTTATGATTAGATTTGTGTATTTGAGCTATCATGGTTCCCCTTCCAAACTGTTAAACAGGTCCCTGTATGTTCCATCCCTCATCACAGGGATTACAATACAGTACATACTTGTGGTCACTATAAAAAGCAATCCCCCAATTGGGTGCTAGCATATGACAGCCCACTTCCTAATCAGGTAGGTAGAATACAGCCCCACCCTGCCAAATCAGGAGACCAGTATAAGGCAGCCAATCCCACATGTCCAGATTCCCATCTGACACTACAAGCAAGTCAGAGCAGTCGAAGTATCCAGCTAAATGTTACCTTCTCCCCTACTGAAAAGTGGGTGTATGGAAAAATGGGGGCTTGACTGTCTAGCCTGAGCAAGCCACTCATTGTGAAAATTATAAAAAATAAAAATAAAAAAAAACAACAACTAACAACAATGCATTCACATAAAGAGCTCCCATCTTCACAAGACAAAAATACAACAAACATCAAGTGGGATTTTGGTAGATGTGGTCAGACAATGACTGCATCTAACATATATATATATATATATATATATATATATATATATATATATATATATATATATATATAGTCATCGGGCTACGCTAATGGAGCTCCAAAGAAATTTCAGACTTTTAAATACATGTTTACGTACGGCCAAACCGGACAGATCTGGCCATTTGCCGGCCGAACGGAGCAACCGGTTTATGGCCGGCTTCAGATGTTGGTCTTTATTTGCCTTTATGGTGTTTCCAGCATAAATGTGCCAGTAGAGAAATGTGTACGATACTCACACATCAGGGTATGTCTGTGGACATTTCACCCAAAGCTCCAACTTGACATAACACTCATTACCCTGAGGGCATAAAGCCAGAGTTACTTCTGGGGGCTGCTGGACCTGAAAGAAACAGAGGGTATTAATGAAATACTTACAATGGATATTCAGATGAAATCTATTATCAAAATCAATAGACCTGTACAGTACACAGACGGATCAGTTTGTGTCATAAGCGTGTTATATGTGGACAGCATCTCATCTCCGTGTAGTCTGCCAAGCTTAGTTAACGCCATTAAACCTGAAAAGTGATCCACTATGAAAAGGCATCTTTACATATATTCCTGAATGCTTCACCTCTCGCACTACTCACAGAAGCAGGAATGCAGCATTCATTCATGTGCACTCATTGTACATACAGTCCTTGCAATGCATGGGGTTTTCTCCATTCTTAGTTATTCTGATGTCATTAACCCTTTCCTGGTTTCTTATTATTACAAGGAGTTCAAGCAGTGGTGGAGCATCAAGGCCTTGTTATGATGCTCTCCCAAAACTATAGGAGTGTCTATGTGTGTTATGTCATTTGTATATCTCAACAAACGGATTAGACTTAAAGAAAGACTAAAATATTACTGCCCTTAAACACATTGTCATCTAGTGACTTCTGTCTAACAACTGGGCCATTGAGCAAGCCAGGCAGAACAACCAAACTGCGATGCAAAAATGGGCTTCTGAACTTCAGGACTGAAAGAGGACTACACACCCCTGATGGGGGTCATCTTCTGTCATACCCAAATAGATGTTAAGTCCAAACAAGACACAATGGGTCGTCTATCATTTGAGTGCAGAGATACATATATATATATTAGAAACATTATCTAAGCTGATGCAACTATATTATTATTAAAGACACTTTTCATCCCAAAAGCTAATGCCGTATTTAAAAATCTCTATAATCTCTGCTGAACCCTTCTCCTCCCACTCAATTTCAGTGAGTAAGCAGACAGAGTCAAATAACATGATGAATAATTTTAGTTATTTAATTAAAAAAAAAAAAAAAAATTGTTAGTGTGTGGTATTAAGGAGTACTAGTAAATAAAAATAGAAATTGTTACTATGGGATGACCAGTCAAGGCTTGCTATAGATAATGCTTCTTTAGATCTAACACTCATGAACAGTGGCTTGGTGTCACAGTGGTTAGCATTGCTGCCTCTCAATGCCAAACCAAGTAGCTAAGTGCATGGTACAGGCACTGTTCTGGGGATACACGCATACAAACAACTTCATGCTGGGTTCTGCTTTTATTGTCAGGATAGCAAAGTAACAGATAACACTGAGTTCCACACACTTTCTTGGGACTCTAATGATAAATAAACCAACTCACTAGACACCAGCCGACTTACTCAGCATCGGTCACACTGTACAAATGATAAAGACAGGTTTAAGTACTTTATACTCCTCCCACTGCCCTAACTTGATGGACAGATGACACTCCCACCTTGCCTTTAAAAAGGAGTTCTCTGCAGGTGTTCAGTTTGATTACTCTCAGTGCAGACACACACTGTCAGCTTGCTAATAGCTGTGGAAAATTATCCTTCTAAACCACTACAAAATATGAAAATTAATTCACACTTCATACTATTATTTTGTCACATATATGTCCTCCACCTGTTTATCGTTAAACTAGGTGCACTGTTATGTGAATATATTATGTCTGCAGCTTTGACTTACAGACTGTCAGCTGAACACCTAACTCTTCTCTTAGACGCCTGTGGCAAACCACTTCCTTTGTGACAATACATATTTCAATACAAAAACATAACTGGTATTGGAACAGACTTTTTAAACTGTTAACAAAAATCATTATGTCATGCTAGCAAGCCCTTTACATGAATCCAGGCATGTGAATGGCACAGCATGGTGTGACAAATACTTCTCACATAGGGGTGGATTCTATTGGCCGCAATTTTCCTAAGGACATCGCGGACGCGCTTTATTATCGTTACTACAATAAAAAGTGACGCGGATTTCTGCTCGCGCCCCATAGAGGTGATTTACTTCTGTCAGAAAATATCCGCGCGAGGTGTCTCGCGGCCATTCCGGAGGCACCTCCCATGGATATTTTTTTTAACTGAATCTGCCCCATAGAATGATAGGCTATTGGGCAAAAATAAAATGTGTCAAAAGATGTTATTCTAGCTTTGCAAACTCTAAAATGAGCTTGGTGTCAGTAACTGAAGAGCAATTATGTACTTAATAAAAACTTACTTAAGAGCATGTGCTCATTTGGATTTAGTTTTACGAGTCTGTAAATACTCAAAAGATTTGCAATAAAAAAAATTAAAAAAAATAAAAATGTTAAAAAATTAGGCATCACTGGCTACTTAGTAAATTAGATACTAATAGTAGTAATATAATCCAGGTTGTATTGTATTTTAACAAATTAGGCATTTTGCAAAAGATGCTGGTCCTTTAAACAGGGGTCTTCTCTTGTACAAAAGTACAAAAAAAAAGTATTTAAAAGCCATTTATAGCTAAATACAAGCAGAAATCTGAAAATTACTTTACAGGTAAATCTCAGCGAGTTACAGCAGTGAATAAAATAATGGATTTTTTTCATAACTTTGATGAACCACTTTGAGAACAAGTTGTATATCTCTTTTATCTGGAAATAAAGTGTGCAATACATATCTTATCTCTTTTAGTCCATTGTCGACTAGAGATGGTTTCCATCTTTAAATCACAGACAAATAATGGTATTGTTTTGATCCAGTTTCACCAGGAATTAATTCTTAGCCTACCAAATACATTTTTGGGGTAGTGACATAAGGTTTTATTACAACATACTAAAATATATATATTTTATGCACGTTGGCTAAGTGTATACACACAAAAACAGGAGCTGGTCGGTCCCATCGTAGGCTATTTTTCTTTTCTTTAAAATATTCCTAATAGGCTGCTGAGCAGAATTTCCCATCCATCTAGTGAGATTTTGGCTAGCCAGATATTTCTGAACAAGTCAGTAGACCATCATGCCATGTTGGAGATCCTAAGCGATCATCAAGTACTAGTTTTAAGGAGGGAAAAACAGGCTGTGCGCATGAGTAGTCACTGTTCTATCAGGATGTATGGACCAGGGGTTAAAATATCAAGAGGACACAGTTCAATTTCTGGACTCCCTGGGGGGGGGGGAGGGGGGATTCAATTGGCTGCGTTACTGCTGAAAGTAAAGCAGCCTGAGCACTTTTACCAATATTACGGTAACAGTGCGTATTATTACCATTAATACGGTAATCTTTAACGCTGGTTTTTGCTCAGAAATAAGGGCTAAAATTCCAGTATTAACGTAATAGATTTAGCGCCACGTAACTCACAGTAGAATTGAGATCATCTTCAAAGCAAAAGTATTGTCCCAAATGATTAATATTTCATATTCATGTTAGTATGCATTGGTTTATAAATTTATGCTCGGCTTTTAATGTAGTTGTGGCTGGTTCTCTTATAAATGACTTATTGTATAAATTTATTTTAATTAGTGGTGCACTGCTCCAATGTATATTATTGCAAATGTACTGATTTAAGTATTGGAAAGGTTTTCATTTCCAAGACAATATGTCATTATTCGTTTTTGAAACTTTTTTAAAGGAAGTCTAATTAAATCTTTTCATCTGAGTGACCATATCTTTTTAGCCCGAGTACACCGGATGGGGCCTTTCATCCTGTGTCTTAGAGAGAAAGAACATATTCCATCCTGATGCTAAAGATCTTTAATATCTCATACTTTGTGGTGTCAGCTAGGATCAAGGGACTGGGTTACCCCCTGCCAACATGTGTGTCAGAAGCAGTATATAAGAGCTGTTGTTAAGATCTGCCTCAGGCTGCAGTTCACTATCTCCTCTCTAGAAGCTGCATTGCCTTTGTATGATCCTGCCTGCAAGAGGTTAAGCTTTCATCATTACTTCTGTATCCCAATCACCTATGTCTGGCCTTTAAGAGACTACTTGTCCCAGAAATCTGAGCCAGTTCATCAATTGCCGTTGCTGCTGCTGGTTTTCTGTGCATTTCTGTGACCTGATCCTGCCCTGCTTCTGGGTGTTGACTCCTGCTAGTCACTCCGTTTTGCACCTCCTCCTATGACCTAGACCCCGGCTTCATTTTGACCTTGCTCATTTCCTGGCATTGTGGATTTTCTCGCTTCTGACCCCTGGACTGTCTGCCTCTTCAATTGCCCGACATTCCTGGATCTTCCAGAGCCTTGTGCCTCCTGGCTAACCTGAATCCTGTTATCCGTAAGTTATCCAGTGTCTCTGGCTTCCCCTGAATCTCCAGCAACCATTCATTGCATCTGTTGGTTCCTATGTAATCTGTGCTATACTTGCTCTCTTGAAACTGATACCTTTAAGGACTGAGTTGCCGTTAACCATTGACTGCACCTGTTGCCCCCTGTTTAATAGTGTTATCAATAAAGATATTCTGTTTTTATTACCATAACTATCCATGGTATTCATGCTAGGAACCCTGACATCTGTATTTTGTATTTCAACTGTAGTATACCATCTGACCTTCTGGAAGATCACTAGTACCTTTAACTGTTGTGCAAATGTCCTTGTAAGGATCCTTGAGCAATAAACACCACTGCTTGAAGATTCTGCCTGACGCCTATTGCCTGCTCTATCCTGTGACCAACAGATAAGAGCTTACACTCTAATCCGTTACCCTGCGGTCACGTGTTAAACTCGGCATCTCTGTGCCGACGCTCTGCCTGTTACCCAGCAGTCCTGATCCACAGTAAGCCGTCAGGAGGTACCAGCCAACCCACAGGAAAGAGACAATGCAGCAGCTATACCAGCTACCCAGAAGTAAGCAGTTCTATGTGCCGTGAAGAGCCTAGTGTTGGCAGGGAAATTCTCCTACAACTATTTCCCAATTGCGAGTGTCTGGTGGTATGGTGACGGTGGTATGGTATGGTCAGTAACGGTTATGGACAGTGAGAAAGAAACCCAAATAAATTGTAAGAACAACATCCCTTCATCCTTATTCCCCAACAGACCAGCTGACACAGTAATATTATGACACTGGTATGTTGCCAAACAAGCATATAATCCTTTATAGATTACATCACTTGAAATGGTGCACAAAATAAGCAATACAAGTTGTAAAACCAATTAGCCACTCACAGGACTACCTTAAGTGACCTCAAGTGATGGGGTGTTGAGGCCAGAAAGAAATAGGTTTAAAAAACATGAAAAATTGTTATCCATTGTCAGTCTTTGTGGGGTCCATTTGATCTGTCCATATTCTTGCCATCCCCCAGGCCAACAGATTACATGAATATACTCAGTTTTCTGTTACTATTTTTTATTGAACAAACTCATAATTGTATAATACGATGTGCCATTTTATTAGATATTTTTATAGCTCTAGCATTGTGACATTTTAAGTCACATTAAACTCCATTTAATAACATTCTGTCTTTGTGTTATTAAGGGACTCACGGGCTAGATAGCTTTGCTATTAGAAATGCTACATAACTGAAATAGTAGAGATTGTTTGGTTTACAATAACTCTGGTTAATTTAACTTTTGATTGCTGTGGGATATAAGTCAGGGAGAACCAAAGAGCTTTCCGCCAAGTTTTAGAATCAAATCTTGGTGTGGGCAGAATTGGTCAATTAATAGTGAATGCGAGTATAATTAAAGGTGGATTTTAATATTTTTTTGACAGACCAGGTGGTTTTTTGGCGATTAAACCTTTGTTAAACACATCATGTAGGCTCAGCATGATAGCACTTTCTTGCGAGGTGTTTTTTTTAAAAAACAAAACAAAAACAACACACTATCAAGGCCCGTGCTGATGATCATGAATAGCACCAACACATGCCTTGCACAAAGGGTTGAGCACAGACACTTCTCCTAACAGGTGTGTCTGCTGGCGATTCCACCTCTGAACGTGTCGTAATTACATTAACACACCCTTACTGTACTTGCCCTACGCTTGCCCGTCCCTTCCTTTCCCCGTTCCGCGTCTCTAAGCATACACTGTAGTAATTTAAAGATGTGCCCAATTCTGCATAGCGCCTTACACTTACGCATTTTTTTGTGAGCAAAAGCTGTATGGAAATGCATATTTACGTCAAAAGAAAAAAAAAGTTGGATCAAACTGCACAAGGCTCTTAATTTGTAATGTGACGATAGTGCAATACCCACCAGCATTAGTACTAGGTGTTTTGGTACCAAGCCAGAAGAAAACATGATATCATCAGTTGTGTTAGGGCCAGATACGTTACTTTTTATCATTATGTGCTTTTAGTAGCCACAATTGAGTCCAACAGAACAGGGACCGTTAAATGATTTGCACTCCTACCTTCAATATGCATAGTAATGGATGAGGCTGAAGTTAGATTCTTATTCGGCCAGCCTCTTATTCAGAAAACTATTTTTTAAGGATTAAATAAAGTTGAAACACTGATTTAACATTAGATTAACACTAAAGGGTGCCCCTTACACAAATTGCAATTTTATTTAGCCTGGTACAACATGGATTCGGGCATGAAAGCAGGTGGCAAACTGGGCACAGGTACCATATTTGATCATCTTGAATAAGTAGCTGTAGTTTTGCAAGGGTTACATTTCTTTGTTGATTCCCAATATCAAATTTGTGGCCCAAAGGGTGGTCAGTTACATACAACCCACTTGTTTTTTGCCTGGCCCAAGTGTTTGGGCATGAAATTAAGTGACAAAGTTGGTACAGGTGCACACTGAAGGAATTGCATTTTTATGCTAGCTGACTTTCACAACAAGTTCTTGTATGCAGTGGAGTCTAATAGCAATATGCTTAGACCTGTCATGATGCTTGGTACTTGCTGACAAGTCAATGGCACCTTTGTTATCGCATTTGATTTTGATAGTCTCATTTCTAGAAGATTTAGTTCACACAAAGTCTCTTTAATCCAAAGGGCTTCTTTGGCTGCTTCAATCAAAGCCATATTCTCCGCTTCAGCACTGGAAAGAGCAACTGTAGGTTGCTTCCTATTTCCCCAGGTTACCGATGCATCTGCTGATCTAAACATGTACCCCATTTATGAATCAATCATCTTCGTCTGCTTCACAGAAAGTTTCTAGTTCTGAAGTCTTGGATTTAAAGAACTTTAATTTCCACAAACTTGTACCTTTCAGATTCTCTTAACAGCTGTTCAGTGCTCTTTTCCAGAATTTATTGCAAATTAACTCAGTACATGTGATGTCAGGACAAGTTTAAACACTACATACATACATCAAACTTCCAAATACATTCTGATAGGGGATTTCCTTCATCTCCTCTATTTCCAATTAACTTGTTGATGACCTATCTTTAGTCGATTTTATACTTTTATCAATAGATTCAATATAAAACTTTGTTGATCTAAGAAGGTGACAGTCCCAACATTCAGATTATGGAAAATTATTTTTCCCACCAGGCGATGTGCAGGACCCAAGTCTTTCAAACTGACTTTTTCTCCCAATAGATACTATCCAGGTGATTTTTTTTGGGCTGATCGCAACAAGTCATCCATATATACAACAATGATGAACAGTTTTCAATCTATCATTTTGAGGGTATAGACATTGGTCAGTCTCAAAAAGATTTTGTACTATGTCAATCAACATAGCGTCAAGTTTGATGTACCAACACCAACCACGTTGTTTCAAGCCGTACAGAGATTGTTTTAATAAACAATTTTTTTCATCCAGAAACATGCTCTCATTAAAATGCTCAGGGGATTCCATATAGATTTCCTCAACTAATTCCCCAATTAGGGAAGCGAAACTAAGTGTGCTGTACCTTACCACAGGCGAGAAGATTTCTCTGTAATAAATTCCAGACCTTTGAGCAAATCCCCTCGCAACAAGACGAGCCTTGCAACGGGCAATCGATCCTACTGAATTTAGCTTTTTTTTTTAACAGAAAACCCATTTGTTTTAATTGTTTTATGGTAGCTTGGCCTATTGACAACAGTCCAAGTCTCGCTTTCATCGGACGATGTAATTGCTTTATCTTTGGCTGATTCTCACTTTTCACTGGATTTTGATTCTTGCAAATTTTGTGGTTCCGAGACCGCAATGTTGGCATATTCCTCACAGTATTCTTTGGAGATTTTCTCTTGTTTTTTGCAAAAGTTCCCCTCTCCTGCTGATCGTCAAGATTTAAATCTCTGATTCAGACACATCTGAGGACTTCCTATTTCTCCACTAGTTTGTGCCATTTCATGAAATATGACGTCTCTGGAATTTATGAGTTTCAAAGCCTTTACCGGCGGTTCCCAAAGTGTGCGCCGCGGCTCCCAGGGGTGCCGCGGCGCTGTTACTGGGGTGCCGCGGGCCAGCCCTAGAAAAAAGAAAGCAAACAGAAACTTACCAATCCGCGCGGCGCTAGGACCCTGCAGCCTCCTCTCTCCCGCAGCTGTCACTGAATATCGACATCAGTGACAGCTGCGCGAGAGAGGAGGCTGCAGGGTCCTAGCGCCGTGCAGATTGGTAAGTTTCTGTTTGCTTTTTCTTTTTCTATAGCTGGCGCCTGGCGCGGGGCAGAGGAGGGGGACAGGGGGCAGAGGAGGGGGACAGAGAGCAGAGGAGGGGGACAGAGAGCAGAGGAGGGGGACAGAGAGCAGAGGAGGGGGACAGAGAGCAGAGGAGGAGGAAAGAGGGCAGAGGAGGAGGACAGAGGGCAGAGGAGGAGGACAGAGGGCAGAGGAGGAGGACAGAGGGCAGAGGAGGAGGACAGAGGGCAGAGGAGGGGGACAGATGGCAGAGGAAGGGGACAGATGGCAGAGGAAGGGGACAGATGGCAGAGGAGGAGCATTTTTTTTTTCCTTTAAACTCTCTCACCCCCACCCCTGGGCTAAAAGAGTATACTCTCATCTTTTGTATATAGTTATTTTATTTTTGGGAAGTGATACAGTAGTTTTTGTGGAGCAATTGTAGTTTAATTGAATGTTATGGTAAGGGGGTAGTTTCATTCCTATAGGTCTTTTTTACCCAAATGTAAATGACCACCCTCTGTTGATTCCCACTATAAAATGTGTTACCCTACAGGATGTAACCCTTGCAAAAAACAACAACTACTTATTCAAAGTTTGCCAGCCAGACCCTGATGTCTTTGCAATTACTATGACTCATTTCTAATAATACAATTTACTTTATATATAGGGTCTACCTTGTTACTAACTAGGTGGCCATAACATGTTTTGAAGAATACCTTATGGCTGTGTTTAAAATGCATTTAAATAACTTTTCAATGACAACTTGACTACTTTGTCTGACACATTTGCAATCTGCAATGGTTAACTCTGCTGATGTCTAGCTATACATATAGATATGCCATCAGTCGTCCATTCACACTTTAATCTACCTTCCAGGCAGAACTTTTACGCAGATCTGTAAAGTCCTCCCCATATATGGCCTCCAGGACCTGCAGCTCGTTTTCCTGCCGACAGCAGTGGGTCTCTGAGGGGTCTGACTGCAGGGAGCGCCGCTGATCTCCACTGCTGGACAGGCTCCCTGGGCAGGTAGGGTCAGTGGAAAGTACGGCATTTCCCCGTCTGCCTGCCATCATAAACCGGACACATCCCGATCTTCTCTATCTTCTCTGTACAGACAGTGACCAACCCCCTGAAGACGATAAGGGCACGGCCCACATTTGATGAACTACTTTCTGCCATGTTTGTTTAGGGCAAACACGTTGAATTCATATGAGATTCGGCCATTTTTGTTGAGGGCATCGTGCGTATTATTGATGGAAGCTGAATCCGACATGTTTAGAATGGTAACAATTTTACTATCATCTAAGAATGGATGCAATGTATAGCTGTTTATCCCCACTGTGGGGAATTCCTATATCATTTACACTAATACTGATTGACATCCCATGACACAAGATTGCTATTGTTATATACATCAATCCCTCTTCTTATAACAGTTTTTTTAAAATCTGGGTTCTTTGATAAAATTTATTTAATTTTTGTCACACATGAAATAGTTTTATAACCCTGTTGTAAGAAGTCACTTTTATTATGTTGTAATCTGTGTATGACAATGTATTTTTTTTTTAACCTTTAAATAAAGATATTTTAAAAATAAAATGCTGGATGACAGAAAAAAAAATTGAAGGATGACATGGGAATTATAGTTTAATAGTAGGGTTTGCATTTGACTATTCAGACTTTTAGTGGGACTTGGTTCCATTGTTATTAAAAGGGCATACACATAGTAGATATAAAAATGAAAATTTGTTAGAAACTATACAGCTGTATCCCACAGCGAGTTTAATATTTATTTTATTCATGAATTGTTTGTTTAGCTATTTGGATAATGTGTAGGTACAGACTCACTTCAAAAAAATCTGCCCCTGGAAATATGCAAGTTTTTAAGTTTGCCCAACTGCACAGTACCACTTCTTTTCAGATGTTCCTATATGGCCATTTAAAATATAAGGTGGTAACGAGTGAAATGCGTCCTAAGATCCATGATACTATCAGTGCTTTCATTTGTTGTACTAAACCAACAAAAGTTAACTGCTGATCAATGAAGTTTATTCATGAAATATGCATAAAATGTGTTAATGAACTTCATTGATACATTATATTTAAGTGTGCACGTCCTTACTGTACTTCAATTCTATATTTTCACTTGCCTGCAACTTGACAAGAAGCCAGAAGGCTATGGACAACTTCCAGAAGGATCACTTTCTCCAGTTAATTTGTACTTGAGTTCATGTTTAAGTAAACATATTTATCCTAATTGCAACATGTCTTTGTAATGTTTTCTGGGGTCTTTACCTCTAGGGCAGTGGATTCCAAACTTTTTCAGTTCAAGGCACACTTAGGGTCTCCTTAAATTTTTTCAAGGCACCCCTAAGCCAAAATAATTACCAGGTAGCTGCACAGTTTGGGAACCACTGCTCTAGGGATAGTTTGGTCAGCTGAAACCTGGAAAATTTGCAGAGTGCTCAAGTGAGTGCAGTCTGTGCTCACGTGTGCATGCTTATCACGTGGTTATGTTGGCGTCATGTGTGCTCATCTATATGCTCTGCTCCAGGACAGTATCATCATCATCAGTGTTAAAGGTATTAAACCTTTTGCCACCTGTAAAATCCCTTCAAATTCAGGAATACAGTGCGCACTGGAGAATTTATCTAAAACACACACAGCTGTCTGGAATAATCAGTTCTGTTTTACTGAAACTGGTATACTAATATTCATACAGAAACATAGCATACCCTCTTGTGCTTACATAGTATAAGAATTAACACAATCTTTTACTTTGTAGTTATGACCATCAATAAATTGTACAAAGACATCTGTAAATCTTTCTCTCCAGACTATACAGTTATTTCTAAGGGTTTCAAAGTAAACCCTCTGACCCTAAAAAAAAAGATCATAACTTCTTTTACATCAGCTATTTATATAGTCCCTCTAATTCCGCACCGCTGTACAGAGAACTCACATCAGTCCCTGCCCCATTGGAGCTTATAGTCTAAATTCCCTAACAAACCCAGAGAGAGAGAGAGTGAGAGACTAGGCTCAATTTGATAACAGCCAATTGGAGTGTGGGAGGAAATCGGAACACCTGGAGGAAACCCACACAAACACAGGAGACCTCTCACCACAAACTCCACACCGATAAGGCCATGGTCGGGAATTGAACTTATGACTCCAGTGCTGTGAGGCAGAAGTGCTAACCACTAAGCCACCATGCTGCCCCCATCTACCCCATGCTGTGAAATGCTTACAAGCATTTCACTGTCAATGCTTCTCTGGGGAGGCTTGTTTCTACACCCATAAGCTGTTGCTAGTTCCAGTAAACTTGTTTTTTGATCTTTGAGGTGACTTGCCATCTAGAAACAACTGATAGATAGACTAGCCATCATCTGGTGGTTGCTCTGAAGAACTCTAATTGTAATATTTGCAATTCCGACAGTCTCCAATACAAATGTATGTATGTATTGCGGACCATCAGACTGCATGGATTACAGCAGGTAAAGGCACCTTCTTTGGAAACACCTTAGTTCTTGCTGTCCCTCTAACCATGTGAGCAGGGAGGGTTATAAAAAAGAGAATGAGAACCAGTGGCGGATCCAGCGGGGGGCGATCGGGGCATTTGCCCCCCTAGCAGCAAAAGCTAGGTCCCAGCCGCCGATTAAAACGGGAGGGGTGGGGCTAAGCGCGATCGGGGGGCGGGGCTAAATGTGGGCCAGCCAATCAGAGTGGTCCCAGTCGGCGACCACAACGGGAGGGGCGGGGCCAATCGCGGGCGGAAGGCGGGGTTAATGCAGGCCAGCCAATCAGAGCAAAGGAGGGGCGTGATTATGCAAAATCGCCCCCCCCTAAACATAAAGTCTAGATCCGCCCCTGATGAGAACAAAAGGGAGGATGGGGAAGGAAAGAAGAGAAGAAAAAGGGGGGATGGTGTTTTGGGAGGACCGTTTTCAGCTATAAAGTAGGTAGTAACAAGGAAAGCTTAAATAGTTTGGAATGGGGTGAGAGAAGCAGTTGGAATTAGCAACAGGTTCCCAAAAGACAAACTCAACTTGACGGACTGTTGTCTTTTTTCAACCTCATCAACTATGTTACTAGCTCCTGGGGGTAAATGTATCAAGCTGAGAATTTTCCAGTGGGTTTGAAAAACCAATCAGATTCTAGCTATCATTTATTTAGTACATACTAGAAAATGACAGCTAGAATCTGATTGGTTGCTATAGGCAACATCTCCACTTTTCAAACCCGCCGGAAAAATCTCAGCTTGATATATTTACCCCTTGGAGTTCACCTCAGACATATCCACTCCCTTTTTTCAATATAATTATTAATAGTTCGCCACTGGGTCTTTGTTTTAAGGATATTTCTCATCTATATTTAAAAATTAGGAGGGGTGACTAGGATAAAATATTGTTGCAAATGGAGGTGATCTGGGCACACAGGATGGATATTTTTGAGCGTAAAAGGTTAAACAGTGAACTAAAATTGAATGTAACTCTATGATTATTGTGGTCATTATTCCTTCCATTTGCAATTGGTATAACCACATGCTCAAAATTTAAATAAGCAATCTCTAACACTTTAATTATTGTTTTTTGACACTTCCCTAGGGTCAGAAATGATAATCACTATTTAACTGGATTGTTTTCAGTGTAAACAGAAGCCCTAAAGGAATATGCAGAATACAATTTAATGAACCATTGAGTTCATAAGGTTTTTATAATGATTTGATACTCAAAGTAATATTCTTTTAGCTTGAATATAAAAGAACTGTGTGATTATACATAGCAAGGAAGATAATACATTTGACATGCTTCTAAAAATGCAAAAGGTTACATAATATAAAATAGAAATAAAAGGATTACTTTGCACCACCAATATTACTATACTATATAATGATATCATCTTTCCATCTCAAAATATTACCATATTCTGAACTATATATGTCTTTTGACAAGTCTTGTAATTATTATACCTGTGCTAATAGATAGAATAGAATTTTTCATATATATATATATATATATATATATATATATATATATATATATATTATGAGAGAGGGAGATTCTTTGGGCTTTCAGTTCCTGGAGAGCAGACTGGGAGCCTCTTGAGCAGATGAACACAGGACAAACATCGCTGTCCCCCTTCCCCCCCCCAAAAAAATGATTATAGGGCCTGGTGATTGTGTGATATGCCCCATGTGTTAAACTGACTTATTTCGGCCAGAAGTTATTTTTTTCCTCTGAAACTTAGCACTGACCTTCTGACTAAATGAATCTGGTCTTCATTCATTTACTATAGTAAACCAATCATTTTATACAACTGAATTAACTATCATCATCATCATCAACATTTATTTATATAGCGCTAGCAAATTCCATAGCGCTTTACTATGTTCTTAAAACCATTTAACCACGATAATGTGCCCATATCCATTTGCGTTCAGAGTAGCATCAGAATGTATTTGCGTTCCAATGTGTGTGTTTTTTTTTGGGTGCAACTTGTTTCATTTTAGCATGCTCAAAACATATTGAAAAAGTCCAGTAATCTTCATGGGAGCACATTATGCCATATCCATCGGGGGTTACCAGGAGCAGTTACACCAGCATTGTGCTGCATTCTTCTTATTCATTTCAATGGCCCAGTCATTTCAATAAGAATGTGCGACAGATGTAGAATCCCCACTGAAATGACTGGGTAATAGTACTGAGTCAGCTATTGACATGAATCGAGCTGCTTTGCATTGGTAATTGTAATGTGTTATTTCCATTGGATTAAAAGAAGAGAAAAAATATCCTGCAGATTAAATGAAGATGTTCCCTTTGAATTACAGAAAAAGAAAGTTCCCTTTGGATTGAAATATGGGGCAATTTACTTTGGATTACAAGAATACAATGTTCCTTTTTGATTTCAAGAAAAGCATCACCTGGGAATACAAGAACATTTCTTTGTATTGATAAATTTGTAAATGTGGGGTTGGGGAGTATTTATTACTTTTAATGTATAATGGAATGGGTGCTATGGATCCCCTGGTTTAGCAAAGTTGTCACTCCAGGGGGTCCCAATATTCCTCATTACCACAATGCCCACAACCCAAGGATGCCAAGAGCCTGAGCACTTATCAGCGTGGAGCTGGTAGTCTTTGAGATAGGGTGCCACACAGATTTTTTGTTAAGGGGGCCCTCCCTAGAGAGGCTCCAGACCCACGCTTACCAGCCTGGGATGGTTCAGCTGTGACGAATGGACTTCTCCCATTCATTTCAATAGGCCACTCATTTCAGTGGGGTTTCTGCACACAACACACATGCTGGAAGCCCATTTAAAAGGACTGGGCTACTAAACTGAATTAGAAAAGCTCTGTGCTGCTTGCATTCAGGATGCATTCACTAGGGAATAACAATCATGGATATTATGCATGTGAGCTTCATATCAAACACATAGGGCTTGATGCAGCGTGGAACACAAGTGATGAGCATAATGTGATTAGAGAATTGTGCGGCTGGATGCAGAGTTGAAGCAATCTGTACAGCTTTGCACTGATCTGTCCTATAGCACACATCCCATGTGCATCATCTTATCCTACTAAGTTTCCCTTGTGTTACTATATTACCATCTATTCTTTTAGCCTGTTATAAAACTGTTGTGTTTTTTTTTGTCATTTCATTTGTACACTTGTCAATTAGAAGAATCGGAAGCTTCTTAATAAAGAACAAACTTATATTTTAATTGTTATGTGATTTTTCATAGTTTTGCACTTTGTTAATGTTATGTGACTTTCCCATGTACTAAATACAAATGTACATTAAGACCTTGCTAAATACATGTATAACCTGCTATCACTACAACTTTTTCTACACTAAAACACAATGTTAAAAGAATACAAGACAGATATGAATTTAAAAAAGAGATTTATTATATAGTATAAATTAAATCAACAAACTATTCGGTGCCGTAACTGTGAATTTTATTTTTATTTTTTTAAATAAGATACACATACATACAGGGCAGCTTGATTGATTGAAAACACTGATTTCGGCTTCTCTACAATTATGCAACCTCTGGTCGATTTCACTATCGTAATGTCTGAGTGTCAACTTTTGTATCATCATCACTCGGATTGCAGTAGGATCTAGCACATGCTAAAGAAACGCCTGAGTCAGGTGCATTAATGACTGTTTGCAATGTGTTTATCTGATCACAATAGCGTCAACACTCCTTTTCTGTACATTGGGGAAAGTTGAAATGATCATTCACTCTTCATTCAGCCCACTCAGTCGTAGAGGTAGACATGTCCGAAATCTGTGCAACTATTCACTAAGCGCTATTGTGTGCACCTGTTTCTGAGCATGCACATCAGTGGTTGAAGTGGGGGTGTATACGGTGGCATGCAATACCGCCACTTCTCCTACTGTCTTCATTGTAAAACTATCACATTCCATTCACTTACATTCCCATTACATTTTTCATGCCGCCACTTCTAAATTTCCGCTTCGACCACTGACACTCATTGCAATAAAATGCAACATACACTCAAAACAGCAACTTGAGTTGACTCTACGTGACCCCCATAAAGTTTGTATGTGTTTTTTCACATATGGTTTGCACTTGTTTTTCACCAATAGATAACTGACCTAATGCAGAAAGAAAGTCAATGGTAAATATGGGAGAAGACAAATAGCTAAATGGACTAATGGATTAGTTTGATGTATATACCTGTTTAATAATACAAACTTGAGGTTTGATAACCTTTCTGTAATGCACTGAAACACAGCAGCTTATAGAAGGGCACCACCACCATATTAATTGTAATAGTGGACGCTGAATCTGTGTAATGATTGTTATTGTTCAAGATGTGGACTATCTTCTGCTTCTCGGCTGCTGCTTTACAATCAGCTCAAACATAGTCCTGTAACAGGCTAGCTGTGCACATCTTATTCTTTCACCTATAGCTTATAGAATGAACTTACTGATGTTTACAACATACTTGCCGACTTTCTTCAGCTCCCTTCCGGGAGCCAGCCAGTGGAGGGGGGCGTGAGGGGGGCGGGACGACCAAAATTGCGTCATTTTGGCCCGCCCCCTGCGACATCATTTGGCAGTGTGGGCGGGGCCAAACGCCGCGATTCACCGGGAATTGCGGCGTTTGGGATCTAATTCTGCCCACTCGCAAAACTGCAGAGGTGGACGAGGGTGTGTTATTTGTTTTTTTTTTGGCTTCTTATATTGCTTTTTCACTCACATTTCTCTGGCTTTTTTTTTTATAATACTTTTTGTTTTGCATTGTACCTCTTTTTTATAAATTAATAATTACAGAGAAAAGTAACTGACTGTACAGGTTACTATTGAGAAATAGCATAATGTATTATTGCCTCAGCAATGTGCCTTGAAAAACAAAATGTGATGATAAAAGTGATTGTGTTTTCCGATACTATGGGGTAAATGTATCAAGCTGAGATTTTTCTGGCGGGTTTGAAAAGTGGAGATGTTGCCTATAGAAACCAATCAGATTCTAGCTTTCATTTTGTAGAATGTACTAAATAAATGATAACTAGAATCTGATTGGTTTTTCAAACCCACCGGAAAACTCTCAGCTTGATGCATTTACCCCTATGTGTTATTTTATTTTTATCCAGAGGGACTCTCAGCAAAATGTAATAATAATAATAATAATAATAATAAACACAATTTGTTATATTTATACTTTAAAACTTTATTTGTGATTTGCAATTTTAGTAAACAAACATCTAAAAAAACACGGGAACCACCAAGGATTTTTTTATCCATCTCAATTGTAAGAGCCGTAATTGGGGGTACTTTAACAACATTGCAGGTTTTTCCATTAGCACCACTTTGAGATCAGTTGTAGAAACAAGTTAACAATATTGCAAAATAATTTCAAAGCTGCAGTTCTTGTTAAGGAACCTTCAAGAAATATCAGGGACATATTTCAGACATGCATAAGTGATCTACTCCTGGGTTCTCAAGTCCAGCCCTCAAGAACCTCAACAGGCCATGTTTTAAGAATTTCCCTCTTGAGGTGGATAAGATCATTAGATAATGAATACACCAAGGCAAATAGATCAATACACCTGTGCATAATTAAATTACCTGTTTTTAAATCACACCTTCTTCCCGCTACTGGTACTATATTCAGCGGGATCTCTGTGCTTACAGTCAGCCAGTACCACTGCTGGACATCTGTGGTAAAGATGTGTTGTGAGACCTGGGAAGGGGGATACTGGCCATTGGTTAGAATGTTCCTGTTGCCTTCACATGAAAGATACCATTTTGTAGCCTTAACCATCGTTCATGACAATGCAGCCTAATAATTTAAGCTAATAATTCAACATGACGTTCTGCTTTATGCCTTAGCGCTGTATCTATTTCCCAGTGAATTGATGTGCTGGTTGTTAAGCTAGCAATATGGCAGCCTGCACTGTAGGTAAGGGTTGGGTACACTTTAAGGGCTAGATTTACTAAGCTGCGGGTTTGAAAAAGTGGAGTTGTTGCCTATAGCAACCAATCAGATTCTAGCTGTCATTTTGTAGAAGGTACTAAATAAATGAAATCTAGAATCTGATTGGTTGCTATAGGCAACATCCACACTTTTTCAAACCCGCAGTTTAGTAAATTTACCCCTAAGAGTCAAAATAATAAAGAGTTAAAGTAGTAAATAGAAAAATTCCAGGAAAGTGAAAGACTGAAAAACAATGGCAACCTTATACACACATAAATGTCTACTCCTGTGTACAAACAGAACTATAGAACAAACAAATATGTGCTACCTGAGGTCAGTTTTTAGGGTTAAAAACATGAGTGAAGGAAAATAGAAAACATTTCAACATTATGAATGAAAGTTGTGAAAGGACATTTGAGTGGCTATTCAAAAAAAAGATTAAGGGCCTGAATCATTAAGGATCTTAACTTGAGAAACTTCTTATTTCAGTCTCCTGGATAAAACCATGTTACAATGCAAGGGGTGCAAATTAGTATTCTGTTTTGCACATAAGTTAAATACTGACTGTTTTTTCATGTAGTACACAAATACTTGATAGCTTATTTGTACACTGAAATTTAAAGTTGATATTTGTGTGCTATATGACAAAACAGTCAGTATTTATCTTATGTGCAAAACAGAAAGCTAATTTGCACCCCTTGCATTGTAACATGGTTTTGTCCAGGAGACTGAAATAAGAAGTTTCTCAAGTTAAGATCCTTAATGAATCAGGCCCTAAATTATGATCTTGTATAAGGCCTCATAACCTCTTGTTGTTGTTTTTTTTATGCGTTTGAAAAGAGTTTCTAATGTTTGTAAAATGCATATCAATGAGTATGTGGCTAGAAAATATTGTTTCTATGGTTGCAATAGCCACTGGCATTTCTCTTGCTTAGCGTTCCTTGGTGTAAATTTGTTTCATTATTTGCCTTTGCTGCATTTAAACACATTGGAAAGCCGACAGTGATCTCTAAAATACTGATAAAATTGCATATCAAACGCCAGCAGGTATGTGGCCTAAGGCAGGAGTTTGGCTGTCACCATGGACTATATAGTATTACTCATCAAATTTCTGGCCTCTGATAGTTTCTTACCGCAAATTTTTATTTTCTTCTTGTATGTTGATCCTCTTTTTACATCCACTTTAGAATATTTTAATCATTCTGGGGGATACAGGTAACATTTTTGGCCTCATTTAAGAGTTAGGAGCAAAGCAATAAAAAAAGAGGTGCAAATTTGCCCCTGGTGACACCAAGCTGCAATGTTTACATGCAAGGAAAATACTGCTGCTTTTGCATGTAGCACTGAAGCCAAATGTTGTTAGGTCTAGCAGGAATTTATCCTTCAGAATTTTACTCTCCTGTTCGTTTAATGAACCCCTTTTTCATCTAGTTGGTAATTTGTCAACTAGAATATTTTTAATGAGTTAAGTGCCCAAGACTTCAGACCCTGTAATAAACAAAGAGTAGCATAACCAAGAGCAAGTCACCAAAAAAATAGCCAAAAAATGTAATAATGTTGTAATAATGTGTTTCGTTTGTGAATTAGGAGTAGTAATGTCGTCTTAAGATATTTTAGGTTGTTGTTCTGCTGCTGTTACAGAAACAGACTCTACCTACTGTTAAGATTAACTACCAGGACCATAAATTGGGAGATTATGCACAATTAAATCATAGTTGTTGAAGCTGAAAGCAATAATTCACAATGAGTAAAGATTGATGTATGAAAAAGTACAAAAGATACAAACAAACCATTAAGCTTATGGAAGTATAAAGAGCAAGATGCAAAGTTGAATGTCAGATAATGCCGTGCAGTCTGGTTGTCACACATGTTGTAAGTACTGTGAAGCCCTTCATGGGTATGTGAAGTGGAATCTAAATTCACAGCCAATTTCTTAATTTTGGACCTTCCCTCACTATGCAATGATTCCTGGGGGAGGGCAAAATGACAAACTGCATCACAAATCACGTCTTGGAGGCCCCCATTCGGCCCATTTCACTAGGAAGTAGGCAGGTTGTGGGGGAGTGGCCCGTTCTATCGGAAGTTCTACCGGGAATTCGGGATTCTCTCGGACATTCCAGGCAAGAATGACCTAAATTAGCAGTATTGTAAGTTTTCATACAACTATTATCAGTCACAGAGGAATGTTGTGAGTGACTAAGTCTCAGAATCAGTGACAGAATTATCACCACTGTGGGGTGCCGTTATTTTGGAATTCACTGCTCATAAACTGGCCCCAGTTCAAAGAGCAAAGCGGGGGACTCAGGAAGGCAGAGCTTCATCACCGGGCCCCAGAGCCGGATTAACAATAGGGCTAAAGGGGCTGTAGCCCAGGTGCCTCGAGCAGCTGGGGGGCCCTTCGGCATTCAACGAGTCGGGGGCATCTCCGCCCCTGGCTCTGACTGTCACCTGTTCAAGGAGAATGGCAGGTAACTAACAGCAAATGTTATGCTGTTAGCTCCCTGCTGTCAATGTAGAGCTTACGTGGCGTGCAGTTATCTCCTTACTGAGGAGATTTCGTGAGAGTGAGACTATGGGGGGGGGGGGGCCGCACAGTACCCTTAGCCCGGGGGCCTTCCTTCCCTTAATCCGGCCCTGCTGGGCGCTCCCCCAAATTTTGCTATTCACATATTGTTTTTTTGTTCCATAAAAAGGTCTTTATATGGGTGCTGGTTTACTAACATACAAATGCCAATAATGTTACCCAGCAATTAATCAATTGTCAGCTTGCATCATGCTGACCACATACATCGATTTTGAACCTGATACCTGATAGTAATGAGAGAGAAACAGATCATTATGAAGGATGCTGGTAAATGTGGGTGAAAAATGATCACTATTGGCTGGTGTGTTCAGTTATCTGACAACCCCATTTAATGCCATAAGTGATTTGATCCTTAGGAGGCTTAATAGATGAATCACGCCCATTTGGCCAGTTATGTATGGCCAAATTGTACTCGAATCTCATCATGCAACAGGAGCAAACCCTGTGTCTGACTACACTAGACTGCTAAATCATACGTGCCCAGTCTCTCAGAGTGTCCTGAAGACTCCCGAATTCCGGGTAGATCTCCCAGAAGAGCAGCCAATTCTCCTGGAACCTGCCTGTAGGGAGCCTAAATGACGCAGTCCAGGGGATGGACACCGCGAATTGTCCTCCGGGATCTCCCAGAGGGCAACAATAGATAGTTGCCAACTATGTGCTAAATGCTGATATTTCTTTGCTATGGGTTTGCATTATTGCTCCTTGCAACATTTGATTATCTAACCACCATACAGACTAACGTGATTAAGCCTTTGCATATTTTCACTTACTAAAATAAAAGTCATTTTGCCAACATAATTTTAAATGAAGTGTTCTCCTCAAACACTAATGAGAGAGCGCCACCTACTGGCCCAATTATGCAAAATCATTTAAAATAGCAGAATGCCCTTATCAATGAACCTTTGGACAAAGCATCTCTGAGATAAAAAATACTTTTAAAAAAGTTAAATTTGCAATTGTAGATGTATCAACACTGATATTCAACAATAGCGAAATCTTGCCCAAGATACAACTTTTCCTTGGACTGTTATTGCAATATTGCAGGTGAAATTGAAGATATATACAGCTAATACATATGTAAAAATAATAATACAGGTAGACCAGTTATTTCATTTCCTTTTTGGATGGTGATGCAGTAATATGCTCTGCACCATTTAAAGTTGACCCTACACAGAGTGGGGGCTGTCATTTTGTAGGCTGACTTATTTTCAGCCTGTCAGTTCAATAGAAACTGGTGATATAACTGTCTCGCAAACTCCACTGACATCAGAACCTTCTAATGAATTAAAAGGATAAATATTGGTTCAGCTTTGAAAATGGCAGCCTCCGCTCTATGTGTAGGTCATAGGTTCGCGGTAACACCTTGGCAGACCTCGTTTTGACCAAGTTCTTTACTAATCAGTCACAGTCTGGTTTGCTTGAAGGTGCTCAGAGCTGAGTGTATGGTCCCCTTCCAGGAACTGCAGCATTATTTTGCTTTAGTCAATTGATTGGGTTTCCTTAGATGTTATTTTTTTGAAGGGAAAAAGCTGAATCTTTTTTTCTTTTTCTCTGGCTTGGCGTCTGAGGCAGACGTGGAGGGGAGAGGCAGGCTTTTAGACTTTGGTTTTTGATCGGTTGTCTCCGCAATTGATGTCCTGAGAATATCAATCCAGGTTTGACGTTCAGCCTGTTATAAACAAAAAATTGTGAAAAAGCAATAAAGAAAAATAAAACATTGTGCGACAATTATGCAAAAGCATAGCTTTGAGGGCTCTGTCCCACCATCGCAATTGGGACACCTTTGTCCCGGTGGATGGGAAACTGGGGAGAGATTCAGTCCACTGCTGAACGGGTGCCTTGCGCACCATGAAGCAGTTTGTATTGGAGTGGAAGAGAGAACGGGGCAGACTAGCGTGTAACAAGTGCTAGGAACGGCCCCCACAACTCAGCATTAGACATACAGGGACAAACAAGGAAGACAGTGACTGGACGGACATGATACTTAGGGTAGAGGACCCTGCTTGTGAGAGCTTACATTCTAGAGGGAGGAGGTAGTGTGAGACAACATGAGTTAAAGGGACATTAAGACTAGTGGTCCAGGTAGATAGTTGAGGGTGAGTTGAAGTGCTGATAGTATATGTTGAAGTAGGTGACTATATCGGGCAGGAAGGATGAACAAGAAGGGAACAAGGGAGGAGAGATAGGATGGGAGTGAGGAGAGGACAACAGAACAGTGTGGAGAAACATAGAAAACAGTTAGCGTAGTGTGAGTAACACAGCATGGTAATACCGATGAACAGATTGGACATACTGAGAAATGGAATGTGAGACAAAGTTTGCAAGTGGTTCATTAAATCAGAAGTTCTTTGAAATCTTGTTTAACACTTCCACATTTGGTCCTTTCAAACTCCAACAGATCCACCCCAAAACTAGCCACTACCACCCGTAGCCCTAACAGTTACCCAGTACCAGTATAGGAACCCAGCCTCTCCAGGTACAACGCCTAAAGGGAACCAACCTAACGCTTAACAACACCAAGGTCAGCTTCAACATGCTTAATAACAAGAAGCACATGAAATGAGCACTGACTCAGAACACGCCACCAGCCCCCACAGAAATCACCACCAAGTCTCCCCAGAGTGGGCCGGTCTCCAATATGAAAGCTCCAGGGCACCGCGAAAGTGCGCCACAACTCAACGTCTTGTCTCCTCAGCTGCAAAAAACATTGAAAATCTCCAAAGGACATCAAAGGCCAAGGAATCAGCATCACCAAATAAAATGCCGGCAACATCGCCATTTGCACAACATGCTCCACTACAATACATAACTGAGTGACTCAAAACTGCACAAAGCATACAAAAAACACAAACCGTGTCCATGTTCCAATACAGCAGCAGCAGACCAAACTCACACACGATTCTCAAAACCTCAAACACACATTAGTGCAATGAACAGCTACATTAAAGTCAGATGTTCATCTGTCAGTATGTAGAAATCTGATATCCTACTATGATACAATGATAGAAAAAAAACTACTTTTCCAAGTAATAATGGTAATAGGAAAATAAAACATTATATTAGATATTTCAGAGCTTCCTCCAGTTCTGTGGGTGCATAGGACTTCATTTATGACCACCACAGACTTGCACTGGTGAACCTAGCACACACCCAGATATCTAGGCAAACTTCCACATGCTGATAAAACAATATTATTTTATACAAAGCAGAAAGTCTGTTCTGACAACAATCTTCCAATTGTTCAGTCTTGACCTATTGTAGTTCATACATACCTCATCCTTTCCTTGGAAGAGCCACTCGTTGCCATCACTCAGCCTGGAAAATAAAATTGCTTTAATTATCTCTGTGTTCTGCCTGAACAATGGGAAACAGTGGGAATGGGCTGACATAGTTTAGTGACCCATCTGAAAGCTCAATTAGAAATTGAGGAACCCCATTGTTCATCTATAATTTCCAAATTCTTTATAATGAATTTTGCACTTTTCATCTATTGATTCACATGGACAGAAATTAGTCTGCTGTGGCCAAAATATTCAGATAATCTCGTAATCAAATGCCTAAAAAAGCAGTATATGATTCCATTATGTATGGGTTTTTTTTAGCTGTGAAAATTCAATTTTAAAAGGGAACTAAACTCCTGAGATTGGTTATTATGAGTTTTTAAAGTCTTGTAGGATAAACATTTAAATGGAGTTAAGTGATCAGATTATTACTGAAAAGCACATAAATTAGCTTGTAGATTAACCTTTATATTCTACCCTCCAGTTATTCTATGCCTAAAGTTGCAATGTACTTAGCTGCTAATAATTTGAAATTATATTCTCTTCGTAGTCCCAACCCATATTATAAAGGAACTGCTGGTGCAAGCTTCAATGAAGCACACATATTGACATAACCCGTGGTACTCGTTATTCTGACGAGTCTATTACCGACACGAGTATATAGACAAAAAAAATTACGATTACAATAACAGCGACATGAATTAAATGCAGACTTACAACAAAACAGACAGAGGACATTTCAGACGACACTGCCATCCAGACTGCTAGAAATTGCGAACATAGTGCATGTCGTCACAAAATAGAGCGACATTGAGATTCCTGAATTTAAAGCAGCAATGGCAAGACCCAGCAACTGCACAATTTAATCTAAGGGTTAGGGTTAGGGTTAGGCGCCAGTTCCGGCCATTGCCGCTTTAAATACAGAAATCTCAATGTCGCTTTATTATGGGACGAGAGAGTGAAGTGTCGGCATCACTCTGGTCGCAATTTCTAGCAGTCTACATGCCAGTGTCATCGGAAATGTCCTCTGTCTGTTTTAATGTAAGTCTGCATTTAATTCATGTCGCTGTTATAGTCATCGGAATATTTTTGTCTGTATACTCGATGTTGGTAATACTCCACCCGACATAACCCTCTCATTATTTATGTTCTCTGCAGAAATTTTACCAAGATTAAAATATATTTATTTGTATGAAGTACAAATAAATGTACTGTATCTTAAATATATAGGCTAATGAACGATTGATACATGTACATTTAAAAAAGACATCTGTAAAATAAATATTTATTTGACTTCAGACCTTCGACTAGGTTACCTGGGGCCTTATTTTAACAGTGCAAATATATTATTGGCTAAATGGAGATTTTAATTTTCTGTATTTTACTACCTGTTGAGCTACATGGACATATATATCAACTAGTGTATAAGGGTTGGGTAAAGGGGCCAGGAATTGTTCCATTGCCTTCCTGGCTGCCCAATTATTTCAAATAAAATGATATGTGATGTTATTATGGCAGTGTGAGCAACTGTATTTGAATGGGAAATCCAGCAATGCCAAATTTTTGCACTAGAATGCTTGCTGAATCTGTCTCCATGTTCTATTCTGCATAAACCCTTAAGAACAAGACGTACAGTATGCTAACCACAAGACCGGTTTCATTATTTTTTGCCATGTGTCTATTAAACAGAGATTAACTATTTAATTTGCTTTGCTATTTTAGTGAATAGTGATAAAATGGCTTTTACTACATTTTTTGGGAATAAATATATTTTTATTTTATTATATTATTAGTTATATTATATAAGGAAAAATAGGCAGCAACACACTTTTTCATACTTTTTCCCATGATCAGTTTCAAATTAAGTTTACATATAAAAATACATTAATTTATTCAATGCAATTGTGATGGTGAATATAGAGTGAGGATAAGTAAGTAGTACTTTGGGTGTCCATATTCTTAGCGCTGTGCCCTAAGGATATTATTCACAGTGGAGTCTAATAATATTTAATGTACTAGGGTATAGCTCACCTAAGCCTGAAAACATGTTTTCTCTTCTTAGAATCTGCTAGTGCTTCACAAGTTGCATTGGCTAAGGATAGCACCTCTTTATCATGGAAAGTCTCACGCAGGGCAAAGCGCTTGACATCTTCGTAAAAGAATAACTCATTGTTCAGTAGCACACAATAGACATTGTTCCAGGCCCTGCATGGAAGAAATGTAAAGTTATACCATTAAAGAACAACATTATTAGTGTTTACAGTACCACAATAAATCATACTTACCAACTTTCTGAAGTCGGTTTCCGGGAGAGGTGGGCATGAAGGGGGCGGGGCTCCAAAATGTGCATTGCGGCGTTTTGGACCCAATTCTGCCCACTTCACTAGGAAGTGGGCAGATGCGGGAGATTGACACACTCTCCAGGCACTAGGAACCCCCCCCCCCTCGGTTTGCCTATGAGATACGTGCGTTGATGAACCAGGCCCACTGTCCGTACTTAAAAATCACCCCCCTAAAGAAAAGTCTAGGTCTGCCCCTGCTCTGTACAGCGCTGCAGAATTGGTAGCGCTTTATAAAAAAATGATGATGATGATGACGACATATCACAGTGTTTTGTGTGATGCAACGGGGCTTTTAAACTTGAAGACGTTAGGTATAACTGGTAATTACTTTTTTAACTGCATTGTATACCCAAGAACATTTTATATTAGTAATATACTGGAATAAATATATTTATTCCTATTTATTGTTCCTTATATATGCTGTCACTAAAAATCACAGGTTCTCTGAAACAAAGGAAGGTCCAAAATTTTAATTTTTTTTTCACATGTTTTGCTTTTAATTTCTAACCAGTTTATCAGGACATATTTATGTATCGCAATGTCAGGCTGAATGTCTCTCAATAATTTATTTATCATTATATACAAACTATTTTCAATGACACAAATTAGCTAAAATTCTCTTTTGTTATCAAATATATGTATTCATGATACATATTCATGATTCTTAATCCATTTACTATAACATTAAAAAAAAAAACACTTTCATTACATTGTATTAGCTAGTAGATGTGTTACAACACCACACTATTTAGGGGCTACTGGTTTAAAAAGTCTCATCTACTGACTGCACATCAGTTTCAGTGTAACCTGGATCTAATATTAGCTGAACTGACAAGCTATTAATTGTTGAAGGTAAAAAGAGAATTGATCCAGGTCTCCCCTGGTATGGAAGGTCTCCTCCCTCTTCAGACCAATAAATCCCTGATGATGTCGTAGGATTTACACTACTGAATGTGGATACAGCTGTGTGTAACAAATGGACAGCCAAGAACTGAATATAACACATACTTGCCAATTTTTCCTCGTTGGCTTAAGGGAGATCCCGGGGGCAGGGCTTGACTAATCGCATCATTTTGGCCCGCACCCTAAACGACTGTCACAATTTTGGTCAATTACAGCAGGAGGCGGGGCTAAGATGACACAATATTTGCCTCATTAAGCGACGTCCCCCGGGAGGCTGGGAGGTCTTCCAGAAATGCGGGAGTCTCCCGGACATTCCGGGATAGTAGGCAACTATGCGTGAAAGAAAAGCAGCTAATGAATCTCTAGAGACTGACGTGTCTTTTACATTTCTGTCTCCATTACTGAAGTCATGCTGTCTTTCCTGTCAGTCTTTGATTAAATCTTGGTCTCCATGAAAATGGCCAACTCCATAGGCATCAATACATGGACATAGGACACAATTTCTGAACTGTGTCATCATGCCACAGATGGCGAAGCCAACCACGTCTTGTACTGGCTCAGCATCAGGGAGAATGCCAGACTCTTCAGGGAGTGAGGGAAATCACCCATATTTCAGGGAGTCTCCCTGACATTTAGGGAGAGTTGGCAAATATGATACAACATTTCCTGACCACTGTAATTGTCATTGTCATTGACATCTTAGTTTCATATATAAAGTCTGCCAGCCGTGGACATAAACTTATAGACAGTAGGACAGGGGTAACTATTTTGTAGCTAAGTGATCTATTGCACTCTTTAGTTTATTGTGTTATGTTCTTGCTCTTGTCTACTTTCTGGAGTAATCATTTACCTGTTTTGTGATTTTCTTGGTGATCCTTCTAGGTCATGTTTTCTCAGTAAATATCCCTCCATTTGGACAGTAATGGAACTAGCTGCACTTGCTGGGAGAGTAGAAACATCTTCCGTCACAATCACAGTTGGCTGTAATACACTATATCCAAACTGCTCTGGGTACTCTGCCTCAGGCTCGTATTTTGCCCTCTTCCACTCTACTGTGTCTTGTATCTCTTCAATTACATCCTGTCGGCTTGGCAATTCAGGTTCTTCTACTTCTGTTGTCTATAACATAACAATATAGACAATAAAAATTAGCAGTTTTGGAAAGAACCAATGACAGTCACCATTGCAGCTTCATTAAGACTTCCAGATAGGATTCTGGGTAACATTTCTCTAATTCTACAGAAACCTGTGTGTTATCGTCTGCACATAAGCCCAACGTCATTTCTTTAAAACATCAAAGAATGATTAGGTTACACTAGTGAATACTAAATGTAGAGCCAAGGTAGAGATTGCACATTATCTATATATTTAGTGACCAGTTATCTACGCCACATTTTGTCTGTGTGTGGCAGCAGCAGCATTTGCACACATGCACAACGAAGCTCTGAAAAGGACAGTTTATTAAGGTCAGTAAGAATTACTAGCTCTGGGCCTGTGTGGCAACAAGTGAAAAAAACAAAATGGAAGGTGTAGGTTTTATACTTACTTGAGCTTTTTACACATTTTTATGCTGATTGTGAACATGGCATAAAGCTGGAATCTCAACGGGAAGCAATTTATACACTCATATGGGTGTTTGGCAAACGTCACGCAGAGGGAGTGTACGTAACATTGAGATCTAATATCTGGCTGCAGGGGTCCTTCAAAACGATATGCCAAATTATGTAGCCCCATCTGCCATCTATTCCCCCTGCTTCCCCGGTATCTATTTACCTGGTGCAGCCAGCCAATCATTGTATTTTATACAATGTCTGCAAGGAAAAGTGCACTGACACATGGCCTAGTGTATGAGAAATGTGGTGACTGAGAGTGGACAGTGGGGGCCGGCCTGGTAAGAATGCCACTTGTGTTCAGTGTAGTTGAGTTCAACTATTCAGAATAGTTTTCAGAAGGAGAGGATGGCTGTCTCTTATTGTATAGCAAAGTTAGGGCTAATTTTTAACCATATCCCGCCTCATTGGTGACTCTTTCCCTAATAGAATTGGGCATCAAATATTGTCTCGCACCACTCTGATTGGAAGATAGCACTGGCCATTCACAGTCATAGTGTCAGATACCCAATAAACAGCTCCTTCTACTCTGGATGGCCAGAGCTGTTTACCAATCAGTGTGTTGAAAGCCATTTAGCAGGTATCATCATCAGCTATTTAAATAGTGCCACTAATTCTGCAGGGCTGGACAGAGAACTCTCACCCATTGAAGCTTACAGTCTAAATTCCCTAACATACACACACACTCACTAGGGTCAATTTGATAGCAACAAATTAACCTACTCGTGTGTTTTTGGAGTGTATTGTTCAATTTTAATAGCAGCCAATTAACCTACGGGTATGTTTTTGGAGTGTGGGAGGAATTACTTATATATTTAAATGGGCTGTCCATTATAAGACAACTTTAATTTACGTTTTTGCACTTTTACTATAACTACTAAATTGATTTATCTTTCTGGTTCCTTCATGAAGGTCTTTACATCATTTATTCAGATATTTATTTAAGCTTTGCATACAACACAGATAAGCTATATGCCGACTATTGGATACAACTGTATTCACAGAGGTGCTCTGTGTCACACTTAAGGATAAGAAAAAGAAACTGTGTCTGGCTGATTTAAGTACAGGGGCAGAACTCTGTATCGCTGGGACCCATAGCAAAGTTTGGGTAGAGGCCTGGTGATGCTGATGTGATGCGGACCCCCTACGCTGCTAAGAAATAAGCAGAGACTGGGCCTCTGAGCATGTGCAGACATTACATGTGCGGCTGCACTGAGAAAAGAAGGGGAACTGTGCTCCTCTCTTTCTAGAGAAGGGGGACTGCTCCGTAGTGGCCATTGGTGAATCCATTAGAGAGGGGGATCCTGCCTGGCCACTCTGTGCTTTAAACACAATCAGAACGGCCGGGCAGCATACTCTGTTGGTCTCTGCCAACAGGCATATGAATATATTGGGCAGGGCACTAAATCACCACCCCTAGCAAAACTATCTAGGTCCGCTCCTGGTAGTGGCCACACCGCCTACACCCACGGTAGCTCCGCCACTGTATAAACGCCTTGGTGAAAAACAGAGAAATCCGCCAGAAAATAAAGCAATGTATTTAGTAACAGTTGCAGAAAGACCTGTACAAACCAATACATTAAAGTCGTAGAAAGGAAAATGCCTTTAATGAACTGCATCATTCACCTCTGCAAGCTGTTCAAATATCTGGCTGTCTGACTCGATGTACTCTCTTTCTTCTTTAGGCTGGACGCTAGGAAGAAGATCGGGTAAAAAACAATTATTTCCTATATTCTGACTCTGTTGAGCTATTCATTAAGCAATAATATGACTGGCTATTGAACATTTATTTTATTTATTTTCATGTAATGACAGATCTTTATATGTAACAGCATTTCACATCATTATATCTGTCCTGTCAAATTAATATGATCTGCAAACCACACGAATGACAAGACAAATTATTTCGAACTTCATTAATGCAAATTATAATACACTTACACTGGTCGAAGTGGAGATTTAGAAGTGGCGGTATGGTATGTATAAGTGAATGGAAATTGATATGTTTACAATGAAAGCAGAAGGAGAAGTGGTGGTATGACATGTCAATGTATACCAGCCCAATTAGACTACTGCTTATACTGATATATATGTACTCTTATTACCTCAACTCAAATGTGATTCTAATCTTTGAATTAGAGCATTCCCTCTGATTAACTGCCTTTCCCCTTGGATACTAGCTGCCCACCGGGTTCCCCATTTGGCATCAGTAGACTTTGCTGACTGCAGGGAGTGTCCAATCAAGTGGCACATTCGCTCATGCAGAATCCATATTGTGGCTGCCGATTTAACATGTTAACTATGTCAAATTGCAGACTATCATAGGATGGCGCTACGTTGCTGTGCAATACAAGTAATCGATAATAAAAATAACACACATATGTTATTTAGTAAAGCAACCGAAAGGTATATTCTAGTTTGTGCAAGATGCTTATGATATACTGCTTATGTCAGCAACTTAGAACTTGTCATTTCTTATCAAATATGTATTTCTGACCTCTATAAAAGGGTTGTTTTTTTTGATGACCAGACTAAGAGCACTTCCTCACCATCATGTTTTCTACATGGTTTTCTAAATTAATTAATTAGAAGAATAAAATCAACATCTGTGGCTGCTATGGGACCCAACGATTGATTGTTATGCTCATGGTCATAGTAATTCTCTATAATACTTGCACTAGTGACTGTAGAAGGGCAAATCAGCTAATAGCAATAAGTTTTCAGATTTTATTTAACTTTGTAATTTTATACAGATTTAGGCTTTTTGCATACAATGCTGATAATTCATAAGAAGCTGCTGACATTATGCCCAAAGTGATTTGGAAAGATTGCTGTCCTGTTTCTAACTGTATTCAGCAAGCCAGCTGTCTTCTCACTGATCCTCCCCATGGCAACACCAATTCAGCTTCATTATAATTAGGGCTCATTTTTTTTTTTAGTCTTACTGAATTTCTGCCTGGACCTCTCTTGTTTCGGCAGCAGCAGACAGAGCCATTTGCAGACTCCTGGCTTCTTGATATTTCCGGATTTCCAGTAATTCCAACTGAAAAAGGACGAATAGCGAGATCAATAAAAACACTGACAACAGCTCAGTACAAATTGTCCATGCAATAAAAGTCAGTTGCAGAAATTCATATGCACGGAGCTGTTCAATTGTTGTGAGTTTTGTTCTCAAATCTTAATAAACGCTAATATATGACACATTCAAAAGGTGGATAGTAAGTTGTTGTGATCAGTAAAGCCTAATTTCTGCTAAAGGTACTAAAAGGTTATAAAATATTATATTTTGCTTTTTAAATTGTTGATTTTTAGATATGGACTAGTTTAAGTAATGTGTAACTTGTAAGAATTGTACATATTTTAATGCAGGAGTGTTGCTGTGGTGTTTAAACACTCGGAGTCCTGCTCCATAGCAAGCTCACCAGATGGACGCTCCTCCCATTCACACACATGCACGGGTATAAAATAACAAGTCAGACTTGTAGCCAGTGGCCACCAGACTCTGTACTACAATGCAGTCCACAGCAAGAGAGAACTATATCTGTACAGTTCTTTTCAATAGACCAAAATAGCAAAACTGCACCTGGTGGCTCTTAGCTACTAGTGATAGGCATGGATGATGGTGTCCTGGGCGAAGAAACCCCCTTATTTACTACATGGGGCAGCAGGTAGGAAAGTGGTCACACTATTCAAAAGCATCAAAAAGTTCATATATATTACAGATGTTCAGTGACCCCTGTATTTTGGTTTTGGTTTTGGATCTGGATTAACTTCGTGTCTTGGTTTTGGCAAAACCGCCCTTGTGTGTTTTGGTTTTGGATCCCTATTTTTTTTTCTAAAATTCCTATTTTTTTTCTAAAATCACATAATTTGGCTCTTTTTTTTATCCCTACATTATTATTAACCTCAATAACATTAATTTCCAGTCATTTTTTGTCAAGTGACAAGAACACTGCTACTCCTCCTGTTTCTGTATGTGCAATGGCACTGAGCAATGTCACTGGAGACTGGAGAGTGACAAGAACACTGCTATCCCTGTTTCTGTGTGAGCAATGGCACTGAGCAATGTCACTGGAGAATGGAGAGTGACAAGAACACTGCTATCCCTGTTTCTGTGTGAGCAATGGCACTGAGCAATGTCACTGGAGAATGGAGAGTGACAAGAACACTGCTACCCCTCCTGTTTCTGTGTGAGCAATGGCACTGGAGAATGGAGAGTGACAAGAACACTGCTACCCCTCCTGTTTCTGTATGAGCAATGGCACTGAGCAATGACACTGAAGACTGGAGAGTGACAAGAACACTGCTACCTATGTTTCTGTGTGAGAAGTGGCACTGAGCAATGACACTGGAGAATGGAGAGCAACAAGAACACTGCTATCCCTGTTTCTGTGTAAGCAATGGCACTGAATCTCCTGGAGCGGGAAGTACTTATGGAATCCAAAACCCGCGAGAACCGACAACGCATCAATGACGTTTTGCCTTAATTCAGATTCGAGGACGCGCGAAAGTACCGAGTCGGATCGCTAGCCTATTCGGATCCCCTAAGTTCAGGTGGGCTTGGCTTTCCGAAAACCGAGCCTGAGCATCTCTAATAAGTATATATATATATATATATGTATATATATATATATAGCAATTATAAAAATTATTTTAAAATGTATTCTCAAATGTGACCTAAAATTCAAGCATCAAAACTGGAAAACGTATAAAAATGTTTCATTCATGTGAATGGGAAATTCACAGGGAAGGATCATGAACATTTGATCAGGTTTAAGCAGGGTGAGCGGGAAGACTTGTAGAGTGCAGCGAGAGGTCACTGGTCCCATACAAAACCACGAAAGGTCCAGCAAAGTATATATATATATTTTTTAAATTTTATCCCATGTAACTCCCTCCAAGCCTATATTTTTAATTGTGGTGGCGTTGTCCTTACAGATTCACTATATGTTTTTTAAAAGTTTCTAGTACTGGAAGCACACATCAACATCCCACAATGTGCCTGCAATAATGGATAATGTAACAAGCTAAATAAAATGTAACCCTGTATCAATGAAGGAGTATCCGTTACCCTGTCCTTAAATAGCATTTAGAACCCAAATCTATATATACTTTTATGCATCTATATATTCTATCGCTTTGTTCGAAGCTGAACAGCTGTAACCTTAAACCATGAACCATCTGTGTTGATCTCATTCTGACGCCTTTATTTACCAGTTACACTCACTTAAAGGGATACTAAAAGCTGCACCGTAAGCAACAGGTGCTGGGGTTCAGCCTATCATGTTACAGACGTACCGTAGTCAGCCTATCATGTTACAGACGTACCGTAGTCAGCCTTTCCAGCGCTGCAAATCTGTCTTCCCAAGTCGCTGTGGATTTCTCAAAGGCTTCATGCTTTTTTAATAACTTTTCCACATCGTCTACACTATTTCCTACGTGTTTTGTTAACAAATAAGGTTCCTTCGCTATCAACCAGGCTTCTGCCATGGAGGCATCCCTTCCGAACTGACATACTTCCAACACTAAAAGAAACAACGTGCACTTATTAACCAGCAAAGGTAGCAAGAGTCAGACACAAGAAGTAAACTTCTGCTAACCTGTGACTTTCACCATTTTTTGTGCAATGATGATTTAAGTTTCAGGTTTAAATTGTATCAATTCATTAAAGATATTGCGACACACTAAGGACACTAAGGGCACTTTCAATTAGGTTTCCGGTCCGCGGTAACGCGCGTTACCGTGAAAAGTGCGGCACGGTGGCTAGGTGCTTAGCACTTCTGCCTTACAGCACTGGGGTCATGAGTTCAATTCCCGACTATGGCCTTATCTGTGAGGAGTTTGTATGTTCTCCCCGTGTTTGCGTGGGTTTCCTCCGGGTGCTCCGGTTTCCTCCCAAACGCCAAAAAAAACATACTCTGTAGTTTAATTGGCTTTTAACAAATTGACCTTAGTCTGTCTGTGTGTGTGTGTTAAGGAATTTAGACTGTAAGCTCCAATGGGGCAGGGACTGATGTGAGTGAGTTCTCTGTACAGCGCTGCGGAATTAGTGGCACTATATAAATAAATGGTGATGATGATGATTATTGATGGTAATACGGTAGGGCAATAACACGGATTTTCCTACGCAACCCTATGGGGTGCTCACGAAAATCCATGTTATTGCGGTACCGTGGATTGACTTTGCGGCCCGTTCCGGCGTGTTACCGCGGACCGGAAATCTAATTGAATATGCCCCTAAGCATCTCGTATGTGTATATTTATTTCCGTAGTTCTCTGCTGATCAAATACAGTTTTTAGTTATTTCTTCAGTTTATCAATTAACGCAGTTACTTGGCCACTTGTGCACAAAAATATAACAAATTATCAAGTACATATCACTTAGTTATGCAATCATGAAAAGCAACGTTATAATAGATTACACAGAAAACTGAATAGAAATCGATTTGCCTGGTCAGCCATAAAAGTCTCTTAGAAATTAAAAGTATTTTTTCCATTGCTTTTCTTAGTTTTATTAAATCTTGATAAACCTTGATAAATATGAAATATATGTAAATATATTCTAAGATCAAAGAGTATATAAAATATAATAGGATAAAATAAGTATGGTGTACAAAGTATAAAACGCTTTGAGGAACGTTAATAAAAATGTTCACTTCATTATTATATATGTGTGTTTCATTTTGTTTTTTTAGAAAGTGTTCTGTATTTTAGTATCCATTCAATGTAATCATCATCAGTTATTTATATAGTGCCACTAATTCCACAGCGCTGTACAGAGAACTCACTCACATCAGTCCCTGCCCCATTGGAGCTTACAGTGTAAATTCCCTAACATACACATACACAGAGAGAGAGAGAGACTAAGGTCAATTTGATATCAGCCAATCAACCTACTAGTATGTTTTTGGAATGTGGGAGGACACCGGAGCACCAGGAGAAAATCTACACAAACACAGGGAGAACATGCAAACTCCACACAGATAAGGTCATGGTCAGGAATCAAACTCATGACCCCACTGTTGTGAGGCAGAAGTGCTAACCACTAAGCCACCATTATTATTATTATTATTATTATTATTATTAATTTTTATTTATAGGGCGCCTCAAAGTATCCGTAGCGCCGTACAGGGACAAACAATGGCACAGTACAAGGTGAAACAGCACAGTACAAGTAACAGTAAGCACTATAACTCTGGGGGCCCAGGCACAGCATGAAAGAGAGGGAGGGAGGGGAAAAGCAAGTATAGGCAGGTAACTATGGCCCAAGAGGGAGGGCACAGATGACAGGTTGAGAGTCACTGAGGGGAGCGGAGAGAAGCGAGAGGAGAAAGAGGGCAGAGGGACCGAGAGGCGGTGAGCAGAGTAGCTGGAGAGCGCAGTTAAAAGTGATGGAAACAGGAGGTAGGAGAGCCCTGCTCAAAGGAGCGAACAATCTAAAGGGAGGGGAAGACAGACAGACACATGGATGAGACGGAGAGACGGGAGAAACGGAGACGGAGTCGAGGAAGGGGGAGAAGGGGAGAAGGGATGAGAAAGAGAGGTAGCCGACCGGTGGGAGTTTAGGCATGAGACTGGAAGGCTTTAAGGAAAAGGTGGGTTTTTTATGTTCGTTTGAAAGAGGACAGATTAGGGGAAGTTCTGATGGAGCGGGGGAGCTTGTTTCAATGGAGGGGAGCGGCGCGGGAGAAGTCTTGGATACGTGCGTGAGAGGAGGTAATCAGAGGGGAAGAGAGGCGACGATCATTGGACGATCACAGTGGGCGGGAGGGAGTGTGAATAGAGATAAGGTTAGAGATGTAGGGAGCAGTGGAGTTGGCGAGTGCCTTGTAAGTCAGAGTGAGGAGCTTGAAAAGGATTCTGTAGGGGAAGGGGAGCCAGTGAAGGGCTTGGTAGAGTGGGGAGACAGAGGTGGAACGGCGAGAGAGGAAAATAAGCCTAGCAGCGGTGTTAAGTACAGATCTAAGGGGAGCGAGATTAGAGAGGGAGAGGCCGATAAGGAGAAGGTTGCAGTAGTCCAAGCGGGAGATGATCAGAGAGTGGACGAGAGATTTGGTGGCATCCTGGGAGAGGAAGGGCCGAATGTGGGCAATGTTGCGAAGCTGGAAACGGCAGGATTTGGCGAGAGAGTGAATGTGAGGGGCAAAAGAGAGAGAGGAGTCGAGGATGACACCTAGGCAGCGGAGTTGGGGAACAGGGGCGATAGATGAGTTGTCAACATTGATAGAGAGGTCAGAGGGGAAGAAGGTACGAGAGGGAGGAAAGACAATGAGTTCATTACATGGGCACCATGCTGCCCATGTAATGAGAATCTCCCTAATAACTTGCAATTGTCACTACAAGACCTCATACCCATTGGTGTTACTTTACACCCACTCAGCATTTTTAAATTAGTACAATGCATGTAATTGGATCTGACAATGCAACCCACTGTTTTTTACTAGCATTCAGGTGTGTTGCAGTAGTGTTGTGTTTTTCTGAACACTGCTTGCTACATTCACTTGCGTTTATTGCAGGTAAAAGCCTCAGAGAAACCTATGAGCCTATGAACCTTCTTCGTCAAGCTCGTATGTACTTGCTTTGTTTTTTTTTGTATGATTTGTGATACTGACTGTCAAGCGCTGCAGAATTTTGTGTAACCTTACAAATAAACAACGATAAAGATGATGACGTCCTATCTCACCACTAGGTGGCACTACTCTCAACTTGTACTCACAAATGGAAAGCCAATCCCAACGCTTGTCCCATTTTTCCATCATCTCAGCTCTTCTTTCTGAGAGTTGTTCAAGCTTTTCCTTTATCTGGGCAAAAAGAGAAAAGTTGGATAATGTTAGCAGGACATATGCCTATTTTTACAAACAATATCTATTTGGAATAAAAGTCAATTATTTAAAGAAATAATTGTGACAAGGAGGTTAATTTTTAACAAATAACTCTACATTAATGTCAGAAAGATAAAGCAATCCTTTTAGTAAAAGTTGAAGGATGGTACATATAAACAAATAAATCAAAAGTGTCTGATGGTGGATCTCCATTCATTTTATATTTGTTTTATCCGTGTTACTGCTCACAGTAGCATGTATAATGTATAATTTAATAATATAAGTAACTTAAAAGGTGAGCTAAATGGCAAAGTATATGTGACAAGCTTCCACATGGAGCTTTGGTTGTATTCTTAGGTATTGTTTTACATAACTTTGTAATGAGGTTGTATGGAGAAGTGTACTTTGAAATGTAAAATTCTTAGGGGTATATTTACTAAACTGCGGGTTTGAAAAAGTGGAGATGTTGCCTATAGCAACCAATCGGATTCTAGCTGTTATTTATTTAGTACATTCTACAGAATGACAGCTAGAATCTGATTGGTTGCTGTAGGCAACATCTCCACTTTTTCAAACCCGCAGTTTAGTAAATCTTAATGTAAGTCTGTAATGGATTCAGACATAAGCTCTTGAGCTACATTAATCATTTTTTGAACTTAGAACACCACTATTTGGGCATTGTGACCCCACCTTACTAATGGACCATCAGACTCCCTTTACTGTATTGGGACAA
The DNA here is from genome assembly GCF_038048845.1 of Mixophyes fleayi. Taxonomy (NCBI): domain Eukaryota; kingdom Metazoa; phylum Chordata; class Amphibia; order Anura; family Limnodynastidae; genus Mixophyes; species Mixophyes fleayi. Next base: position 26,979,927 of record NC_134413.1, read on the forward strand.
TGAGCAGACAGAGTTACATTTTCAAAGACAAAAAACAAAGTTGTCCTAACATATTTGCTATATTCTATTAAACTACACCGGTAATGGGGCATTTTACCTCTTCGGAAGCAGGGTGATTATGAGCCAGTAGAGTTTCACCCAATTCAAAACATTTGGCATAATTTGGGTTTCTAGCTTCTATTTCAGCCCTCAGTTCCTGGTGGTATTTTATTAGGAACTCAACAGATGACACATCTCTGTGAGAGAAAAACATTGCATAGAAATGGTTTACCTTTATGAAATCATGAGAAATACTATTTTATACATACATTTTGTTATGTGTTACGCAGAGTGTACCTTGGCCTCTCCTGGGTTTCAATATGTCTGATCATACTTTCCATCCAGAGCATTAAATCTCGAACCATGCTGAAGAAACTGAATTTCTCTGCAGCACTAATCAGTTCTGTCCGGCGACCATTACAGGCATCCAGAAGGGCTCTCCAGGCCTCCCCCACCTCTCTCTCCTTCATCTGTATAGCCACGGCTTGATCTCCCGCGTAGGCACTATGAAGACGTGTGGCTATATCCTGGAAGGTCTGGACCTGTAATGATATGAAATCACCACCTGTAACCACTGCTGCTGACTTATCTGTCAGCCTTCAAATATACATAGGCATGGATCAAAACACCCAGAAACGTGCAGGTTCGTGCAGGGGCGGATCTAGAAAACTACTGTACCCGGGGCGATTTAGGGGGGGCGATTTATGCCCCGCCCCTTTCTAACAGTTTAGGCTGCCGACGGCTGCACAGTATGTGCAGGTCCGTCCAGCCGTGACAGGCAGGGACAGTGTGCTGCCCGGCTGCTCTGATTGTGTTTTAAACACAATCAGAGCAGCCGGGCAGAACACTGTCCCTGCCTGTCACGGCTGGACGGACCTGCACATACTGTGCAGCCGTCGTCAGCAAGTGTCTGCTAGGAGGGGCCCGATCGCCCCCCCCCCTGGATCCGCCACTGGGTTCATGTTGTATCTTTTATACTGAGGTAAAAGTCCTTATCACAGCGGCTTTGTTGGAGATATAGGAAAAGGTTATTGCAAAAGTTATTTTCTTTGTTTGCTGAAAGCTAGTGCAGTTTAAGTTGGACTTATGTTTTTTGGTGTAAGATATACATTGCCGTACTGCACATGTGTACCAAAACTATATTTGTGTATTCTTGACTTGCAGCTCCCTACGCCTGGAGAGGCTGAACAGGGGTGTTCAAGAGTAAGTCAAGTACAGTAAGTGCGAGTTCACATAATTGCAAAACAATTGCAGAGGAGGATGCACGTGCAGATACGCCAAAGGCGTACCCAGGCAAGGGCTGGCAAATTTTAGCCCGGGGGACGCACAGGCGGCCGCATCACATGACATGCGATGCAGCAGCGTCATTGATGACAATTAGACTGATAAATAAACTGAGCAGCCCGGGAGGCCGATTCCCCCCTGCCCCCTGGCCCAGCCCGACCCTGGGTGTACCTCTTGTGGATGCTGCAGGGCTGTGTAACTATAAGCAATGATGATGACTATCAGCAGCACTATCGAACTGGTTCGCATTGGATGATTGCGTATTGACCCCTCCAGCTGGAAGTACTCATATAATTAGCATTGCGGCCATATCATATCAAGTCACCACTGGCTATTCACAATACGAAATTAACATTTCCATTTAGACCTCTGCAGAATGGATGCGCCCAACTGCACATGCCCACAAAAATACACTTTACCTTGTGTGCATCTTTTCCTACGTGCCCTCTTTCATCAAAATATGAATCAATACTTCTTCATTTTTATAGTACATAAATATGTTATTATGCAGGTAGTACATTGGCCAAGCCTGGCATATTTATTTACCATTTTTTATAATTCCTCAGTGTGAAGAGCTGTTGGCAACAAAACACTGCTAACATCTAGCTGGATATTCAGCATATGAAGAGGAACACACAGGGCTAGATTTACTAAACTGCAGGTTTGGAAAAGTGGAGATGTTGCCTATAGCAACCAATCAGATTCTAGCTTTCATTTATTTAGTGCATTCTACAAAATGACAGCTAGCATCGGACTGGTTGCTATAAGCAACATCTCCACTTGTTCAAACCCGCAGTTTAGTAAATATACCCCACAATCTCCTTTCCTCTGAAGACAATGTTGTTGACATCCAAAGACCTTTAATTACACTGCACTAGTGAGTACGACCACAGAAATAGGTTAAGCAGGTCTTTGCTTTGTAAATATTGATCCTGTGGGTCTATTAAATGTAATTTAGAGGGAAAAAGACTACACAGTCGGTCTTATTTTAAGTGCTCTATTTAGCTTTGCCCTCTAGGATATGGGTCACAATTTTTCTCCTGAACACAACAGAGTGGATGAACAATTCAGCATGATTCTAGTGTATCGCATGGTGCCTACGATGTTCTACGTTTTTTGGTATTTTTCCCTTTACATGGATTAATTTTATTATATATTCTAGAGCTCTAACGATACAAGTAAATTGATGATGCCCAAATAGTGATGTTTGTACCTGTGACCCAATAAAATGAATATCCCTTTCAAAGGCTGTGTGTACTCTGTGCAGGGACTCTGCAGTGTGCACATCTTTGCCCAGCTCCTCTGGTAGGTCCTTGCGCTTCTCCTCGATCATGCTGAGGATCTCTGTGCCATCGTAGAAGAACTTGTGAAGATCATAAGACGCAGACAAGAGCTGTATGCGGGTATCAATCAGTTCCAGCAGATCTGCCCAGCTCTCGTTCAGGTTGTCCTTCCATTCTGCAATGGTGGCAGCTTCCGAATGACCAGCATCAATCAGTTCTTCAATTAAGATGTTGACGTTATCTATACGTTCCTGCCCAATTGCTCCCGTCTCTTTGGCAAAGTCACGGAATTTGTCTCGGAGCACCTAGTGAAGATTATATCAGTAAGGAGACAAAATTAGATTTTATTTTGTGTTATGTAGTCATTGTTATATGCATCTAATATCATATTAAAATGTTTCTCTTTATTTGAAACTTGTGTATGGCTTCTGCTTCTACTCAAGCACATCAGCTAGATCTCAGTGGGGATTAACTCTTTTTCTGCCTACTCAATCGGTCTGCCACATACTCGGAGAGCTGTGCCCAACACTCTCAGTTACACCTTCCAACAATCCCAAATTGAAATTCATGAGACATCAGACCACCCCACCGTGGAGATATGGCCAAGTGAGAAGTGACAAGTCAATGAGTCTGAGGTAGAAAAGCTACAGGGATATCAACTGTAGCTTTACCAGGGACATTTTTTTCAACAATGACATATATAGATTTGTAGAATGTAGAATGTAGAAAATGTTTTCCTTCCAAATATTACCTTTCCATAATAAATGGATTATAGTACATTTCTATAAAATTCCCCAACAACATTTTATTAATCACCTCACCACTAAAAAGTTGACAGACCTTTCCGACATTAATAGAACACAGCTTGAGATGCATAATATGGCTTGAACCAGAGGCGGAACTTGCAACTGGCCCCATTATCTCCACGGGCCCTGGTGCAAGGAGTCAAGGAGCAGGTAACCGGGGGCCCCCAACTCTCTGCATCTGCCATACAGCGGGCCCCATTATCTCCATGGGCCCCGATGCACTGCACCTCCCATACCAATGGTAATTCCACCACTGGCTGGAACTGTTTCAAAGTGCAATTGGATAGTTACATAGAGTCCTATGTAGGACACACTTACAGTAACGTGATCTAAATCTTGACCCATCTCTTGGGAAGAGGCTTTAATGTCTCTCTCCGCAATCCACTGCTCCAAGTCTTCCACTTCACGCTTCAGCTGAAACATGTGATAGATGTTGTCCAAATTCTGTCTCCGCTGATCTGCCACTTCCCTCAGTGCCGCATATTGTTTCTCTAGATTTCCCTGATGTCGGATTATCTGTTCACTGGGAGCAGAAGACAAAGTGATTATCATGTTATATAAACTAAAAGCTCACTTTTGGATGCTCACGTTTCCTGCATCCATGGCTAATGTACAACAAAAGTAAAATGACACTCAAATATAATGGATTAGTCTTAACGAAAACAAATCATGGGGGTAGTTTGTTAGCCTGCCTTCGTTTTCTACAAATAAAGTTATATGAAGAAAAAAACCTGACAGAAATATAGTATCAGAGAATTGTCAACCTCTGAAATTGTCACCCTTGTCTAGGACCGTTTTGTTATTAAGGTGTACCCACTGTGCATATTTAATTGTGTATCAGCAATTAAATACAAACTATTAATGAGATTGCAGCTCATCAATTCACTAGGAAACACAAGGTACATATTTAATTGATAGTATATGCATATTGGTTCAGTGAAACCAATGGCTTCTTCTATGTACCCTCTTGCCTCCTCTGCTGACACCAATGATGACCACAGAAATTAGGAGCCATCACTGGCAAATGGTTAATAGGAATGTGTCACGGTCGTCTGTGTTTCTTGATCCTGATTCTGGACCCTTTGGCCTAGCTGGAGCAGGACTGAAACAGAACCTAGCAGCTTGGATGATCTTTCTGCTCATGTAAAGTCCTCACAGTGGCACAAGCAGTATAGGAGTATAAGGACCGGAGTCTATGCCTGAGTACTGGACTGGAATCCGATGTTATACCGGACTACCTGGAACTATTTGTGAGAACTCAATCCCGGCTCCTGTGGCCAGGCACATGGGACTGGAACCCACTAATAAGAACTCAGATAGGAAACACATAGAAACTCAGAACAGACAGGGACTAGGAACTCAGAACCGTGACACAGAATGGTGAACTCAGGACTGCGGGGCAGGCAAGACTTGGAACCCACACACAGATGCACAGAACTGGAAATAAGCCCTAGAGACTCAGAACCAGCCATAGCAACAGAACAGGTGATACCGGTAAATCCACTGGTACTGCAGAATAGATATTGGATGGCGCAAAGTTCTTACTGAGGTGAGCGTTCTTGCTGAATGTAGAATATTGCAGGAGAATGAGCAGCTTTAAAGTGCGAAAGACTAGCAGAATGATGGACTCTGGATAATGCAAGATGCTTGGAAGAAGATATGCTCTTTAGAATGCAGGATACTTGCAAAGTGATATGTAGTTTGTAAAGCAGGATATACACAGAAGATGATCACTTTGTAAACACAGGGAAACAGGAACAGTGCAGGAACAACTGGAACCTGGAGCCAAGAACTATCCTCAGGAGAGAAGTGTGTTGTTCTGGCAATGAACAGATCTCAGCAGCAGGTTTAAATAGGGTGTCCCATTGGCTGCACAGTTCATGTGATCACAGCTGCTAAATCTGGTTGGTCTGAAATGATCACCTGACTTCATCTAAGATGGCCGCGTCTATGCAGCAGAACAAACAGTATGTGTTTGAATACAAACGGAGATGTGATGGACAGGAATGCTGCAGGAGACCAGGAGGGACCCAAGTAGCCATGATAGGACAGCGGCGGATGAGGTAAGTGCGGCTAAGACCCCGATGTGTGACAAAATGACTAAAAATGTAACATCTGTCAATCATTTTAGTCTTTTATACAGTTTGTAATTGATATCTTGTTCTACAGTTTAGGATTATGTACAGCCATATTTGATTGGTTGTTTTGTATTTTTGTTTTGTTTTATTATTCACTTATTATTGTATTTTAATGGATGATATATCTATTTATTGATTTGTAAGGGAATAATTCAATACATACTGATGAAATGTCTTGAATATGTGCTATTAAAGTCACAATTTACATTATTCTGAAATTGTACAGAAAAAAATAATATGTACATGTGTACAGCAATGTTAGATGAAACAAAGCAAACCTACATATTGAGAAATATAATTTCAAATAAAGCTATTGAAAGACTATTACTTTAGTGATGGTAAATTCCTTGCTACTTTCTCATTATAAAAGTGATTTAAACTGTTACATAATCTGTGGCTACCATGTTGTAGCCCTTTAGTTAATTAGTTAGTTATACATACCCATCAGGATGGTCTAATGCCAGAAGTTTCTGAGACTGATCTGCCAAATCTTTCACATTTTTTCCATATTGTTCCACTCCATGTTGTAAAACCAGGTGATTCTTCAACATCATAACCACACTTTCTTCATCCTGCTTAACCAGAAGAAGTAATAGATACCATGATGGTCTCATCTGTATGTAAAGTGATACACGTGCAATCACCACGTACCAATAAAGTCATTTAGTGGTCTGAACCAATGAGAATGTAGTCTGTCAATTCACTAGGAACTAGAGAAACTATTGAGGCATGAGCTATAAAAGTCTTGTTCCTAATGGATATCACTAGTTCCAAGTACATTGTTATATTATGTTCTCATAGGTATTGATTTAGTCCACAAAATGGCTGCCTACACGTTTTGGAGCTGAATACACTTAAATACATCACTTACTTTAGCATTTAAAAGGAAAAAAGCTAACACATCATTTTAAAGCGGTGGGTCTATCACTTTTTACACATCACTTAAACGTCTAGCACCCATGAATTGTGATGTGTAAAATTACTATACTCCAGCAGTAAGAACTTGGACTCAATGCAGGACATCCTGATGCTACATTTGTTAGGTGAACAGTATCTCCATGTTGTTTGATAAGTCAAAAGCTCAATATTTGAAGCTCTGATGGTGTGAAGGAAAAAAAATGCACTATTAGGATTTTTTTTAAAGGTAAAGATCTAGGGCAGGCATAAAACTGCCTTACCGATAATGCCAACTGCAAATTCTTATTAAATGATGGATTTATTTAATCAGTATTTCTTTCACCCGTAGACTATAGTTACGTTATATTGATGATGTACCTTTGGCTTTTCATCTCCAATCATATAAAGCTGTTGTTCATCTATCCAAGCCTCTGCTTCACTGGCATCCACATAATACTGCTGAGCCTCATTTGCCTGGTTCAGAGATTTCTGTCTATTTGTTGTTGCTGTCTTCAACTTATCCCATAGCTCTTGCAGTGACTGCCGCTGCTTCCTGATTGGTTGAGGGTCAATATCTGGTTCACCTTCTATAGTCTCCGCTTTTTTAATAACATCATCTATTCTTGGTCCATGACCTGCAATTTCCTTCTGCAAAGTCTAAAAATAGAAAAAGGTTAAATAATAACATATAAAAATATAGTCTAATATACAGTGTAAGTGCTGACTCTGCTTCTAAAATATCTTCCATATTTCACAGTATGTAAAATCACAAGTTAACCCGTGCATGATACTCATGCATTCTAGTCAAATCAAGCTACTTAAGGTGTTAAAAAGGTTCTTGTCATGCATTTAGGCCAAAGCTCAGACCTCCTCAGGGGAAGAGCGTTACTTCCCGACGTAAGCGCCCTTTTTTAATGTGGTTTTGTCCACATGTCACCACCTCATCATTCTTCTCCATCACCTCATCCTTCATTTTCATCGCCACATCTATCCAGACACAGGGATCTCTCTCAGCGGTCCTGAGTATCACACTCCTCTCACTCTGTCACCCCCGGCAACCACCAACCACTCCCCACTGTCACCCCCGGCAACCACCAACCACTCCCAACTGTCACTTCTCCTTCAAGAAATATATATATATTTTTTTTAAATCTTTATAAACACTTTAAACAATTAACAAATTAAATTAACAAATTAAAAACATCTTAGTATACCAAATTTCAGCCCTTTCTGAATTTTTTTTTCCACACACACTAACAATTTAGTAGGTCAGTGTATAACTCCGCCCAGCAGGTGGCGCTGCAGCTTGGTTTTATTTTTTCCACACACAGACAGACTAACACACGCCACTAGACATTTATATTATAGATAGTCAGAAATCAATCTGTGTTTTGGTTTGGAATCATTTATATCGATTTATTATAAGAATGGGTCAAATTATTTCACACCATGAATAGTAAATTGGGTCGAATTGAACTGTAACCTTTTAAAATTTGTCACACGAAAGGCAAGGCATCTCACTGAATTTACAAAATATTAAGAAAATTATTATACAGATAAATATAACTTTTTATACATATGCCTTATCTTCATTAAATATTCAGAAAGACATATACCATTAATTATTCTGCATAATGAAGCTATTTCTCAATTTACTTGCCTCGAACATCAGCTGGAAATACTACAATATTAGATATCATTCGTAAGCACAACCCCCTGTAGCTAAATTATAATAAAACTTGCAGTAAAATGTTATAAAGAGGAGATAAAGAATTATTATGTTTCAGTGTAATGTTCCTTCAATAGACAAAGAGTGTCAGACGTCGTCCCCGCACATACAGGAAGTGCCGGGGACGGGAGCCCTCTCCTTACGAACACTTGCATCCTGTTGCCTAGCAACGGGACGCGTCCTGATCTTCTGACCGGCGGACGCCTGCGCCTGCGCACTTTGCGCGTTCCCTTTGCCCGGCTTCCTGTCAGCTGACTCTGACCGCCGATCTCCCTGTCACCAATGAGATAAGCCCTGCATCTATATAAAGCTGACTCTGGCGCCATTCTGGTGCCAGAGTATTAGGTCAACCTTTGAACCAGCTTCTTAGTTAAGTATTCTGCATTCCTGACTCACTATTGGTTTTGGCCCGGATCGTCTGACTCTTCTCCTGGATTCCCCTTTGGCTCATATTGGATCTCCTTGTTTGACCTGAGCATTCCTAACTCTGTGTTTGCCTGTCCCTCTGGTCCTATATTCAAGCACGGTTCTGACCCGGATTGTGAGATTTCTCTCTAAACTCCTCACTGGTGGCTACATTGGAGGGCCGTGACCTGCGTGTCTCAGCTGCGAAGCCCAAACTTCCTTGCGAGGGTCCCTTGCGAAAACCTGGGGCACATTAGACTCCGCACCTCCTAGGCTAGCTGCGCCAATACCAGTAGGTGAGTCTGTTTCTTATGGCTAGCGTGACAAGGAGTAGCCTTACACAGAAACTATCACTGAGATTACAGACATACCTGGTTCTTTTTCTGAAGCATTAGCACCATCTGAAGATTATTTCCGCAATCTTTGGACTCTGCAAGTGGCATTCGTTCCTGGACCCAGAGCTGGAAGCAAATACAATACCTTATAAGAAATGTTTTCATTGGTGTGGTCCTGATATTTCACATTACAGTTAAAAGGCCAGTATAAGGCCCCTTATTAATGTTTAATATATAGAATATAGAAAGCAAATTTGTACATTATGAATACTTAAATCTTTCAAAATGAAATGCTAATACACTTGACACATTATTAGTATAACATCAGTATTAATACAACAGCTTAATACTAATATTTCTATCGTAGCCCATTTACTTGTTTTTGTCAATTTCATTCCACTGGCAATGCCACAATAGTTAAATACTCCCCCTCCCCACCGAAAAAAAAGGAATGATGACATTAGTATACCAGTGAGATCACCGCTGGTCATTATGTTCCATGATGTCTGTTACGTTCTCATCTTATACACTGAAGAAGTATATATGGATGGAGAGGAGTAAATACTCCTGCTCCCTCTTGTATTCTAGGTAAGGCCCTGTCCATTCAGGAAAGTCACTTATGAGAATTGAGTGGTTTCAGACAATGCTGTAGTTTTGATTTTTTTTTGAGAAAGTGCAGATGCTGCTCCACGTACCAGACACTGGGTACATTCTAACCTCTTTCAGTTACTAGTCCTTAATGAGGAAATTAGAGGCCTTAGGAAATACAGTCCAATACTAGTATAGTAAAGCTAGTGCAGCGCTTTCACTAGGTGAACCTAGACACTCACGCGCATAGACCACTGAATGAGTGGTATAATGACACTCCTTCGATGTCTTTATTTGAACCTCATTGCCTACTAACTATACGCTGGCCACTGACATGGAGGGGCAGCTATGCCAGCCTTTTACATGCAAACTTGTTCGATTGCTGCTACCCCATGATCGTAATGGGCTGGAAGTGAGTCATTAAGCTATGATGTCAGAGCCTGGCTCCACATACTGCTCTGCCACAGTTCCATGCAGATAAAGAAGTGGGGTGGGGGCAGGGCAGTGCCCAGTGGGAAGAGGGGGCAGGGGGGGAATTTGGGGACAATCTAGGGTATATAGGGGACATGCACCAGCAACAAGAAAAGGGTTTTGCAATACTACATAAAAAAATGTTGTTCTTATTCACAAATTCACTGTTGTCTAGGCAGACTTTGAGCAGCATATAAAAGAAAAAAGTGACACATGTAATAAAGATAAGACTGATATTCCCTCACTCTCATTACTAAATTTGGTCATAAATGAAGATAATTTGGCAGCATTTCAGGATACAAAAAGAACTGGAAACTAATGAAGGTTGGTCCTCAATTGGTAGTAGGATGGACATTGGAATGACATTTCTCCCTTTCAACAAACCCAGGTGCAGATTATTTTTTCAGGGGCAGGTTACCGTCAAAGGTTCTTGGTGGACAAGTAGGATATGTATGGAAATATAGGAGCAGTGTAAGTCCATATTTTTTGCATCTTTTTTGGTGTTGGAAATGTACTTATTCTGATGGACTCCAAATAGTTGGTATGTGTATGTTGTTGTAGAGTAAATGTGTAAGTGTGTGTACTTGTAGTCCATTCATAACCTTTAATAACTGTAAAGTCAATACGCCAAGAGATGAGAACTTACAATTTCATCAGTCAAGTCCCGATACAATTGGTGGACATGCTTTGAAGACTGTAGTCTTCTTTTCCGTTCTTGCATTGGCTCTTGAAGCTGAAGGAAGCGTACTTTAACATTTTGTTCCTTTTCATCAAGTTCACTTTCTCTATCAAGTGATGGAACATCTGGAACAACTTCATCCATTTCTCTCTTTTTGTGATCTATTTGATCTTCAATTCTCTGCAAATATATCATGCAAATAAAAAATAATGGTCTACTGAATCCTATTTAATCTATAGCCATGCTTTGGGGAAAAGGACATTGATGTGATCTTAATTGATGAAACTTGTCCTAAGGAAACAATCATATGAGTAATACCAACAATAACTATACAGTAGAACTCTTATTGGAGGGAGAAGACATTTGGGAAAATTTTAAATACTGAATAATAAAATTAAATGCATTATGTTTTATGTTCAGCTACATCTGTTTTTACTAGTGGTACCCAATATATCTCCTGCACTTTACCAGTAAAGGAACCAGAATATTTTCATGCCAACACATACTCTTTCTTCTATGCTCTAGTGTTTAAAATACCCATTTAGGAGCTGTTGTCAACTTATGGCAGCAATGTGTCATTAGCATATTAAGGTCAGAAATTCATTACCATATAGATTTATGCATGGCAGAGCTCTCTCTCTCCTACTTCCAGGGCTGGATTAACCCGAGGTCTAACTGGGCTAGAGTCCAGTGGCCGACATTGATCGGGTCGGGGGTGACCCCGCCCCCGGCTCCGACTGTCAGCTGGAGAATGGCAGGCAGCTAACAGCAAATGTTATGCTGTTAGCTGCCTGCTGTCACTATAGTGCTTCCGCAGCGAGCAGTAATCTCTCTACTGAGGAGATCTCGTGAGAGTGAGACTATGGGGTAAATGTATCAAGCTGAGAGTGTTCCGGCGGGTTTGAAAAGTGGAGATGTTGCCTATATCAACAAGTCAGATTATAGCTATCATTTTGTAGAATGTACTAAATAAATGATAGCTAAAATCTGATTGGTTTTTCAAACTCTCAACTTAATACATTTACCCCTATGAGTCATAGTCTCGCTCGCACAAGATCTCCTCAGTAGGGAGATTACTGCGCACCGCGGGAGCTCTACAGGGAGTGACAGAAGAACGGAACGAGGTAAGCGCTCGGGGGAGGGGGGGCTCAGAGTACCCTCCATTCCCTTAATCTGACCCGGCCTACTTCTACACTCCCACAGTCAGTGTTCCCAGTATCATTTACAGGTCAAATCACTTCACAGAGATCAATGACCAGGTTACTTTTGGTATTAATAAAAAGGATAGCATATCTGTAGCTGCCTTTACAAGCAGAATATACAAATGTGCACTTACCTTGTGCTTATTGAGAAGAATATTAACACTAGTCAAATCCTTTCCATAGTCATCAGATGCTACCTGCTGCTCTATGTCAATTATCCACGTAGATACGTCCGCAAACCTTTGTTCATATAGCTCAGAACGGTGGGCATCAAACAGTAACTGCTCTTTCTTGATGGTTGTTGACTCCAGCTTATCCCACTGCTCATGTAAGGCACCAACTTTTCCAGAGATTATTGGGGCAAATTGCGGTTTTACTTGGGCCAATTGCTTTTCTTCCTAAAAAGAAAGAATGTGTTGCTTATAATACTTAATATAGATTATAATTTCAAACAAACCATGGGTGGTGGACTCTCTATACAGGAACCATTTAAACGTGACTATTTAAGACAAATTAACTGTGATTGAGGAGAGTAACCAGTAAACTGAAAATGTTAATGATTTCCATTATATTCGCTAAGATTATGGTTCTCTGTTTGAGACAGTTATCTCAATAATGTTTTTGATTTTGTTCCCATGTTGCCTAATCTTCCCTGCACCTTCCTGACACATATTCTAGGCTGTGAGAGAGAATCAAAGAAACTTATCGCGAACCGAGGAAATGACAAAAGAAAAACACAAATTCATTAAGGAAAGTAAATTAAAAAATGAGTAACTTTGAACCTCGACAAAACCATGTTGCAACGCAAGGGGTGCAAATGGGTTTATTATTTTGCACATAAGGAAAATACTGGCTTTTTTTTTCATATAGGATGCAAATACTTGATAGCTTTATTTTTACACTGACATTAAAAGTTGATCTAGGACTTGCTCTACTCCAATTATAAATCTTTCTTTACATTTTAAATTTGCCTACCCCTCCAATGCAACATGGTTTTGCCATGGCCCAAAGTTACTCATTTTTTTTGCTTTACTTTCCTTACTGAATCAGGCGTAAAATCTATATTTCATGCAGACTTATTTTTTTCAAATCCATTTTCAAAATGAAACAATACACTTAACTTATCCTGCTATAACCTAATCAAACTCAGAGAACAGTTTTGGAGATTTGACCTCTAATTCTGTACTTAAAATACAGTAACATATGTTTGCTACCTCACATAATCTTGGTTCAAATCACTGTCAAAATGTAAGTTGTAGCCCATCACTCCATAGGGAATATTAATCAAATATATGTAGCTCATACATTTACCATCTCATATGCAATACAGACAAGTCTGGATAATCAATCTATAGCACAAAAGAAAATAAAAGCCCACAGCAAACTCCCTTAGGCCAGGGGTAACCTCTGGTAACATAATGGGCCAAACAAAGCATATGATATAAAGTAATGAAACATTTACCTTATCAATCTTCTCCAGTCTATCCTTGTTGGAATCAATTTCAGCCTTAAAAGCTTGGTGTTTCAACCACTTGCTGTGTAAATTGTGAGCTTCTTCGTACGATGTATCCTGAGCAGTTAACATTTTTTCATCGATCCACAAAGTTAACTGAAACATGAATTACAATTGTTATTTTGGATGAGTAAAGAGTCTTAATTTAGCAAAACCTATTGGGTAGTGAATTTTAACATTATGGTTTGTCATATTCCATGCTGTTGTCAATACATCGCTGGGAGATGTTTCCTTAGTTCTTTAAAATTGTGCTGGTTTTATATTCCTGACTTGGGTCAGTGTACTACTCTTGTCAACAGTTTACTTTAGACCTGGTTTTTGTGATTCCGTTCGGTATGTCCTGACTTTGGTTTGCCAACAAATTTAATCCATTGCTTCAAGCCTGTTTGTGGACTCACACAAATAATGAACACTTAGATTCTGATGCTGAGTTTGGTGTACACATGTTTGCTTAACATAAAATACTGTACGTACATTTGCACTGCGCATGCCCACCTAAAAAAGTGTACACCTACATAAGTCCTCATGCACCACTAACAGCTGGGGTCACCTATATCTTACTCCTTTTAGCAGCTCTACATATACATCTAGGGAGCGCTGTTTTCAACCAATTGGCCAGTATCTGTGCCCAGATGAGGCCACGCCCCCTCCTCCTACATGGAGAAACCTGCAGGAATAATTGTATGTCAATCGTAGTTGCCCAGTAATATACCAATAGTATTGCACAATGGTATGCCAGCAGCAGAATAATTACACCAGTACCAGTGTAATGATTGTCTCAGGAAATGAGCCCTGGGGTGATGGATACACATCTTAGCTTGCTTTAGCGCTGGCTAAACAGAGTCACGGAGTCTAATGGGTCCCCCAGTCTTCACCAAGAACCGCCGCAAGCCAAGGTCAGCAGCAATACAGCATAACAGGGAGTCAGTCTGGGTATGAATACCTGTTGCTCTGACACAGCTGCAATGTCAGAATGAGCTTTACATACTCTGCTGGTTTGAATATGCCGCCTCCCAGCCACGATCATGTGACCGCCAGATCCAAGAAGTGCTGACCTTTACACAGAGGCAGAGGAAATCAGCAGCACAGGAGTGTGGAGCATGTAAGTTTTGTGACCAGCAGCTACCAAGCAATATGTTATCAAGAATAATTTCCTGCTTCAAATAGGTTTCCATTCAGAAGATAGAAGCTGGGAAAGCACACCAGGAGAAATCATGATGTAGCCCTCTGCATAGGGAATGCTGGAATAGCGCCTAAGTGCAGTCATTGGCAGCTATATTATACAGACCTGATTCACAATCCAATCATTGTAGAGACTCTCATTTTTATATTTACTGTATTTGGAAAGTAGGTACATTACTGCCTAAAAAAGTGATTAGAAGCTGCTGCTACAGCTTATACCTGCAACATTTCCCCAATGTGGAATTCCCTCCCTCGCACAGTAAGACTTTCCTCTAGTCTTCAAACCTTCAAGCGTTCACTGAAAACCCACCTCTTCAGACAAGGTTATGATATTCCTCAACCATCATCTTAATTTCCCTAGATTACCCTATTGCCATCCTCTACACTGCTAACGCAAGACAACAACCTTCTGATCAACATTGCAACACACACAGCCCACTCAGTACTTTTACCTTTGCAGTCTGGCTGGTCCATTGTGCAATATGATGTAGCACATGCCCTTGTGTTTCTAACTCCCATTGTCCTATAGATTGTAAGCTTTCGAGCAGGGTTCTCTTACCTCTCTGTCTGCATGTATTACCCAGTATTGTCTTATCAATGTTTGTTCCCAATTGTAAAGCGCTACGGAATTTTCTGGCGCTATATAAATAAATGTTGATGATGATGATGATGATGATGAATGCCTCACACAGCCTGCCTTGCTATATGTTCATTTAACTAGAGCCAATATGGAGAGTCACATCTAAGCGCTGGCTTTCTGGGGGCAGTTGGGCATTTGTCCCCTGGACCGGTCCTAGAGTGGCCAACCTGAAGCTGGGTCACTGGGCGACCTGCATTTTTTTCCTTTTAAATGTTCCTGACAGGCTGCCGAGTCGTGTCTGGACCCCCTGACAACATCTGGTGTCAAAGGTAATAAGCAGACTCAAATTTGTTGCCCTTATCTGGTTCACAGTCTAATACCGTGTTTCCCCAATAATAAGCCACTGTCTTATTTTTTTGGGGGGTCAAAAACACAGCATAGGGCTTATTTTCGGGGTAGGTCTTATTTTAATTAACATTGACAGCAATTTCAATAAACAGATAAGTGTGAACAAAAAAATCTGCCTTTATTCAAAAATGGTCATGTCTTCATCTTCTTCAACAACATCAGTCCCCTTCAGTACTGCTTTTATCCCCAGCATGCCCATCAGTCCTGCTTTACAATATTTTACTTAACGTTTTTGTTTTGTCTTCACTTTCGTCTTTTTCTGTACTCTCCTCCGCGGCGCTGCTGTAAATAACCCTGGCACACACGCCAGCGTCATTCATAGAAAACGATGGTAGGGTGCGTGCTCACTGAGAGATAGTGAGACGCTGCAGCTGTGATTGGATGCCACTGTTAAATCTTTAAAGGCGGCATCCATTTTATGCAGGGGGGGGGGCGACCTGGGGGCACTGTATTGTAGTGCAGGGACTGGGCAAAATGGGGATTTAGCTAGGTCTTATTTTTGGGGTAGGGCTTATTTTGGACCGTTCTGCAGAAGAAAGGGTAGGTCTTTTTATCGGGGTAGGTCTTATTGTCAGGGAAACACGGTATGTGTCAAATACTGTCACCAAGTATAGTATGCAGATCCATAACTGAAGCCAAATAAAAAGCATTTTTCAACCTCAGTTGGGCATACTTGCCAACTCTCCCGGAATGTCCGGGAGACTCCAGCATTTTGCGAGAGTCTCCCGGACTCCCGGGTGAGTGTGGCAATCTCCCGAATTCTGCCCACTTCACTAGGAAGTGCCCCACTTCCTAGTGAAGTGGGCAGAATTAGCTCCCAAACGCTGCGATTCCCGATTCCCCACTGTCAAATGATGCGTTTTGCGTCATGACATCACGGGGACGGGTCCAAACTGGCGCACATTTTGGAGCCCCGCCCCCGTCACGCCCACCTCCCATGACAGGCTCCCGGAAACCAACTATTCAAAGTTGGTAAGTATGCAGTTGGGTACAGACACAAATAAAATAATAAAGATTGCTATTTAAGAAAACTGCTAGTAGGAACCTAAGAAAATATAAGCAAAAAAGTTGCTGCTGTGATGAAACATAGGACCGTCTGATGCACCTATGGCATTTCCACAAAATCAGTGCATGCATTTACACATATAGCATGGAACAGAATTATAATATATTCTCAAATTATAAATAGTTTCTGCTCAGAACAGCGAACCGTAAATTTACCTCATCACAGTTTTCCAAGAAATCCTGAAGATCAACATGGTCCTTCAGTAGATGAGAGAACTGGTTTGCCTTCTCCACATTCACTGCGTATCTGAATGAATATGTAGGAACAATCAATTTAGTTAGTTCTACAAAAATATTTCAATATCCATTTAGTCGCTGATATAAAATAGTCGTATGAAAATATGAATTTGTGGTTAGAAAAAAATCCGGAATGAAAAATATAGCTGGAATATCTGTGGTGATTTGAAGGTCATTGCTTTCACGATTACCACTAATCCGACATCGACAAGCCCTACAAAGAAACTCGGAATTTCTGCAAAACCTATTTAAAAATATACAAACTTACCTTGAAGATCACCGATTGGATCACCATGCTGACAGCAAGTTATTCCGATTGGAGAAGTGTTCAGCACTGCAGCTTGATGTCATCGCAACGTCTGTCAAAAGACATTTAAAGCGGCAATGTCGTGTTAAGTGTTTAAACACTTAACCTTAGGGGTCCCCACATTGCCGCTTTAAATTTCTATTGACAGACGTCGCGATGACGTCAAGCTGCAGTGCTGAATACTTCTCCAATCGGAATAACTTCCTGTCAGCATGGTGATCCAATCGAAGATCTCCAGCGTCGGCTTCAAGGTAAATTTGTTTATTTTCAAATCTGTTTTGCAGAAATTCGGATTTTATTTGTAGGGCTTGTTAATGTCGGATTTTTCCTCATTGATCAAGCGTACCTAACCCATTGCTTTATTGCTTGGTTTGAAACTTAGGTACACTAAATTCTTGTGTGCTGTTCTTGTGTGAATGGGACAGGGGGGGTAGGAAGTCTCACTGCGTTAGAAAACAACGGTCTAAAAACGTGAATCTGTTATTTCTGGGCAGAAAAATGTGTTAAATACCCCTTCAGTGGATCCTGAAAAAGTGTATTTACCTCCACATCATTTTTAAGGCACTTGACTGTGGGGAAACAGAGCATACATAAAATAGTGACATACAAACCAGACAAAATAATTGCAGACATGAATACAGAGCATAATATAAATAAGTGATTGATAAGGTCAAAAAAGTAGGCAAGTATGTTCTAAATAGGTGTATACCTTGACTATATGCTGGGCTGACCATCCAGGCATATTGATATAAAACAACGACATTTTGTGGTGCTCATCGAGTGCACTTTGTAAACAAGGCCCAGAGTAAGCAGCCATGTCGTGACAATGCACCTCAGTTACTAGTGAAGTGATATGATGAATAGGTTCTGCTCACAAAATGGCTGCCTCCACTGTGTACATGATGGGTGTACATTATATATCCCACTTTACCTATCATGTAGTGAGGCAGCTTTCTCCACAGCCCGATCAGTAAAAATATTTCCATCTTCATCCAGTTTTGCTGCATTTTCTATTGTCCCGATAATTTTTTCTTCATTATTTTTCATGGTGGCTAAAAGGTCTTCATGTTTCTTCAGTCTGTTTTGTGATGCTTGTAATGTATCGGGTAATTCAGTATGAGCAAGGATGTACTCCTAAGAAATAAAAATACAATGAGTTTTATGTTTATAAGCATAAAGAAAATGTAAAGAGAGTTTGTTTGTACTCCAACAAATAATGATACATATAATATTACAATGATAATAAATGACCAATACTGCAGTGGCGGAACTACCATTGGTGCAGCAGGTACGGTGCACTGGGGGCCCATGGAGATAATGGGACCGCTGCATGGGGAACTAGCGAGCTGTGGGCCCCGGTTCCCTCCTCCCCGCTACACTGCACCGGGGCCCGCAGCTCGCTAGTTCCGCCTCTGCAATAATGTTTCAAACCTACTACGGTACTTACAAATAAAATACCTAAAAGAGGGATAAGGGAAGAAGATACTAAGGGTGGGGATGTTGCCTATAGCAACCAATCAAATTCTAGCTGTCATTTTGTAGAAAGCAGTAAATAAATGAAAGCTAGAATCTGATTGGTTGCTATAGGCAACATCCCCACTTTTTTAAACCCGCAGCTTAGTAAATCTAGCCCTAAGAATCAATAGTCCATCAATATATATATAAAATGTATCCTAATAACCTATCCAGTCCCACATATCATATGCAGAAGTTAATTTGCATACATTGTCAATGTAATGACATCATATAGCAGAGCCAGTGTTAAAAAAAATTCCTACAACCTAATTTAACAATGCACATTATTAGTAGTTATGATGGATAGTAATTCTGCTACGAACTACAAACTTGCCACTTAATGTCAGTTTTAATTTAAAGACAAGATATGACATTACTGCAAACCTCCCAACATTTAGACTTGCAACAACAGGACAAAATAAGCCCCACCCCTGATTATTCCAAAGCCCAGCTCAATCCGCCCAGAAACTCCCACTCTGTGGGATGAAACTTTGCCAAATTTGCGCAAGTTCCACCTCTTTTGAGATCCACAAAACAGGATTATCCTCCCAAAATTTAGGTAGCTGGGAGATATGTACCTGTATAATATCACTATAAATTATTGTAAAACTTGGGTGATCCAGCCATTTTCTGGCTGGATCACCCAAGTTTTATTCTGACTTTCAAATCTAACAATATAGCATAGGTATATTTAGTATTGGGGTATATTATAAATAAGTACATTTTATCACATAGCTCTTGGTATCCACAACAAAATTTTAGTGCATCTTCAAAAATCACCTGATTGCTCAAAATGGCCTCAGACTGCTTTGCATTATTCAAGAACTTCTGGAATTCAAGGCACTGCTTAAGATAAATCTCTCTGTTGTCCCACATCCTCTGCAGGTCTTTCCACCCAACTTCCATATCTTTAACTCTTTGTCCTAGCTCCTGGTATTGAGGGTCAGTTTGTCCCCTTGTTGCATTGTTGCCCATCTCAACAACATCGTACAAATCCAATTCATGGTGTTCCATGTCCTTTTTAAGTGCTAGTAGGTTATTGTATAGCTGCTCTGCTTCTTTTAGGGATGTGGGTGTATCTTCTGAAGCTGTTGCCTGCTGAGCTTTATAGAGCCAAGCTTCCAAATCTAACAAGTCTACCAACAATTTCTGCAGCTTGCTGCTTTCCCCTAGCGTGTCCTCTTGATTTTGCAGTGCATTCTGCAGATGTTGCCAGACATTGTTGATCTCAATCAGTCTGTCAAAAATCTCTTGGGCACGATCAGGATTCTCATTTGCCAATTTTTTCGCTTCTTCTTGCAGACTTATGAGCTTAGTCTCAATAGCTGTAAGATCTCTCTCAATACCATAAAGTCTCCGCTGAATTGACATGACTGCAGCAAGATCATCCCCAAGGTGCTGGATGGAATCCACCACATTGATCTTCTCCAATATCCTGTTCTTGGTCTCTTCACACTCCAGACCATAATTGTAAAGATTCAGGGAAGAATCAACAGATTTTCTCTTATGCGCTACCATTGCTTGAAACTCGGCCCACCTGTGTAAATAAAGAAGTATGAGTGATGCCTTCATTGATGTTTCTTGTTAAATATCACATTTTTTCATACTGTAAAAGTGTTGCAAATTACACACTAAAAAGCTAGTGGAGTCTACGATATCATGGATTTAATTCCTCTTTAATGTTGTTCTAGTAGATGAACTACACAAATGACATGACATATGGAGAAGGACATAAACCCTGCATCACCTGGTGTTCATGTGGTCCTGGCCTTGTCTCACTTGCATTCTGCTGGGATGTCCACTTTCAAAGAGAGCATCAGATGCATTATTCACATTCTGGATTTGGGAACTCAAGACATTAATTTCTTGATCCAGAGTATTGAATCTAGAAGGAGATCAATTGTAATATTGATTGTTTGGAACGGTATAGGTTCATGTCATACATTTAATTATTAAATCAGTGATCAGAACAACTACATGCAAAAACATAAAGCATTAGAAGGGCTCTACAGTTTACCCAAGCAAAGCCCCTTGTTTTCACTGTGGTTAGGCTACAGGCAGGCCCGGCGCTCCCATTAGGCAAGGTTAGGCAGTTGCCTAGGGCGCCAGGCTCTGAAGGGCGCCACAGAATTAAAATTACTTTAAAACTGTACGGCGACCGCTGACCATACCTTTCACGGCCGTCGCACAGCTTCAGATAAATCCACGGGGAGGGGGAAGGGGCTATGGATCACCACCGCCGCCCTCCCCTCCAACAGCTGATGGGGCGCTCCGTCTCCTCCCCTCCACTCACTGACTGTCGGGCGTGACATCATCATCACGGCCCGACAGTGTCAGTGAGTGGAGGGGAGGAGACGGAGCAGAGAGAAGCAGCTTTATGGCGGCAAGATAAGGTAAGGAAAGACAGGGGGGGGGCGCGGATTTTGAAAGTGTGCCTGGGGGGGGAGGGGGGTGCGGATTTTGAAAGTGTGCCTAGGGGAAGGGGGGGGGGGGAGGGGGAGGGGGGGTAGGATTTTGAAAGTGTGCCTAGGGTGCCAAGGACCCTAGCACCGGCCCTGGCTACAGGGGTTTTAACTGGGGAGTATGACATCACGGGCAAGGGTGACACACGAGTGCTTAAATACAGCTTTGTTTTATTCATGTACCATCCTCAGTGAAGACATCATGTCCCCAACATTCAAACCTCTAATGGCCTGTAAATTTATGGCCATAGTGTGGAGAACCCCTTTAATGGACAGGTTTAGAAAAATACACAACTAAATCATTGAAGCACAAAACTAACAAGACATTTAATAATACCAGTTAAGAGACTGCAAATTCCTCTGCATTTAACCCCGTTAAATTTTTTTGGGGCAGTGCAACAACACTGTTTTTGATAAAGGCATTACCTATGCTGAACCACACCCAAGTCCTCCAAGGATTCTGGAATCACCAACTTTTCCATCCAATTCTCCTTCTCATTCATCCACATCTCACAGGCATCTATTTCTCCAAGAATTTTGTAAAACGTTAGATTATCCTGAAGTTTTTGAGAGCGCAGGTCTGCTAGAGATGCTAGATCAGAGTAGAGAGCTTTCAGCCTTTGAAGTTGGCTGTCTATCTCAGGGGATGTTTTGTATTCCTCAGGGAAACGTTGAACTTGGTGGTTAAGACCTTCCAAGACTTTCCTGTTCAACATAATATCATCTAGAAGATCCTTATGTTTCTTTATCAGCGCATTGGTGGAATATTCATCATGACCAATGTCATCAGTTTGCATGATACAATACGTGTCCTGCATTCTTGTGACCAGATCTTCAGCATCGACCTGAAACTGGAAGAAGTTTTCAGTGTCATTTAAAACTTTTAAACGGAATGCAGCCAAATCTTTCAGCTGCATCCATTCTTTTTTGGTGTTCTCAATTTGTTCTTGGATCTTAGGTGCCGCATAGTGTTTGCTGGCAATCAACAACTCCCCTTCTTTGATAGCTTGCTGCAAATTAGATTCAAAACCTTTGAGTTCATCTTCAAAAGCTCTATGCTTTCTTTGAAGGATGGAGATGGTGGTAAGATCTTTCCCAAAGTCCATGGAGGTATAAATGTGTTCTTTCTCCTTTATCCATCTTTCGATCTCATCCATGTCTCCAAAGAATTTCCACATACATTGACACTGCTGTAGTTGAGCCTTCCGCTGTGCTGCCATGGCAATAAGGTCTTGGTAACAAAGTTCAAGGTGGTGAACTCGATCTTTAATCAACTGTGGATCACAAGGCTTGTACCCTAGAAATGCAATTACATTGTTTTAATATAAGTGTTGTAATATTGTGGTATTTATATGTTATTTTATCTCCTGATAACAGTTCAGCCTCGGGGAAGGGGGGGGGGGGTCTAAAATATTTATATTTTTTGACATGCTGGTGGGCAGACAACATATAACTAAGCATATGTTACGTTCACTGAGAGTTACAGCTGTATAGTTTCTTCTAAATTCATCTTTCATATAAGAAAGAATGAAGTTAGCCATCTTCTCTGAAGGTCAAGTGTGAACATTTTGGGCCTGATTCATTAAGGAAAGTAAGGCAAAAAAAATGAGTAAGTTTTCTCCTGGACAAACCATGTTACAGTGCAAGGGGTGCAAATTAGTTTATTATTTTGCACATAAGATATATACTGTTTTCATGTAGCACACAAATACTTACTAGCTTATTTGTACAATGATATTTAAAATTGATCTAGGACATGCTCTACCCCAATTATAAATCTATCCTCACATTTTAAATTTACCTCCCCCTCCAAAACAACATGTTTTTGCCAAGGTTCAAACTTACTCAATTTTTTGCTTTACTTTCCGTAATGAACCAGACCCTTTTTGTATTGACAGAACCATATTTCACTGTGCTCCTGATATATTTTCTGTGACATCTTAAAACTGCATAAAGTCTACCAGCGTTTAGCCCATTTAGTCAGAATGATCACATGAGGTTACTAACAATGTAACTTCAGCCCACAGGACTGCTCACACATACAGCTAACTCAAATAATGCCTAAGTTGTTTTAGGAGTAGGTACTAGCCAGAGAGGAAGGGGCACATTATAATTTATTATCTAAACTAAATGAGTGTTACAAACTGTACATTGCAATTAAGCATTTACTAGGACTGTATTATTAATGTTAACTTGCTTAAAAGCAATAGAGTTTTACTCCATATCAGACAAATGGTATCCACTCAGGAGAGAAGATTTTGGTTAATTTGGCAAAAGTAGGTTATTTTGGAGGTTCTTTAATGTAGGATAATTATACTCACTAAACAAAATTTCCTACCAGGTACTGAAGGTAAAATCTTAACCTATGCAGAGAATGCATTATTGTATACTGGTCTGGTTCCCAGTTAAAATTTGTCCCCAGTCCTGGGCGAAGCACCACTGCATCCCCGAAATTTTGATAAGAAATATTTTCAACAATTTCAATAGTATTTTTATTGGTTTTCAAGATTTATGGGGTACAGAAAGTAAATATTTTTTTAATTACAAACCAGCCTGCACTTTTCTGTGCATAGTTTATGAACTTCTTATTTTTCTGCCAATAAGCTTTATCACCCTTCAGTAATTTTGAGATAAATATATAAAGACCTGTGTTTCACCTACCTTCTCCAGTGACAAACTTCAGCATGGCCGCATTATATGACTTCACTTTGACATCCTGAGCCTTTATGTCGGCTTCAGTCAAGGTGTGTTTTTGAAGCAAATATTCCACTTCATTGAGGTGTTTCCCAAAGCCCATTGACAAAAGTCCATTCTACAAGATACAAAAGGATCATTCAAGTATTGCCATGGTCTAACTATTAATTGGTGTCTGTAGTCAAAGTAAAAATATTCCATTATTAAGGAGGCTCTTTCTAACCACTAACCCTGCATTTGGCAAGTAACACAATATCCTTTACCTTCACTTCATCCATCCAGGTTACAGTATGCAGCATGTCCTGGAACAAGGTTTGAAGCTCAAGGTTCATGTTCAGCCTTTGGCGTCGATCGTGCAGCCGTTCCAGAAGGTATTGCCAGAGGCGTAATATATTGTCTTTTCTAGCATTAATCCTCTGTATGTCATGGTATCTCTCATTCTCCAGTTCTTTTGCTACATTGACTAATGCTTGAACGCGCCCTTCATAGGCAAAGATATCTGTCTTGATGGCTTCATGTTTCTTCTCGGCTGCCTCAACTGAAGGCAAATCACAGCCAAAATTATCCTGTGGCAAAAAAACATTTGTATTAGATCACAATGAAAAGCTGTATTGGAAGCCAATCACATTTCAGCATCGTGTTAATAACATTGGTAGCATCCTGTCTTCAGATAATAATGGTAACTTTCTATTAGAGATACTTTGTTCAAAATAACTGTTTTGAATTTAAATTTATATTATCATCAATTGTTAATTTTTATCTTTACAAATGATGGTCCAAGTTTGAATTGAACCATTAAGTTGACCTGGCACTAAGTCCATCTTATTGTACCACTGATAATTAAGTAAGCTGAATCTATAAGGCCCATCATCATCATCATCAACATTTATTTATATAGCGCCAACATATTCCGTATCGCTTTACAATTGGGGACAAACATAGTAAACTAATAAACAAACTGGGTAAAACCGACAAAGAGGTGAGAAGGCCCTGCTCGCAAGCTTACAATCTATTGGACAATGGGAGTTTGACACATGAGGTTAAGTCTACATTTGCAGTCGGCCCAGCCAGACTGCAAAGGTAAAAGTGACTCATAAGCTAAATGATTCTGTCACACAACAATGTTGGTCAAGGGGTAGTTGAATAACAGGTGGTAATAGGGTAGTGTAATGAGGCTAAGAGGGTGGTTGAGGAATATTATAAGCTTGTCTGAAGAGGTGGGTTTTCAGAGAATGCTTGAAAGCTTGTAGACTAGAGGAAAGTCTTATTGTCCGAGGGAGAGAATTCCATAGAGTGGGTGCAGCCCGGAAAAAGTCCTGTAACCGGGAATGGGAGGATGTAATGAGTGTGCATGAGAGACGCAGATCTTGTGCAGAACGGAGTTGCCGAGTTGGGAGATATTTTGTGACAAGACCCCAGACAAAGTGCTGCTTGTGTTGTAAAGGTGAGCGAAATTTAAAAAAAAAAAATTGCCAAATATTTGCCCATTTGACCGCAAACTTTCACCAGTGGAATCAAGCCGTAAGTGTCCCCAATCCAATCGCAACCACACTACATAGCATAATGAAATGACCTAAACTCTGCAAAATGTGCATTTACACATACAGAAGACAATAGTAATAACGTACAGAACAGCGTACCTCTGTGAAATGACCTGTTAGGCCGCAAAACTGGATTCATACTGCAACTTTATTCATCCCTGCTGTGCCGTAATGCCCAAAACTATGTTGTTTCTTTTGTACCATTTATCAGTATTTACAAGGCAGTAATGCTATATGCAGACTTAATAAATGTTCTTTTTCAGTCTATAAAAATGAGCTTTATAACTGGACACCACTGTGGGTAAACACTTCTCTGAACCAGGACACAGTATGACAGATTTTAAAGTCCCAATACTGAAAGGTCTTTTTAAAAATGACAGGGAGAGAAAAATATGGGAATTCAAGCTGATAAGAACATTCCAGTCATTGACTAAAGGACTCAATCTAACACCTGGATTTATGACCCACTACATGGACACACTTCAGACCCCACAGCAGAGTGCAGACCTCTGAACTCGTAGGACCTTTACTCTTCCATCCTTAACAATAACTTCCTTTTTATTACTTTAGCTTATCTTGATGATGTAATTCCCCCCCCCCCTTACAAATTTCCTGATGTAACAGCTTTTAAATGTTGTGCCTTTTCCTCAGTCATTCATTTGTAAACTTGTCTGATGAAGGGGCCTCTGTGCTCTGAAAGCTAGCAAATATAAGAATTTTTTGGGCTACCCAGAGGTATCACTCCTATAATACTTTTGTCTTTTTTGACACGAAAGTATTTAACATCACATAGATTTTTCTGGCTAACACAGTACTGCAATAATAATAAAATGATCCATATTAAAGTCCCCTTCTTATTGCAGAAGTTTAAGGCAGTTACCTGTGAAATGAGATACTGGTTTTCAGCTACCCACTCCTCTCTCTTTGCGGCTTTGTGGTCAAAACGTTTTGCCAACTGTTCCAGCTTCTCTTGCCGAATCAGCTCATTTCTCAGACCCGTCTCATGTTCATGTTCTGCCTTTTCAAGACGGCCCCAGGCCTGTTTTCAGAGGACAAAAGCCAGACACTAGCAGTGTAAACTGAGATCTTTCCAGAACAGATATCACTTCAACAACATGTATTACTCTTTGAGATTATGGGGCCTATATATCGTTAGAGTCCTGATCGTGGTCATAAAGCTAATTTTTTATCGCCACTTATCTAGAGCATAAAAATCAGTTATTGCTGCAATTTAACAAAAATAAATAAATAGCTGAAGCACCTGAGCAATATTTAGGTGTCCTGGCTATTCTGGTCCAGAAGGTAAGGGTTAACTTACCTGCCGAAGTGGCCATTCAGTTTCACTAAGGTTGAAAAGTATGATATAAAAAAGGGTAAAAATAGATTTGATTTATTTTTTCAAAAAAGTTAAAAATATTTAAAAAACCTTTATTCCTAACAAAAGATTTTAAATATAAAATATTTCTTCACTGATTTTTTGGGGAAAATTACCTACAGTTTATCCAAGATCAAAAAGATATCTAACAACGTAGAAAATATTTCAGAAAATAAAGCCATTGGTAATCAGATCAAACTAAGGCAAATTATGGTTAGCTAATTCCATCCCTAATAAGCCAGGGAAGACAGTGCTGGTCCTGAATTATTCACAGGATCAGTGCTGTATAAAAAAAAACCCACAAATAAACAAATCATTTAAAAAAAACAATGAGAATAGCTCCCATCAATGGCATAGATAAATGCTGGCTAACCTTTGAAACTCTAGGTGTTGTGAAACTACAAGTCCCAGCATACCCTTCCAGCAATAACCTGCTATATATTGGCAAAGCATGCTGGGACTTGTAGTTTCACAGCTCCTGGAGTGTCACAGGTTAGCCAACACTGGCATAGATAAATGATTTCTTTAACCACTAAATTATTGACTAGAGCAGCGGCTCCTGACCTCTCTGGCAGCTGGCACCCCTTTGATTCTCAAAATAAAATCTCACACCCCATTGAGAAATATGTCCAGATTTGTATATCAGGAACACATAAATTTATTGCAAAATACTTTTACAGACATGTTTATTAAAATTCAACTTAACAAGGATTCATTACTATTTTTCTGTAGCTTATTAATTAATATATCCTTGTGGGGTTTTGTTTTTTTAAAGAAATAGCCACACACACGTCATCACTCGTATTTAGGTTGTTTCTGGCCTTCGTTTTTATATTCAGAAGTGATGATAATCCCATCTCACATAGGCATACTTGCCAACTCTCCCGGAATGTCCGGGAGACTCCCGCATTTTGTGAGAGTCTCCCGGACTCCCGGGCGAGTGTGGCAATCTCCCGAATTCTGCCCACTTCACTAGGAAGTGCCCCACTTCCTAGTGAAGTGGGCAGAATTAGATCCCAAACGCCGCGATTCCCGGTGAATCGCGGCGTTTGGCCCCGCCCCCGCTGTCAAATGACGCAATTTGCGTCATGACGTCACAGGGGGCGGGGCCGAAATGACGCGATTTCGGCCACCCCGCCCCTTCACGCCCCCCTCCACTGGCTGGCTCCCGGAAGGGAGCTGAAGAAAGTAGGTAAGTATGCACATAGGTAGGTAGGTGGTGGTAAAAGGGATCAGTATCTACAATGCTCCCTTTGTCAGTTGTGGAAATGGTACTAACTGAGCACACCAGAATTGTTCCAAGTCCATTTTTTCAAACTCCATTTGAATACAAACATTAAAAACTATTTTCTGCTAAAACCTAGCATGATGACCTGTACTCTCAGAAATGTCTGACATCCACATGGATGCACACCCTCCTGGTTAAAAACATACCTACCTGCTTTTTAATCTTTCTCCCGGGGGGAAGGCAGGGAGTAAGGACAGAGGGGGCAGGGCTCTGTGAGTCACATCATTTTGACTCCGTCCGCTGCGCAGCAATGATGCAAATGCGTAATTTTACCACGGGGGGCAAAATGACACGATTAAAGAGTATCACGTCATAGAGGCTCAAATCCTTCCCACTTCACTAGGAAGTGGGCGGGATGCAGGCGAATGGCCTGCTCTTCTGGGGGACCAGGGGACCTACCCGGAATTTGGGAGTCTCCTGGACATTCCGGGAGAGTGGACAAGTATGGTTAAGAACCACTAGAGGATATGAATCTTTTTGTATGCACAGGAGTGAAAGTGTTGCAATTTGTAATACGGAGGTCGTTTAACAAAAGTATACTGATAGTATAATAAATTACATCTCAAATTGTAACCAAGAATAATATATTATTCTATCCTTTTATTCTTGTGTTCATGATATATTTATTGTTTACCCTATTGATGTCAGACACCAACTGGCCATCGCGAGGTAGATACACCTTCTGTTTATTCTCCCTCATTCTGGACTGTATAGAGAACAGTTGGGCCTCTAGTTCCATCTTGTCTTTACACCTGTGAATTAAACAGTATTTTTAACATACATATTAATAACTATCATTACAGTTGGTCAGAAATATGAACATGCACTTCCGACCAAAGAACAGAAACTGAAGGCTGAATTCTCACAAGTTCTTTTTTGCTCCAACCTATTACTTAATAGTAAAATGCTTTATAATATTTGAGACAGCTCCTAAGGGTATTTTAGTAGCTGAATACTAAAAGATATGTCATGTACGCTCAGCAGTGTATATACAGGCTACATGGGTGATCTGTACAAACAACAAACAGGCGATTCATGTCTTAAAGTAAGCAGGACACTGCTAGATATTATTCTCACTCTTGTGTATTAAAATGGACCTATTCATTTTTCAGCATTTTAATTTGATAAAGAGTGTGTCACTCCAATCTATAGCCTAAATCTACAAACACACCCTGCACATACTAAGGGGGAAATTTACTAAACCGCTGGTTCTCATACGATTTGTTGTCCAAATTTTTAAATTAAGCCATTTATTAAAGGTCAAACCACACATTAAATAGCATGGAACAAAACTGCAAGCTCTTTGTGGTTTGGAGACCTTGTTGGGATACAAGGTGTCTCATTTATAAAGCTGCAGTTTGCAAACAGCATGACAAACTGGCGCGTATTAGTCAAAATGGTCGAGTTAAGCTAAACTCCTTTTATATATATATATATATATATATATATATATATATATATATATATATATATATATATAAAAGAGTGTTGACTCTTACATCAGTTTCTAGAAATGACTTTGATTAGAGTGAACAGCTTACTCACTTTGGTGGTTTCCTTTTTAATCTATAATCACTGAAAGACTCCAATTGCTTCTGAACACCCTTCAAATTATTAGCAAACTTCAAGTTTGTCAGAGAGATGATGGTTTGTTCAATCCACGTCAGTAGATCTGAAGTCAGTCTTTCATACTCATATATCATCTTCTCAATATCGATGACTTTATCCAGAACCTTGACCAGAAAGATGGATAACGTTATGTAGTCTCAGAAGTTTCATGACATATCCTTCAACGTTCTAAATCCAAACAGACTGCTTGTATCAAACATAATCCCCAAACAGTCCTTTTTATATCTTGGGACAGTAAAAAAATAATGTGCACCACTCAGATTAGGAGAGGTAGTTTCAGAGTGTGGCTGTTGGGTGGCAAAGTGCCGGCATGTATATGGTGATTTTCATATCTAGCTGTGATTTACCTTCACTCGCAATTGCGCATTCTATCATGACATACTTGAAGAATGAGTCAGGCGGTTAAGGGCTGGAATTACCATTTGCCACACTAGACATGTGCCTAAGGGTGGCTTAGGCTGGAAGGCGGCTGTTTATCGCACAGTGCGTATTTCAAACTTTATTTCTTTAAATCAGCAGAGAACAATGAATTGATGGAATGATAACAGGCTCCAGTTATTTAAATTTGGTCCTGCATGTGATATAAGTGGATGTTCCCTAGCTATATATTACAAGAAAATAGTTTTGCTGTCCTTAATAATCAGGTGGACTCACAAATTTCATTTAGTCAAAACACAATAAAAATATATGGGTGTTTACATCATGATGGAGTACAATCATGTTAAAATAGACCGGACTCTAGCGCATACTGGAGGCCACCATTCTGTGGCACAGTCTATTCACTGCGAACTAGTATCGTCACTGAGATGTCATATAATATTTCATATTGCGACATCTCACAAAATGAATGCCTTCAGTATGTATAAGCTATGAATACACTTTAATGTCCAAATCAGTTAGGCTGGGTACACACTACAGGTTTTTCAGTCAACTATGGGGCCAATCACACGATAAACGACCGCTTGGCCCCATATCACATTAGTGTGTATTCTCCAACAATGAACGATCATCATTCCAAAGCCCATCGTATCATTTCATTTGATTTTAAACTGTACTTAAAATCGTGTTCAATGATGGATGATGTCGTTCCAATTCTGCAGTATGTATGGACTCTTGACCGGCAGTGTCCATAGATCTCTATGGAGTGTGCAGAGTCACAATCTTTTCAGACGATGGTTATGATAGATGAAGAGCACAGATCTGAAGGTAAATCTAGTAAAACATGTTTAGTGTGTACTCATGAATCGGCATGGTGATCAGGACTTTTTATTTAATCGTTGGTAAACTCGTTAACGATATTGCATCAGGAGAAAATTTCTGTAGTGTGTACCCCTCCTTACTTTTTCTAGGCTACTTGTATAATAGGTGAGATGATTCCTATTTACAACGTATGTGACAATTAAAGGATAAAAGAACATGCAAAGCAATATAAAGTAAAGGAAATTTAAAGATTAGTTAACAAACGAGCGCTCAATTGTTGCTTGCTGCGTTTATAAATAAATATGATAAAACCAAATTGGCTATAGGTTTCCTATTACAAAGGTTAGTCTAGGAAAGTCTAATTTCTTACCTTGCCAATTCTTTTCCCTTCCACAGCCAAAGCCTTCATTTTGGAAAAATAGTGATAAAATGCTACTACGTATGTGATAATTGATTTCTCATCAGGATTTTCAGTACAGACATCTGTAAAATATGATGACAATGGATTGTGCAGTAGGATTGTTACCTTTAAATGAGACACATGGAAAGTGCTGGCATGCACACAGGGGGGTTGTATATACTAAGGCTTAGCTGGTACAAAATGACGTATTAGCACTGATTTGTCAATTATTTTAGAATAAAGGCTGTATTTATATATAGGTTGGCTTTGAGACAGTGGTGGGTGCATTGGAGTTGATTCTATCAATAAAATGACTATTTTTGGAAAATAAAACTTGTGTAAGAATGCTACTTATGAGTTATACACAGCAAATTCATTTCCCTTCCCTCAGGGATGAATGCAGATTTAAATGCCAACCTACTTTAACAGCTGTGTGCATTGTTATTAGTAGGTTATTTCCCTGGGTTAGTATAAAAAAGATTCTAGAATGAGCTCAATTGGAATACTGGGCTTTTTCCTACATTGAAGCCATAATATGCTGTATTTCTAAAGTGTCTTTGCTAGTATTAACTAGTACACCAGTACACATTTACTAAACTGCGGATTTTAAAAAGTAGAGATGTTGCCTATAGCAACCAATCAGATACTAGTTACCATTTATTTACTACATTCTACAAAATGACAGTTAGAATCTGGTTGCTATAGGCAACATCTCCACTTTTTCAAACCCGTAGCTTAGTAAATATACCCCCAGATGTAAATTATGGAAGGCTTAAAAATCTCTCTTTTTTAATAAGCTATTTGGATAAGTAAATATTTACTGTTATAGTCACTGTTCGTACTGGCAAACTCTATAGGTGAGATAGGAACCTGTCCTATTTTGTGGTGTTAAGAAGTTTTAGACTTGGCTACCCTTACCCAGTGTAAGGCACTGAACCCCAAATGTTTTTATTGTAGATAGATGTACGTTTAACTTTATTATGGTGATAAGTAGCACTTGTGAAATTACATGCACATATAATAACCCAATATATGTATAGTCTACTTTCTTCCGCAAATTTTTTTAATATATTTTGTAGAAAAGCTAAGTAAAACTAATGTTTTTCACTACAGTAATCCTTATTTTCCAGACATAAAATTGCCCTTGTACTTTATGCAATGACAGTATAAACAATATATAATATCGACACCGTAAGTGTTTAACTGGAAATATTTAACCTACTTACACAGAACGTTTTCCCAGTTTGTCATTTATTTATTTTTTTAAAGTGTGCCTTACATAAGTATTACAAAAAACAGCGTTATTAACCTTGATGGGAGCACAGTGACTGAGAACTTAACAAGCAAGCAGAATAACACATGTAAAATGACACAATGCACCATTGTATGTTAAGGCATATTACTAAGAATTAGAATAAATTAGCATAGTTGCCAGCTGTCTCTAATATCCAAGTTTTAAATATCTGCCATTGAAATTTTTTTCTATAAAGGTCCTTATTTTTCAATATTGACCTACCGCACACTAAGAGGGCAGATTCTATTCAGCGCAAGGTGCCACAGTGTGTCTCCGGCACAATCCGGAGTCACATTGTCTTACCGTAATGGCCAGTATGTGTGTAGCTAGACATCCAGACGATGTCTGCCAGCTCCTCTGGACCAATTGAATCTGCCTCTAAGGGCTAGATTTACTAAGCTGCGGGTTTGAAAAAGTGAAGGGAATGTTGCCTATAGCAACCAATCAGATTCTAGCTGTCATTTTGAAGAAGGTACTAAATAAATGAAAGCTAGAATCTGATTGGTTGCTATAGGCAACATCCCCACTTTTTCAAACCCGCAGCTTAGTAAATCTAGCCCTAAGTGTTACTGAACAGTTGATGCAATTCTTATCACCTATTCTTATTTTCTGTGCTTTGTATGTCAATATTCATGGTAACAGCTGCATTATAATCAACAACAGCATCATGAGATAATAAGGCTCCCTGCATATCATTTAAAAATGGTGGCAAATATAAATTAGAATGTAACATAAAACCTTATATAATTTAATGGACAGTTTATAGTCATGCACCGATTATAGTCATACACCGCTGTCACTTAAAAAGACTTTTGTCCCTTGACCATCCCACAATTAAATTGAAAGAACCTTATGGTAACTTACCTTCTGCATCAAGAAGCTGTGTTATTCCAAGCTGTCTATTAGCCACATTAAATGCGTGTTCCAGGTTATATTTAGCATTGGATTTCTTCAGTTGCTCAAAGTTGATCAGTTCAGGCCTGAGAGTATGACATGATCATGGTTAATGCGACCAACGATGTAACACACTGTGTGAGGCACCAGGGTAGCTGGTGCCCAATGTAAGCTGCCATGTATAGAGATATTATTTGTAGTTTTTTGATAACCTAGGGAACTGACAACACATGGAAGGTCTTGGCATATCCAATGCATACCACTTTTTATTGCATATACGTCACTGCAGGCAATTATGTCTAGGAAAGCTACATGTATAGCAGTTCCAGCTAGCAGTAGAGTCTAGTTAAAGGTCAACAATATATATGAACTATGTCAAGCTTGATTACCTTTACAATATGCTGGAATGTTCTAACAGCACTGTTTCTCATATATGTAGTTGCCGTGCTTTCATATTTATTCATATAAAAATATTACTAAAAATCAAAATATGAAGGTAGGGTCCTTTTTTTAGTTTTAATTTTAAACCTTCCATTTACATGTAATGATATGCAGATATTAATCATAAAATACATACATCCTAATTACCGTATAAAGACTAGCGCTACACTCAAGGGGCCTGAGTCATTAAGGAGAGCAAAGCATAAAAAAGGAGTAACTTTGCAACTGGGCCAAACCATGTTGAATTGGAGGGGGAGGTCAATGTAAAATGTAAGGACAGCTTTATAGTTGGGTTAGGGCATGTTCTAGATCAACTTTAATTTTCACTGTAAAAATAAACCTATCAAGTATTTGTGTGCTGCATGAAAAAACAGCCAGTATTTAACTTATGTGCAGAATAATAAACTAATTTGCACCCCTTGCTTTGTAACATGGTTTGTCCCAGAGAACATTTACTCCTTTTTTTGTGTTACTTTCCTTAATGACTCAGGCCGAAGATGTTATTTTATATAGAGTTTTGTCCGAGCTTTAACTGGATGAAAATTTTAACCAATGAAAACTCAGGGGACAGCTTATATAAAAGAATGAGGTATGGTCAGCGCTTGAGTGTTTAGTAAAATGGCCGACAAATGGTTTATTTACTGAGAAACATTAATAATGCATTCTATTAAAAGTTAGAAAGAGGCAGAGGCGGGCTGGAACGGGAGGCAGTGGGCATCGGTCCCCCGGGACGCTCGGTCTAGCCACTGTTAGGGCCAACCGCCCAGCCGCCCTCCTCCCCCCGATGCAATATTCCCGCATAATAATCGGCGCCCGCATCACATGACATGTGATGCGGCCGCGTCAGCGCACAGGCGGCCGCATCACATGACACACGATGCGGCCGCGTCATCAACGACGCGGCTGCATCGCATGTCATGTGATGCAACTGCCTGTGCGCCCCCCGGGCTGAAGCCTGCCAGCCCGCGCCTGGTAAAAGGACACCTATATGTCTCACTGCTCAGTATCACATGTTGCCCATCTGACCAGAATAATGTCACCTCTTTGTTTGCCTTTCTTGTGATGTTAATACCACATAGTGACATTAGGAAGATAACCAAAGAAAGGCCATCACTCTAGTTCGGAGGGCCACATGTGACCCAAAGAGGTCAGTGCCAGTGCCACCCGTTACCCATTACTGATCTGGGGCATGCTTCCATCCAAATCTATATCACGAGTCGTACAACAAACGGGAACACTAATGAATTGCACAAATTACGTAGAAGGTTCTTAAATGACACAATCTATTCGTCATTCTCACATACCTGTGTTTGTGGATGAGGGCATTGAACGCTAACCCATCCTTCCAGCTGGATGTGAAATTGGTGATATTGACATTGGGATACCTAAAAATGATAAAAATATATATTTGCTATTAAACAACAAACCTTCACTCATGGTATCATAATGCAAGTGGAAAATTGCACCTAAAAATAATCTATATAATCTTTTTTCATGATTTGCATTATATCTAAACATATTATATATATGCACATCTGATCTTCTATACGCCTGGAATGTAAAACAAGATTTGTGTAATTTAAAGCCCCTTTTCTGGATTTGTAAGCAACCCTTATACCCCATAAGCACATTATGACTGAGGTCATCTGCCAGCCCTTAGAAAACGTGTTTCTGGCATTTTTTAAAAATGTTTAACTTTTTTTTATTGACTCATTATTATACTGAATGGAAATCTGTCTAAAGATGAAAGTAGGAATGTCATCTACAACAAAATGGGCCTTGGGGTCTAAAAGCAATGAGTTCACAACCTAACACAGTCTTAAGCCATTGATGTGACAGTCTTAGGAAGGCTTCTGTTTTTGCTCTTTGCTTACTGATTCATGAATATTTATATTTGTTCACTGCCTGTCAGTAAATTTAGTGACTGTTAGCATCTATCATATTGTTAGTCGTTCCATAACTTTAAAATGAAAAACACGGAACAAAATGACATAATATAGAAACGCTAACTCATTTAATTTGAGTATAACAGGAGTTGGAATTATTGAAAAATAAGAGCTGTAGGTTCAAGCTTCGTAGTAGTAAAAACCAGGAATGGCCTTGCCTGGGATTATAATCATGCTAGGCCATACTTGACCACTCTCCCGGACCCCTGGGAGCAGGGGCAGGCTGGCCCCATAGTGAACTACCTTGGGCCGGGTCACTGAGCCACCAGCATTTTTTTTCCTTTAAAATGTTCCTAATAGGCTGCTGAGGCGAGTCTTGTCCCCCCGGGCTAAACTTTGCCAGCCCTCCCCTACCTGGGAGAGCAGGACACTCTCCCACATCCTGCCCATGTCCTAGTAAGGTGGGCCCATGTCCTAGTAAGGTGGGCCCATGTCCTAGTATGGTGGGCCCATGTCCTAGTAAGGTGGTCCCATGTCCTAGTAAGGTGGCCCCATGTCCTAGTAAGGTGAGCCCATGTCCTTGTAATATGGGCCCATGTCCTAGTAATGTGGGCCCATGTCCTAGTAAGGTGGGCCCATGTCCTAGGAAGGTGGGCCCATGTCCTAGTAAGGTGGGCCCATGTCCTAGTAAGGTGGGCCTATGTCCTAGTAATGTGGGCCCATGTCCTAGGAAGGTGGGCCCATGTCCTAGTAAGGTGGGCCCATGTCCTAGGAAGGTGGGCCCATGTCCTAGGAAGGTGGGCAGGATGAGAGCCTTCATTCACCGCCATTCGCATGATTTTTGCCCGCCCCCCACATAAAACGCTTGGCACCATTGGTTTGTGGGGGTGGGGCCAATCGATGCGATTGGTCCCACACAGCCCCCTTCCGTTCTCACACTTCACCTCCCCTCCGGGATTTCCCTGTTATAGTTACAACAGCCCTGTGTCTCATAGCCTAGTGCTGGTTGCCACATCTAGCCCAAGCAATGAGCACTGGTGCAGGTATCACTTTTGTGGGAGGGGGGGGCACGCTGGTTTTCTTTTTAACTATTTAATATTTTTTCCCA
Organism: Mixophyes fleayi; assembly: GCF_038048845.1. Taxonomy (NCBI): domain Eukaryota; kingdom Metazoa; phylum Chordata; class Amphibia; order Anura; family Limnodynastidae; genus Mixophyes; species Mixophyes fleayi. The sequence continues at coordinate 27,016,802 of NC_134413.1, forward strand.
TATTAGTATTTAGTACAGCAGTCATCATAATCAAAATGACTGGGGTCTCAGTAACATGGTGATACACTTAATAGTGTACCATCATGCTTTGTGCAATCACACACATCTAACATACTATTTCAGCTGCACATATATGAAGATGCGTGTGACTCAGTATATGCACATGATTGTAGTTTGGGTGAGCACATTTTAAGTCTGAGTTTTTTACGCGAATGCGCTCACACTCTGCATTCTCCCCTGTCTGAACTCTGTGTGTACAGATTATAATTCGGCACAGTTCCAAGACAGGCTGAAACTCTCATGTGAACGGGGTGGGACTTCCGTAGCTGGTACGTGCCACACAGTTGGCAATACAATATAGTAGCTCAGATTGTAAGTAGATAGGTGACCTGTAATTACCTTGAATAAATGACCTTATATGATATGTAATTATCACGTAATATGATATCATACTGATTGGCTCTGATATTTCTGGTATTTTACGTTCTTACTCACCCAATCGTCTTCATCTGACACCAGAGTAGCAAAGCATCTTTGGCAGAGTGGGTTTCCCTATCGGTCGTCTCCACAATAATGTCTTGTAACTATATTGAAATAAACCAAATTATTAGTCAAAAGGCGTAAATGCATTGTATAACAGAGTTGTTTTATCTGTATCTCTAGATTTTATATCCTTCTCTTTATACCACCCTACTTCACCAACGTTGCACATGAGAAGAGCTGATGTGTTCATCAGTGTATTAGTGTTGGGGATGGCTTCCATTTGACTGGATCTGTCACCTGTCACAATGCACCTTCCCTGCACTGGCAGTGTGTGTGTCTCTCTGAACACACACACTGCACAGATACAGAACAGGGTACAGTTTTTGCAGCATGGGGCCAGGAAGGTAGATGGCTGGAGGGCACCATGCTTCAGGTACGCTCCACCAGCTCATCAGCTTAGGGCATCTAACCCACTGGCCAACCAACCAGCCTGCCCACCAGGAAGCAATCTAGGCACAAACAGAAGGAGGTTCACTGGCTGAGACCATCTTTCAGAAGAGCACAGGTTGTAAACCAGCCAGCTACAAAGTTCAGAGCTGCACAGGCCATTCCCAGATGACTACCAAGAACAAAGACATCCAGGATATCAGGTACCCAAGTAGTGACACATACATAGAGCCTGGTTTATCTGTGGACACAGCTTACATGCAACTTGCTTTTAAAAAACAAGCAGAGAACTTGAGCGTAGTTCTGACCGTTTTCAAATACAAGCAGATCTCAAGATAGGTTTCCATTTGAATCTAGGTATAAGTACACTTTAAATGTTACTTATTGTTTGTAGACAGAGTGCAGGATAGGCCTATACATTTGTGCAATATAAAGGCATGTAAAATGTTTGTAAAAATATTTTTTCTTTTTTTTTTCAACTTTTTTTTAATAGTAAATACATGAATGAGGATGTTCTGAATGCATGTTGTACATACAATGTGTATTTATAGTTTGTCTTCCTTGCATACACATATTCTGTGTTAGCTACCAGTACAATACGTGTAGTTTTCAAAACAAAGACTATGTCGTGTTGGTGATTACTGTCAGTCGGCACAAATTAGCTGCTGCAAATGATACAGCTAAAAAACAAGTACTTAAGAGAAACCCAGTACTTGAATCGGCTGCATCAACATTGGTAGGCCCAGGCGTGGGCTGGCAAATTTCAGCCCGGGGGGCGCACAGGCGGCCGCATCACATGACACGCGATGCGGCCTGTGCGCTGAATCGGCCACATCGCGTGTCCGTGGATGCAATTTGAGGTAATATTCCATCCACGGGGAGGGGGGTTCTGCGGCCGGCCCAAACAGCGGTCAGACTGCAGGTGCCCCCCTGCCCCCCGGCCCAGCCTGCCCCTGGGTAGGCCCTTAATCTACATTGTCTACCTTTATCCGCCACTTCTCTCCCACGTTCTGCCCTTCAAGTCGTGGGCAGACGTGTCATTTGTCATTTGCGTTCAGACATGCATTGCATTGCAGTAAGGTCCGTTTCTGAATATGTGCAGAGCTATTTCCCATAAGATATGGCACATAAAGGAACTTACGTCTAGATGAATCAGACCCATAAAATATAAATATACCTTTCACTAGTCTTCTCTCTAAGTTTTGCCAGGATATTGACAGACAGAAAAGATACAAATCCCATAATGACTTTGTAAATGATTTAGAAGTTTGATATGGTTCTCTGTAACCATGTATTGGCAGGTGACTAGTTCCATAAATCAAATAATGAGATATTGTATATTGCCTTTTTATTCTATCATTCTTAACATGGCTGTAAATAATGGTAGGGCGGATAGCCTTGCATCATTGAAGATGTATTATATTATACTATACAGGGTTAAAGAGCATCTAAAAGTAATTTCACAATATCAAAAATCTCCAGCCCCCAACACTTCTCACCATTAATAAGTAAGTGAACGGAACTTTACAGTTTTACAATGAAGGCAGTATGAGAAGTGGCGGTATGGCAAACCACTGTATACACCCCCACTTCCACCACTGCAGGTATATATACATATATATATATATATATATATATATATATATATATATATATATATATATAATTTACAGTTGGACGACGGAACTGTTAAAAACTAAAATTATTCGGAAAAATTAATTGTGTGTGGTTGCAGTGATGAGTAACTTATCAACACAGCATAGTTCCCACTACATCAGTTTTTAACTATTTCATTCCCAGTTGTCTTAGACTAGTGGGAACATTTTATTTCAGGATTAATTACATTTTACCTATGTAACAAAGATGACACTACTATCAGGTCCATAATACTGGCAGTTTTATAATACTGTAAGTTCTGTAATACTGCAAGTTCCATAATACTGTCAGTTTTATAATACTGTATGTTCTGTAATACTGTAAGTTTTATAATACTGTAAGTTCTATAATACTGCAAGTTCCATAATACTGTCAGTTTTATAATACTGTATGTTCTGTAATACTGTAAGTTTTATAATACTGTAAGTTCTGTAATACTGCAAGTTCCATAATACTGTCAGTTTTATAATACTGTATGTTCTGTAATACTGTCAGTTTTATAATACTGTAAGTTCTATAATACTGTCAGTTTTATAATACTTCAAGTTCTATAATACTGTCAGTTTTATGATACTGTAAGTTCTATAATACTGCAAGTTCTATAATAAGATCAGTTTTATAATACTGTAAGTTCTATAATACTGTCAGTTCTAACGTATTTTTAAAATGGTCAATTTCGACAATTCTTCCACAGTAACTAATAGAAGTTCACTAACATTATACATACCTGGAAACGTAATATAATGGTCCAGATAAGACCCAGTATTAATCTGTGATTACCATTAACAATATCATGGGGTCCAATATTTTCAAGATGTACTCTTTGTTCTTTGAGAAAATGAAGGGCCTTATCTACATTTTCTAAGCAGTGTATTCTCATTCTCCCTTTAGTTCTTCGTGGCTGGAAAACAAAATGTTTGTGATAAAACATTTATGGCATGCATTCTATACTAAATTATATACATCATATTATTTCACCTCTAATAAAATATGACTTTATTAAAAATATCATATTTGAAGCTAGACATGAATGGCACATCACAGTTAGAAATTTATAGTTCTGTTATTATAATGCACAAGTGATGTTGATATCTGTATAAACAGTGTGTTCTGATGTCATTGCTTATAATAGGTGTGCTCTGATGTCATCACGTCAGTGCTCATTTGGAAAAATAAGGAACAATGCACCAATACTGTAAATTATCACGGATATTAAATGTCAACTTGGGATCCAGTGACCCATAGGCAAACCGAGGGGGGGAGGGGGTTTCTAGTGCCTGGAAACCCCCATCCAAGCCTGGGGCACTGTATAATTGAGGTGGCTGGACCCTGCTCCCGCTTCACACAGCTCTGCTTGAAAAGGGAGAGCTGCGTGCACCTAACAGTAGTGCTCGCAGCATTACCCATGTATATTATGGGGATAGGAAGAGTTGGAGAGCAGCCAAGTACTGTATAAAATTATAGCCATGCCCCCACACATGCTGGTCACGCCCACTGGCGGTGTGGTGGGGGAACCCCCCTCTACAAATCCTGCGTTTGCCCCTGTGACCCGTATAAAAGCACTCATACCCTATACCCCTGTGCTTTTATTTGGTCACACAACTCCTGTGACTTCTAATACCCATATCATTTACAGTCAGATGCATTATACCATATTAAATACTTTCCAAATAAAAATAGTATGATTTAGTCTGGCACCAGCATCGCAATCTAGCAGAGTGAACATTATGAGAACCAAAATAATCAATCTTGTCCCCATTCTAATTCACAGATGCACCCAGGGCCTGATTATCTAATTGGCTGAAGATGCTGCAGCCTAGGGCACAAGACTATTTTTTTGTGGTGGGGGGTGAAAAATTGTGAGAGTGAGAGGTATAAAGTGTAATTAATCTTAAAATATAAGAGGATGTTTGCTCTCCAAAGTATAAAGAAAACCAGAAAGAAAAATGTAGTAAGATTTTAATCTTTTATTCACTTGGTGTAGGCTGAAGGCAAGGGAGGGAATTCAATTGGCCGCGTTACTGTAAAAAGTAACACGGCCTGTGCACTATTACCGATATTACAGTAATAGTGCACATAATTACCCTTAATACTGTAATTTCAACACCAGCTTTTTGCTCGCGGCTCCCTAGCAGAAATCTGTGTTAAAATTACCGTATTAACGGTAATACACTTAGCGCTGCAGTATTCTGGGAGGAATTGAATTCCCCCCCAAGTAGTCATCCTTGGGCGGGCACTTGAAGGTAAGTGAGTAGGAGAGACAAGGATGGTGACAAGTGCAGGTCTAATGGCCACCTCCACCTTCACCCTCAGTAGCGCTCGTTCATGCCCCTCCGTTCTGCTATACAGTTCTAAAAATGAAAAAGCCGTGACCCTTTTAAAAAGCCTAGTGAAGTTTTGAAAACACATGAACATTAGATGGGGGGAAGGTGTCGAAGTCGTATAATTGGATGAATGAAAGTATATTGGTTAATATTGTTTTATTGGCCGATTGCACTCAGTATGCCACGCTACACGTGGCATACGGCGATCGCACGGTAAAATACGCACGCAAACACTCGCATGACAACATTTAGTTATTAATGTAATTCATATTCATATTGGATCCATTACACAGTAATTTATGAGCAGACAGTATTTGGTTTATTATTAGTTTATATATTATGATTATATATACACTTTAGTGTTATCTATGGTTCAGATTATGGGAAATGTTTCATGTCTGATATCATACTAATCCCCTATTCATCAGCAGCTGTCCGGTTCCATCACCGAAGAGATCGCATATTGCATACTCTAGTTATTGATGTTAGGGAATAAATAGCCAGAGTGATATCAGAATGTGAAATGCTAATGAATTCATTGTAACTGGAGCACATCCCCTGGAGAGACGACCCCCACCTTTGGATTCCTTAGATTGAATCAGCCTATGACCTGTTTACCCTGGAACCACCCTTGTCTGGACCTATAGAAGCAAGCTACGTCATCTCTATTGTTCACTGTGTAACACTGTACTGTATATAATCATAGCTGCACCCCCACCAGCCTCAGACTTCACTGATCACAGTATTCAAAGGTGAATCACTATCCAGGGGTGCCCGTGGTTAGCGCAGCGAGCGCATGCGATAGCAGCGGTATATATGTATCTTTTGGTATTGGCTGTACTGTACTGTATCATAATATAATAATGTATTGAATTGTTGGCTATTTACATCTGCTAAAATAAATCACTTTGTGCATTAGAAACACAATACAATCGCCTATGCAATGCTTATTTGAAAACAATAGAATTACTTTAATAGAGGAAATCAGATTTTAACTTTAAGACAAGTTTGTTTTCACCTATCACATATCAGCCTGACAAGGAAGTTGAGGGGGCACTACAAGTGTATTAGCCTAGGGTGGCCAGAACCCTTAATTAGAACCTGGGTGGTTTGAAAAGGCGTTAGTATTGTTCCTCTAATTCCGCAAGTGGCTGCAAAGTACATGACCAAATTTGCATACATTACCAGCCACAAGTCTTTGCAAATTAAATTGTGCTTCTTATTTTGGTGCTTTGAGATAAAACAGTTGTGTTCAACCTTGAGGTGAAGCGACCCAAGTTTGTGGAAGATCACAGACCATGTAGCCTCTCATTTCACTAGGAACAAGGGCTTTGAGAACAATAGTCAGACTGTGCCTCAATGATGTCATTTGTTCCTAGCAAATCAATAGGCTGCATGCTAGTACAGCCCACAGAATGGATGTATCTACAGTGTGTAGGTGACTGGTCAACTTAAAAGAAAGTCAAACGAGCAGTTCTTGGAATAGGATCTGGAGAAGTTACATTTGAAGGAGTGAATTGGAGACTCTAAAGGGTAATATAGGCTGAGGCTTGACCTGAATCTGCATTTTTACACTGTGTCAGTCACACGATTAAGTGGATCATATGGATATGCTTATGGAACACCCCAATTTCTCCAACATCTTACAAGCAAAGCCAAACCCATTATTATAAAAGAAGGAGCGACAGTGCAAAACCTGTTGTGTAACATCACAATAAGACTTCTGCTCTCCGCCATTGGCTGTTGACCCATTCCAAGTGTGACTGCAGCAAACATTTGCTAAAAGATTACAAAATGACATAAAAGTGTACATTATGGATTACACTCTTACCAGCTGCTCCCCTGACAGCACCTCTAGTAGCTTTAACAGCATTTTCCCATCTCTTAGGTCCAAGTAGAGATCAGAAATACGACAGCTCACAATGGCCAGATGTGAGTTCACCCATTTTGTAAACGTCTTCTTTTGCACGATTTCACGTTCATCTGAAGTATAGAAGATGTGCAATAGTCTTAAATCCTGTCTGTAGCTGTGAATGTTTGGAAAATATTTGCTAATCTATATTTGAGAAATCCTGGACGCTGCCGGCTTGAAGACCCTGAGGCTCTACAGCTGTTGTGGAACCACAAGTCTGTCTTACTCTTCAACATTTGAAATATATAGACAATTAGAGGATGTCGGGGGGCTATACATGCCTTTCTGGATTCTGTAATGTGAATCCTGCTGGTGTGGGAACTGTCACCTGACAGGTGATCCGGTGCACATGGGACATGGTTTGTTGAGTGAGTGGTAGACTAACTGGCTGCTGACAAAGGGCCTGATTCATTAAGGATCTTAACTTGAGAAACTTCTTATTTCAGTCTCCTGGACAAAACCATGTTACAATGCAAGGGGTGCAAATTAGTATTCTGTTTTGCACATAAGTTAAATACTGACTGTTTTTTCATGTAGCACACAAATATCAACTTTAAATTTCAGTGTACAAATAAGCTATTAAGTATTTGTGTGCTACATGAAAAAACAGTCAGGGCCTGAGTCATTAAGGAGAGTAAAGCATAAAAAAGGAGTAACATTTGCACCTGGACAAAACCATGTTACATTGGAGGGGGAGGTAAATTTAAAATGTGAGGCAGATTTATAGTTTGGGTAGGGCATGTCCTAGATCATCTTTATATTTCAATGTAATAATAAAGCTAGCAAGTATTTGTGTGCTAGATGAAAAACAGCCAGTATTTAACTTATGTACAAAATAATAAACTGATTTGCACCCCTTGCATTGTAACATGGTTTGTCCCAGAGAACATTTACTCCTTTGCTTGCCTTAATGACTCAGGCCCTCAGTATTTAACTTATGTGTAAAACAGAATACTAATTTGCACCTCTTGCATTGTAACATGGTTTTGTCCAGGAGACTGAAATAAGAAGTTTCTCAAGTTAAGATCCTTAATGAATCAGGCCCAAAATGATTAAATATTCTCTGTATGGAGCTGCGTAATATGACGGCACTATATAAATAACTGGGAATAAATAATAAAATATTGCAGTTTGTGTTGTTCTTTACATATTTATAATGAATAAGTGATTCCTGAAGGCTCAACTCAGCTTTTGACAATGTAAGCAGCACTCATAAACAATCTTAAAAATTAGGTAATGGGAATAAGTGCAAAGTTTTGAAAACTAAAAATGCCAAAAGTGGTCTTGAATTGGGGCTAATTTTGTTACATTCTGGAAACACATTCCCAGCTTTCTACAGTACACCACATCATATATACCAAATTTATTAACCAGACATGTATTTTATAAACTGTCTTTGCAATGATGAAATTGTTACCTGCAAGGGCTTTAATTCTAGATCTTTCAAACATGCGAGCAGAACAGTTATCATTGTCCAGGTTGTCTTCAGTGGTTTCCCAGCGAGAGTTGACACAACTATACTGCTCCTCTATTTCCAGATTGTCAAAATCCGTGGTCTCCATTTTCTTGTTCTGTCGGCTGGTTACACTTCAGCAGAGACTGTGCATTCCTACAAAATAAAATCATGTCAAATGTATTTCTACTACACCATTCAACTTGAACGAATCATAAGTATAAATATAAGTGATTACTTTCTTAGGGTAAATTTACCAGGATCCCTTATAAATATGAAGGAAAACAACGGCAAAAAATGAGTAAACAGAAAGGGTTCTACTTGGTAGTCCACACAGAGCAATTTAATTTTAAAGTGTATCTTTCACCACACCTCTGCAAACTCTGTTCTATTAGTGGGTCTTAAGTCCATTACCCCTTTAATGTTTCTTAAATTCACTATAATTTTCTTTTTTAGAAAGCGCCATTCCCATAGGAGCCAACTTTTTAAAATTATTGAGGGTGCTCACGTTACCCCTCATACTACACCCCCCCCACATACACACACACACATACACACAGATACACACACACATACACACAGATACACACAGATACACACACACATACACACACATACATATACACACAGATACACACACACACACACACACATACATATACACACACATACACACACACATACACACACATACATATACACACAGATACATACACACACACACATACATATACACACAGATACACACACACACACACACACACATATACACACAGATACACACACACATACATACATATACACACAGATACACACACACACATACACACAGATACACACACAAACACACACACACAGACATATACAGACATACACACACACACAGACACACACACATACATATACACACAGATACACACACATATACACACACAGACATATACAGACATACACACACACATACACACACATACATATACACACAGATACACACACATATATACACACAGATACACACACACATACATACATATACACACAGATACACACACACACACACATACATATACACACAGATACACACACACACACACACATATACACACAGACATATACAGACATACACACACACACACACACATACATACACACACACATACATATACACACAGATACACACACACACATACATATACACACAGATACACACACACACACATATACACACAGACATATACAGACATACACACACACACACACACACAGACACACAGACACACACACACACACACATATACACACAGACATACACACACACACACACACACACACACACACACACAGAACTAGAGGGATTGAGCTCTTGTCTACCATCGGGCCACCTTCTTGGGCTTGTCAAAGTGCTACCGCCACCCAATAGAGGGAGAGAAACTCTTGACACATGTCATATGTCATGACAGCTCATTCACCATGTATTGGTGGATGGGTGGTTCTCTGATCTACTGACCAAGGACAAAAGGGACCTCTAGGATGTTCCTGGACCTTAAATAGCATCCCTGAAGAGTGGTGGTTTATCCCTCCTCCCCTCCAAGGAGCAAATGTCACATGTCCAAAGCTCTCACCGCGATGTCCATGCTCCATCTCTTACTTCAGGCCAATTCTACATTCTGTCTCCTTTCTGAATGAGTTGGACCTGACATTCATCCACATCCCATACAGATACAGCAGGTACCACAAGAAGGCACCAGACATCAGGACTTATTTATAATTTATATTTGAGAGTCAATATTTAACTTGTTCATGAGTCTCTCTGAACTTCTGTAGATTTATTTTGTTTGGGAAGTGATAGGTGCGCTTTGTAGGACCAGGAAAAATTATTTTTATTTCCTCCTACCCCCCACTGTCATCCTAAATATACCATTACCCCCCTTCCACACCCTCTCCCTTACTTGTAGGTAACATTATTACAGTCTTTAGACTGAAAGGAGTGTCAGGTTCACCACTACTATAATACAGGACTTCCCTGATGCAGTTCTGCAGTGTTTAATGACAGCCTGACACAAAGCATATGCCGATATGCCGGTATGCCGATAATATTAACTCTTTCAGCGCCAGAGGTTTCAGCTGATCTTCACCCTCAGGAGGCCAGGACGATTTTCAAAACTGTATCAGTTATAAGGATACCGAAAATGGTCCTGTGTCGGACAACCATGGGCAAAGGGGGGCACCAGTTTGAGGCAGCCATGGGTAAAGGGGGGCATCAGTTTGAGGCAGCCATGGACAAAGGTGGGAACCAGTTTGAGGCAACCATGGACAAAGGGGGGCACCAGTTTGAGGCAGCCATGGGCAAAGGAGGGCACTAGTTATGAGGGCTGTTTAAAGAGTCTGCCTGGAACTAATTCAACAATTTTCTAATACAAGGTGTCCTAGGGATGTACTTTCATTCCATTTTTACTTTAGGCTCTGGTACATATATACAGTATGAATAATTTCTGAAAGGACATTTGTTATCTTCCAGTATATGGAACATTGTCCCCATTTACAGGCAGTAGCAGTCTTGCCATAAGGTTTTCCCACAATCCTTTCTACAAGGTATACATTTCATTTTACTCCCAGTGTATTTACTTAGTGATCAAATTTCAGTCACCAGTTTACTAATCATAGAAAGCGATAAAATAAGTAGCAACATAGACAGGACATGCATGGTCTAGCTGAACTATTTATTAGAGCTGCCTCTAATTTCCTCTCTACTCATTCACTCTGGTTCAGTGTGAGACCACTAATAAAAAGCATGGGAGGCACAGTCATAGCAAGACAGGGCAGTGGAGTGTGGATATTTAAATATAACCTTGAGATACGTGAATAGTGCTGTCAATGTGCCAGTTATACTCAGTGTGGGACTATGCTGAATGAGTCTGGTAATCACAGAGACAGGGGTAGGCAGGATTAAGGGTGTGAGTGGCGGTATCAGATTTTTTTTTTTTTCAAATACTTTATTGATGGAGGTTTGATGCACAATGTCAGAGGAAAGATACTAATGGTTAGCCTGAGGGGCTCGCACCAGTACCACATGCTTCCTCAATGCCACCAGGATAATAATAATTATACTCTTATCCACCCTGGAATTTCCCTGAAGCTTATATAGCATTAATTAGTCAGTGAAGTACTACCAGGGACAGGCCGGGCTGGTGGGCAGGGGGGAATCTGCCCCCCAGGCTGGTGCTATAGTGGGCTACCATGGCCTGGGTCACCTGAATTTCTTTTCATTTAAAATAGGCTGATGAGCCGAGCCTTGCCCCCCGGGCTAAAGTTTGCCAGCCCTCCCCTGAGTACTATAAACAGACACTATTCACTGCCCTGCAAGGGCAGGTCGCTGGTTTTCCAGGGGCAAATTGCCCTCAGCCCCTTTGCCAGCCCTCCCATGAGCAATGTAAAAGAAACAAAAGAATCTGCAGGTGAATCTGACCAATTGCAGGAGGTGTGTGGTCCGGGGGGCTCCTAGGAGGAGCTCTTTGTTTTTTCTCACTACAAAAAGATTTGATTCTCCAACACCAGATTGGGTCTCATCTTATACTTTTAATGGGACACATTTTGCCTCTGTCATGGTCTTGCTATGGATGGTGATAACAGAAGAAAATGCATTACAAATTTGAATAAAGTATTTTTTTCAGTTGTCAATATTTTTTAGAGAAATATTTTTTATTAAGTGGAACTGAAAGTCCAAGTCTAGGTTGTGGAAGTATGAATTGGCCGGGTCACACACGCACGTCCCCTCAGACTGTAAGTTAACCTTCACGGCTCTGGGCCAGTAACACGGAGGCAGCTGACTTTAGTTCAGCTTCCCTGATGACATTTTATTGATAAGTAATCAGCCTTATTGATGCATATTAATAAATATATCCTAAGTCCTGGGGCATGCGTAGTGAGCAGGCTATCAGCTTCCTTGACTGCTCACAGCTGCAGAGCTCAGACAATTAGTGGAGTACTTGAACCCCTGCCTGGGAATCAGCCTGCCTCTGACTCTTAGGCTAGGTACACACTACAGTGTTGTCAGCTCGGTCAATCGGACAATAAGTGATTGATTAGCCCGATTTCACAGTAGTGTACCCTGGAGCGATGAACGACTATTCTTCCAAAGAACATGAAATCGATGATCGAGATTTTCAAACTGACTTTAAAATCTCGTTCAGCAATAGAACAGCATCCTTCCAGTCCTGTAGTGTGTACGCACTCACGATCAGGATCTCCATAGAGTTTACAGAGTCATCATCTTTTCAGCCGATGATTATGACAGATGAAGAGCACAGATCTGAAGGTAAATCTTGTAAAACATGTATAGTATGTACACATGAATCAGCTGCTGATTGGGACTTTTTTTTCCAGTCATTGGTAAAATCGTTAACACATCATTCTGGAGTATGTACCCAGTGTAATGTGTGTGATTCCAGTGCTTCTACCAATCTTTGTTCCTGCTTCACTGTGACCATGCTCAACTTTCCGCTCATTGACCTCAGCTTGCTCCTGATTTTTTTCTCTGCCTGCTCCTGGTTATGGTATATTATACTTGTACTCTATTTACCTCTTTAAATTATTTGAGAGACACTTTGCGTCTGCTTATGTTTGTTCTTCTCCAAACCTGTTTTTGCCTTGAACCTGACTCACCGTACCTCCCTGTCTGATGCCTAAGAGACTGACAGCTGCATATCCTATGTCTGGTTCCTCGGATGTGTAATTATTCCACTAGGCTGTGTTGTTGAGTTCTGCCATAAACATCCAATTTGACCTGTTCTTCCTTTTTACCAATAGAATATCTTCCAGAAGTTTTCTAGTTTTCGCTCTGACATCAGCTTCTAGTTGCATCTGTGGGAGAGTGCTTTTGTAGCTACACGCCCACCTAAGTAATAAAGGGAGGTGACACACGTAACAGTCCTGGTGCCTCCTAACGGTCATGATAAATTTTAGATGTGAGGATAAAATTAGCTGTAATTTAGGAGAAAGACTAAAATGAATGAACAGAGTTTCCCAAAAATGTTAGTAGGTTTGACTGTGACATGACATTTAGCTCTTTCCACCATGCACGTTTTCAGATATAGGCTACTGCATAAAAGAACAGCTTCAGTTAAAGTATTAGTACGCCCAACGTGCAACTTAATCTAAAAGGTAAAAAGGGGGAAAGGTGAACAAACCGCGCCAGGTACAAAAATAGGATATTATCCCTATTGTTAATTTTAAGGACAATGGAAATGATGTCTTTAAAGGGTGCACCCTACACTCGATAATAAGTATATAAACAGAAGAGAAGCAAAGCAAGTGTATTTAGAGGCACTCCGGGATAATAGAAATTTAAAATATAACTTTTATTGAATTATTACATATAAAAGTAGAGGACAAAAATAAGAGCGAAATATAAACAAGTGAAAAAATACAAAAATTTAATTATAAAATAATGTGCATTGTGAAAATGTGATTAAAATTGCAATGAGATTGCAAGGCTCCACTGATATCATCAATAAATAGGTATTGTAAAGTAATGTATGTAGACCATAAAAATAGGTCACATAAGATAAACACAGATAAACAAAAATGATAAATATTACCATTGTCTATCTGAGTATATATACTCAGATAGACAATGGTTATATTTGTGTTCCCACGTATTTAAGGAACACGAATACAGATCTGTTGCAAATTTTGTTTATCTGTGTTTATCTTATGTGACCTATTTTTATGGTCTACATACATTACTTTACAATACCTATTTATTGATGATATCAGTGGAGCCTTGCAATCTCATTGCAATTTTAATCACATTTTCACAATGCACATTATTTTATAATTTAATTTTTGTATTTTTTCACTTGTTTATATTTCGCTCTTATTATTGTCCTCTACTTTTATATGTAATAATTCAATATAAGTTATATTTTAACTTTCTATTATCCCGGAGTGCCTCTAAATACACTTGCTTTGCTTCTCTTCTGTTTAATCTAAAAGGTGGCATTCACAGATGTATATGCAGGTAAGTACAGATATCGTTCTCTGTTGCCAGCCATTCAAAGGCCGAGAGACTGGTGGCAGCAGCTATTTTTTGGCCACGGTTACAGAAAGCACAGTAAACAAATAAAATGTCCATCACAATCCCAGTTTTATTTATGAATGAACCTCAACAAGCTCCTTAAATTATCAATGTTCCAATTCTCTTACGGGTCTTTTTTTAGATCTCTTTTTTTTTTTAAATGTATCCATTTGAATCTTCACATTTACCAACTGTCTAGATTAAAAATGGATTGTCAATGCTGGCTATTGCTTCTGGTAATGTACGTTTGGATGGCCACATATAAGCATTGTTTACACCAACGTCTCACATACAGCAGCAAGTATGTTGCTGTACATGTGTCAATCTTCAACATTTAAAAAAAATAAAAAAATATATATATATATATATATATATATATATATATCCAATGGTGTAAGTAAAGATGTAAGTAAGACAGTAAAATGTATTTTGCATAATATATTACTAAGTATAAGAAAGTTCAATTGACTTTTTTAAACGAGTCAATTCTAAGAATATGGTTGAGGCCAGACAGTGCATTCTGATAACACGACGTCGACTGTACTCTGGCATCACTTGATAACACCTGATAGAAGTAGGCGAGCGGGAGAACAGCTGAACGGACATACAAAGAGTGACGTCAGAACCAAATGGCTAACGTACAAATCGATTGAGTCATATTTTCTGTAAATGTTAAATCTTAATCTGTAGGATGGCTGAACATGTAGGAGTCATTTATGAAAAAAGAAAATTTGGGTCTGCATTAGCACCAAAGCCTATTCCTTTATACTTTGTGCTTCTTTTACAGCTATTTTATGAACTTTGCACCAATGATCAATAACAAAATGACGCTGATTGAAGGATGATTTTTTTTTGCTCAATGATTGACAGATGCTGGCAGACATGGATGTTCTTTCCTTATGTTCATTTTGCTGCATGTTATTCAAAGGATGGAGCCATATTTGTAGTTTATCCAGATTAGTCCACTGAGCCATTAACAGTGCAAAACAGTCAGATATATGCACCACCACTAGATGGCAGTAAACATTACTTTTACTCTGTATTTATAGAGAAGATACTTTAATATCATCATTAGCTATTTATATATTTGTGCAAACAAAACCAATGAAAACGAAACTAAAAACTTGAATTAGTTGAAATAAAGACAGAACAAATGTCCCTTTGTTATCATAAGTTATAAATGACATAAATATGTCAAAATAGTGGTATTTTGGAAGATAAAGGAAATGTTCAAGATAATTAACAGGCTAATTGTGATAGCAGGCAATGGCTAGAGATTTGTTTATTCCTGAGGACAAGCAGATTTCAAACAGAAAAGTCCCAAAATGTTGCTGA